>NC_064540.1:23705723-24433848 GCF_023856365.1 Brienomyrus brachyistius
TTTCCTATTTCTTCCGTTAATTATATATTTATTCCATGAATACGTACCTCAACAGTACCTAGTTGTCTGTCTACTTCGATGTTTGTGGGTGCTATTGTCTTGCTTTGTGCTGTGTAATCCTGTTGGAGGTTATATGTTACTGGCTGGATGGTTTGACTCAGAAGTTCTACGTACTGATGTACGAACAAATAAAGAACTGTGATCTTGAAAAAAAAACGGAAGCCGTCTTAAAGGAGAAGTTTTAACCCTTCGGAGCTGTTCAGATTAAGATCCCTGTTGAAGCGTACAACCACAGCCCCTCTCTCCTGGGAGGATAACAGCAAATCCAGACCTATTCCTGTTCACTGCAGAAGACACACTGGGAAGGTTCAGTTTGCTGGTATGGGAATAAAGGCTGTTAACATTTTCTTATCATTTAAGCTTTACATAACATCAACAGTTCATGAGTAAGTGATTATTAGGAACAAGAAAGGGTGTCCTTAAAGGTAGATATAGGGAGGAATGGTAGGATATAACCAAGAAAATGATCAAAATCTCAAAAAGTGACATTTTGACAAGCAAGGGCTAAGTCAATTTTTGGTGATGTAATTTCCATTGCAGGGTTGACGTCTTTACTAAGCAACATGGTCAAATGCAAATAGTTAACACCTCATCTTCAGTGACTTTAATGGAGATATTCACCGGAATATTATCAAACTGGGATCCCATCCAGGGTGTACCCCAGGGGGGATAGGCTCTGGGCCACTCAATCCAGACGAGGATAAGCAGTTTGATGATCTTGTTAACTGTATTCCAGCTAAAGTATGTGGTTGAAAAAAGCAGGGCCAGACAGGGAAGTCCCCGAACAAAGAATATCTGTTTATTTTCTCCGTAACACTCGTCACATCTTTCCCACGGTCCTACCCACTGCACATCTCCACCTTCTATTTCCAGGGCTGTCAGAGAAAGGGTTCCCTGTGAGGCTGGTCCTGGCTGAAAGTCTGAAGGGTCTTGGGGACCCCGAAAGCAGTTTGAGTCAGTTTATCATCATTTCTGCCACTGACCTGCATTAAATCTCATTTCACTATAGCCTGTACATCTGTTAGGTAGTGTCAGAATGGGGAAAAGAGACAGACAGGTCGCCGGGCCGAACTGCGAGAATCAAGGAACAAAAATCAGATCTGTATTTTCTTTTTTGCTTCAACATAATTACTGTCCAGGGTGCCTTAGATCAGATTGCAAACTTGTCTTAACTAAATAGGCTATTGTTTGTTTAAGAGAAACATCTAGATGGGAAATAGACGTAGTGCCTGATAATACACATCAAAGACAATCAGCAAATAAATGTAGAGTGTATTTATACACACAAAGGCATTCAAGCTGCAGAGGATGTATAAATAAACTCTCAGGGTAAATAGACATAGAGTATATATGTACACATTACAATAGACCTTCAGCTAGAAAAAGAATTTATTTAGATAAAGTACAGAGGATCTACAGGTAGACGTAGGGCTCTGTGTCGAAGAGATTGTGTTGAAGAAAAACATTTTTGTACAGTTTATGTTTATTTTCAAATTCTCCCTGATGATGATAAATGTTAATTTACTCATTCACTTTCTTTTTGTTGACACTAAAAATAATCAACACAATTGCTCATAGTAACCTGTGCACGTCTGTTTTGTCAGATCTATTGTTATTTGTCAATTATTCCAGCTCATCCCTCGATGGATTGTCTAATATATTCTTTTTTGTTGTTTCTGCAATCTACATCTGTTGTACTGGGTGAGTTCTCTTCTGCAATATGACCATGACCTCTGACCTCTTTCCCTCAGCTCACTGGCCATGTCTAAAGTTGCTGTGAAGAAGCTACACTGGCACTCCAAGGTGCAGGAGAGCTTCGTCCCCCTGGGCGGGGCCTCGGGAGAGCTGGGCATTGCTGTGGGGGGCGGGGCTGACTACGGGGAATTTCCATTCGTCACCGCAGCACCTGGGGGAGGGGCCACAGTGGGCGACATCATCCTGGAAATCGGGGGGACCCCTGTGCTGGGAATGACGCTGGGGGATGTCAGGGGTGTCCTGAACTCCTGCCCCCACCCTATCCGGATCAAGACTGTTTCACCAGGTATTATCTTATAGCAGTGCAGCCCTACTAATACAGTCGAACCTCGTTACTACGTACAAGACGGGATATCAAAAACATGTACGTTATAAGCATAGAACGTTGTAACCACTTAGTGCAAGATGGATGAAAGAACTCACAAAATATCCATGTAAATGATAAAACTTTAATAGAACAGACCCTTAAATTGACTACAGAACAAACGAACACATTATTACTTGTTAAATAATTCAACAAAGCTCATTTGGATCCTTGAAACTTTCCTTAAATTACTCACGATTACTTAGTGCCGGCCGGCGATAAACGGCAACGAAAATACACAATGGCTGGTCAAAATGGATTTTTAAAATAAACATTCGCATCCAAATTGGTGCATTGTCGGGCGAAGATCAGGTAGATACAGGTAGATGTAGCGACACAAGTTGTGGTGGGCGGGGAGAGCGCTGTACATTGTAATGATGGTTAGTTTTCGTATTTTCTCTAGAAAGTTGGATGTTGTATCGAAGTTTACGCTGTAAGGGTGTACGCTGTAAACAATGGCTGCTATTGGAATAATACATAGGCTAAAAACGGGAATTAGAAACCTGTACGTTGAAAAGGTGAAAATGTTGTACCCGGGGTACGTAGTAACGAGGTTCAACTGTATATATTATTAGTTCGGAACTAGTGTGGAATGTGTCATTGTAATTGTTGTAATGTCATTGTAATGTCATTCGTCATTATTGTTGTCAATGATAATTGTCATTTGTGTGTTTTTCATTGGTTGTGGTTATTGTTGCTTGTAATACTACATGTCCATATTTATACACTGGTACAGGCAAGCTAATACCATTCTGATCGTCACCTGAATGGGTCTCATTTACAGAAACAGCTGATTCTCCAAGGCCCTTTGTTGATTGGAACCTCTCATACTCTAATCATTGACCACTCAATTCCTTAAAGACATCTGAAGAATTTAAAATAGGCTATTGATTCGTTTGGCTTGTTAAACCCCCTATCTGACTAAACAGGTCATTGCAGCTGAAATGTGGGGGATTTTATGTAAAGATGCAGTAGTGGACTGAGTAGTGTAGCTGGTGGGACTGAAACAGAAATGCATGAGTGTGGGACTCTCCCTGGCTCCAGAGGCGTGTTTCAGATGTCGATAAGTCTGTCCCCAGCAGGATGTCACCTTGTGACTCCCATTGGCCCCCTGACTGATCGCTAATCAAAAGGCTGGCCGATCTCCAGGGAAACATCGCTGTCTTTTCCAGCCCCTGCTGCGTTACGGTACGCGGCTCAGCCCACGAATAGGTAGCTGGATTGACTTTTCCTATACCACGTGTGGTGCAGCTGGTTTTGAGTCCGGGCGAGACTCTGCCAAGGTGCTCTCCTTTAGGCTCTCCGTGGGTGCAGTTGGGGTTTGGCGGGAGTTATGACAACCTGAGTTATGAGGCAGACGGTACTGTCCATCTGCCCGTCGATGGAGGGGAGAGAAGCGTCACTGTGAGGTGGGGGCCTGTGACTCTGCCCATTGATACGTTCCTCAGGGATCTGCGTCGGTCCGGTGGGAATCCAGAGCAAAGTCACAGCTGAGACTGGGATGGGATGCTAGGGGACAGTGGGGCGATCTGGGCGTCTCTCTGGCTTAGGGACGCTGTGCTCACTGCCGTCCTTAAATAATGAACACAAGTACTCCTCTGCTGACCCCACATGAGAAAATCAGAGTCCTAGAAAGCAGTGTGAGCATCTGATGGTGCTTAACTGGTACAAATCCGTTTGGGGGGGGCCACTGCTCCTGCCCCGGGTGCCCTGTGTCTGCTGGTATTTTTTTGTTTATATGGTATGAAGTTTACAATGTTCAATGAGGGCACAGAGTCTCCCAAAGGTCAGGTGTGTCTTACCGCATATCAGCCCTGTAAGTGACCTGCTTTACGTCTTCAGTCCATAGAGGATTTTTATGTTTTTGATGCTACCCTGTTCCTGGGCGCTTATTGCATCTGTGGTCGGCCCACTCCCTTCTCCCATTTCTCATCTTGCATTTCAATCTGCTGTTGAAGCAGTGAACGGACATGCAGCCCAAGCTGCCTAGCCCCGCCGCTTAATCTTTTATCCTGAATGGCAGATGACGGCTCCAAGCATATTAAGCCTAATCACTGCAATGTGGATGCAGTGAGCTTCCACAGGTTGGCCTCAGCTGCATCTGCTTGCGTGCCAGAGCCTCATCTGATGGGATTATGGTTTTGCCCCAGAAGGACTGAGTTCCCTCTTGGTTTGCGGGAGTTTTGTTTTGTGTCTGGTTGTATGTGCTCTAGATAAAAATATATACCTCTGATACTCCACTGTTCTTTACTTCCCAAACCCTACCATGTCTCACCATCCATTGCCCTGCCTAATAACCCTCCACTACCTTCACCACCATTTCCATCTGAACCTTCCATTACTCTGTTTGCGCTGCCTCTTCCTCCACGTCCCGCACTCCCCACGTCGTCCCTGTTCTCTACCCCTCGAACCCCCCCCCTCCCCCTTTGCTAGGGTCCACCCTCTGTAAGGACCTGCGGCTCTACCTGAGTAAGTGCTTCACCCCGGGTTCTGTGGACAGCCAGCTGCAGCAGGTGATCCGGGAGAATCTGTACCTGCGGGCCGTGCCCTGTGAGTTCCCCCACCGTCCGATTCTGGTCTTTGGGTGTTTCTCAGTGCCAGCATTAAGATCGTACTTGTGGTCTTTACTAGACCACAAGCTAGTCTTCCTAGCTTGCCTTCCTAGAACCCTTGGTCTTGCCCCTTGACATTGGAGGTGGGGCAGGAATGACACGCAGGGATTTTCTACCGTCCTCTGGACTTCTGTTCTTCAGTATTGGAACTGGTCTTCGACAATGAAAGATGATGTAAAACGGGGACACGAGAACACAAGTACGGTCAAGTACGCATATTGAGAAACACCCTTTGTTATTTCATCACATCTCTGTATTATCAATCTGGTCCTTCTTATAGACCCAGACGCTGGTTTTAGGACTAAGATTCCACCTGAAATTTTAGAAGCCTGGTTTAGTTCTTTACCTGCACTCTCAGATTTCAAGTTCAGGACTGAGGTTGCACTTTCAGACATGTCCTGACAGGTACCAGGCGTGCCCTACATGCACACCGAAGCAAATGACTGGCTGTAAAAAAGATGACTTCCCTTGGTTGATCACCCGCTGGTTGTTTTTGGTGTGTCAGCAGGATCTGCACAGTTATGTCCAGAGAAGGCATCATTGCTGAGTGTGTTTCTGCGCCCCTGCGTCTTCCTGCCTGCGTGTGACTTTGCTCTTTACCTCTGATAGGTTTTTGGCTGCCTGTCCGATGCACCTGTAACCCTAAAACTGGTGCATGGTTGGTGGGGCGGGTGGGTGGGGGGGTGTTTCCATGGCAACCCCCTTGCACGTCACACCGGTGTGTTTATGGAGCGCAGTGCCCGACGTTGCTCCGCCGCTCCTGCTCCTGTTCCCGCTCCTGTTCCCACTCTGCCTGAATCATCCGACGGCGGCTCCTTCGCGCCTCGCAGGTGGCTCTGTGCGATTTTGTTAACTTCGATGTGGATAAATCCATGCGCCTGTGCTTCAGTCAATTTGCCGGGGGCTCGCCGCCCGTTAATTCTGATGCCGGCTGAGAACAGTTAAACGCTTTAATCCCCGGTACTCAGAGGACGCGTTAAGACAAAAGCCTTTAGGCTGGCTTTCAGATAGAGGAGCACGTGTTGGATTCCCCGCAGACCTGTTAGCACGCATTGTCTGCGCGTCACTGAGGTCTCAAACGGCGTTATTGTTTACATTTTGGTAGTGGCACGGCGGAGCCCGGAGAGTAATGTCCTACTAACGCCCCCACCTTCCACAACCACCGCTCTCCGGTGCGAGTCACCCTGTTCGGACACGTCAAACCAGATCATGTGGACGGATGGGCCTGAGCTCACGCTGATGGGTCCGGAATGGCGCGAGGTGCAATTCGCGGCGCAGGAAATGCAGCGGTAGGACCCGGGCGGCTGTCGACAGAATCAGCGCCCGGCGTTTGGGAGGTAAATCAAGGAGGATGTCCGGGGGAGGGCAGTGGAAAATGAGAGCGGGGGGAGCAAACATAACAGGATTTCAAAACGGGTCAATGAATCGAGGCTGCAGCACAGAAGCCTGGACGGACCTGCTCAGTGGGCAGCCAGATGAGATCATCTTTGTCTACTTTACCATCCAGAGCCCCCAGCCCATTTCAGGATACACACCAACCCGACCTGCCAGAAGTAAAAACGAAGATCAGCAAACACGCTGGGGTGAGACTCGTTGTCCTCTGAGACGCATGATCTCTGGGAAAAGCGAGTGCTTGGACACATCAAGCCGCCCCAATCTGGGTGTAATTTCAGATGCGCAAAGGTTTTTTTTAGCAGGATCCACAGCTTTTTTTAGTCGATTTACCGCATGTAAATATAGTCCTTCTCCATGTTCATAGAAAGTCATCGTCCTTAATCAATATGAAACTAATACGGCCATCCTGTGTTGTTGATGAACTGAAAGTAATAGGGACAGGACCTATTATTAGCCTAGCAGCCAAAGTGGCAAGTCTTCAGTCCAATCAGCCTCACCCTGGATCCTGCCCCATCAAACAGGAAGTCCAGAGACACGTATTCATTCAGCCGGAGACTGAACAGGACAGTGTTTCTCCTGGAGAAATCCAGGTCAGGCATCCTGCTGAAGGACACATTTGCCAAGAAGCTCCTTCTGGAACCTTCTGAAACCAGACACATTGAGTTCACGGGTCATCTGCTGTAAGATGGGCCGCCCCACAACCCTGGACCTCTATCCTCACGCAAGCGGCCTCCTCTGACAGCTGACAGAAATGTAATTTCTCTGGTGGCATCGAAAAATCTCTGACAGAGAAGCATCTTGAAACAATGGAGGCTAGATCTCATTCCAGCTGCAAGGTCAGACCACTAACCCCATCAGCTTGTCACCCCCCTCCATCCGTTTTATTGATTTTGTTACACTCTGTGGATTTAAGGTGCATATAGGTGAGTTAAACAGGATGCCCTGCACCCGGCAACCTGCATACCCTGCTGTTGTCACTTAGGTGCCTGGTTATCTGTAGTGCCGTGTAGTAATTAGGTACTTTTTAAGGACTTTGTAACACATACTGTTTTTTAGTACTTTTACATAAAGATAAACTCTATGCTCTCTTACAATCTCTAAATTTGTCTGACATCTCCTAGGTATTACAGGTACTGAATCCAGTCAAATCTTGATGGTCTGACAACCTTTTTAAAACAGAAATCCTGTGTAACCATATGTGTATCTTTATTTAGTATTACAATGCATTAAATTTGTAGTGAATTCGCGTCATTCAAAGCCATCTGTGCATCTGCATGAATTTAATCCTTTTCTATGTCAGTCATGCAAGTTATTTTGCTTGTGGTGCCAGGGCTGACAGAATTAGGACTAAGCTCGTGGCTTTGTTGGCATTCCTGTCATCTGCTTTCAGGCCGCACATCTCCTCAACAGCGACTCCTCATCTTGTTCCTCATTCTGCAAACTCTTTGATTTTTGGAGTCTGATACATATCAGTGTCTTTCATCTTCCCAATTCTCTCTCGGATTGCATTTCACTCACAGAATAATCTGTATCCAAACTGGTTTTTCTCAGTAAAAATTGAGACTTTTTGAATATTCATAATTTTTCTCCTCCAAAAGGCTTATCCATTGCATTTTTGATGTTTTTATTTATGTTTTTTAGCAGCTACAGTCTATATAGAGACCTGATATACATGGATATGTATATATTACACACAGTGCATTCAGAAAGTATTCAGACCTTTTCACGTTTTCACTTTTTGTTATATTGCAGCTTAATCCTATAAACATTTTGATTAATTTCTCCCCATCAATCAACACTCAGTACCCCGTAGTGGGAAAACAAAAACAGGATTTTTAGAAAATTAGTCAATTTAAATTTGTAAATTTAATAAAAATAAAATAACCGAAACCTCTATTTGACTCATTAGTACTTGGTTGGCAGCAATCACAACCTCACGTCTTCTTGGGTGTGACTGACAAGCTATGCACACCTGGAATTTGGGGATTTTCTCGCATTCTTTTATGCAGATCCTCTTAATCTCCGTCAGGTTGGATGGGGACTGCTGGTGGACAGCTATTTTCAGGTCTCTCCAGAGATGTTCGATTGGGTTCAAGTCCGGGCTCTGGCTGGGCCACTCAAGGACAATCGTAGAGTTGTCCTAAAGCCAGTCCGGCATTGTCTTTGTTTTGCGTAGGGTCATTGTCCTGCTGGGATGCGTACCTGTCCAGTCTGAGGTCCGGAACGTTCTGGAGTAGGTCTTTATTAAGGATACCTCTGTATATTGCTCCATTCTGATTGGAAGCACGCCTTCATAACGCCTATTTTCAAAAAAGGGGATAGAAGTAATTTGTCTAACTATAGGCCAATCAGTCTAACTTGTATAACTGGTAAAGTTATGGAGGCTTTAATCAAAGAGAAAATGATAGATTACCTGGACTCCAATAACATTTTGCGGGATAGCCAGCATGGATTTAGGAGAGGTAGATCCTGTTTAACAAATCTGTTGGAGTTTTTTGAGGAAGCTACTCAGGAAGTTGATGATAAGAAGGCCTATGATGTCATCTACTTAGATTTCCAAAAGGCTTTTGATGTTGTCCCCCACAAGAGGCTCCTACTTAAACTCAAAGCGACAGGTATTTTAGGTACTGTAGCGACCTGGATTGATAACTGGTTAACAGATAGGAAACAGCGAGTAGTTATAAGAGGCACAATGTCACAGTGGGCTTGCGTTCATAGTGGGGTACCGCAGGGTTCGATTTTAGGACCACTATTGTTCCTAATTTACATAAATGATATGGATACCAATATATACAGTAAACTGGTGAAATTTGCAGATGACACCAAGGTGGGTGGTGTAGCAGATACTGAATTAGTGGCTCAGCAGCTACAGCGGGATCTTGATTTAATTAGTAACTGGGCCTATACCTGGCAGATGAAATTTAACGTCGATAAATGTAAGGTACTCCATCTAGGGAGCAGAAATATAAAGTACAGGTATTTCATGGGTGTCACTGAAATAAAGGTAGCTGATCATGAGAAAGACCTTGGTGTGTATGTTGATGCTTCCATGTCCCATTCTCGCCAGTGTGGGGAAGCAATAAAAAAGGCCAATAGGATGTTGGGGTATATCTCCAGGTGTGTGGAGTTTAAGTCAAGGGAGGTAATGCTAAGATTATACAATTCCTTGGTGAGACCTCACCTAGAATATTGTGTGCAGGTTTGGTCACCATATCTTAAAAAGGACATTGTGGCCTTAGAAAAGGTGCAGCGTAGGGCCACAAAAATGATTCCTGGTCTTAGAGGAATGTCATACGAGGAACGGTTACTTGAGCTAAATCTGTTCAGTCTCAAGCAAAGGAGATTGAGGGGGGACATGATCCAGGTATATAAGATTCTAACAGGTTTGGATGCTGTTCAACCAAATAGTTACTTCAGCATTAGTTTAAATACACGAACTCGTGGCCATAGGTGGAAATTAGCGGGAGAACATTTCAAGCTGGATTTAAGGAAGCACTTCTTTACGCAGCGTGTAGTCAGAGTATGGAATAGCCTTCCTGATAATGTAGTGCAAGCTGAATCCTTGGGTTCCTTTAAATCAGAGCTAGATAAGATTTTAACGACTCTGAGCTATTAGTTTAGTTCTCCCCAAGCGAGCTTGATGGGCCGAATGGCCTCCTCTCGTTTGTATAGTTCTTATGTTCTTATGTTCTTATGTTCTTATTCAACTTTCCCTCCAATCTGACGTGTTTCCCCAGTCCCTGCTACTGAAAACCATCCCCCTAGCATAATGTTGCCTCCAGCATGCTTCAACATTGGGATGGTTTTGCGCAGGTGATGATCAGTACCTGAATCCTCCAAACATTATGCTTAGAATTGAGGTCAAACAATTCAATCTTGGTTTCATCAGACCAGAGAACCTTGGTTCTCAGTCTGAGAGTCCTTTTGGTATTTTTTTGCAAACTCCAAGTGGGATTTCATGTGTATTTTACTGAGGATAGGCTTCCATCTGGCCACTCTGCTGTAGAGCTCAGATCGGTGGAGTGCTGCATTCTTTCTGAAAGTCTCTGCCATCTCCACTAAGATCTCTGGAGCTCAGCCAGAGAGACCATCGGGTTCTTGCTTCTATCTCTTACAATAACTGCTCAGTTTGCTCCGGTGGCCAGCTGTAGGAAGGGTCCTCATTGTTCCCAACTTCTTCCATTTAAGAAATTCGGAAGCAACTGCACTCTTGAGAACCTAAAATGTTACGGAATTGTTCTGTGACCTCCAGATCTGTGCCTCATAGAAGTATCATCTCTGAGCTCTTCAGGCAAATATAATATAATATATGAAATATGTTTATCTGGCACCCCCTGCAGGCACAACTAGGCCACCACGGGATGGCGAGATCTCCGGGGTGGACTACAACTTTGTCTCCATTGAGGAATTCTTCTCCCTGGAGGAATCTGGTGCCCTATTGGAGAGTGGCAAGTTCAAGGGTGAGCATATGGGTCTCGCCGCCTAAAATTCCCCTGAGTGTGGCCCTTGGGAAACACGTGACAGGTCTTCTGTTTACGGAGAGTCCTTTTTCTGTTTGTAGTAACTGAGGAAAAAGCGGGGTTCTGCCTAACAGTGCTGCACTTCTGTCCCTGAAACAGCAGGGGGAGCCTGCCACAGCATTGCAGACCATCGCGGTTGCTGTGAAGTGACGCAGCACTCAATATTTAAATCCTCTCAGGCTTCGCCTGTGGCCCTGCCTGTCACCCCCTGCTGGTTGCTTTCGACTGGCTTTTGCTTCCCTTTCCTTTGCATTTTCCACCCTCTTTGCCGTGTTCTCCTGCGCCTTGTTTTTTGACAAACGGCTTTCTGAAAGCCTCAAAGCCATTGCCGGGTAGCCGCTGGCAGTCGGCCTCCCAGATTGAGCGCTGCCAGCGTGGGCATTAGGAACAGCAGCAATCCAATGAATCACAGGCTTCACTTCCTAACAGCTGGATACTGAAAGTTTCCACGGATTAAAAGTGTTGGGGGCTTGGCTTTGCAGCGCCATCCTATGGTGACCCAGTGAAAAATAGGAAGTTTTATTGCACGGCTCTACTGGGAGCCCTGGTTATATAATGGTGACCTGTGTTTGCTCACCATGAGTCTTCATTTCAAGGTAACTTCTCAACATTTTTCTTCCATGATTAAACCCACTGATAGTGTCTCTTGGCATGTTGTTTAGACTTTATTGTTCTAAATGGTTTGCAATTTTTCCAGTCATCATTGACTCAGAAAAGATAATGGGTGATAGAAGGTCATCCATGCACTTTGGAAACCGTGAGTCATCTCCACACCTGGACAGCTCACCTCTGTAACCACTCTGCAGTGACCACAATATATTTGTCTGCACTTCCTTCTGTTCCTTCCTGCCACTTTTAGGGAACTACTACGGCACCCCCCGGCCAGTCCACATTGGGCTGGAGAGCCCTCCCATCACCTATCAGGAGCACCGTAACCTTCTGAGGAACTTCCGCACCCGCAGCAAGTCCCTGAGCAACTTGGAGAAGGCGGCAGAAGAAGGAGAGAACAGCGAGGAGGACTCGGGGCTGTCGGGTACTTTCTGGCCCCGTTGGACCACCATAGAGTCCAGAAAACCTTCCCTGTAATTGATCATTTCCCATTTAGCTAATTGTTCTCTTTTTTTTTGTAACTGTGTCTTTCTTTTGGTGCTCTCAGCGGGCTCGGTGGGGGCCAGCAGTGCCCCGCCCACTACCCTGTCCCCCAGCCAATCCCGGGACTCCAGCGGCGGAGACGGCAGCACCCTGGAGAATGGGGGCAGTGCGAGCGCTGGCCCGGGAGGCCTGCCTGAAAATTGGGACCTATCGTTCAGCGACTCTGGGGAACCGTGCTACGTGGAGTGAGTGGCACCTGGGGAAGAGAGGCAGGGCCGGAAGCACAGAAGCTGCTTAGCAGGCAGTGGCGGCTGAGGGGGGGGGGGGTATGAGTAATTAAACGTCTGTCCTGTTGATGGAGATGATTTCTTAAAGCCTGTCTTTAGAGCTTGAGTGTAGCTTGTTTATGTCCTCCTACAAGCAGCGTGAGACACGGGAGGGGTGCTGCCAAGCGGCCGTGAGTCCAGATCTCCTGCCGCTTTGAGAATGAATAGATGAGGAAGCTTTGCAGGTCTAGTAGCCAGGCCTCTATCTCTGTCTCTGTCTCGCAGTCAGACCTTGAAGACGACCAGCTGGCTGGAACCGAGGGCGCAGGGCAGAGAGACTGCCAACATGGATGAGCGTGAGTGTCATATGGAAGCTGCACACAGACAGAACCGATTAAGGGTAAAGACGTATGTAAAGATAGCGATAGAGGGTGTCATCAGACAAAGGCAGAGTCCCTCCGGATAGCAGGTGTCGGCCCCAAGCATGTCTCCCCCCTTGTCCTCGCACACCACGTTACTCACCACAGTCCCCAGTGTGTGACCACGGCGAGCATGAAGGTCCAGACTTCATCCCCACTGCCCCAAGCTTCATTTCAGGCTTGTTGAGATCAGCTTCTGGTCCGCCTCCATGGCAGATTCTCTCTGAGAGAAGGCACAGCATCGTTTGGTTTCTGCCGACCGATGTTTGCACTGCCAGCCTGCTACCGCCATTTGGCCCCTAACCCCCAGCTGTAAGCTGCCTGACCCTGACCCCTATAGCTGGCTCTCACCTGTGTATGTGTCCGTCTCATGGAGAGCAAGATGGGGTAGCCGAGAATTTCCCCATGGCGATGATTACAGCTTCACTATTCTGTTCTATTAAAAGTGACTTTTCCTCATAAATTTCTGCTCGTATGCCAGAAGGGATTTTGTCTTTCGTTGCATTTTGTCTTTCATTCATTACATGCAAAAAAATTACAAAAAAAGTCTTCTCTTGGTGTCATTGTAGAATATTGTCTGCAGTTTCAGGTAATATATCTTTCACATTACTGCGTAGGACTCAGTCAAACGACTATTTAATGCAGTCAGTGCCAACAGGCATGAGGTTATTTATGGAAAGACTGGTTAGAGTCGTAATCTAGTGGCATGTAGGTTCCCCGAGTTCAGGCGGGACGGCACCACCCTGTCATCGCAGCCTCCGCCTGTCTCACCCTGTTCCCTAGTGCCTCCGTTCACCGACCAACCCGGCGAGTTGCGAGGATATTCTGTCCACACCCGTCTGTGCAAAGGGCCACGTGGCTTTGGCTTCAACATCGTGGGGGGCAGCCGGCCGCGGGAGTTCCTGCAAGTGTACAGTGTCACGCCGGGGGGGCCGCCGACACTCAACACAGGTACCAGGGGGAGGGGGCTGTACATGACAGAGGTGGCCGGGAAAGTGAATGGGGAGTATTACTGCCGTAAGCAATGCTGGGAATATAAGTAAAGTAAAAGGTTTTAGTGGTGAATATTAAAATGGTGATCAAAGCTGGTAAAGATGAAAAGGGCGGAAGTGCAAAAGAGATACAATGACCCAGACAGTTGGAAAATAGGTTGCAGTCAGATTAGGAGCCGGGCACAGAGACGGGCACAGAGACTCATGCTGAGCTCTCCTTCTTTCTCAAAGTCACTCTCCCACTCTGCTGCTGTCTGCTTCTGCCCACCTAGCAACAGTAACCACTCAAAGCAGGAGCCATCCCAGAATTCCCAGACCTTTCCAGCTGTCTCACAAGCCGTGAAATTAATTTTACTATGAAATTGACTCCACCCAATGTGCTCTTGGGTAATGATTGCGAGTTCTAAAGCAGTGTTCCTCAACCCAGTCCTCAGGGAACCCTAGATGTTCCACATTTTTGCTCCCTCGCAGCTCCAGGGAGGGAGCAAAAAATGTGGACTGTCTGGGGGTCCTTGAAGGCTGGGTTGAGAAACATTGTTCTAAAGAGCACTTTAAAACTAATGTACTGCACTCACTACACAAAAGCTGTGTTTAAATTTGATGGGATTTCATTAGAATATTCACAGCAGTTGTGAGATGCTGTTTTATAGGCTGACATTTCCGGCACGGGTAGGAGGCAGAATCTGAAACAGCGTCCCTGACCGAGGGATACGCCCCCCATCGTCTCTGCCTTCTTGATTTTAATCAGCTTCCCCCTCAGCTCCCTCTCTAATTTGCAACCATCCAAAACAATCCATGCGAGCAGCAGCAGCGGTAGATGGCACTTGTAGGCTCCGGCCTTATTAGTCATCTGACAGTGTGCACCGCCCCCTGCTGGTCTGTAATTTACTTGCGAGCACGGAGGCAGGATGGGGCTCTGGAGCACTGTGTTTATTTTTAACGTCAGGATCCGCTTCAGTGAGATCCGGAGCAAACTGCAGAGGTTCACACGGGATCACGTGAAATATCACAGGCTTATTGTCATGAGATGCTCCACAGTAGCTGTCTTCCAGCAAGGCTTGTGGAGCGCGTGCCTTGAGGGGGGTATTAGTGAAGTGCTGAAATGCTGTTGCTGGAGGGTGTCTGGGGGGGAAGGGGGCGCGGGGGGCATCCTTGTGCCAGGCTTGGATGGCTGCTCTGGCCACAGGTCCCAGACATGAAAGGATGATTCAAACACAGAATTGCTGTACCCAGAAGCAACTGTTTACAGCACTACAACAACCTGGCTGTGTCCCTGTTTCTCCCTCTCTCTTTCCCTCTTTCCTGCCTTCTCCCTCCCTCTTTCCATCTCTCTCTCCCTCCCTCCTGCAGGATTAGGGCCATGTGATTTTTGGACCTCTCACTGAGAGAATTTCAGTCCTGCCCTAATCCTGATGGACCCTCATACTATAATCTTGCAGTCACATTGGACAGTGACATGCATACACACACACACACGCACACACATACACACCCATACTCATATCTTTGTGGGGACCGTCCATTCATTTCTATTGGCAAAACAGTAATACCAAGAATGGCGACCTTAACCCCCACCCAGCCCTAACCTGAAACATAAGTAACCAAACAAAATACAAGACTTTTGGCATTTTTAGTCACAAATTTTTATTATATCGAATTTCCCCTTGTGGGGACCAAAAACATAGTCCCCACAATGTATAAATAATAGGTTTTTATCACATTGTAAGGATATTTGGTCCCCACAATGTAATACATACATGAAGTGTGCACGCACACACACACTTGCTGCCTGATTGTCTATGAGACTCATGACTCTGCAGCGGATCTGAGGTCAGGTTGCATAGAGGGAGGGACATGTAGAGGAAAGAGCCTGTGAAGGCTTATCTATTTACAGGTATAAATGATATTAAATAAACTCTCCATGTGTTTTATTCTATATATAATTAAAACCTGTGTATAGTGATTATAGGATATATCTCCCTCTCCCAGCGGATATCCTGGTGTACATCAATGACACCTGTGTCCTGGGCATGTCCCACAAGGACGTGGTGGAGCTCCTGAAGGCCGTGCCGGTGGGCCACAGCGTGGACGTGGTGGTGCGCCGAGGGTACCCCATGCTCTACAACTCTGACGGCTGCCCCAAACAGCTCACGGCCATGGCCCCGACCACGCGGCAGCCGCAGCCGCTGCGCTCGCAGACGCGCAGGCAGGCAGCGCCTCGCACGCAAGCCACGCGGCTCCGCCTCGGGGGGCCTCGGCTCACCCCTGGCTCGCCAGTGAGCGCCATCCTGGACGCCAACGGCAACGCCACTCCCGCAGGCCCCAGCAGCCTGCCCACCTACCCCGACCCAAACGGAGACCCTAGGCTCAGGCCGAGCTCTGCTCGCCGGCCCCATTCGCTGATGCCGGTACCCCCGCCCCCCCCCACCCGACCACTCCCCAGGCCAGAGCGATGTGGAGGCGGGGCCTGCTGGCAGCTCACACAGGTACCCCAGACAGCTGCGTTCATCTCCCCGTGATGCACCTTGTTACCGACAGACGATCATTCCGCTGATTTCCACTGGGTACCAAAATTATCAGACCGGGTGAAAACCTGTTTGTACTGAGTGTGCCGGTCCAATGAAGTACATCAATTAAGTTTAATAATTATGTAAATGCTTTATGAATTATGGTGCTATCTTGAAACACCGAGTTCAGCTGGAAAACGTTGGCGTTGGATATAGATTCCGGTGTTGGCATGGTGTGTCATTCAAGAGGGTAGAGGGTGTCATTTACTGCGGTGTGCTTTGATCTGTGGGACCTTTTTGTCATTGTTTACCTCCTAAATGCCCCCCCCGCTAATTGTTGGTACCTGAAATGGCTTCATTAAAAGCCCCTCTTGCTCACTGTCACTCTCCTTGCTTTTCCCACACAGAGCCTCCTCCATCCGTAACCATAACAACAACTCTCTCCCTGGGCTGACCACCCTCAACCGACCCCCTCCCAAGTCCCCTGGAAGCAGCCTTTCCGCCCTCGGGCTGCCCACCGGTAGAATCTCGCTGTCCCAGCTGGAGGTGGGATCATCTGTGTCCCCACGGGGCACTCGCTCCCGTGCCCTAGCCACTGTGTCTGCGCCACCTGTTGCGGACGGCCCCCCCTCTGGCTTCAGCGGCTGGCCCTCGAGCGCCGGACCCAGCTCCGGAAGCAGCCTGTCCCCTGGGGGCCCGACTGGGTCCTCGGGGGACCTGATACCCGTGGTCCTGGGCCGGAGCGAGGGCATGGGTGGCCTTGGCTTCAGCGTGACGGCTGGGGGCCAGGGGGGGCGCTTGGCCCTGGTGAAGAGGGTGTGGGACCGGCGGCATTGCCCCTCTCTGCAGCCAGGGGACGCCATCATCAAGATCAATGGAGCTGATGTGCAAAGCCTCAGTTTCGCTCAGGTAGAGCCTAGCAGGGTGAAATGTCTGCATCAGCTGATCCGAGATCAGTTGTGCTTTACGTAGAAAAAACACCACGCAGTGTGTTTTCCCCAGTGGTCATTAAGGAAGGTTTAGCTGTCCATTACAGTTAAACCTCTGGGACCTGCAGTACGTATTTGTTCATGTGTCTGTGACAAACTGAGGAATAATGGCTCACTGGGTCACACATAAATGCTACGGGGCGTCTTAATGAGCGTGTGGTGCTATTACAGGTGCAGAGAGCATTGCAGGAGCACACCAAGCAAGGGGATGTCACTTTGCTGATATACAGAGGCAGTGAGTAACCCTCCCAGTCCATGTACTATAGTCGTGCATTTCATGTGTCTCCAGTCCTTAACTGGGAAGGATGTGGCTGCAGCCTCTCTGGTCTCTGTGCCATCTTCTGCAGCTCTGTAACCAGGAACAAAATACCACTAATGATAATTTACCAAAAAAAATACTTGTTAGCGCTGGAGAAATTGCTTTCAGTTTGCAGGAGGCGAGTTATGAGAGGCTGAATCCTTTCTTCCAGGCCCCTCCTACTCTCCCAACTCCCCCGGTTCAGTCAGACATGCTCCCCCATTCCTCTACCGTGGCTCTCAACTTGCCGGGACATCCGGCAAAGCCCCCCCCATGGATGCCTTGACTCCGGCATCTGCCCGCGTGCGTACCCCTTCCCCAGCCATGGACCGGCCCGCCCTGGTCCAGAGCACCAGCTTCCTGGACCTGGTGCCCATCTCGCTCACAGCAGAGCCGCGGGACTGGCTGACTGTGGAAGAGGGGCCCATCCCGGCAGACAAGGGCCACGAGGTGAGCCGGAGCCCTATCCTCTCCAGGGCGGTGGAGGTGGAGCTGAGGAGAAGGCCGGGAGAAGGCTTTGGCTTTGTTATCGCGACCCAGGACTCGGAAAACGGTCGAGGTGAGTAGGGGTGGGCGTGTGTGCCTGATCCAGCCGGATCTGGGTTCCTCTACACGGTGCAGGGCTGCTAACTCCCACACATGTGGCATGACACTCAGGCTTTCAGACTGTCACGCTCAAGCAAGATATCTTTATTATTCCATTACTAACCTAAACTTAGCTACATCAAAAGCTTTGGGTAGTTTGCAAGCACTACAGACAATGTACAAGGTAATAAACCTGTTACTTACATGTAAATGCATGTGTATGTGTGCAGAGGTGTCTTGAATTGTGACCCATCACCACGAAATGAGTCTTATGGGTGTATTTCTACCAGTGCGACTTAAGATTCATTTCGTGGTGATGGGTCACAATTGAAAATCTCACTGCAGCCAGCTGACCGAGGTTGGCAGCCCTGCATGGTGCGTTTCTGCTCTCACCTCACTCCATGGCTGGGCTTGTTTTTCCTTTGTCGTTGTTTCTCTGTGAAGACATCTCCCTGCTGTTATGCTTAAGGTTATGTGCAGAGGTGAGTGTTTCCATGGCCGCTATAGTGTGCTGACTGGCTCCCATACATTTGTCTTCATCATTTATTGGGCCTCTGGGAAAACGTGTCAGGCGCCTGGCCACCGCAAGGTCTTCTGGGACGCTGGGGTCTGGAAAACTGTCCTCTGTAATCCCGCAATGCCCCAGTAATGTTATACCGTCCTCTGCAGGGTTAGATGTCTGGAAAAGGTTGCTTACAGCTACTGTGTGGCATCTAACCAGGATGTTCCAGATTCGCTAAATCAGTGTTTCCCAATCTGGTCCTCAGGGCCCACAGACAGTCCATGTAATTGCAAAAATGTGGATTTTCTGGCAGGGAGCTGGACGGGAGCACAAACGTGGACCGTCTGTGGGTCCCTGAGGACCGAGCTGGGAAACACTGCCCTAAATTACACCCTTCTTCCTTTTGTAGTTAAACTGCAATCATTTTTTTTTCTCTAGTGCTGACAACGAGCAGAGTGTGATGCTTTTGTTACTTGTTCCAGTGCATGACTCAGATCTCCTCTCTTTTGTGAGAAGGTCATGACGTCTCCTGTCGGACGGTTAGGTGCAGGACGTTGCTTGGGATAACGTTTAATGTATAAAAGCTTTCCTTTTCCACAGATGGGTTGGTTAAAGTTGGTTAAAGCTGGTTAAAAGGTGCCGCTCACCAGTACGAGTCGTGCTCCGCTGTCTTCCAGCCCCTGGCCCCTGTGGTGCCGGTACCCTGCACTGACTCTGGGCTGTAATTCAGCTCTGTGAAAACGGGCCGGTTCTTCTGGCTTAACGCATCATCGGTAGCTGGCACTGGTCCCTCTCCGCCCCCACCCTCCCATCTCCTCTCCTCTTTCCATCCCCCCCCACCCATCCACCTAACCCCCCCCCCCACCAACCATGCCAGCTGTTCTTCCCGCTCTGTTTTGTTGGTGAAACATCTGTTTCATCCTCTGTACGTCCATCCCTCCATCCTTCTGCCTTGCCTCTGCTCACGCTTTAAAGGGATCCGCTTCACTCCCCAGATTATCTTCACCTTTTGCCTCCTATTTCTGACTCAGTATCTTGCCTTTTTCAATATGTCCACATGCACTGAGTGACACAATAATGTCTGTCTTGTGAGGAGAGGTTGAGATTTTTTTTTTTTATGCTTGTCATCGATTGTCGTCTATCTGGATTTGAACGTTAACACGGAATCTTTTTGTGGGATTTGGAGTGTCTTCACATCTGCAATTTCAAAACCACAGAGCGGTGCTCAAGTGGCTGCAGGCTGAAATGAAAACTCTGAAGGGCTCCAACCATATTTATTGCTTTTTGTTTTTGCGGAATTCACTGTAGGTGTTGCTCACTGTGCTTTTACTAGCTGTTGTGGCACAGTGCTGCATATCGCCATTACAGTAGATCGAGATACAAGTTGTTGAAGGATTTGTCATCTTATTGCTTGTATGCTTGTCAACTTGTGATCTGTTTGGTAGGTTAAGCCCTCATTTGTATGTCTGCGATTGACCAATGACTGTGACCCATACTTCCCTCTGGGGATGGGCTTTGCTAATTTGACTCCTCCCCTTATACTGCTATCACTGAAATCCATGTGCTGTGACACATCGGTATCCTCTTGGTCCTGCACTGGGATCTGTGTTGGTGTTAATATTTTTAATTTTCTACAGGGAAATCTATTGAGTACTGAGTAATAACAGTATAAGTTTTGTGGCTGGCTGCAGCAGCACAGCCTACCTAAATCTGATGGTTAGTTTTGTCAGCAGGTCCGAAACAAAGGCACTGCAGTTTTGATGGGTGGCTGCTGTCCATGGTGCTGACCGAAGTTGGCAGTCACCTGTACTTTGGTCGGAGCAGCTACAGTATTCATGTTCTGAGGGCAATTTTGTGACACTCCTTAGAGTCTCACCTCGACTCAGATGGTGTTGGTTTCCTCTTCCTAGCCAGTGCTGCACCTGGAATGATAAGTCATGGAGAGACAGGAACCAGTAGGTGACCCTGCCCTTGCACTTGAACGAAGCATGGTCCGTGATGAGGGTAAAGTGTTGCCTGATGAAGAAGCATCGAAACTCCATGACAGCCCACTTGCAAGCAGAGGTACAAAGTTCAGGTTCAGAAAGTACAAATCCAGACCAAGATTTTGTTTCAACGAATCAGTTGAGTATGAGGAGTCACATTTACAAAGTACTGAACTGGTTCGTTGAAGCAAAATATTGGAAAGGGTTTGTACTTTCTGGACCTGACATTTCTAGCTCTTCTTGCAAGCCAGGGCTTCCCTTTCCACAGCAGAATACCAGTTTTCTGCCTGGGTCAGTTTCTTGCTCAGGTATAGCAGTAGGTGTTTCTCCCCATCAAAATCCTGGGCCAACACAGTGCTGCACGATGAAAGGTTGGTCGTGTCATGGGTGAGGAGGACCAGCTTGGCTATAAGGGTATTCTTTAATGTCTAGAAGGAGAAGAAGGGAATAAGGACCCATAATATCCCTTCAACACTAGGAAAGCACGTACCTGTGTCTTAGCTGTTGGTCATGTCATATTCAGTGATCTTCTTCTGCTGGAACTTCAGGAGTCCATACCGAAACCAAAAGCCAAGGTATTGAGCTTCAGAGAGCCCCAGATGATGCTTCGTATGGGTGACGTCATCTGGATAAGCATGTAGGCTCAGTGTGTCCACACAATCTCATCTCTGACTTACTGTTAAGATCCAAGGTGGAAATGTACTGGGTCGTCTCTAACCTCTGTCACCTCATGAGTTCTTGCCATGAAATATTTGAAAAACAGAGACACCTCATTCCACTTGCTAAAGTCAGTTAGTTGGCAGGGCCACTGCTGAACAACTACTCCCAGAGAGGTCTGGATGTGACGCTAGGTGATGTGTGTCCTGCCAGGGTTAGAGGAGAACACATCCTGGTGCTGATCCAGGAGCTCTCCTTCCTCTTAGCCCTGGAGAGCATTCAGATGGCTTCCTATCTCTTCAGCATCCTGGGTAGCTTGTCTGCTCCAAGACACCACAAACAGACTACAAGGAAAGTTGATCAATCCGCTTTTTGAGACATTTTACTGATCCCACTTGCTCCTTAATGACATCAATTGGGCAGTGTGTGGCTCTGTGGGTTAGACCCACAGACAGTAGGGAGCTGGGAGGGTTTAGGATATTACCCCAGAAAGACAGCTTTTTATTTGGATCCCGGAAGGAGGGAAAATGGGGAGCTGCGGAGCTGCATGGGCCTGGCCAGTCGTTGGCCTCAGTCAGGTCATGACTTCGGCCATGTTGGCACAGGCATTGCAGCACTACAGCCTGGCTATAGGCAGTAGCCAGATGCTTCCCCAACTTCTCCTACCTCTTAGCTTCTGACGAAGCCTCCTCAAATGTGAGCCAGCTGGGGCTGTTAGTGGGAGCCAGGCATGGAGGATTATGATTGGGCTGACTTTTGACAGCTGCTCCTAAACAATGGTGCTGAATTTTTGACAGGTGGTCACAGTTTGTGGTTCTAATCTTGGTCTGCAGTAACCTGTGTATTGGATGCGCCGGCTGAAGCTTCTGGGGTCTGGGGACGATGTCGTGACAGAATCTACAGGGTATCTGTAGAAGGGTGACTCCATGGTGTCATTCCTCCCAGTTTCTATGTGTCCTTGGCTTCTTGATTGGAATCACGTCAGTGTAAAAGGTCAGAGTGTGGCTCTGTCTTGAGCATTCACTCGAAAGATGTCATTTTCACTCCCTCGTCATATATGAAACTCCAAGTTTTCCTGTGTGTTTTTTTTTTTTCAAAATCTGGAAAGATATTTTATTTTTTATTATGTCTTTTATTATTGTGTAAAATTTGAAGGAGGATTCAAAGTCTCATCACCCACCAGGGTTGTGTCTAGTTCATGTCTTGCAGCTTATCTGGAAATCCACCGCGACCTGAATTGAATGTTTTTGAGACAGACGAAAATATGGGTGAGTTCATGCTATGGGAGCAGCAGCTGCAGCTTTCCAGCACTGTCCTCATCCCCGGAAGCTGCCAATCAGGCGTCGTCATGGTGGTTCCAGGTCAAAAATCCTAATAACACTCTTTGGACACCTTGGGTCTGACAAATGGTGGCTTTCAGGGGGTGTCAGATGTTACCATGCACCATGCCAGTTATGGAAGTTAAGGAAAAAGTTTAACTTAAACTTTAACTTAAAATATGTCTGTAGAGCTGGGTATTTTCATGAAGGAACAATAAGAGACCAGTGGTACATGAGCACGGCTGGTTAATTTAATTTAAATAAATGAAACAACATTTTTCTCCTTCCTCACAACTAAACACTCTGGGATTTTTATAAAGACGTGACACCTTAGTAATTGTTAACATGAGTCAACTGTGCTTCAGGATATTCTAGCAATGACGGTGTCTACATCAGAACTGCACCGCCTGTAGACACAGGATCATAGTAATGAATCATTCTGAATTGTCTCCATAGGGTTTTACATCTCTGTCTCCAATGTAAGGTTTACGATAGCTATTGTAAGTTCACACTTGGATGCAAGATTCTCTCAGCTATTGAGGTCTAATCCCTGTGAGGTAATTTGCATCGCATCGCTCTGCTCTGTGATTTTAAAATCAAAATGGCAGAATTGCTGGGTGTGACAGCAGTGGTATAATTTCCTCTTAATCAAACTCATGACTGATGACTCCTCCTAGAACCTAATGATATGTGTAGCCAGAATGACTTGCCTGAGTGTGTTTAAGTGATAAAAGTGAACAGGGTAGTTGTAGAAACTATGTAGCTAGTGGCTTGGTTAGCATAGAGGCTGCTTTTGTGACTCTAAGTACTGATGGTTGTTGGCAGTAACTCAGTACTGTGACTTTCCTTCCTGGGTTACATTTCTGTAGTCTATGAAATTCACTTTGGTTGGTGTTCCACTGTCTTTCCAAAACTAGAGCCTCAGTGCTTGATCCTGGATCAGCTAATGTGTCACCAGTGTGCTCCCCCAGTTGAGGACAATGACAGAGCTTCACACTCAGGGCCAAGATCTGCGATGGCAGGGGACGTCAACAGAAGCGCAGCTACTAGCCGTTACCGTGCCGGCGGACTTGGCACCGTCTGCCGCTTGCGGGTGACAGCAGCTATGACAGGTTCCCGAATGGGGCCCCACAGTGGTGTCCTGAACAAGACAGTTGCTGCATCGGCTGCTCTGATCCCATGTTTCCCGCTCATCTTCCTCATATACAGTATTCCTGCTCATCATCATCGCTGCCCTGTTCACATTGGTTAAAGACACCTTTACCCCAAGAGGATTTCCTGTTACTCATTTGGGGAGCACAGTGTTTTATGGCTTAAGTGTCCGGCTCTAGGGGCAGCAGTAAGGGCCCCACATGGCCAACAAGTCTAGTTAGCTCAGCCACAATGCTATCACTCCGATTCGCTTTAATCATGCTTGCTCCTTGCTGCTACTGTGCTTGAGAACAGAAAACCTGTTAAGTTAGTTTTGTTCAGCCTGGTAAAATTCCTCTTTAGCCAAAACTTTTATTTTCCTGTTTTAACCATTCGTTTGAGGCCGGTATGATGTAGAAGTAGAATGACTGAACCTCCTTATACTCAGTGGTGCAGATTTTTGCTGCCAGCTAACTGGGCTAGTCAGGGACGGATTACGGACCGGGCCAGCGGGGCCGCTGCCCAGGGGCCCTTGGGGTGCAGGGGGCCCGTGGGGCCCCTAGCCCAAAACAATTTGCAACTCTTATCAACAATGTATTTTCGTTTGTCTATTTTAGAGGGCCTACATTCTTTGATCCTCTGCCTACAAGGGCCCCTGACCCTATAGGGAGGGCGTTTGGCTGCCAAGGGCCCTTGAATTGTGATTGTTGTGGTGGTGGTGGTGGTGGTGGAGGGAGGGGGGGGGCCTCGCGAACGTTTTGCCCAGGGGTCCACACAACCCATAATCCATCCCTGGGGCTAGTGCAGTAAAAGATATAGTCAGGCATGCATTTTGTTTACTAGCCAGCGGGTTAGTGTTCAGGTTCAGGTTGTTCAGTTAGTTGTTCAGTTAGTGTTTTCGTTCTCACCCTTCACCTAAAGTACTTGGCTCAGGTGAGTGGGCCAGATTAATTTCCGATGCTGCTCATGTTAGGGGGTGACGTGTGAGTCAGCATTGTGTCTGTGTTCAGAAGGTTGCTGGTTCGAACCCCAAGGTCAGCACAGCAGACCCTTATGCATGTCACTTTAGATAAAAGCATTTGCTAAATAAATCAAATGTAGATGAACCACAAAATTATACACTCCTTTTGCTATTGTTTGGTAGTGCTGCCCTCTTCGTGGAGCTTGGACACCCCTGTTGAAGCCCACTTATCCCCCCTCGCCCAGCACCCAGCATATCAAATGTGGTTGAAGTGGAAGGCGGAAATGCTGACAGCATGGTAGAAAGGCAGCGAAGTTAGCAGCTTGGATTGCTACACGGTCATGCAATAAGACAAGAGCATAATCCCATTCATCGTCATCCATCATTGCTTTACAGTGCCTCTGCGTGTACAACCTGATGTTAGCAGACAATAAGAGTCTTTAGTGCTTCTCTCAATTTCTAAAATCATTCCCAAAGTTGAAATCCTTGCAGTGCCAATCAAAACACACCTGCTTGAAATTCACTTGCCTCCTTTTTTGTTGTTATTCTGCTCCTCTAAAATGCTTCAAGGCAATGAAATAATGCACTTAGCTACCAAGAAAAGTGTTCAGTATCTCAGGATTTTGTGAAATTTTAACTCCCTTTTTGCTTCAATGACGCCATTGCAGACCCTTGGCATTCCTGGTATGAGCTTCTAGATGTAGTCAGCCGGAATGCTTCTCCAACAGTTCTGAAAGAGTTTCTACAAGTTCTGGGCACAAGTTTGCTGCATTACTCTTGGTTTTCAATCCAACTCATCCCAAACCAGCTGTATAGGGTTTAGGTCAGGGGGATTGTGGGGACTTGGTCATCTGTCATAGCAGTCCATCTCTTACCTTATTCGTAAGGTAATACTTACTACATAACCTCGAGGTCTGCTTAGGATCATTATCTTGTTGAAAAACAAGTGATTTCTAGACTTTTGACTGGTACTGTATAATCTCTGATTAACGACCGAGAATCAGGGTTAGGGTTAGGGTTAGGGTTAGGGTTAGGGTTAGGGTTAGGGTTAGGACAAACCGCCTTACTGAAGGGTCTAACGGCAAAATGTTCCTGCCACTTGGACCTCTTTCCTTATATACTATTATACCCGCTGCCTAATATCTACCTGAAAAGTCTTTCTGATGCCTGAAATCGATGGACGTGAGTGATTTTCTTTGTGGCTCCCAAACCGTTGAGCTTCCCCTGAGCTCTAGTCAGTGTCGGACTCTCTAGGCCGTACACCAGTGCAGTAATTCCGCCTGCAGCAGCACCTTTGGCCTGTGCGGCGCAAACGGACGTGTGACGGTGCCTGACTTTGAGGACATCGTTACAGCACGTTCACATCCTCCCGTTCCTGCCAAAGCCTCAGCGGTCGCTTCCTGCTCAATGTCACCCAGGTCTCTGAGGTTTCCTCTGCATGCCAGACTGGCGCCGTTGTTTTTAGAGTAGAGAGGTGAAAACGTGACGCGTCGATTCATCACAGGAACAATTTCAGTGTTTGTGTTGTTCAGAATGCAGGCAAAGCCCACGTTTAGACCCTTTTAAAGCCTTATCTGTTTTTGTATTTACGGCTATGCATTGCTTGAGTCGTGGTGCATGTTGCGATAGATGAGGCAGAGGCTTTAAGACAGATTATCCCTATCTAACTTGACTTTGATCAAGTCTAAGTTTAAATGCACCTGCTGAAGACAGACACGTTTGATGGACTGATACTGGTTAATAGACATCTAATTCACCAGACTCTATGTAATGCTGGAAAGATGTTCTTTTGCCATTGTAGTGTCACATTGGGTGAATCTCAATATGTGTACTTTACCATACTTGTGTTCTCGTGTACCTGTATTACATAATTTTCCAGTGCCGAAGACCAGTTACTCAAGAACAGAAGTACAGAGGACGGTAAATATCCCTGGATATCATTCTTGCTCTGCCCCAAATGTCAAGGATACATCACTTGCATCCTCACTGAACAAGACCAATCCCATGATTCATTGTGTTCCAAGTTCGTTCTTGGAAGGCAAGTTAGCAAGACCAGTCTTGTCAAAACCAGAAGTACAGTCTTAGCGTTCTTGACATGCACATTCGCTCATTGTTCTAGGGAAAATGAGACATTTTCATCTCATTGGCTAAGGGCAGGAAGGTCTTCCTACAGCTTTCTCCCAGAGGGCTGATCCCAGGGGGACACGGGGTGCTGTGATCTGGCCTGGGCTACATGGATGATTCAGTGTGTGGGTGCCATCTACACGGACTGGTGTGTTACATAATCATGCTGGCGGCACGGAGAAACTGTAGCAGTGTGTGTTGGAATATGAACGGCAACGTTCCATTTCGAGATGATTATACCATGTTGTGTCTTTCGTCTAAATGCACCCAAGCACGATATGTAACAGGTTATATCTAGAAACATGCCTGAGCTTGTCAGGAACGCCTCCTGTCTCATGTTACTGGGAGTCACTTAAAACGTAGTAAAAATTCAGGTGAGATGACACAAGTGGTTCTCATGGAGTCAGTAGGAGGTGAATTTCATATGAAGCAGCTTTCCTGTATCTGCTTCCTGAAATTGAGGACAGAGTCCCCCTGTGCGTCGGTGTTCTGACATCACCAGGGCTTCTATGCTGCAGACATGGACTCAGAATCCACCCAGAAAGCAGGTGATCCTGGTGATCAGTGTGAATCCTCCCCTCCGCACCCCTGCCGTGTCTCTCCTTTATGGTGCTGGCTGATTGGCTGCATATTAATTACAATGCGACACTCATATGCAAATGAAGTGACAAACACTAGTTTGATTGGATAAGCTTAAGATGGAAATAATTCCATCATATTTACCGAGGCCTTTCAGCTCATTAAATCTGGGACTCAGCGCCTTCCATGTCTCATTATTTTTCCTGTCATGTGCATGTCCAGCTCACCCTCCCCCCTTCATTACCTCCAAGTTCCACTCCCTCCTCCCAAAAATCTCTGGAGCCTGGAGATTAGCATTTGACTTGATCTGGCAGCCATCACTTTCTAAGTTTTTCCTTTGATTTGATTTCCCCAGTTGGTTGTCCATTGCTATTTGTTGACTACTAGTTAATACAGCAGCCGCCAGAACAGAGAGTCTGCTTTCAGTCTTATTAATAACAAGTGGGCAGTGAATAACTGACCCTGGGGTTTATGGTCTGGACGGCCATGTTGTAGACCCCCCCGGCGATTTGGTCGGGTCTCCTGGCTTGTTTGGCTGGGCTGGTCTATGTACAGTATAAGGATCTGATGTCCACAAGGGGATTAAAAGCAATAGAACCTAGATGTATTGCAAGAGATTTGGCTACATTTTCATACAGATCAACAAGCCAGAAAGAGCTTCAATTACCAATAATGAAAAGCACCATTGAACCATTATACAGTAAACTGAGTCACAGCTAATTTACATCCCAGTTTCTCCTACATAATACATCAGTGTGTTTGCAGTTCGGAGTCTTGGCTTCTTGGCTATCTGGTTATCCTCACCCCGGTCAGCTGTCCTGGGAGTCTGACGGCCGATTCTGGCCCTGCGTTCCTCCTCACCATCGTTCTCCTCCTCCCCCTTCTCCTCTCACTGATCCCCTACCCCTGTTTCCCCACAGCTCCCCCTCTGCTGCCACATCGCTTTGTAACGGTGCGCCGTGGCAGCCCAGCAGCCCGCAGCGGGCAGATCCGTCCCGGCGACCGGCTGGAGGCGGTGGAGGGCCGCTGCGTGGCGACACTGCCGCACCGTGAGGTCACCCAGATGCTGCGGCGTGCCGGCACCACACTGCGCCTCACTGTCGTGCCCCGCAGCGCAGTCAGCTGTGCGTAACATTGGGGATTCCCCTCTGTGATGTCGACATGCTTTCGGCCGCATGGCATCGGGGCATTCACACACATAGCCACACACGCCCCCCCCCCCGGGGACTCCCCTCTGACATGGGTGTCCTGCTCTCTCCCAGACTCCTCCGCCCTCTCCGAGTCCATGGCGCTTGAGCCTGCCTACAGAGCCAGGAGAACTTACAGGTTGCGGTCCAAGGTGAGCTGTGAATCGGCAATAGATCCACACCAGCGTTGCCGTTGTTCCCTGTGTGTGTTTGGCTTCATCACAACCTCTGTTAACCTTTCCCTCCTATCTTACCACCCTCCCCCAACCTTCTGCAAGCAGGACTCCAAGTACTACAATGTGGACCTCGATCGGGGACCCACGGGCTTTGGATTCAGCCTGCGGGGGGGCAGCGAGTACAACATGGGTCTCTATGTGCTGGGGCTCATGGAAGGAGGCCCCGCCTCTCGAAGCCAAAAGATACAGGTGAGCTTCAGGTTGGAGCCACATACTGGGATCTGGGTCCTTGTGCTGTACCTGTACCTCAAAGAGGCTTCCATGTGCCCTTCATTTTCAAGGAGGGTTTGGGTGTGGTTGCTTCCCCAGCCCCATACGTGTGTGTGTGTGTGTGTGTGTGTGTGTGTGTGTGTGTGTGTATACAGAGTTTGCCTGTCCTCCAGAGGAGTGAAATGGTTGCATGATTTTGTGTCTAGATTTGTTACCCAGAAAGAGGTTGGACAGAAAATGGCTGCCTTGCTTCAAGTGGGTATGGTGGTGATGAATGTTTGCGATGTATCCTGCAGGGGGGGGGGGGGAGGGGGGGGGGGATGGAGAGTGCTGTTTTACAGCTAGCATTAAAAGCACATCGGAATGAAATGCCAAAGCTTTCAGCATTAAAGAGCCAGCCTTCTCCCGGGATAAATGAGTCTCAGGGTGAATGTGTGTGTGTGTGTGTGTGTGTGTGTGTGGGTTTGTATTAACCACATGGTTGAAACCAAATTTCCCCACAATGAGGTGAAATCTTCTACTTTTTAGGTTGTGGGAACAAGTTTAGTTTAATTTTTATAAAGATTTGTGCATGCAAACAAAAACCTTAAATAGCATGTGTGTGTGCGCGCGTGTGTGTGTACGTGTGCGTCCCCGCTGCTGAGATAGCTGCCCTTCTCTGCGCCCCCTGCAGGTCAGCGATCAGCTGGTGGAGATCAACGGCGACAGCACGGCAGGTATGACCCACAGCCAGGCCGTGGAGCAGATCCGCCGGGGGGGGCACCGTATCCACCTGGTGCTGAAGAAGGGAAATGGATACGTGCCTGACTACGGTGAGGGGAGGGGGTTAGGACACACAACGGTTCCATGCCAGCGGTGGGTGCCCGAGCTGAGCAGGCTGTGTGCTTCCTTTAGTTATTTATATGCTGCTTTGACAGGGACCACGAATAGCTTCTTATTAATTAGCTGTTTATTTCCAGAATTAACTGTTAGCTTTGTTTCATCCGGCGTCCCGTGATCAGGTGACATCATGTCAGTCACTTAAACTGTCGTATCCCCCACCTCCTCCAGGACCCCTGGGCACCTTGACCTCTTTATGTAACCTTTTACTGGGGGGGGAGAGGGGGGGCTCTTATTTACTGTGTTGGCTTCTTTCTTATCCAGTGTATTAACTGCATTTTCACTTCTCTCACTGTGTCCTGTTCTGGGTGTCCGTCTCTCCTTTCTTTCATCCTGCATGCTCCCCCTGCCCCCTCCCCTCCTCCCAGTGGAGCTGTCCAGTTTGTCGCTGTGTATGACCAACTCCAAACTGGGCGAGCCTTGTTTCTATGTCGTCGGCCGGACAGAGAACATGCGGTTGGTAACCGTTCCTGTTAGTTTGTCATTCTTTTTACTCTACGCCTTCTCCTTCTAACGCTCCTCCTCATCCTAGGCATGCAGTCTGACTAAGTCGCATTACGCGTCAAGCCGGCGAAACACGGCGGTTAAAGGGGTAGGACTGTCCTGTCGATAGGCAGCCAGCTGCAGAGTAACAGACCCTCCATCTGCACCGGAGTGAATAGGGCAGAAGGTCCAGTTCTTACCTAAATACAAAAATGCCTCGCATTTGGACCAACCTGAAAGTGATTTGCGGATCACTGGCGTTCCGACCAATTTTTCTATTAAGTAACGAGACAAAACTTTAGAAAATATAAAGACAGCGTCACATGTGAGGAGCTGGACCTTCTTAAGAAAAGTAGTTTCTGATTTTTACAACATAACCTGGAATTCTTCTTTGAAGCAATTTAATCATTTAGTTCTGTGATTTTGCTGATCCCAGTAAGCTGAATACATGCAGTCAGCTGGGGTGGCTTTAGTCAGTAGCCGCAAATTCCTGCTTCTTCTTCCTACACACCCCAGTGCCTCTATGCCTCCCCAGTGCCATTTGCATTGTGAATTTGCATTCTCAAAATTGCTGCTGATCTGTTGGTGCTGCTGTTTTTGTGTGTAAATGTGATGCCGGACTGTCCTTCCTTACCCCTGCAGGCCGTGATCCCCGCAGAGCCCCCTCCTTCCCCCCACTCCATCCTGACCACCCGGGTGTGGCTGCAGTAGGTGTCTCTGACTCCTTCCGCCCCTGGAAGAGTCAGAGATCAAAGGCGGTGAGGTACAGACAGGCTGGCCAAGGGTGGGGAAGGTGGGGCAAGGAGCCCTGAAATGGACATGGATACAGAGGAAGATGGAGGGCGCACTGGTGTGAGAAGTCATGGACAGGGGTGGGACAAAGCTGAGAAACTGGGGGGTGCCAACAGGGGGTGGAGGGGGTGGTGGTGTGAAGAAGGACGGGGAAGGACAGGCCATGGAGGTGGAATAACAGGAACCAGAGTGGGCCATTGACGTCAGCTGGCGCGGAAAGCCCCGCCCACCAGTGCATACCTAATTAGGGGCTCTCTCTGCCAAAGCACAGCTGGGGTCCGAATCAGGGGCTAGTGTGTCCAAAGTCACACTAGCCAGCAGGGGGGTGGCTCTGGCTCAGACCCAGATGAATGAAACGGAATAAGGACGAAGGAGACTTGACCGAGACCAATGCGGACAGTAATGCCTGCTTCACAACCAGCACGAACCCGCAGAATTTTACAGTACTAAAGCATTGGTCCACATGTTCAGCGGGACTGTGAACCCTCCATTGTCACTGCAATCTGGGCTTCAAAATCCACAGTGGGCGGGGTTTTTGTCATCGACAGTTTATTGATTGGCCACCATTGGTTATCAACGGCACATAGGAATCCCGCCCATGGCCTGGTTTTGAGGCCTAGATTCCCCCAGAAATCTGCAAACCCTGGTTAGTGATGGTGTACAGACAGGGGCTCCATGAAGGGGGACGAAGTTAGGACGATTCCAAGAGGCTCTGAGTGACAGGAACCCTAAAAAATGTGGAAAATAATTGGCTTGGTCTTGATTAGAGCACTTGTATGATATACTTCATTGGGGTCCATAATTTCTAGTAGCGCCTCCCTGTACAGAGCAATTGAGGTCTTTCCCAGTGAGAAACCCAGCAAGGCCACAGTTTCACCCAGTCCATAAAAAGGCCCAGTTCTGTTGGTGGGTCCATTGTGAGATTATCACCCTTTTGAGCCCCTTTGACATTCGTAGTCCATTGCAACACCTCCCTCTCCGCCCTGTTCCGGTCAGCAGAATGTACCATCATGACTCGGTACCTCCCTGGATATTTTTCTTTGTAAACGTAGCTCTCTGCAAAAAAAGACTGGAGACCACTGTGTTAGAGGTTGGTACTGTAACATGACTAGTACAAAACCCAGCTGTGGTTAAACCAATCAGCTCTCCCCTAAACACTCAGCATTCATCACCTTCCCAAACCCCCGATTTAGAGATTTTTATGAATCTGCTGACCTGGGCATTCTCCATGCTCTACACTCTGTAAATGCATAATTCCCACTAGAACTGGAATAGCCTTGCGAGGTAAATATTGCACTATAACGTGTATGGCACTGGTCAGTGTGTCCAGTGCAGTGTCAGTAGTAGGGCAGTGGTTCTCGGTTAGCGTCTGGGAGTGACCGGTATTGAACCTAACATCCTGCTCCTGAACGTTCTGGCCATGGGACGTGGTGCCACCCCATTTGCTGTAGCAGATCATGCCCTGGGGGCGTCACACTGTAGGAAGGGTCATGCAAATGCTGCCTGTAAAATGGAATATAAGCCTATCTAAGTACTACGTGCACCTTGGACAAAGAGCTGGCCTGGGTTTTCCCAAAAATCTCACTGGTACGCTTCTTCTTCTTTGAAAGAAAAAGCGCAATTTATGCACTATGCAAATCGACAGAATTCTTCTGATCGTCTCGTTAATGGTTGTCTTCTGTGGATCAGTGCGTTCGACTCTGTGAAATGCTGTTCCTTATACAGTGATATTTCCATAACTTTTGCTCCTTCCTGGCATCTAATACTCAGCTTCCAGCGAACCCCTAGTGCGCCCTTGGGCACAAAGAGTGGTGGAAAGGATAGGATCAGTGGGAATTGTAAACGCTTGTAAACAAAGAATGGTTAGCATGCCAAAATGAAGTCTGTGGTATACAGATGAGGAAAAATATTTGACCTGATCTGATTTGGTTATTTTTTTCTTTATATGTTTAATGTGGGAAAAAAACTATATGGATCCTAGTGTTTGACTTCATTGAGAAATCTGCCCGTTTCTCTCTCCCTCCCTTTCCCTCTATCCTTTCTCGCTCTTTCCTTCTCTGTCCATATCCACTTCTCTTTTTCTCTCTTCCTTACCCTCTCCCTCTCTTTCCCCCTCTCTCCTTCTCTATCCACATCCTCTTATCTCTTTTTCTCTCTCTCCTTCTCGCTCTCTCCCTCTTTTTCCCTCCAACTCTCTGCCCCTCTCTCTGTGTCTCTTCCCCTCTTTACCTTTCTTTTCCTCTCCCTCTCCCATTTATTAAATTGCATGACAGCCCCCTTCCTCAGGAGGTTAAAGAGCATTTTAATATTAATCTTCTATGCATTAGTTGAAGGCTCGCTGGTAACCAAGGTTGTGTCAAGGGCCTTTGAGGTGCTGTTTACCACGGACTGACGAAGCCATGAGGGCTTACAGAATCTATATATAATACTTTGTTAGGGGGATAATCTCCTCACAGCCAACTACTTATGTCTAACCAGCAGATTATGTCGAAAAATGCCAAAAGCTTCTGTATTGTTTAAAGCAATTTATTTTCCTGTGAATGTAGTTTTTTGTTTTTTTTTATTTCTCTGACACATTACTGCCATTGTTTAAGAGACGTGGAAACAGAGAATGGTGTGGGGGCTCAGTGAGGACTGTCTATTTGTAAACACATTGTGATGACTTCAGAAAAGCTGAAGAACACTTATTTTGATTCATACATGGGCAATGATTCGGGCCAACGCTAGCTGGTTACATGTCAGGCCGTATCTTGGGAAAAACAGCCTGACTGCTGATGCGTGGAGCATCTCTGCCTGCTGATGCCCACACAAAATCTGTTTCCCTACGTCTGCTGTGCTGGGATTTTTCTGGAATAGATGGGTGGGGGGTGGGGGCGGACCTCACTGGCACGACGCGGAGGGCTGCTGTGGCATACGGTTTGATTTTGCAGCGTGACCATGCCGTGCGTCTACTGCCACTAAGCACTAGGCTTGCGGGGGACATGGGGCCAGCTGGACTGGGCCATTTTCCGCTCTGAGGCCTGGGAGCAGGGGGCGCATGCTGGGCCGGCGAGGCTCTGAGGCTGGGGTTTTATCCAGAAATGACCCACCCGGCACGCGAGCCTCCCATCCTGATTGGCCAGTCGCAGCCACACCCACCTCAGCGGCCTGTACCTATGTGAATATAAACAGATATAAAAACAGCTATACAGATTTTTGTTTTCATTAATGCTGTATTATTATTGTTTGTCTCTGGATGCTACAGGGAGTTTGAAAATGAACTATATTACAGGTACCGAAATAAAGTGCTTGAACATGAGAGGCTGTTAAGTTCATTCTGTCTGTGCTGCCTCAGTTACTTATTTACAACATCAGGAAGGTCTTTAGGGTAGGGGTCTCCAACTCTGGTCCTGGTGAACTACTGTCCAGTAGGTTTTCTATCCTGCAGGTACCTGGATTCTGCTGAGCCAGGTTAATGCCAGGAACAGGTGTGGCTCATCAGAAGGCAGGTAGCATAGAAAACCTACTGGTCAGTAGTAGAGTCAGAGACCCCTGATTTAGGCAGTTGCACAGGTGACACTTCAAAGTTGTAATATTATTTTCTATCCAGCAGAGGGCAGTACTCCACACATTACATGTCTACCTCGGTTCAACTCCTAAACGCAGCTTTCAGAAGAATACAGGCGAGCTTACTGATGTTCACTGAACAGTGACCATTAGTCTGTTGACAAAAGATTATTCATAGCCAATGAATGCTTCACATTTCCTCGTAGTGGAAAGTCACAAGTTGTGTTTCAGGGCTGCCGATACTGATAGGCATCAGTTTTGAGATAAAAGCTTGGATGTTGGATTCTTTTTTTTTATTTCAGTGAATTATCTTAATTTTTGAAAACCTTCAATCCAGATTAAAACACATTGCTAAAACAAAATCCTCACAGATAGTAAATCAATATATATATATATATAAAACCCCCACAGATTTGGTGACAGAACCCTCACAGATCAGAATGAATAAAGTTACAGAACCCATACAAAAGCAGAACCACAGCAGCTATCCACCGCACACACATCCAGTCGTCTTCTTAAATCCCCTTTTTGTAGGTTTCGTCAGTCTCTGCACTGAGTCACACTGCCATACTCACCACAACATTAATGGAAGGGTTATTTTCCCAATTAGTTTCCTTGGCAACAACCTCTTCTGGGGCAACTTCCAAAGTGTATTCTGGGGAAAAAAAAACCTCTTTCAAACTCATTCTAAAAGGTTTCCTAGCCAATCAAATTGGCAATGACATTTATCTATATATGTTAAAAAGATTTTTTATAAAGCAAGAATCAAAGGTTAGACTTAAAAACAACTCTAGAGGGGAGTAGAAGCCGCAGTGTAAGTGGGTGCAGGGGCTTAAGTGAGGCTAAAATGAATGGAGATGGGGGAAGGAGAGGGGAGAAGCTGGCAGATCTGTTTCCGGAGATGTCCGCAAGAAGATGCCTGCATGGGCGGGGTAGAGCTGGCGTCCGGCCCTGGCAGCTGTTGACGTGAGAGGTTTGGGATGCGGAAGCGGCTGCACCTGACCGCAGCAGTGTCCTCGGATCCTGCCGCCCCCTCCGTCTTGCTGAGGAAAAAAAAATCACACCTCAGGAAGGATGCTGGAGGTAGGTGTGGGATGGAGCTAAACCCAACGCTTTGTCAAGTGCTTATAAAAAAAAAAAATGAAAAAAAAACACGGAGGCTGGACAACTGGATCCTCTTCACACAAGAGGCTGTTGATGAATTTGTCAGATTGGACAGGAAGGAGGTTTAGGAAGCTGTTCCTTTGAAATGTGACAGAATATTCACTCGCCCTGGCCAGGGGGGGCTCTCATGCTGTCCCCCCTTCTGATTCCGCCTGCCCTTCCCCCCAGCTTCCTGTGCCGCTCCCCTGACCCTATGCCCCCCACCTCCTCGCTCTCTCTCTCTCTTTCCGGAGGCAGTGTGTGGGCTCTGGCAGAGTGTCCTGAATGCCTGTGATTCACCATCCCTTCATCTCCACTCTTCCCTCTGATTTCATCTGCCCTCTCTCCCTCTCTGTCAGTCTCTCCTGATCCATCGTTCATCCTTTCATCCGGTCCAGGATTGGCTCTTATGTAACGTCTCCCTTTCACCGGGCAGCTCTTAGTGAAATGCCCCAGGAGGGTAACTGGGAGACATCATGGGTGTTTACTTAACACAGAGAGCCACAGGTTCTTCCTGCGGTTTCCCCGAAATGTGCAGCAAAGTGTATTTTTACAGATAAATAGTAATGAGAAGCGTTTGTGGGTTTTATTTAAATTAAACGTATGAGGAGAATGGATGTGGTGTTCTGGGGAGGGGGACTCATGAAATAAAAACAAGTTTATGAAAGGCTTTCAGCTGTGCTGCGCCCCCCCCCCCCTCCCCAGTTATAAGCCAGAATTAATTAAATGGATAAGGCTGACTAAATGAGGTGATGCAATTCAGCAAAAAACGCAGCCAACAGGGCGGCGCACATAGATAGCAGGGAAGCCTACCTGCCTCATGCCTTCAGGGTCATGAGTTGGAACCCAGGTGTGTTAAGTCGGCATCCTGCTCTTGGTCTGATCTTCTAGCTTCTTCCCGCATGATCTAACGCCCATCCGTAAAATGACTCTTACTTTATGCATGTGTGTTGCTTGCTTGAGTTAATTTTCTGCTGGCTCCTGATTACTAAATAATTGATTATTTATACGCCTATGACGTGAAAATATACAAGCGAAGGATATTAGCACCAAATACCTGTGGGTTTAATCTAAATTGGATTTTAAAAGATTTATTTGTTGCCTTTATCCGAAATATGAGGCAATGTTCACAGGTCTAAGTCACCCTCTTCTGGATGTCCCACTTTTACACAGCGCCCACTAATGCAGGCCGCAGGTGCACATGGAACATGGGACAGGAATCCTCAGGGGACAATAATCTTCTGCTGACAGTCTCGGTTGCCACACTGTTTAGACTTTGACCTACGTCATTCCCTTAGACACTACTTGCTTTGCCTTAGTGGGATGATAACAAAAACATCAAAGTTGAACAAAGTTCCTGGGACATAATTTCACGTGACATGTTATTCTAGTTAAATCACTCCGACTGAGAAAAGACACATATGGGTAAGACAGTGTTTCCCAGTCCAGTCCTCCGGGACCCACAGCAGTTTACGTTTTTGTTCCCTCCCAGATCCCGATAAGGAGCAAAAATGTGGACTGTCTGGCAGGGAGCTTGGAGGGAGCAAAAACATGGACTATCTGAAGGTCCCCGAGGACCGGATTGGGAAACACTAGGGTAAGATATGATGATTCACAGGCTGGTAAGTGGATCCCATTTATAATAAAGCTGGAGCTAGCACTAAATGTGGGCTGCATCAAAGGGAAACAGCTGCATTAATTACCGGTGCAGTGTTAAGGCTAAACAGCAGATCAGACCTGACAGCACTCTGGAAGGAGTCCCATGTTAGGAGACCTTGTACCTCATACCTGAATGTGATGTTCCAGAAAAACCAAAAAAATCCACTGTCTCTGATGCTGATATGGAAAAGTAGAGGCTAGGAGGGACCGATAAAACCTTTCGGAGATCTAAATGCAGCTGGGAAGCGAAAATCGCTGTCCTTCTCTGTGGGGTTTGTTGGGCTGGCATCAGGAATCATGCTCGCAGTTATCCACTTGGAAATAGGCACCTGAGGTGGGGGGGGGGGTGGGGGGGCATGGCGGGGTGCAGGCTGTTTCAGAACAGGAACAGCATGGATCAGGGTAAAAATGACCTTTTGTAGGTCCCCTGTACAACCCACCCCCCCATTTGTGCCTTTCTGTGGACGATAGGAGTAGATAATGAAAACTAAATACCTGTACTTTTGGTAAAATCGGGAGGGGGGGCGGGATCATGTCCTCTGGAAGGGCAAGATGATCGCTGGAGAGGATGGACAGGTAGGAGACAATGAGATCGCCAAGTCCCTCCATTAAATGGTCGTTCATAATGTGCTCAGATTCTTTAACTGACTAAATAAATATTTTTGTGTCTTTCAGTTTCAGGCTGAATTTAAAGGCAGGAATTACACCAAAGCAGGATGTTGATTCTTTAAGGATCTTACATGGAGACAGTATGGCTATTCTCGTGTGTGGCTGTGATGGGGATCTTCTCTGCAAAAAAAAAAAAGAGTAGAGGGGGTGGAAGACAGAAATGGAAAACAGAAAGAAGGGGACATGGAGGAGACAGAGACATATGGAAGAAGAGGACAACGGATGAAATGGATAGTGAAAGAAAAGGACAGGAAAGAAGGTAAAAAGAGAAAAGAATAATAGCAGCGCAACCAGCCGTTCCGTATCTGCTAGGAAGTGTGGTGATTTTTCTGCCGTTGCCATGGCAAGCGTCACTGTACTGATAGCAGTGGCCTGCTGGGAAATGTGCAGCCCAGGAAGGTACGAGAGTTAATGGTGATGAGGAGCACGGGGAATGCCTGGGGGGCGGAGCCTGGAGGGGAGAGATTTAAAGAATAAACACGGTGTAAGAACGCAGAGGAAAATCAGGGGGAATCAGAATAGCGGCGGGAGGATGAAGGGAATGCTGGTCTGGATCTCCTGTGGGCATGTCGGGAATGAGCAGCGGAGGGCTGCGGGAATGGAAAGAGCCGCTCGCTCCGTGTCCAAACTCCGCCCACACACATCCAGCAGCCCCAGCTCACACAGAGGCCCCTCCACCCACTTACACCCACACACAATGCTCATACACTGAGCTCCACCTAACTCAGAGATGTCCAAGCCCTTCAGATGAGACACGTAGGGCCAGCAGCAGCCTGGCCAGGACACCTTGGGTTTCCCATATTCCTCCCCCGTTTGCCTACGGCTTCTACATCCTGGAGCTTCCATCTCTTCTTCCTCCATGCCCAATGGCTCCGTGTCTGCTTTCAGCATTCCCAGTGTCTCCACATATAATTCCATCCCATGCAAGGTATTCCCTTTCCTTCTTTCGTCATCTCTGGATTTTACATTTCTGGTTTTGGCACGAGCCAGGGGAAAAGACCTGAGGCAGGTGATAGCATCAGGGGAAGGTATCAATGACTGGGAGAGTGGTCCGTCCTGCGCTGCCTTGCCCTGCCAATGCCACGTGGCATGAGCGGCTCGACCATCTGCTCAGTCATGACTGAAGCCAGAGACATTTGTGCAAGCCTGTCCTTTGGAGCTGAGCTGCTAAATGGGATTGGATCTCCAATCACTTTAATTAATGACATTTGATTGGTCACTTACAAAATGCTCTAGATGATGCCACAAATAGCATTTAGGAGCTAAAGATTACAGAAGAGGATGTTACAGGTGAAAGCTTTCGAAAGCTCATTTGTGTACCTTAACTGATGCTGCTAATTAGCATTCAAATTAGCTAGAAGTTATAAAATATTTCCCCTCAATGACCGTGACAAGCAATTAAAAGATGGATGGGTAGATAAATATTCCATTGATCACAGTTATACTTCTTACTAAGGCAAAATAATGATGGTTTTCCTTCAGCTGTTATATCATTACACACATCTACGAGGCATCTTCCAAAAGAACAGAGAGATTTCAAGATAGACAACATTACAGTTGCCATTCAATCATGAGTCCAGTTAAACCAAATTCATTATGAATTTGGGCAAGACAAAACCCATAATGGAAGGCCAAAGAACCTGAACTGGACACTCCTATACTGGGGGAGTAACGTTCACCACAGAAAGGGAACTGTGGCCATGGAAACGCTGCAGATATGAAGCCTGTCAGGGGGACGGTCCAATCAGATCGAGACAAAGGCAAAGAGCCGTGTAAATGGTGAAACCCTGGCCAATAAAGAACAAGAGAAAAGCAAAAGGAACTTAAAAGCTGTCCAATCAGATCCAAAATGCCCAGTCTTTTCCAGGCAACAGTGAGGGGCTTCCTAAACATGGAAAAGAAAGATGGTTGGTTGAATTCAAGACTCATCATTAGACTGCATGTCCACGGGCTGGCAGGTCACGTGACCAGTGGGAGAAAAACAGAGAACTGGAAGCAGCAATAACAAAAGCCAGCATCACCACAAACTCATACTGAAAAACACAGGCATATGTTGAGAGGATAACCTGCCAATGGGTTTGTGAGAGGACCTTGTTAATTTTTATTGACAATCAGATAAAATGGCTGCTGTCTTTTGGGGTGGTTTCATAACAGCTTCATTATGCAGGCTAAAAATTATCTGCCAGAGAAGATATTAGAGATCAAGGCTTTACTTGGTAATGCCCCCGGCCGCCCAGCCAGCTGGAGAGAACCATTATTGAGGTGTTTTTTTTCCTTCTGTGCATAGCTAAGCAATGAAATTACAGCCAATGTGAAATGCAAGCTGTCACATAAAGATGCTAAGTTTCCCATTTATTAGAATTTAGCGTGGGGCTCATGCAAAGCACGTGATATTAAGAAAGGTCATATTATTTCACAGTTTTTCATTTATCCCAAAAAAGCAGTAGGCCATTTTATTTATGCATATCCGCTCTATTTAGAAAATGATAATCTTTTCATACGATATACGTTCTGGACTGAAGTGGTTCTTTGAATTATGAAATGTCTGTAAGCTTGCGAGATTACCGATTTTCTGTTGTGGTGTCTTATTCATATCACACATATGTTGATTTTCAGAATGCACTAGGTATACCTGTGGTAAATACCTGGCATATTATAGCCATGCGTTTCCTTTTTTATCCGCTGACAGCTGACAAACGCGTCCCCTTGATGACTGAACACACCGGGGCTATGAAGAATGTGGCGATAACTGTCTGGCAACAGCTCTCCGGTGCTGGGGGGCCGAGAGGAACGGAAAATCTGTTCTGAGATCTGTCTCTTCCATTTCTCCAAGGTGAAAATGACATCATTGCGATGAAGAATGACAGTTGCTCTTTTGAATCACATTTCTTAGATCTTTCGGGTAAGCAGTCATCCCGCAGAAGCCTCAAAGTCGGCTCTGTTGGCTTCTCGCTTTGACTTCCTGCCACCTCAGTTTTCAGTATGCTTTTATTCTTCCTGATTAAAAATAGTGCAATACTAGAGTGCTTCTCCCCTGACAATAATGAAGCAAAGCACTCTGTCTTTCCTAAGGACGGCCATATCTGGTCTCTCCAGCCAACATCACTGACGTGTGGTTTCTCCTCCCCGACAGCCTTATCCCTGCTACCCCATGGCTGAGAGAACACACTGTTCCTCAACAGGACATTTTCCTGGAGGGCACAGCTGTGGGCAATGGAACAGCCAGATTTCAGCAGCTCTCAGGCCGTTTCCCGTTTCAGTCTCACAAGCGTCCACTGGGTCAGATAAAATCGCTTATATGGACCCCCTGCCTCATCACGATTCCGGTCCCCCTCAGCTGGGTGTACAAAGGACTGGTTAACAGACAGAAAATGGACAATCAATGGAACATAAAAGTAACATTTTTGAGAATATTGATATTATATTCAACCACAATTTATTCGACGACCCCCTGAACCATCAATCAAAAATTACAAAGATGCACATTATTGGCTGGTTTTAGAAGGAGCATAATCAGAAAAACTCATGCCACTGAAATAAGGTAAAGCTCACCATGCTGACAGCATTAGATGAAAGAAGATCATTAGCAGCCATACCCCTGAGCTAGTGAAGGCTTGTCTTAAATGATTTAACCCGTTGCTGAGCGCAGAGTGCTTCCCTGATGACTGCAGTCGAGGGATTAGTTCTGCAATATCTGGAAGTGAAGACGAGCCCAGAAGCAGCTGAGGAGGCCCTTATGTAATCCTAAATAACGGAAGTTTGAAACCTGAATCTTAATTCAAAGCTGACTGGCTTCCAAGCCGCCATTGATTTTATTCAGCATGATTCTCCAAGGTAGTGATTTTGTAATGTTTTACAACAAAATAAAAGCATTACAGAATGGACCTTGGTATTGTGTAGGTCTATCTGACACAGGACACATATAATCCATCATGGTCTAACATTCACCCCCTCCCTACCCTGACCTCAGCTCGTTCACACAAGGTTTCTCCTCAGGGTTTCTAGGCTCACTCGCCAAGACGTGGTGAGGAGTTCAGAGATCTGGGGGGGCCTTGAAATAGAGCCGTCTCCCCATCAGGTTTAGAGGAGTTATCTGAGGTGGTTCGGGCATCATGAGACGCCACTGGGTTGGCTTACAAAAGGAGCTGTTCTAGGTATATTCCCCTGGATGGAGACCCCAGGGCAGATCCAAGACATTCTGTAAAGATAACATCTCTGAGCTGGCTGGAGAGCATCTATGAATCCCCATGAAGGAGCTAGATTTGATGATTTTGGAAAAAGAGGTTTGGGCTGACCTGGACACCTTGACACTCATCAGGAGAAGCAATGTGATAACAATGATGATGATGATGATGATGATGATGATGATGATGATGATGATGATGATGATGACATCTCCTTCCTTTCACATGCGTCAACAAGAAAGCAACAAAATTCATACAATGAAACGATCAAGTCGTAAAGCACATATAATGGCCCTAAGACACAAAAGAGACATGAGTCTTGAGCAAGTAACTGTGAAGGTCGAAACCCGCATTGTAGCACCTTGACAAGATCGACAGGCTGCCCCGAGCCACACTGCCGCCTGTAGCCCTGCCTTCACCCGTCTGACACTCAGCCTGCCGGTCACCTGCTCAGAAGGACCGGGGTCTGTGAGATGGCCGGGTTGCACGGTCCCAGGGACGGGACGGGCAATAGCAGAGACACACACTCCGCTGTAATAATACACGCTAAGAATGCATTCCACACTGTCATTTCACAATCGCAAACCTCCAAGGATGAAGAAGTGTCACCAGGTTTGACGCAGTCTGTCACAGGCTGCTGGAGACACAGTAATGACCAGGGTGGAGTGATCTGCGGTTGTTGCTGCATGCTCCTTTTGCACCTATTCCCACAGGTTATCCATTACCAATGAGCGATTCAGGCCCTGTCCCAGGCAGCACGGTGGGGAGGTGGGGTACCTCACTTGGAGAGTCAGTACCTCCTGTTTGCTCCCTAGGAAAGTAGATTTGTACCATTTTTCATTACTCTCAATGCTGGACTGTCTGATTTTTGCAGCAATGTTCATTTTCATCCGTGTGCACATCGATCATGTATTCATACCGGCAATGGAGCGCATCTTTGGAGAGGCGGAGGAGAGCCGCAGAGAGCGCAGAAGAGAGCTCGTTTTGTAACACATGAATAATGAGGTCCGATTGGTGTAGGCGGGACGCGCGTTCTCAGCGCACTCTCTGCCTCTCATACAGCAACCGTGTGCTGGGCCATGCCGTACGCTCTGGGCAAGTGAGCGAGCACTAGTGAAGAGGCACTGATGTGTAAGGGGAAGGGTGTACACGCTGTGTGGAGACATCCATATAGCAGTCAACACAGGCACCTACCAGCAGGACACATGCATGTGCAAGCAGGACATAGGGATGTAAAAGCAGGACACAGGGATGTAAGAGCGGGACACAGGCACGTAGGAGCAGGACACAGGGATGTAAGAGCGGGACACAGGGATGTAAGAACGGGACACAGGCACGTAAGAGCAGGACACAGGGATGTAAGAGCGGGACACAGGCACGTAGGAGCAGGACACAGGCACGTAACAGCAGGACACAGGGATGTAAGAGCAGGACACAGGCACGTACAACCAGGACACAGGCACGTAGGAGCAGGACACAGGGATGTAAGAGCAGGACACAGGCACGTACAACCAGGACACAGGGATGTAAGAGCAGGACACAGGCACGTAGGAGCAGGACACAGGGATGTAAGAGCAGGACACAGGCACGTACAACCAGGACACAGGGATGTAAGAGCAGGACACAGGCATGTAGGAGCAGGACACAGGCACGTACAACCAGGACACAGGCACATACGAGCAGGACACAGGGATGTAAGAGCAGGACACAGGCACATAGGAGCAGGACAAAGGGATGTAAGAGCAGGACACAGGTACATACGAGCAGGACACAGGGATGTAAGAGCAGGACACAGGCACATAGGAGCAGGACACAGGCACGTACAACCAGGACACAGGGATGTAAGAGCAGGACACAGACACATACGAGCAGGACACAGGGATGTAAGAGCAGGACACAGGCACATAGGAGCAGGACAAAGGGATGTAAGAGCAGGACACAGGTACATACGAGCAGGACACAGGGATGTACGAGCAGTACACATTCATGTATGAGCAGGACAATATTCTGACTTTGAAAAGGTCTTCCTGTTTTCCAGGAGGATGATGCTGCAGATGATTTGTCATCGATAAGTAAATGTGTTTGAGCTTCTGAGTGACGGGAGAAGCTTTTCATTTCAGCAGGAGTCAGAAGGAGTGCCGCAGATGACCCTCTCACCATATGCCCTAGATGGCCGTAATTATTCAGCATCATTCCCCCGGCTGCTCTGCTACTGTGAAAACAAAAAACAGCCACAGTCCTTGTACGGTTTCCACTTTCCGGGCGAATATTTAGACATTTTTTTCCTGTGAAATGGAGGCTTGAGCTTTTGCGCTTGGTTACATGAAAGCAGAAACGTCCTGCATAACCCAGTGACATTGGAGTGGACTCTGGTACCATGAACAGATGTTGAGCAGCGTGAAAGCTGGAGGCCCGTGATTAGGGAACAGCCAATGGTGTCGGACACAGCTGAGAGGTTGTGTACACCGTGAACCTACCACCACCCCCCCCCCCCCCACACACACACACCACCACCACCTGCATAGCATTAACACAGCTAAAAGTGACGTAAGAGCAGGTATGAAATAATGTAAATACTACACTAAGAGCCTCTGTTTATGACACATCAGGCAGGCAAAAAAGATGTAATGTTGGTCTACTATTGTCTCTCAACATGTGTTAGCTTAGCTATTACAAAACTTCTAAAATCACCCCATTATTTGTAGCACCATACAGTCCACAAATGTATTTTTTTACTCAGCCACTAGCAGGCCTCGTACAGCTAATCAATGACCCTGTTCACACCTGGTATTAACCTGCGTCCTGGGTGATGCGATTACAAGTGGACAGCGCTAATTACAGGTGTGAATGCACGGAAATGGCATTGAGGACGCATCGTGATCCGATCGCTCAGACCACATTCGGAGGTGGTCTGGGACGCATATGGCCACATCCTTAGAGCAGGGTTATGTGTCCCGGGCCGCACTGAAGGACTGCCTACTCGGCTGACGTGTCCGTGTTGGAGGCAGTACGTACGTATTCATTAGACACGCAGTCGGTATTGGATATGATCATGTCAGTGCAGAATGGGCTACTGTGTAACAACTCGTAATAAATTGTGAACAAAAACGCATCCTTTTCCCTACAATACCAAAAAATAAGTATGAATCTGCTGGAAAGTTTAATATCAGACTGTCGCGACCCATTCACATGGAAACCTCAAAAGTGCGCGTCATTAATATTCTTTGCAAATTCGGAAAAAAATAAACCGTGTAAGAAGTGATTTATTAAAGACGTTTTGGGAATTTATACAGATCACATTTAATGTGCACTTTGATGAAGCTTCCTTGTTTATGTCAAAGCTGCTTCACGCTTTAAAATAAACTTTATTGTCATCTCAGCTATATACCTCTATACAGTGAGAAGAGATGACGTGGTTCCAATTCATACAATTTACAATAACAAAGACAGATACAAATAGAAACATCAAAATATACATTTTAATATTTACTTTATTAATAGTGGTGAACCGTGCTGGTAAAAATTACACTAAGGTAAAATTGAAGTAAGTAGCAGTGTTTGTTCAGCAGCCTAGAAACTGTCAATGGAAACATTGTATTAATATAACGGTTTATATAGTTTTATACTGGACTGTCAGTGGCTTGAACTCCTAGCCAGAAATTAAGTCCCACACCAGTGAAACAATGAACCTCTTTGTTGAAATCATCACAAATTTTGAGCATCACTGGTTATGATTAAAATATTATCACATAATACGTTACCAACATAATACGTTATAGACCGATCCCTTTGCCCTTGAATAGCAAATTATTAGCCTGCCCTATGTACACTACATTGCCAAAAGTATTGGGACACCTGCCTGTACACACACATGAACTTTAATGACATCCCATTCTGAACACATAGGCTTTAATATGGAGTTGGCCCACCCTTTGCAGCTATAACAGCTTCAACTCTTCTGGGAAGGCTGTCCAGGTTTAGGAGTGTGTTTATGAACTTTGCTTTGTGCACTGGTGCTCAGTCATCTTAGAACAGGAAGGTACCATCCCCAAACTGTACCCACAAAGTGGGGAGCATGAAATTGTCCAAAATGGCCTTGAAATAGGAGCATTAGAAGTTCCTTTCACCTGAACTAAGGAGCCTATCCCACCCCCTGAAAAACAACCCCACACCATAATCCCCCCTTCACCAAACTTTACACTTGGCACAACGCAATCAGGTAAGTACTGTTCTCCTGGCAACTGCCAAACCCAGACTCATCCACTGGATTACCAGACAGAGAAGCGTGATTCACCCCATAAAACACATCTCCACTGCTCTAGAGTCCAGTGGTGGCGTGCTTTACACCACTGCATCCAATGCTTTGCATTGCACCTGAATCCAATGATTCGCAGGGGTGTCACAATACTTTTTCCAATATGATGTATATCTTAGTATTGAAAGACCCTTTTAACAGGTACATTTGTATTATTTTGACGCGGTATAAAAATGCATGTCTACTCCGTGAAAAGTTTAACTTTTTTTTTTTAAGTAATCACATGTGCATTATTTGAAATAATATGTTGTAATGTTGACTGTCTAATGGGGGGCGGCATGGTGGTGCAGTGGTTAGCACTGTTGCCTCACACCTCTGGGACCCGAGTTCGAGCCTCCGCCTGGGAAACATGTGTGTGGAGTTTGCATGTTCTCCCCATGTCGTCGTGGGGTTTCCTCCGGGTAGTCCGGTTTCCCCCCACAGTCCGAAGACATGCTAAGGCAAACTGGAGTTGTTAAATTGCCCATAGGTGTGCTCCGGACCCCCCATGACCCAGTAGGATGAGCGGTTAAGAAAATGGATGGATGGATGGATGGATGGATGGATGATTTATCTATCTATAGATACTACATTTATTTCATTTTGAGTGTTATGGCATTCGATACAAATATTTTAGGCGTTTTGGTTACGCTGAAATGCGCAAATAGCTTTTGATTTCTTCTTATCTTTCTTTTAATGTTCGGCAGATTCTGCATACGGAAGTGATTTACATGCTTATTTAAATAAAGTGCGGGAAAGTGAGATTCGATTATAAGCGGTCAGTCGAGACGCATGCGCAGACGCATGTTAATGCCAGGCGTGAGCAGTGCCAATATCTCTTTGATTTTTTTTTTAAAGTAATTAAATTAATTACGTGAGCTGGTAGTGAAATTTAATTAATAGGTTTTGCCGTCCATTTGGATATCAACAATTTTTAGAGAATAAAAGAGATTTTTACAATTTTAATTGTGTTTATTGTGTATTTCTCTAGCATCGATGGCTGATTTCATTTGCGGGCTTTATTTGCGTATGTAGTGTCAATCCCCGCAGTGCTGGTAGCCGCAGCTTTAGTGTCCCCGCAGTGTGATTTCGTCTGGTGTTACCGTCTTTACTGCCAGTGCCTTGCTTTATGTACACCTGTAGCGTCAGTCCCTGCAGTGTTGCTGTCTGCAGTGCATGCAATTCCAGTGTATGTAGTGTCAATACCTACTTTCGTGGGAACTTGCAGTATTAGTGTCAGCATTGTCTGCAGTATCAGTGTGCCCGCGCTCCTACTCCATTGCCACACACTGCTGCTCACCCACAGTCCTGTCTCAGCTCCAGAAACTGCAGTCTTATTCTCCCTGTCTTAGATGTTCCTGAATTGTTATGTGTTATACGCGTTTAAACCCAAACCAGCATAACTCCCTGGTGGTTATTCTGAGTAAAGGGCCCGTGTGGACAGAACACTAGTGCATGCCGTCGCATGTGTTTATTTCATGTATTTACATAGAATAACGCGTCACACATCCTGTTTTACAAACTCTTGTTTTTTTATACGTGATGTGGAGAAAGGAGAATCGACAGAGAGAGAGAGAGAGAGAGAGAGAGAGAGAGCAAATGGCCGCCATGCGAACGGTGAAGTAGTATCCCACACAGAGCCTCCCTCGGCACACCACAAGTGGTCAGCTAGAGGCGAAATGATGCGCAGGGTGGCAGGGTGCCACCGTACCGCGGGCTGTCGGCGCCGGACACTGGCATAGGGGGCAGCCCCCCTCCCTGTAGCTCTGCGGGAAGCAGGTGCGACGGTGCTGGTGCTGCTGGAGGTGGAGAGATTAGCGGACCTCGGTGGCTCCCGGTCCCCCTTCAGCGCTCCCATGCTAGGACCGATCCCAGCACCGGTGGACTTGAACTCGCCTTTTGTGCTTGAAGACAGAGAAACGCGGGACAGTTTTACACGTGTGCCGCGGACATGACTGCGTGGATCGAGTCGCGATGATAATTATGACTATTATAAAAAAACCGAAATGAAATCAAACCCTCGGCTGCGGAAAGGGACCACCAGGCACGCCATCGTTTCAAACGAAACACTATATTTGAGTCTCCTCGTCTTGGGTATCACATTTAACCTAAAATAATACTCTGAGTATCGCTTCATTTGAAAGACGACATTTCTGCGCCTTTTTCATTACAAATACTATATTAGACTCTCTTTTTTTCATTTCAGATTCTGTATTTGCAACATTTTATATAAAATGTGATATGTCTGTACTGCTAGTCGCCAGACTGCAGGGCACATAAAATGAAAATTAAAAAATACAAATAACCAGAGAGATAATAGCACGGCAATACGCTATAGGAGGCGCTATCTGAAGGGGGGAGGATACTTCTCGGATAGGAGTTTAAATACTCTGCCGCAGAAACTGCTGCGGAAGCGTCTTCTGTTGGCAAATGACGGAGCTGAAAAGCTGCATTTTTTACATCTCAAAAAGGGATAAGACCAGAGAAGACCTTTGTTATAGAAGAAGGGACAGCAGCAATAAGTTAGAGGATAGCATACACTCATCCACATACACACGCAGTGACGGGGGCGCAGAGGAGTTCACGCTGGGAGCGCTGGGACTAGTCGGACTCCGGCGGGTATCCCCATCACAGCGGAGCCATTCAACCTAAATGAGACAGCGGCGCATCCACGTTCGGCTCCCGACTATATTGTGCGCGGATGACCGTATCGCCGGGGCTTTCCGACAATTAATGTATGGCTTCACATCCTATCGCGGGGATCCGTGAGAGGAAGAGCAAGGGTAAGTATAAGGGAGTACCTGAGAGATATGCACACGGCTGCGTCGTTTGTGTGTGAAAGGTTTGTTTAGGAGTGTGTGAATCCCTCGTCATTCCTCTCTGTACCATAGTATCGGGAAGCGTGGCGAGAGCCGGTTAGAATAAACGCATCAAGATCAACAGATTGCACTAGTGAAATAAAGGCTGTGAGAAGCTCTTAAGCAGTTTTTTTTGTATGATGGGCACTTTTTTTGGTCCATATTTTTTGTTTTCTGTATGGTAGTGGATATACCTTTGTCTCAGAACAGGAGTTGTGACAGGGTTGGATATTTCTGTGTTCGCAAAGGCAACTCCTATTGTAAGAAATCCGTCGGCTTGTAGAACTTGGGAAGTCTATTTCCTGAGAGAAAGACTTATACAACTGACAGACTTACATAATCTTCTCACCTCACACATTAACATAGTGTATTTTTTCCCACCCCGCAAGGCCCTATCAAGCAGAGCCTCACCACCGATATCTACCCAGTATAGCTAAACACGGTGTTCCCATTTCAATCTGTGTCTTACTGCTCATACTGAGGAAGATTCTCCACAGAATATTCTGGAAGCTGGGCTATTTATTTTTTATTACATATTTCTTTTTCCACTGTGTTCCAGGTGTCAGCTTTTCGAGCAGGACCAGAGGAGATGCTGGAGGCTCCACAGCTGCTGGGAGATATTATGTGGAGAGGAGGAAAGGGGAGTCGAGGGCTGAAGCGCACTTCCCAGTGCCCCCCGGCCGGCGGCCCCTCTCCCGTACCGTGCTCCAGCAGCTGGAGGGGTGACCATGACAGGCGCAGAGCGTCGCTGTCCCTGCCTCCCGCCGCACGCCTCCCTCTGCCCCGTGCCTGAGGATGCAGCGCTCATACGCTTCGACACTCTGGCTGTTCCAGCTCTTTCTCCCACTGCAGCTATGAAATGCTTTCTGGGAACTGGGGTTTGTGGTTCTGAGACGCAGTGAAAACACCCCCCCCCCCACACACCCAAAACGCACCCCCTCCCCCACCCCACCCCCCGTGATGTTTTTGCAGTAACTGTAGTTCAGACAGTGACTTGGACTGATACAAACGTGAAAATACGTTTGGAAACATAACCTGACCGCCAACTTCTCATTAACCTCAGACCAAGGACAAGTTAGGAGGACAGCCAGCTTTTGCTCTTCTCCAGCCTTCGCTGTACAATTCTTCTCCCCCCCACTTCTTAGTGGGGGGGGGGGAAACTAAGAACTCGCCGCCCGGGCAATCCTGCCCTACGGCTGCAGTGACTTGGAGTTGAGGTCCTGACCATGGAAACGGGCCAGGGCAGCCCAGAGAGCCCAAATCGGGCAGTGGAGTACCTGCTGGAACTCAACAACATCATCGAGAGCCAGCAGAAGCTCCTAGAGACACAGAGGCGCCGCATCGAGGAGCTGGAGGTCCAACTGGACCGCGTCAGCCAGGAGAACAAGGACTTGCGGCTGGACCGCCGGCCGCGCCTGCCCGACGCCTCTGGCTCCACCCAGCAGGGCCAGCCTGGCTCCGACGCCACCCTCCCCACCAACTCGCACGGTGACTCCGCCCCGCCTCCTCCCCTGCCTGCGCGGGAGCGGCGTGGCCACGCCCGGCTCACTCGCGGCCTCTCCTGTGGCTCCGCCCCAGTGGAGAGGGGGAGACCAAACCGACCTGACTGCTCCAGTGCCGGTCACGCCAAGACTCTCCAGAGACAGTGAGTTTCTCCCACGATTCTCTGCATTGGCTGATATAGGTGCCGGCGACTTTAGGATTCACTTTAAGCAGGTTTTACACGGTTTCTGTTTCATCACAGTCGGCAACTGACAGTCTTATCTGTGTGAAATAATTTGGATTGGTTGTTAACATGTATTAGCACCAAGGATATTTAAGGAAAATTGGGGGCAGGAAATCAATGGGGGTTATCTGAGAACTGTTGATTAAGAGATGATAGTCATGGCTGTGCGCGTTGGTGATGAGATGAAGAGCCTGTACAGATGTCATAGATTTGCCAAGATAACCTTCGAAGGGTGGCATTTCAGGAGTATACGATCTGAAAGGGGCACAGCAGGAAGTTTATTTCAGGAGGTTTGCATAAATATGGGAAGTCCTTGCGCTTTGGATCTGGGAACAAACTGTGATCTGATTGGTGGATGATGGTGCCCTTCTGTTGCTTTTGTTTACATTGATTTGCCCTCCGCCTGATTTGTCAACTGGGTGAGAGTGGCTGCTGTTTGTGCATGCGCTTGGAAAGCAGCCAATCATAGATGTACACTGCGCTCAAACTTTGACTGTATGCAAACTGTCTTACCGATTGCAATCTTAACTGAAAAAAACTGGGGAGTGTTTGGAAATATTTTACTGCTGAAAAAAATTCATTCATGAGATATCTGTGGATGTTTTGGTGTTTATCTTAGAGCTGGGTTTGTTTTAAAGTGACCTGGATTACCTGGGTGTATGTGGGTTAACTGCATTGTTATTTTGTTTAAAAGCCATGTTTAGTCACATGATCTGGGGGTCTGAGGGCAGCTGCATGCTTTCATTGGTTAAACTGTCAAATGGCCACAGGAAGGAAAGCTGGGTATGTGTGCTACAGGCATATGCTCAGGCTGACACATAAGGAGCCCCACACTCTCACTAGCTGCCAATTATGTCATTTAAACTGAGCTAATGGTTAGCAGGGTGGTCATGCCCCCATCAGCTGGTGGAATCCTGTGTTCAGCCTCTCTGTTTGGTCTGAATGCAATGAGGGGGTCAGCACCTCAGTGGGGGTTTTGATTATGTGGATGTTCTCCAGATCACTGGGACCTTGCTTAAGTTCCCCAATGGCAGCATCAGTCTATCAGAGTTTGAACCAGCAACCTTCCAAATGTGGGTGCAGAGACTCAACCCACTGAGCTGCCGTCCCCCTCTGGATTAGCTGGTGTGTGTGATGTTCTGTGTGTTTGCATATGGATGTGGGTGGTGCCTTTACCTATTATCAAACAGTGTGCGAGAAGTGTAACAGCAGTGTGAGGCTTCCATTGTCAGGCGTCTGTCAGCAGGCTACCCCTATGCTGTGTGGGCTTCATGGGGGACAGAAGGCGGGAAAGAGGGTAGCGGGGTAAAAAAGAGAGAGGGGTCAGTAAGAGGGAACAGAGAGAGGGTATAGATGGAGAGAAAGAAAATGGGGGAAAGAGGGAGTGAGTATGGGGGAAAGAGGGAGTGAGTTTGGGGGAAAGAGGGAGTGAGTATGGGAGAAAGAGGGAGTGAGTATGGGAGAAAGAGGGAGTGAGTATGGGAGAAAGAGGGAGTGAGTTTGGGGGAAAGAGGGAGTGAGTATGGGGGAAAGAGGGAGTGAGTATGGGGGAAAGAGGGAGTGAGTTTGGGGGAAAGAGGGAGTGAGTATGGGGGAAAGAGGGAGTGAGTATGGGGGAAAGAGGGAGTGAGTATGGGGAAAGAGGGAGTGAGTTTGAGGGAAAGAGGGAGTGAGTTTGGGGGAAAGAGGGAGTGAGTATGGGGGAAAGAGGGAGTGAGTATGGGGGAAAGAGGGAGTGAGTATGGGGGAAAGAGGGAGTGAGTATGGGGGAAAGAGGGAGTGAGTATGGGGAAAGAGGGAGTGAGTATGGGGGAAAGAGGGAGTGAGTATGGGGGAAAGAGGGAGTGAGTATGGGGAAAGAGGGAGTGAGTATGGGGGAAAGAGGGAGTGAGTATGGGGAAAGAGGGAGTGAGTATGGGGGAAAGAGGGAGTGAGTATGGGGGAAAGAGGGAGTGAGTATGGGGGAAAGAGGGAGTGAGTATGGGGGAAAGAGGGAGTGAGTATGGGGAAAGAGGGAGTGAGTATGGGGGAAAGAGGGAGTGAGTATGGGGAAAGAGGGAGTGAGTATGGGGGAAAGAGGGAGTGAGTATGGGGGAAAGAGGGAGTGAGTATGGGGAAAGAGGGAGTGAGTATGGGGGAAAGAGGGAGTGAGTATGGGGAAAGAGGGAGTGAGTATGGGGAAAGAGGGAGTGAGTATGGGGAAAGAGGGAGTGAGTATGGGGGAACAGCAAAATAGAGGGAAAAGAAAGGGGCAAAGTGAGATGGAAAGAGAGACAGAGAGGGAGAAGGGATGGGGGGAACAGTGGATAAAAAAGAGGGAAAGTGAGATAGAGGGAAAGAGTGACTGAGAGGGAAATGGTGGGGGGGGGGAGCAAAGTCCCTAAGGGATTCTTATTTTAATTAGACGGCAGGTTGTAGAGGTAGCCTCACCCGACTGTCTGATAACACACCTTAAGTGTCAAAACAAAGGATTAAGGTGGGCTGTAGAGGTCCGGTCTCTTCACGGCTTTTTAAGAAAAGCCTGGCAGAGTGTGGCGGTCTGCTGAGAGGGGCCCTGGTGGAGGGGGGTGTGCGTCTGTGTCCTGGCAGCCCAGTAAGCCTTCGTTCCCCATGTGGAATATGGTCTAACAGTGAGTGGGGGCGGGGCGGCGGGGGGGGGGGGGGCAGGGGCTAAGGCCACAGGCCCCTGAAGTGGGAACAGTTGCAGCTGGAGAGTTTGACAGCCCTGACTGACAGGAGTGGAGCCACATCATTAGGAAGCCACAGTGCATAAAGGCAGAGTGAGGAAAGACACCGGCATCAGGAGCACAGAATCCGGTGCCCTGCATTTCCTCTATGATTCCTTCTCAGTGTCCTGTGTGCTTCCCAGTGCACTTTCCTCTAGGTTTCCCTGTATGGTTTCCTAGACATTTTCCTGTATGATTTTCTGTGTGTTCACCAGTCAGTTTCTTGTGCCTTTCCCATTACCATTTTTTTGGACAATTGCCACATGGTTTCCTGTAGAGATTCTTATACATTTTTTATTCAATTTACTGTATGATTTCCTTTCCAGTTTCTTGTTTAGATTTCTGTATGATTCCACCCTGGTTTCCTGTATTTTTTCCTCTCTGGTTTCCAGTACAGTTTCCTGTATTTTTTCCTCTCTGGTTTCCAGTACAGTTTCCTGTATTTTTTCCTCTCTGGTTTCCAGTACAGTTTCCTGTATTTTTTCCTCTCTGGTTTCCAGTACAGTTTCCTGTATTTTTTCCTCTCTGGTTTCCAGTACAGTTCCCTGTCTGATTTCCTCTCTGGTTTAGAGTACAGTTTCCTGTCTGATTTCCTCTCTGGTTCCTGGTATGGTTCCCTGTCTGATTTCCTCTCTGGTTCCTGGTATGGTATGTTGTCCAGTATACCTAAAGGTTTCCTGTTCTTAGCGAACGTAGCTCTCATGTCCCTTTACCAAGCCAATTGCTTGTGGGTGGATTAGAAGCAGGTTAAGGCGTGTTTATGCACTCGTTTCGTAGGGCTGGGGGGTGGGCAGTGGCAGAAGAGGAGGTGCGGGAAGCGTACGAAGCATAGAGAATAAACGCTATGCAGAGAAGGCGAGTGGGCGGGAAGGACAGCGAGGGAGATGAAAAGGCATTGAGGCACAGCACGGTGCTAATTATACCATTGTGTTGGGGAGAAAGAATAGAGTGGGAGTGTATGGGAGAGAAGGTGGGAGTGGGGGGGGCTGCTGATACCTCACAAGACTGAGGGCACTGGAAAGGGTTTGCGCTAAAGGGAGGGAGTGCACAACATGTGTGAGAGAGTAAGACAGGCAGAGGGACAATGTCTGACTGACTGTATGTGACACAGTGTGCAAGTGTGTATGTGTGAGTATATGGCTGTGTGTGTGTGTGTGAGTATATGGCTGTATGTGTGTGTGAGTATATGGCTGTATGTGTATGTGTGAGTATATGGCTGTGTGTGTGTGTGTGTGAGTATATGGCTGTATGTGTGTGTGTGAGTATATGGCTGTGTGTGTGTGTGCGTGAGTATATGGCTGTATGTGTGTGTGTGAATATATGGCTGTATGTGTGTGTGTGTGAGTATATGGCTGTATGTGTGTGTGTGAATATATGGCTGTATGTGTGTGTGTGTGAGTATATGGCTGTATGTGTGTGTGTGTGAGTATATGGCTGTATGTGTGTGTGAGTATATGGCTGTATGTGTGTGTGTGAGTATATGGCTGAGTGTGTGTGTGTGTGAGAGAGAGAGAGTATATGGCTATGTGTGTGAGTATATGGCTGTGTGTGTGTGAGTATATGGCTGTATGTGTGTGTGAGTATATGGCTGTATGTGTGTGTGTGAGTATATGGCTGTATGTGTGTGTGTGAGTATATTGCTGTGTGTGTGTGAGTATATGGCTGTGTGTGTGTGTGAGAGAGAGTATATGGCTGTGTGTGTGAGAGAGTATATGGCTGTGTGTGTGTGAGAGAGAGTATATGGCTGTGTGTGTGTGAGAGAGTATATGGCTGTGTGTGTGTGTGAGTATATGGCTGTGTGTGTATGTGTGTGTGAGAGAGTATATGGCTGTGTGTGTGAGAGAGAGTATATGGCTGTATATGTGTGTGTGAGTATATGGCTGTGTGTGTGAGTATATGGCTGTGTGTGTGTGAGTATATGGCTGTGTGTGTGTAAGTATATGGCTGTGTGTGAGTATATGGCTGAGTGTGTGTCTGAGTATATGGTTGTGTGTGTGTGTGAGTGTGAGTATATGGCTGTGTGTGTGAGTATGTGGCTGTGTGTGTGAGTATATGGCTGTGTGTGTGAGTATATGGCTGTGTGTGTGAGTATATGGCTGTGTGTGTGTAAGAGAGTATATGGCTGTATGTGTGTGAGTATATGGCTGTGTGTGTGTGAGAGTATATGGCTGTATGTGTGTGTGTGTATGTGTGAGTATATGGCTGTATGTGTGTGTGTGTGAGTATATGGCTGTATGTGTGTGTGTGGGTGTGTGAGTATATGGCTGTATGTGTGTGTGTGTGTGTGTGTGTGAGTATATGGCTGTATGTGTGTGTGGGTGTGTGAGTATATGGCTGTGTGTGTGTGAGTATATGGCTGTGTGTGAGTATATGGCTGTATGTGTGTGTGTGAGTATATGGCTGTATGTGTGTGTGTGAGTATATGGCTGTGTGTGTGTGTGAGAGAGAGAGTATATGGCTATGTGTGTGTGTGTGTGTGAGTATATGGCTGTGTGTGTGTGTGTGTGAGTATATGGCTGTGTGTGTGTCTGTGTCAGTATATGGCTCTGTGTGTGTGAGTATATGGCTGTATGTGTGTGTGTGAGTATATGGCTGTGTGTGTGTGAGAGAGAGTATATGGCTGTGTGTGTGTGTGAGTATATGGCTGTGTGTGTGTGTGTGAGTATATGGCTGTGTGTGTGTGTGTGAGTATATGGCTGTATGTGTGTGTGTGGGTGTGTGAGTATATGGCTGTGTGTGTGAGAGTATATGGCTATGTGTGTGAGTATATGGCTGTGTTTGGGTGTGTGAGTATATGGCTGTGGGTGAGTATATGGCTGTGTGTGTGAGAGTATATGGCTGTGTGTGTGTGTGTGTGAGTATATGGCTGTGTGTGTGTGAGAGAGTATATGGCTGTGTGTATGTGTGAGTATATGGCTGTGTGTGTGTGGCTGTATGTGTGTGTGTGAGTATTTGGCTGTGTGTGTGCGTGTGAGTATATGGCTGTGTGTGTGTGTGTGGCTGTATGTGTGTGTGTGAGTATATGGCTGTGTGTGTGTGAGTATATGGCTGTGTGTGTGTGTGTGTGAGGGAGAGTATATGGCTGTGTGTGTGTGTGAGTATATGGCTGTGTGTGTGTGTGTGTGTGTGTGTGTGAGTATGTGGCTGTGTGTGTGTGAGTATATGGCTGTATGTCTGTGTGTGTGAGTATATGGCTGTGTGTGTGTGAGAGAGAGAGTATATGGCTGTGTGTGTGAGTATGTGGCTGTGTGTGTGTGAGTATATGGCTGTATGTCTGTGTGTGTGTGTGAGTATATGGCTGTGTGTGTGTATGAGTATATGGCTGTATGTGTGTGTGTGTGTGAGTATATGGCTATGTTTGTGTGAGTATATGGTTGTATTTGTGTGTGTGTGTGTGTGAGTATATGGCTGTATGTGTGTGAGTATATGGCTGTGTGTGTGTGTGTGTGTGTGAGTATATGGCTGTGTGTGTGTGTGAGTATATGGCTGTGTGTGTGTGTGAGTATATGACTGTGTGTGTGTGTGAGTATATGGCTGTGTGTGTGTGTGTGTGTGAGTATATGGCTATGTTTGTGTGAGTATATGGTTGTATTTGTGTGTGTGTGTTTGTGTATGAGTATATGGCTGTATATGTGTAAATTCACATTTACATAATTAAAGCCTTATCTCTGAGCGCCCTTACAACCATCAGAAAGTGAGACCTGCACCCTCTCCAGCCATCAGCAGTGATACAGCAGCTCACCAATTTACCTTTAAACTGCATAGTAATGATACCGGGTCCAAATAATTGGAAATATTTAAAAAGCATTAAAGTGTAATTTAGGAAAACAAATGTAAAAAGACATTTTTGTTCAATCTTCATTTTCATAAATCTCCCCCCAGCAACTAAACACGTCACCTATTTGAAATGTTGATTTTCAGCTTAATTCCAACCAGGTTTAAATTTCGCATCGTCTGAATTGAAAGGTCGTCTTACTGCTTCCACAAAATAAGGAAAAACAAACTTCATCTGCAAAAAAAAAATACGTCATATCTGATTTTAACCCTTTTTATCAATTTTACCCTGAAATGTGCAATTAAACCACACTGGAATGGTGAATAAATTGTGAAATCGACATTACTGGGATCAAAAGAATATAAATATTTTACATAATAAATACTATATATTTAAGATGATAGTATTGTATTTTATAATGTTGATATCTGTATTGAAGCAAAGCATGAAGCAGTTTTTAAAACAACCTCAGTAATCATGTAATTGTCTCTAAAACGTGTTGGATTCTGGACCAATCCATTCAAAGCCGACAGGATTTTTAATTTCACTGGGGGCCGTGGGTGATTTAAAACATACCTTTCTGCTTCCTTCAAATGCTTTTCAAAACAATTTTGTGTAACGATTTGTCTGTGTAAATTTCGTTCCCATATCGGTGAGTGGAGAACAGGAGAGAGCGGACGTCTTTGCAGAGGAGAACCATCCAGCGCTGTGGAACCCAGAGAAGCACTGCCTGCTTTGTCCAGCGGAGCCCCGGACTCCGGGCCTCAGATCCCCATGGGAGGCAGAGTGACACGGAGGCAGGGAGACGGAACCGACGTTCCGTCACACTGTCACGCCGAGCCCCCGGGATGCAGGGCTATTTGCAGCACTTGTGCCTGTGGGAATGTGGGCGTGGGTCTGTGCTGGTTCTCTGTACCGCGGCTCGCGCAGATGTCGGCGGGCAGAGCGCAGGCTGCTGAGTCAGACTGCTGCAGCTCTTTATCCACGCTTCACATCCAGGGCAGCTCAGGCTGGGTCTAAACACTTATACTTATTCGGCCAGTAATGAGGCAACAGGGGCTCCTTGTGTGGAATCACCCTCCGCTTGGGCATGCAGTGTTTAACGTCCATTTCTGAGACTCCGCACCACATGGGGTGTCGGGGGTCCTCGACAGTGACTTTTTTCGCTTACTTATTTATCTGCTGATTTATTTTGACCGTAACACTTGCTGGATTTTCCAGCTCACAGCGACCCACCATGTGATTGATTCTCCTGTTCCCCCCCACAGTGCCCTCTGCCGCCCATCCCCCAGCTTCCTCCTGACCCCTCCTCACAACTTCCTCTCCTCTCTCCCTTCATCTTCCTTCATCACTCTCCCTTTCCATCACCCCACCTTGGTCATCATCATGCTGATTTCCTGGGGGGGAGGGGGAATCTCTCTACTCCCTGACCAAAATCAAAATGTGGTTCATAAAAGGGAAAGTGTGGCATTTTAAAAGTATGCACTATTTTTATATTGTAAGCATAAATTTGTAAATGGCATTGTGGATCTTCTGTACATGTCTGAAGTGTGGGGACTGTTTTTTTTTTTTGCTTGTTTATTGCTTTTTATTTTGTTTATTGTTTTATGTTCCCAGAATCCCTCCTTAGTCCAGTTGCCTTCTGTTCCACTGCTTATACTGGACCGCTGTCCTGCATTTGTCAGGGAGCCAGTATCAGGTTATCTTACTTTGCCCACTTCTCAGGCTGCCAATTGTTTGCCGTTATCCCAGAGAGCTGCTCGCCGATTAGAGGAGCAGAGACTGGCTGCTCGTTGATTGGAGGAGCAGAGGCTGGCTGCTTGCTGATTGGAGGGGCAGAGGCTGGCTCCTCGCTAGCATCCCAAAATTGGCCTGACAGGTTGTTGGGAACATGAAAGGTGGACAGTGTCCATGTTAGAGGCCCAATCTCGGCTGTGGAGTGTCACACTGCCTTGGCTCACTGTTAAGGGGGCCAGCTGTCTCCGGTGGAGGTGAGGGGGCTTGCTCTGCGCCTGCTGGTGTTTCCGCTCAGCCGCCCTCTTTGTAAGAGCCGGTCCAGCAGCTGAACCCTGACCAGGACCTTCTGCAGCATGCTTTTAGAAGCACTCTCATTACCGTCCCTGTTGTCCAGCTCCCTGCTTCTGTGCAGGTCTATGTGACATCGGTCTATGTGACATCAGCCCAGTCTTTGGCTAGTATTCAATGAAAGGCAAAGGGTGCATAATTAATGAGCGGTCAATCCTTGGAGGATTGAGAGTAGAGCCAAATCCATCTGAGTTAATTCAGAGGGTGCAGGGGAAATGTGTATGTAAGCAGCACCCGATGTGTGAGCAGTCCTACGCGGGCAGGAACGCGGTGCCTTTTCCCAGCCGATCGACCGGCTGCCTGCTTCTCTAGAGGGATCGCGGGGGGTCGAGGCTGCTCTGTCAAACGACCGCCCCGTCACGGCTGTTCTGAATGGATCAGCTCTTGGTCTCGCTGCGATTCCTCTGCTCTGCTCACCTTCGATTTGCCGGACCTGACTTTAATTAGTACTGTACCTGGTGGACTTAATAACTGATACCCTCCCCCATCCTGCCATAATTGTCATGAGTGTTGCAGTTCTGCGTGACACGCGTGTCTGCATGTGCTTGTTCACAAATCCGCCTCTCCGTTGTAATGTCATGGCGTCTAAGGCCTTTTTCTTCTTTTGGTTATTGTCAAGATGTCTACTTATTTCCGGAGGTCCTCGAGCCCTCTGCCTGCCTCTGGCAAAGCGATGATCATGCAGGAGAGAGACTGAGCACGCGGAGATAAATACGGATTGGGGAGGGGGTGGGGCAGCTCCTGGAACGGAGTCAGAGGCCAACGGCAGAGGCGGAGTTGCAGATGTCTGTGCAGAAACGGCACTAGCATCTGTGACGCCTGTCAAACAGCAGGCAGGGAGCAGTCACCAGTAATGGAGGGCAATAAGCAAGGGCCTCTCCCTGTGTGTCGTAACAGAACGCGAGCAGAGATACCGAGAAGTGGGCTCATTACGCGCCGTGATTCGTTGAGTTCTGGTATTTGGTGCCTAATTTCCTTTTAATTACGATGTACATGCAGCATTGAGCACTTTGCATTTCCGGTCTCGTCCCTTGGGACTTGCAGTGCGCATGTCATTTCCTGTATGCATTCGTTTTGTCGGGATCGCATGCTGTTTTCTCATGTGGGATTTAGCTAACTGCCGTTGGGGAACGATATTCAGTACTAATTTCCTTAATTTTCATGCATCACAGTCATCTGCCTACGATGACGGTCCTCTGTTTCAAGATTTAAATATCTGGCAAACATTAAACATTTATGACTGATTTAATTATTATGATGATAACCCTAAATTGTTACACTAGCAATTATCCTATCCAATGGGCATGGTGGATCATACAGTAACAAGCCACCTGGAAGAGGTTTAGCATGCATGGCTGTTTGGGATTGTGAGCTTGGCTGTGGGGGGGGGGGGGGGGGGGGATATTGGCCCCTTTCTTTAGAGAATCCTTAACTGGGAGTACTGGTGGGGATGAGCAGGAGCTGGATGCTGTAAGCAAAAGACATCTGGCAGCACGTGATTCTGTATATCCATACGATAAACGCCGTAAAATTAAACCACCAGTGCACGCTCTTCCATATTTTGCACTGGTGGTGAACTCCCAACTCCCCCAGGCCTGTCACTCCTGAAGGTATAAAGCCCCCTATCCACCTCCCCTGCGCCCCCCAACCTGGAGAGCCGCCATGCCGACGGTGCATGGGGCCGGCTACATGTATCAGCAGCCATGCTCCTAAAACTCCATTTGACACGAGTTTGTTTCCCAGATGCTTTTCGGTCAGCTTAAACCCACCGTATAATCTGCCTTCTCCCGCTGTAGTCTGGACGTTGCCTCCCCTGCTGCCGGTATGAGTCAGAGTCTGTCCAAATTGCTTCTGTGTCTTACAAACACCCTCCTCTTTTCCCCTTGTCACCCTGCTATTTTCTCCCCTCTCTCTCTTTTCTTCCTTCGTTACCTACATCTTGTTTCTCTCTCTGTCATTCTGTCCTTTTCCAGCAATTATTTAGCTTTTGTGTAGAAATGTTTTGAAATGTCGGGCTGAATGTTTGAGCATCACAAGCGGGCACGTGTACTTTGGTTCGTGGGCGAGCGTCCGTGGCAGTTACAGCGTTAACGAGCATCTTTAAAACACAATATTGCTTAGTGAAGTGCAGCCTGCATGGTCAGTGGTTGGTTCAGTAGTTTTGTGTTTCTTATGCACCGGCAGAAATGTTAATTACAGGAGATACCACAGTTAAATTCCCTGAACAAAGGAAACAACATGGCTTCACTGCAAACAGCAGAGCTGCAGTGAGAGAAATGGGACCAGTTAATAACGAAAAGAGCAGCTCGGTGTTTTACAGCAACCGTGCCTCGTCTTCAGTGTTGTGATCCTCTGCATTTTCATTTCAAATAGTTTGTGTTCGTTTATTTCCTTGGCTGTTCGACAAAAGCGAAGAGTGTCTGCCCTGCGGGTCACGCAGACGAAGCAAACATCGGCTGCAAAAAGGCCCCCAGCCGTCTGTCCTGCTGTTCACGCAGACCAGGCAAACATCGGCTGTGAAAAGGCCCCCAGTCGTGCGGCCTGCAGATCGTGCAGACCAGGCAGACATACACTGTGAAAAGGCCCCTGACTGCCTGCCCTGCAGTTGACGCAGACCAGGCAGACACTGTCTGCGAAAAGGTCCCTGGCTGTCTACTTTGCAGTTCACGCAGACCGGGCAGGCATCCACTGTGAAAAGGTCCCTGACTGTCTACTTTGCAGTTCACGCAGACCAGGCAGGCATCCACTGTGAAAAGGTCCCTGGCTGTCTACCCTGCAGTTGACGCAGGCCAGGCACACATTGGCTGCAAAAAGCCCCCTTGCTGTCCATCCTGCATTTCTCTCAAATCAGGCAGCCATCGGCTGTTAAAAGGCTCCCGCTTGTGCACTCTGCAGTTCAAGCAGATGAGGCAGACATACGCAGTGAAAAGGTCCCTGACTGTCTGCCCTGCAGTTGACGCAGGCCAGGCACACATTGGCTGCAGAAAGGTCCTGCTGTTACCGCATCCATGTGCTGTCAGCCCTTTATTTTGCCGGTAAGTTCCTCTTCATTTTGCACTTAGCTCTGAACTTTACCTTCTCGTGTCTCCAGCTGACACAGCTTCCTAAGTGAAGGCAGCCTCGTAGGCCCTCATCCCCTCCTTAACACTCTACTCCAGTCTGTCCACACCAGCGGCATCAGGCAGCTCGTGATTTGGACGGTACGACCGCAGCAGATGTAATGGAGTCTTTAAATTTCACTGCGGTGATGCATCTCATGCAACGGAGTGCTTAGTTATGGCAGATGACTGGCGAAGGCCCATTTGTAGAACCTTCGATGGTCCGGACCTGGCTTGGTTCTTCTCGCATTACTGTTTGATCTCTGACAGAGATGGATCCCACTGTAGGTCTTTTAAAACCCTTGTTGACTTGGTAAGCTAAGTTTGTGTAGATGACCACGTGATCCCAGCAGTCAGGTCTTCTGGTGACATGAGGGGCATTCCTTAGCTTCTTTCTAAAGTCACCACTGCTGTCAATGTTCTTGTTTTACTAAATTATGAAAACAGACCTTTACCTGACAGCATATCCTGGCTTGAGCATCATGCATATTGCAGTCGTTTGCTAGTTTGATGTTAGCTGTAACGGAAGCCAATTGCTGCATCCATTTCTATTTCACTTTTTACACTTCATGGTCATTGAATGTCTGACCGAGTGCCTAAGGCGTTACCCACAGATTGTTTGCTTGTTTCGATTTCCCTAAGTCTATTCATCAATCCATCTCCAAATTAGTGAAAATGACAGTTTGTAAGCTTGTCGTAATACCATTTCAAGTCATGCAAACATCACCCTCTAGGTGTCTGATATTTGCTGTAGCTACCTGTCGTTTTGGAGGGAAACACTCTATGGAATTGCTGCGTTCTCCTGTTTCCTGAGTAACAGGAGTCTCCTGGTGTCATTTCTAATTTCTCATTTAAATGTTACCTACCTACTATCTGCTGCAAGTTTCCTTGTAGAGGATTCAAATGTTGGAAGAAAAGCAGCTGAGCTCCGTCTCGTGTCTTACGTTGTGGTGAATGTCAAAATGAAATCTTGCTCGCTGATGTCATTCCAGAAGATATACCTCCTCCTCCTGTGTCCTCCTACGTTGAGATTCGTGTTGGGGATCGGCAGCTCAGTAGTTTTTGCCATATCTCTGAATTCTGGAATCAGGAAGTTCATACTTACATAGGAGGAAACAGTTCTGTGTTTGTAAGTTGCCAAATGCACTGGGTTTCATAGTCGGTTCGTGTTGATTTAATGTAGTGAGGTCCAGGCAGTGATCCAGGTCCTGCTGAAGCAAGCTTGCCCATAGGAAACAAGTGTAGAATTATAGATCTATGTGCTTATACATAAATAATCATTTACTCAAAGGTAATAAACTATCCTTTTAGCTTTGAGGTGGTTTATTTTACGGGGTGTTTGATTTCTTCTGACTCATTATCGTCCATCTGGTTTTCTGCAGTTTCATGAGCAAAACTTTCCAGTTTCTTAGGAACCATCCAGTCCAGCTTCTCCCAAGGGGAGATATTGCCCAGTTTCAGTGCCGGTTGTCACATGGCCATTATTTGGTGAGAAGATGGAGATGCAGAAGGAGCAGTGGAAGGACGGTAGCTGAAGTGCTGAAAATATGATTTCTGTAAAAAACCCTCCAGTGGTTGCAGTGTGCATTCCTCCCCCCCCCCATACCACCCACGTTCACCTCCTGAACAAGCTACCCCCACGGGTTCCTCTCTCAATAGAGATCTTCACTCACATTCTCTACTCGCTCATGAAAGAGAAATTAAACTGCTGGGTTGGATCGACACAGAGAGTGACTTGGTCAGCACAGCAAAAACAGTCTAAGCTTTTTTCAAAGTTTAACCAATGAAAACAATGCTTTAAATGAAAACAATGCTTTAAATGAAAATGCTTTATTTGCCATTTGCTGAAGTGAGTACAGGTGCACTGGAACGCTTCTTTGCACATCTCGTGTTGCTCTTCATTGAGACATGCACGCGCACAAACAAGTGAGTGAGAGCGATGCCTGGGCTCCAAGCGCAGGGGCTGTTGGCGTGTGCCGCTCTCGTTGTTTAGGGCCTTGCTCAGGGGCCCAACGATGGCATCAGTCTGTCAACCCGAGGACTGGAAATGAGCACTTCTCCAATCATGGGACTACTGAGCCAAACACCACCCGCTGACTTGCTGGTATTCCGCCTTGGCACTGCCCATAATGCACAGGAGCATGGTGCTGCTCTTTGGCTCATGAGAGTTGCTTGGACCCATCTCCTCTGTGATCTGATTGGTTATCTCTCTGGACCAATTGTTTTTCGTTCTGCCCTCAGAACATTTTTGTGTAAGTAAAACTCCCACAAGCTGCTCTGTAGGGACTTTGATTACCACTTGAAGTTTGCATCTTCTCCACATATATATACCCAGTATGTTGGGTTGTTCCAGTTCAGAGATTTCATCACCTTGCTTTACTGTGGTAGTGCTGAACCGATGTGGAAATTTTGGCTGACGTCGATGACCGATATGTTTTTGTCCAATATTACCGATACCAATAACCGGTATCAGTGAGTAGCTAACCTCTGACCTCCACAAATCTGTAGTGAATCTGGTGTTGGTGGCGGCAAGGCCAAACAACCCATTGGACGACCTAGGCGCCCTAGGATGCTAACCTTCTAGGGCGTGAACCATCCAAGACACATTGAAATTGGCTGGCTAAGTCAGCAGCCCTAATAAAACCTTTACCCTTAGGAATGCTGGCATAGAACAGCCACGTAGTGTGAAATCGACCAAGATTGATGCGTCGGACTGATGCCTATGTCTTGATTTGTAAGGCACATACCGATATGTGAACTAAGATGATGCATCTATATTGTGTGGATTAGAATGCAGCCCCAGCTCTGTGCATGTGGAGTTTGGAATGTTCTCTTAGTGCTTCTGTGGCTTTGGCTCTGACCCCTTTCTGCGCATGTGGGCTTTTCTCATGGTCCTCCCACAGTCCAAAGACATGTAGCTCAGATGAACATGCGCTCCCTCCTTTGTTCCTGTTCCTCATGGCTTCAACTCTTGACCCCTGAAGAAAGAGCTACAGGAGGTAAAGGTTTCAAAGGGCCATCTTTGTGTTGTGGTGTTTATTGATTTCCAGGGTAATCATCAGGCATTGGTCAAATCTGGGGCACAGAGCATTGCCTGGTGTAACAGTACCTGTCAGGGAATATTCAGTGCACCTAAAGCAGCTATCCCTTCTGTTACTGTGGCAACTGCTGCCTTCATTTGTTAGTTGCCCATAGCAACACACATTGTGATGTAAGTCCTATTAAATGTGAATTCAGGAATCCTGTGAGCTTCGAGATTGTCAGTTGCTGATTTTTCTGTTTGATACCAATACTTTGAATGAATAAGGATCGGAGGGGACTGAATCCCTATTGCTGGAAAGGTCTCTGTTCACCAGGTGCTCTTCTTAGCATCTGTTGGTTTATTAAATAACACAGGAAACCCGATGATAAAGGACATTGTTTATTAAGGCTTATTAAGGCCATTCTAGGCTTAGTTTAAAGGTCCGTATTCCAGATGATGCCCGCTGGTGATGATTTGACCGTTAGTCACTATGAAGAAAGAACTTGTAATAAATTCGAACGCTTTTGTTCTTCGCCGAGCTCAGCTGAATGCAGCAAAAAGCTGCAATTTTAAAGGAGAAAAAGAACGATAACGAGAGGGAGGATTTCGCTGGACTCGCCTGCTGTGCTCCGCATTTCTGGCAGGGTCCCCAGAAGCTCACAAAACTGATGGGGTGGGGGGGGGTGGGGGTCAGTGGGAATCCTGTGTGCCTCTCCTCTGGGTCGGGGGGTGGGGGGTAGAGGGGGGTCACTATTCCAGGTACTTTGTCGGAATGAAAAGAAGACTGTTGTACCGCTGAAGAAGAATGCAACGTGCATGCATGTCAAGGGCAGATAAGTATTCGTATATGCCATGCTATATATATATATATATAGAGGCTGTTGTACGGTAAGGTGTTGTAGACTTAGGCTATTGTAGGGTAAGGTGTTGTAGGGCAGTGTATAGGGTAGACTGTAATAGAAGTCTTTGTTCTCTGAAATATCTTTTCTCACCCATCTCATCTGCTTCTGTGCCTCTGCATCTGTGGTGGCAGGAAGCCCAGAGGTACAGAGAGTCACGAGCGGGACGATTCCCTGACAGGCGGCTATAAAAAATGCCTCCTGCTGCCAGTGACGCGGCCGACCTGCCGCTGCAGCGCCTCACGCGGTGGGAGAGCGCGTGACCTCACATGTGTCAGCCTGCAAGCCCACGCACACGAGTCCCCACGGTTGCCGTGGAAAAACGGTGGGCTTTCGCAGGTGCCTGCGTGAAGAACAGCGTGGGCGAGAGCGACATGGGGCGCTTGTGGGGGTGGGCTGGAACGAGGGAATGGGAGAGAAGCAGAGGACAGGGGCTCAGGGAGAGGGGGACCTCGTGAAACGAAATAGCCGTGATGCCATCTGACAGGGAGATGGTCTGCGATCGGATGGACAGCTACTGCCTTTTAGTGAAGCCTGTAGACATAGGCTTGAGGAAAGCAGGTCTTTACAGAACTTTGTGGAACTTCACCGAATTGGCTGATGGGTGTCTGTGTAGCATCTAAAATAAACACCCAACACACCCACCGGAGAAGAGCTGCCCAGTTTCAATGCTGAAACCGAACTTTCCCCAAACAAGTTTTCACAGATGACGAAATGGGAGCCCAGGGAGTGCCGAGACGCCTCGCTTCTGTAATGTAGATACCTCGCTTAAAATCATCTTATTCTGCTGAGCAAAGATTTCATCCTCACCCCAGAGAGCCGGCTTGTCTTGTCAGGCGTGATCAGCGGGGGATGACTTCCTTAATGAGCACAGCGCCGGCCTCATCATCCGGCGGCTTGCTGGGGCCGTGCTTGCGCCCGACTCCACGCCGGCCTTCGGACCGTGACGTGGCATTCCAGTAACGCACGCCGCGCTGCACGACAGCCTTCATCCTTTGCAGTGCAGGCCCTGTTTCCCAAACTGGTCATTCTTCGTCCCTATTCTAAAGTAAACAGCAGAGGTTTGCTCTCCGCTGTGATGGAGATTCTCTTGCCTCTCCCGGAGTGCACTGTATGTCTGCTGACAGGCATATCCCCCCTGGCCCCGCAGTTAATATTTAACCCTGGCTCCCAGAACCTGTTCGTGTGAGAGAAGGTGACTGAAACACACCATAAATCCTCCAGAGAAAATGTTACACCATGCTCAGGAGGGCAGGAGATAGGGGTGCCAAATGCTGGCTATGAAAAACAGAACAGGGCCGGACACAGAATACACCGGCTCCCGTCTGATGTTCCCCGTGACCCTCTGTAACTAATTGACACTTCTGCTACCTGCATTGTGCTCTGTTTCTGTTTCTGAATATTTGCCGTTATTAATATTCTACCAGGAGATGGCTGTAGACAGTGTGAGGGTGAGGCTTACTGAGGCATTCTGGGAATCGTTGCAGCAGTGCGACTGTTGTTAAGCAACGCCCACGCTCACTGCTGGTGATGGGCACGAGCGGCAGAGGACGAACCACGGCGGCTTTGGGGGTGCGGGGAGAGGGTCTGTAAAGGCGGCTTCACCGAATCCACGTTAGAGCCTACAGGTGGAGATATATCTCAAACTGAAGAGCAGGTAATGTTCAGCACTGAAGAAAGTGGGAAAATGGTTCTTTCTATGCTCAAAAGTAGACTCATGTATTTTCTCCTGGTTCCCAGTGAGGCTTGCTGCCTGTTTGAATGCTAACTTAGAACACAGATACCAAAACCCTGATGTTCTCTAGTTTTATAACAGGGAGTGTTACAGGATGGGCCCTTCTAAGAAGGGATCACTCTACAATAGCACACTTCATGTTCATCATGGGGGGGGTCACGCACTCTCACACAAACCCCCCCCCCCCCCCCACAGACCACGCCTCCTCTCCCACTGGCTCGTCTCCCACACTCCTCACCTTCAGCCCACGCCTCATTCTCATTGGCTCACTGGCACACACCTTCTCTTCCTTCTTCTGGCCCATAGCCCTGCTCTTCTTGGCCCAGACTCTGCTGATATCTTTCTTCCTCTATCGATGCCCCCACACTGTGTTTGTTTACTTGTCCTCTATTGTCTGTGATCTCTTCCTGTCCTCTACTCTTCATGTGTATATTCTTGGCCAGCTCACGCTCCCCAGTCTGACCTGCGTGTGTGTGTGTGTGTGTGTGTGTGTGTCTGTGGCCACTGCTCGCTGTCCCTTTTCTGCCCACGGTTATGTGTTTCTCCAGTGTCACGGGTGAAGATATCACAAGGGTAATTATGGTTATAAATAACCGGCCCCCCTGATGCGGGTGCAGTGTTATGAGAAGGTAACACTGCGACAGGATGATCATTAGTCAGGTTATGATAACAATGCAATTTTAAAGCGCGTTTCTTAAAGAAACGACCATCAGACCTGGAGCACCCAGGTGCTGGCACATGGAGGACATGATTCAGGACAGGAACATGAAGAAGTCGCAGAGAAAAGACCAGACCATTGGCCATCAGCGTACGATGCACGATGCTTAGCCCAGAGCCCTTGTACGGTGCAGCCCAAACCGCTGAGAGCAAAAGCACGGAACTGCTCCCAACAGAAAGGTGAAAGCAATCAGAGAATGATTCCGATTAGGAGATTTGTCACTGGAGCAGCTGGTGATGAAGTGCTCTTAAGGAATGCAGCGATCAAGAAAACCCGACAGTGCAGGCAAACGGCCACAAGAGGGCGGTATTTTCTACCCCGTGAAAATGATGCAATGCCTACGTTTCTTAGCATAAGCCGCAGTAAAAAAAAAAGAGAATTTTGAGATTGCATAAATCAAAAATTTGGTGTGGGCAACCCATACGGTGCCTCCGGATTTTTATATAATAATTACATATTTGAATAATAATTGTTAGATATTGCCCCAAATGTGGCCTTTGATAGACTGGAGAACACCATGTTAGCTCAGCAGAGGTAAAGAATACTTTATTGCATAAACTAAACTTTGGCACTTCGGTCATTTACAGATAACTGAGGCAGTTAAAAACTAATGCAAAGAAGTCAAGCACAGAACCCAGTGATCTACACAGAACCTCGTCAGCCCAACTGGCTCTCTAGGCATCGACAGCCCCTTTATTGGGGCTGGGCTGTGTTTATGTATCAGGCAGGATAGTTAATGCCTTCCTGATACTTACTCTTCATCTTATGCTATGACTGTTAAACGTTTTTTCTTTTTTTGGAGGTTAAAATGTGTGCCCAGGTCTGGTCCTCCAAGGCAGAACCAGTACCAGAGAGGGAATGCGGATTGTAATGTATGTAAAACTGTTTGTAAGTACTGAAGTATTAGATTCTCACCTAGCTAAAAATGGCTGTATTTTGAATACTTGCTGCATTAAAACCATGCTGCTAGCTGGTCTGCTCCGGGAATGGAGTTTATCGGGATATTTGCCTGTTCTGGACTTATACAATAGCTGGATTTTAGCAGGGAGTTATGTAACGCCCTGGAAAGGTGGGTGGTATCTTTAATCTTCAGCGAATCCTCTCACCTCCTCATTCTGAGCTGTCGGCCTGCCAGCCTGCTAACTGCTCGTGTCCAGCACAGAGGCCTCGCTCACTCAACCAGGGTCTGTCCCGAGGCCATTGTGCGGCCCTAAATGCTTCTAAGCCATAAGGTCAGCGGACGCCATCGGGGCAGGGGACTGATGAGTTAGCATTTCGGAGTCACTGTGAGGCTGGGACCGGCAGCTCGCTAGCGGACCACTAGTGGAGGATGGGTCTCCAAGCTAAGCCAGCCTAAATGCTACTGGATTGGCTCCCAAGAAGGCCATTGTTGGTGCATCTCTGAGCTTGGTGAAATTTCCAACCAGGAATAAAACTGCATACTGTCTAAGTGGCTATGTATGAAAAGATGATGCTTTGGACTCCTGACTTTACTGTTCTCTTGTTTATCTTCCTCGGGCCTGCACCTGCCATGTGGCCTCCTGTCCTGTAGGTGTCACTGTGCTCGTTTCAATCTGTACTCTGTGTATTTCTGTTGTTAATGTGTCTTCTTCTGTCGTCCCTCTCCCTTGACGTGCCGGTCTCTGTCTCTCTCTTCCTTTCTCTGTGTCAGGTTGTCCTCTAATTCCACCCCTTGCAATCTAACTGGCACCAAAGCTTCTACCACTACTGCTTCCTCCCTACTTCACCCCAATCTGACAGCTAACAGCCACTGCAGGCATCATCACTGCTGCCACTCCCGGCGCCGTCTGTCCAGGTCGGCCCGCAGCCCCCCCTCTGCCAAGCACACGGAGCAGGCAAGGTAAGGGCGAAGAATCAACCCCCAACCCCCCAACACTATAGTACCCCATTACCCAGGTCACAATTTCCCCCTCCATATCTTTCACTACAACTCTATGGACCAGACAAGAAGCATGCAGTGCATCTCCCCAAGGCTGCCGCAAATATCCTTCCACCTGACTTGGGTACTGGTGGCTTCTGTTGTTAATGCTGAGGTATTCGACCACCATCCCACACAAGGAATTTGACAAATGGCAGGTGCACACCTCACCCAAAGTGGAAATGGTTCCCACTGCTCAGGAGCCAGATTTCCCCTGACCGAGCTGATTTCCCAGTCAGCCAGGGACGCGCCACCCTTGTCACATGGATTCTCTCAGCCCTAGAGCTTCTTTGGATCGTAGCGGATGCCTCCTTAGACCAGCGTCCATGCCAGTACTAACTCATCAGAGTGCTGATTCAACCTGAAGCTACCAAAAGACCAAACGGGTACGCCAATCAGAGCAGCCCCGCAGTCGGAGCAGCAGTGAGACGCGCTCAGACTCTGCAGCGGCTCTGCATCGGTCGAGATGAGGAGATGGATGAGTGCCTCACAGCTGAAGGGGAGCAGAAGTGAAGGACCATAATCAAAGGCACATTCATCACTCCTGCATTTATATTCTAGGTGTTCCTTTACCCACAATGCACTGCACGTGGTGTGAGACTGAGCCAAGGAAACCAGACCCAGTCTCATTTTGGAAAACACCACATGCACACACTTAGTTACACACATTTATCCATGCTCACATATATATTAGATAGGCATAAACACACACACGCACACAGCTCCTTTCCATCCGTTCTCCTGTGGTCCTGCTCTTTCTCCATCTTCCACTCCCGCCCTCGACCCCTTGTATGATCTGCATGCTCTTGCTTTGTCCCGGAAATGCCATGCCTACACAAAGAGCACAGCTTCTATAGGTAAAAGCTGCCCTTTTGGGAGCACTGAGAGCTGTCAGTGGAACAGGCTGTATAGTGTGTCAGACACCTCCTTAGTAATGAACCTTCCGTGTTTAAAGGAGCATTCGAGGGAGAAGGGAAGGGATGTGGCACTCATTTCCATAACAACATGGCAGCACCAGTATCTTTGTATTCCACATGCTGGAACAGTTTAGCAGCTATTTAAAAGATCCCACTTCCATTTTAATATGTTCTATGTGAGATCCAAGCCTAATATTTGGCAAACCAGTCTTTGTAGCAAGCCTGACACCTGGTGGATAGTGGGATAATATAATATTGAACGTACCATGTATAATCAATAATATAATCTACAATAAAATGTAATATATAATGTATAGTAACATTTTACCTCTTGACACTTAATTGCACTTTGTTTTACTGTCTGCAGATGTCAGTTTGGATTTACTAAATGGGGGAGTAATACAATAACATCATTTATGATCCGGATACTCGGACAAGTGGTAGCGTAGTGGATTTAGCGCAAGGGTGCTGCTTCCTGCAGAATTCTGCAGTTTTACTATAGGTGGGGCATCTAAAATGCATCTGTAAAGTCAAATGCTATAAGTCGCTTTTGACAACAGCAGTTATTACATAAACAATAACTTCAGCAATAATTATTATGATGATGTGTATTTAAGAAGGTGCAATTTTTGGTTGTAAATGAGTATTTTTGCTTGGTAAGTAATTATTTTGGACTTGAGAAAGCAAAGAACTTTTTATTTTATGGTATTTTATTCGAGGGTGTGTTTAAGGACAGAAAGCTTTATTTGGAACTAAATAAAATTGTGGGCATTGTATTCCAGGAAGATACATTTTTAATAGATGCCCCTGTTATCAAGGTTCGGTTATTCTTGTGATACTTCAGTGCAATATTTTGTACATATAATTTACCCAATGAAAACATGTGTGTCACTGATAATGGAGATATGTGGAGGAAGGACATTCTACTAGCTGTGAGTCATGGATGCTCTTCTGAAAGTAGGATGTGAAACGGGAGAGAAAGACGAAAGTCTGCATTCCAGGTCATCAGGAGATCTCGGCACCGATTTCTTGGCCAAAGATCAGATGGGAACTTTGCGTTGGCAGGAAGCTGCTGGCCGCTTGCTCTGCACGTCCCATTTAAGGTTGGTTTGGAAGGCTACTGAAGCAGGAGGCCCAGGTTAGTGAGAGAGGAGGTCTCAGTGTTCACTGTGATCTCTGAATAGCAACATACAGATGACGCGATAGCTGAAGTGGCTATTCAGGCCTGAACACCTGGCAGAGTGTCTTTCATAACGATGTTCATTACTAGCTTTGGGTGAACCGGCTCAGCTGTGGGTCCTTTCTTCTGAAAGTTGTGTTTTCCGGTTCAGATACAACATCGCACGGAGAACGTCTACCGAGTGTCTTCTTAGCTTTGGTACTTCAGTGCCACATGGCAGTTATGAAACCGGGACAGGAACCTCTGGACAGCTAACCGAGCATGAGCATAAATCTAGGGTAATAAGCACAGTATGTCCCCCCACGCTGAAAATACCGTTATTTTGGCTTTCGTAGCTTGTCATTGTGATCACTGCTGTGTGGTTGTGATGCAGAACCAGACTGCTACCCGTTTCCATAAACCGCGATACCCCTGTGACATTACGGCACTTGCCACAATTGTGATTTCCCTCAAACGATAGACTGTGTAAAAGGTGAGGGGCTCTTGGGTTGGTCTTCATACACGCTGAGCCATTGTCTGCTGGGATTAGCAGAAACCCTTTTCAAGGGTGGTGTCCGTGCTTCAATTCCCCTGAGCTCTCCTTTGTTTATGAGGGTGGAGCATGTCGTTACGGTGATTCCTGAATGGAGATGATTCTTACGGTCCTCTACTGAGTTTATACTTTACTCTTTTTTTGTTTTTTTGTTTTTCCCCTGCCATCTGCTCAAAGTTCAGCTTTTCTCTGTCTATCTTATCCATCCTGTGTCCATCTCACTTCTGTCTCTCCCTGTCTCGACCCATCCCTGTCTATTTCTCTCAGAGAAGAGGAAGATGATGACATCGTCCATCAGTTCTGTTGCCCCACCTTCAAGTGCAGTAGTCCCTCCTCTAGGTAATCAGCAGATCAGCTAACCCCCCCCCCACCCATCAATTTATTCCGGCCAATTACCTTCTGCAGATTGCTACGGGCAACGAATACAATCTGTCAGCCGACCTTTTGGACAAAGACTATTGTTTATAGATCCATAGGACTTCAAGTACTAATGTTATTTGTCCTTAAGTTATTTTTAGTCTCCTATTATCATTAACACCCTTCTACCCTAATGACCGTGGTGCTATTTATCCAGGTTATGTCTTGGGAGAGGAACAGGATATATTATATAAAGAGAATCTCCCCTCGCTAAGAGGAGTTCTCTCTCAGTACCTCAGTTACTGTGTATTATTCAGGTCCAAACACCTGGTCCTACTGTTTTTGGTCGATATAGCAGTGAGTCCTCTCTGCTGGAAGTGGTGTTTTCCAACACCGATATGTTCTCTTAAGGAGAGCATGACATCTGGTGCTACAGAGGACCCTGACCCTTCTCACATCTCTCCAGTTTTTCCGTCTTCGATCCATTAGGACAGGTGTGAAATGTGAATATGAACTTGCGATATCTAATGACTTGATGTGTTGCGCCCAGCAGCGTTTTGGAGACCCTCCGCTCCAGGAAGGGCCACATTTACTAAGAGATGCGTCTTAGCGAACTGCCTTCCTGTCTGTTTCATGTGCAGATGGGCTCCTCCATCCTGACACGGGAAGGATTGGGAAGCAGCTTATTTAGCATAAACAGAAGCGGTGAAGATTGCGTTGCTCTGGCTCTGATCACCCACAGCTGAAGAAACTGTCCTGTTTGAAACACTGATGTTCCATGGTGTCACTAGTTAGACAGCAAGAGCATATGGCCAACTGACGATGCGAGACACAGAGCTCTTATCTCAGAAATCTTGCATTTGTGAGTAAAGAAGATTTGAGGAGAGACAAAGCTCTCTGGTACCAACACATCTATTCATACGTCTATCTCTACTTGTATCTGTATCCATATACCACTGGCAGTAATGTTGTAGTGAAAACCCCAAGTAAACCTTGGCGTAGCATTGAAATTTGAGTCCCCTTTATTATGGATAAGTTGATTATTCTCGCTTGTTCAAAACTGTAGTGTAGGTGACATTTAGATGTTTGCGGTGCTTATCGTGTCTGTGAAAATTGAGCAGGCATTTGCGGAGCTTCAGGCGGAGAATGCATGACATTTACATATCAGACGTATAGGAGTGTTTCTGACGTCGCGTAACTGGCGGTTTGACATGAGCACGGCTTTCAAAGCAGCGACACGCTTCCTGACACTGTGTCACTTTGAACAGCCATTGCTCTCATTGTATAGGTAGCAGTTGTGTAACATTGCAGTATCGGAAATATTTCACTAGGGGGCATGGTGGTTCTGGGGGTGGCACTGTGGTTTCACAGTTCTGTGGTTGTTGGTCCAAACTGTCCTTTTGTTGTGTGGGTTTTCTTGGGCTGCTCTGGTTTCCTACTGCAATCCAACGACATGTAGTTAAGCTAAATGGTATTTCAGCACATTGTGTCTACATATTTGTGTGCCTTTGGATGGATGGGCATCCAGTCTAGGGCGTCCCCTGCCCTGTGCTGCCTGACATGGGCTCCATGCACCTCTGTGACACTCACCAGAATAAGCAGTTAGAAGATGTTTGGACAGATGTACGTACATATGTTGTTATTTCAATTTGAATTATGAAATGAATTCAGTCAGTAGCTGAAACAAACCAGACAATTATTTATTGAAGATGTAAACCAGACTGAGTTGGACAGATGCTGTGGTCAGGAATCCGTGCCAGAGCTCGTGCAGTTGGAACGCTTACGCGAGGACCGCTTTAACTAACAATAGAAGACAATGACAAAGCGACTGATATTTCTAGGCTATGGAATCGACTGACAGCAGTCTAATTGGCCCAGATTTCGCCAGCATCATGGACAGTATGGAGGAGCTTTTGGAGGCTGTATCTCCAGTCCTTCAGTTTTTACTCCCGAATCTATTTAGGTAATGCATGTGCAGGTAACCCAGTCCACCACAATCTGGGGTTGGAGGGTCTGCCGGGGTCATTGTCTGCAACGTGTTGTGTTGTCGCGACCAAGGTAGTGCTAGCTAAAAATGCCACGTAAAATTATTGAGCCATTCTGTTCTGGACATACAGTTGTACAGACTTTACTAAGGATGGGTTGTGCTATAATGTGGAAAGGAGTTTATGGCACAAAATGTAAAGTGTAAAATAAGTGTAAAAATGTAAAATAAAACATGCAGTATGCATGTGTAAACTGTGTGTTAGACCTCAGTTTGTGGGTCTTATGGGTAAGAGAGGAGGACATGAGCTTCTGTGCCATAACAATATCTCACACATGCACACCTACGGGCACACCTACGTACCATGTTTTTGGACTGTGGGGGGAAACCGGAGTACCCAGAGGAAACCCCACAACGACATGGGGAGAACATGCAAACTCCACACACAAGTAACCCAGGCGGAGACTTGATCCCGGGTCCTAGAGGTGCGAGGCAACAGTGCTAACCACTGCACCACCATGCGGTATGTATTATATTATTATAGTACTCCATCCTTAATAAAAGTTCCACACTAGAACATGGGATTTGGAGTAAAGTCATAGACAAGGCAGGAGCATGAACAAGGCTTAGAAAGGTGATGTGGGCCCATGATGTGGCCTCATCCTTGAGGAGTCAAATGAGAGAATCTCCACACTCAGTGTAGTACATACATGGTGCCAGCAGGTGGTGTATTTACTTCATTCATACATGCATGAAGCCAGACTGGCAGGTATACTGGTGATGAGCATTAGCCCTGTATTCATAGAATCTTGTTTGAGGTCTTTTTCCTTGAGAGGGTTTATATGGTGTTGAGATTTCTGGACTGTTGCTGCTTGGTGGTGTCAGGGACAGCGATCTTAGCATGGAGACACAGAGGAGTAACCTAAGGCCTTCTTAGGGAGAACACAGACAGATCTGAACTTCCCAACCTTTAGTATTGAAACATGTTTACAGTTATGTTCTTGAGATGGTTCCGGAAGTCTCTAAGGCAGGAATACAGTTACTGAGGGAGAATGAAGTCAGTCATATCTGTTTTTCTTTAAGGGAAGCTAGGTTCATGGCTCCTCTTGTATCTGAAGAGTCGATTTTTGGGGAAATCAAAAAGCCAGTACTGACTTATGACTAAGGGAATGTAGCATGGTACTCTGTCTGTACTGATGTCTGATGGACGTAATGTAGTGTGATACTCTGTCTTTACTGACATGTGACTGAGCGAATGTAGTGTGATACTCTGTCTGTACTGACATGTGACTGAGCGAATGTAGTGTGATACTCTGTCTGTACTGACATGTGACTGAGCGAATGTTGCGTGGTATTCCGTCTGTACTGACATGTGACTGAGTGAATGTAGTGTGGTACTCTGTCTGTACTGATGTGTGACTGAGTGAATGTAGTGTGGTACTCTGTCTGTACTGACATGTGACTAAGTGAATGTAGTGTGGTACTCTGTCTGTACTAACATGTGACTGAGTGAATGTAGTGTGATACTCTGTCTGTACTGACATGTGACTGACCGAATGTTGCGTGGTATTCCGTCTGTACTGACATGTGACTGAGTGAATGTAGTGTGGTACTCTGTACTGACATGTGACTGAGTGAATGTAGTATGGTACTCTATACTAACATGTGACTGAGTGAATGTAGTGTGATACTCTGTCTGTACTGATGTGTGACAGAGTGAATGTAGCATGCTAGTCTGTGACATGGTAATATGGTATTCTGCCACATTGTATTGCCTATCTTAAAATGGCTGCCTCATTCTTTTCCCATTTCTGGGTCTGACCATCACCACCACCCCCGCCCGACTCTTCCCCCCGTCAGTAATGATCTCTTGTAGTGTTTTACTATTTCTTGAGTGTAAATGACTTCACTCCTGTTATTTTGGGTATTTTAGGTTCAGCAGTTAGTTGATGTGATACATTATACAGCAGGGTATGTTAAATATATCTCTATACAGTATATATATATATGTATGTATATGTGTGTGTGTATGTGGGCATATGTATATTACATTGTGGGGACCAATTGTCCCCATAATGTAATAAAAAACCTGTTATTTTGACTTAGTGGGGAGAAATAATTTTCCAAAGGTCTCGTATTTTTTTGGTTACTTATGGTTAAGCTTAGGGCTGGGTAGGGGTTAAGGTTGCCATGTTGAGATTAGAGTGTTCCCCATAGAAATGAATGGAGAGTCCCCACAAAGATATAATTACAAACCTGTGTGTTTGTGTATGTGTGTGTGCGCGCGTGCGTGTGCACCCGGGGGACTTCAGAGATTCTCTGCCTGACTGAGTCAAAATGCTATCAAAATGCTGTCAGTAATGTAGCCATACCAAAAACAAGCATGAGAGCAACTGAGAGAGACAAAGAGGCTAAAGAAGTGAGCGAGGGAGAGAGCGAGTGACAGGGCCAGTGGTAGACAGAGAGAGAAGGAGGAGGGTGTGTTCCTGATCAAGCCCCTGCGTTTGGTGAGTGACCCCACGGCAGTGCTATACGGTAAGGACCCTGTGATATCTCATTCTTTATTTCTCTGTTCCTGGGCTGTATCTCAGCACAAGGGGCTGTGCACTGCACTCCTTAGTGATTGAGTAGGTGTTTGGTTTTCTGCTCCTCATGTCCATGTATGTGCACGTGGGTGACACAGCATCTGTGCACGCTGGACAGGCTGTACTATCTGCTCTGATTGGTTCACATGGATATGTTTACTTACCACTATCAAATCCATCTTAATTATAGCTTTGTTAAGTACAGGCTGTGTTTTGTTAAATAGTCCTGGATAAGATAAGACTTGATGAAAGAGGTGTTTTCCATCTTGAAGTGTAAACTTTATTAACCTTGTCTTAAGGGTAACCTTGACAATTGTCCACTACAGTATAGAGTGACATATTAAGCTGTCTGAAACAGGGCTGGTACACAGGGTGAAATATTCAACTGTGTGAAATGGATGGTATGAAACTGTGTTGTGATGAGACAGTTCTTTATTTTTGATCGAAAGTGTTTGCAAAGCTGATACCAACAGCTCAATGTCCCAAGAAGGCATTCTGGGGTGCTGGGAGTGGACTGTAAGAGAGCCATCAGTCACACTGCAGAACTACCAGTGCTCATCATCTTCTTGCATTTTTTGCGATGGTGTTGCTTTCCGGACTGTGCTGAATGCTCTTCCGTAATGATGGCTTAGAGTTCAAATGGCGCTATAACTGCATCTCAGCCCTGACTCAATGGGCCAGCTGGGCTGAGTATGGAGAAATGTGAGAACTCTCAAGGACTGTTTCCAGGCTGTTTTGATGTTCCCACTTCCAGTCATCTTTATGGTTGATCTTCTTAAAGGGCCAGGCCATGATTTATGTTTCATTCATATAAACACTTTTTATTGTAGGTCCAGCCAGTACCTACCACCACTTCTTCATTACAAGAACAAATGCACAGGCTAATGGTGACCTGTTATATGGGATTTGTTTTGTTTCTGCTTGAACCTGTCAGAAATCAATCCGTTAATTTGGCCTGACAGGTGATCAATAATGAATGAGCTTGACTCTGGGGGCACTAGGACCAGGATAGCCAACGGCTTTCTATTGCAGTCACAGTGCTTTCCAGTTCACCTCACACTGCCAGTCCCACCAATCCCACAATGCCAGTCTGGTTTGCTGGCTTCTCTCGGGCCACAGTACTTTATCTCACAGGTCTTTATGAAATTTAATGTGATTTTTAGACTAATTGCAGGGGTAATTGCATGCTGGCAAAAAGTTCAACCGTTTCATCGAATGGCAGTAATGATGGAAAGAATTGAGTTTTATTGTGTTGTAAGTTTCTTTATTATTTCTCGTTGTCATTATTACTTAAGATGTGAACTTATTAAAACTTCTTAAACAAAGTAGGGAGGTCTATGAATAATTCCATTGTGTAACCCTGTCTTCCAGAATTTTTGTGATTTAATTTAAGTTTTAAAAATGACAAGCTCACAAAACCTTGAGAGTCTATACACATACATACATTGTGAGTAAAGGATGCTTGGTTCATTTGGTTCATCAGTATTTTTACTACCAATTAATTTCCCATTTTGAGCATGGGAAATTAGGATTATCCTGTCTTTGACTCAAGCTGTCAGTAATGGAGAGATGCGCTGGCAGACCAGACAATTTGCATTAGTATAGCAGATTAATTTTAGCATTCATGCAGTTGGGTCTTCTATGTAGAGATGATCTCCACAGCACCCTCTACTGGGTATGGTCAGGTAGTACATGTGGGGGGGGGGGGGGGGGGTGGGCAGAAAATATCTGTGGCCAGTGAATTAATGTAACATAGTTAAGTATTTACTAAATCAGGCAGCATTTCTCTGTACTGGTGGTGACCCTTTAGGTAGATGTTACCAGTGACCAAAACTATCACTGTGGCAGCCTGGCTAGGGCCTGCAGATGCAACAATTCCTCTTGCACAGAGTTGTGAAATAGGACAACCAGCTTTTAGTCTTGTCACAAATGTCACTGTAAGGCTGCATTGGCAGCCATCCTGCCAGAGATATTAAAATAGACCCAGCTTGCAAGGCAATTACTGGAGTCTGAGAAGCACAGGGATGGAAGGGGGGGGGGGTCAGACAACTGGGATTGAGGTTCAGTGAAGATCCTAGGAGCCGTAGGAAAGATGGGGGGGGGGGGGGTAGTAAAATAGTTGGCAGGGTTTCTTAAAGCTCTTTCTGCCTGGTGCACGAACAGCAGCGCCCAGGGGGTGTGGCTCCACAGCACCCCTATTCCCCTCTGCATAAAATACGCACAGTTCAGAGAAGAGAATGGCTGAGGACATTAATACAGAAGATAGATGGATAATTAAAAATTCATTGTAGTCTTAAATAGTATTAAATTTACTCTGTTAAGATCCTACACTCAGCATTAAAAATTCTATATTGGTAGTTAGAAAAGATTAATTCTAGAGTGTATTACATTATGTGATGTACTCTATATATCTCAGGGCAGTAGTGTACCTATAGTAATATTGTCTTTAATTGGGAAGGAGATGGACAGCTGTATAGGGATGTGGCCGTATGTTAGTTATGTAAATCCGAATGTGTGTGTTACAGTACGCAGTGCTGGGCTTGTAACACCGCAGCCTCCACCATCAATTCATGTCCACAGAGACAGCGTCTCCACGGCAACACTGCTCGTGACTCCAGCAAATGCCTCCCCACCTACATGGTCTTTGCGCAGCCATCGCTAAGCAACCCTACACCCTCCCCATCCCCCTTTTCTCAGCCTTTTCTCTTTATCCGCCTCTCCTATCGGCACGACATGAGTGTGAAAGTGATGGAAATAGGCGAGTGAGGACCAGGGAAAGGCAGACCAAGGAGGAGAGGAACCACGAGGCAGGGGGGGAAAGGGTAGAATGGGGGGGCGCCCGAAAAATAATGATGCATATTTTAAAAGGTCAAAACAAATGCAAGGATACGAAAAAAAAAAATCTGTTACATTATTCATGAGCTGTTTTCCATTACCACACTGACCTTGCTTTTGGGCTTGCGTCTGCTTCCCTGTGAATATGGAGTGTGTGTGACAGCCCCTCTAAACACACCTGAACTTAGACTTTACTAAGGTGATGGTAATGTCTCAAAGTTCACACCCATGCACAAGCACATAATATACGGTGAATAACTGCATCAGGAGGATAACATCTTTGCAGATCATATTATGGTGAGAAAAGACGTGCAAACACATGCCTGTAATTCCATGCCTGGGTAACTTCACTAAACAGCACTTTCTAGGGGTCTGGGGACGCAAAATATTGTACTGGCAAGTAAAATGCTGGCTTTCAGATTAAAAGTGGCAGCTTTAGTGGAGGAGGAGGGGAGGCAGGTCATTTTGTCAGGGGGTCTAGAATTTTTAGCTGTGCGCCCACTCTTAAGGATGTGGCACTGTACATACAGCTATGAAAATGGGGGAGTCTCAGGACTCGTTATGCCTTCTGTGTGTGCGTGAGTGTGTGTGTATGTATGTGTGTGTGTGTGTGTGTGTGTGTGTGTATATATATATATATATATATATATATATATATATATATATATATATATATATATATATATATATATATATATATATATATTATGTAACTAGCCCCTGGCAGAAATGTGGATATAGTAACAGCATTGTTGTATTTTTTTTCCCTTGAAAACTCTTCCTTATGTCTCCCTACACACTGTTTAATGCAAAGGTAATAAAACCATATTAACACAGCACCGACACGATGTGTATTAATACAATACGCCTAATGTTTATATTAATTTTTATTTAAATTGTTTTAGAGCGTTTGGCGGCTACGGGTGGTTGCGCTCTGTGTCTCGTGCTGCCGCGCAGGAAATTAACAGCCTTTTAAAGTCGGACGGAATATAGGAAAATGGTTTAAAAGAGACAAAATAGCCATTTAAGAAGTCAGGTGGAAAGACTGGTGTTACTTTGTCGCCTATTCGGACTTTTTGCAGGAATAATCGCACGGTAGGTTATTATGAAGGGAGACGTCACACACCCGCCCCGAAATGCCCCGACCCGCTTAGCCGCTCGCATAACATCGTGGCGCCGCATATTAAAAGGTGCTTAATTTACCCAAGCCTACTGGCTAAAGAGTGCTATTATATTAAATCTATATTTAATTTAGCTCTGATAAAATCAGACCGTTAAGTACTGGTTCTGTCAAATTGGAAATGGTGTATTCGATAAACGGGCCCGGAATGTAAATTTTAACGGCATTATTTGGCCGCCCCTAATAAATATAGCCTTCGTTTCAGTGCTTTATCTCTCTAGTCCTTCCATTTTAGATCCTATCGCAGATTTTCACGCGGTAGCGCGTGTTAAATATGTATCTGCAAAGACTGGCTTTATGCTGCTGCGCAATATGCTACAGTATGGACAGTGATAAGGATGGCAAAACTCAAAATCGGAAGCAGGATTCACTTTAGAGACGCACCGAAATGTGTGTGTAGAAGGCACAGTGCATTAAGATGCATAAAATATGAAAAAATCTTTTAGATGGGGTGGCGCCATCACTGAAGTTAGTTGAACATTGTGGTCTTTAAACATCTGTCATTCCCATATAACACACAGACACAGCATGTAAGGTTCAGTTCTGGTGCTGGAAAGACTGTCCTGTAGTTACCAACTTGGGATCACTGTAAGCTGCCCTCACTTTCTGCTGGGTCTCTGTGGTAGTTTAACGTGTTACAGTACGCATGGCTTAATGTCTTAGACCAGTAGTGGGTGGCATGTTGTTTTATTCAGTGCAGAGATGTTAATGGAGCACTTTGCACTGCTCCTCTGCATCTTTTCCCCCTCTTATCTGCCTGTTTCATGGCCCAGAAGGTTTGTGAACCTGTTTAGTTCCGCAACCTGCTTTCCATGATGCTTATGCTGAAGCATGTCTAATATTCTGTTTATTTCTCGTGTGTGAGGTTGCAGCTCTGCAGTGATAATGTGAATGTAACAGCAAAAAGATCGATGTACAAGGAATAGGCAGTATTTACTGTGTTATTGTCAACTGGGTAGTGGCTATAAAATACTTGATTCATACCCATCCGTTTTCCATGGCCGCTCATCCAGCGCACTCACTTATGTTCATAAAATCAGACATAACACCCCAGAATCGCATGTATTCCGTTTGCCTTCTCATCGACCTAATTTTGACCCTCTGTTAGCAGATCAGTGTGTTTTTCAGGAAGTGTTGTTATGAGCAGCAGTGACGTGCCAGTTTCCTCTTCTACACACGTACACACACACACACACACACACACACACACACACATACACAAACACACAGGTTTGTAATTATATCTTTGTGGGGACTCTTCATTCATTTCTATGGGGAAACTCTAATCTCAGTAAGTCTTTTGGCATTTTTCTTTTTTTTGACTGCAGTCACAGATTTTTATAAAATTGAGTTTCCCTTTGTGGGGACCAAAATAATGGTCCCCACAATGTCAAAATAACATGTTTTTAATCAAATTGTGGGGACATTTGGTCCCCACAATATAATATGCACAGGACACACACACACACTCACGTGTGCACACACTAGTCATCAGTAATCCCCGATATACTCTGGTCAGAATCAACAGAGATCTGTTTGCACACAAGCACACACAACAAAAGCACGCGAACAGTATGGCTGGTAGATGAAGTTAACTGAGAAGGACACACTCTGTGTAATTCATACATTTTTATTATTTGACAAGCATACTTGACCTGTGCTCTTCAGATTCCACAGTGCAAGTTGAACGTCATCTGCTCTGTCACAGATGAACTTTGGGCCTGCTGTGTGGGTGGGTGTTGTCTGTTTAAGGGTTTTAGTGCAGTCGGCCTAGATTTGTTTTGGTTTGTTATCAAGATATTTGCATTCTTTAATTTCATGAGAAGAAAGGGCTTATTTAGGGATTCTTTTATAGCTGGAAATACATATGACTAGCAAATGGATATCAGTTTTATTCTATTTTACCTGCTTTTTTACATGATGTTCCATATAGATCACAATTGGACTGGCTTTGCATGATGCATCTGCTTCAAAATATGGTGCGGTATGGTTACTGACACTACACCAACTAACCCTGGAAACCAATTCTAAGCACGTTTGTATGTATAGTAATAGTGTATGTATGTAAAGTGAAATAAAGTTAAATATACACCCTATACTATTCTAAAACTATCTGTGTTTCTCCGCTTGGTGACAATCAGAGTACAACATGACAGTAAGTAATTGTATGTGTTCTGACACCTGAACGGTCTACACCTGGGCACAGAGCTCCCGTTTTCTATAAATATATTTATTCTGGAAATGGAGCCCTTTAATTATCTTAGCCTCTGCTATGCTGCTATCATCACCTGTCACATGCTTCTTCTTGTCTTTGTGTAAGAGCGGCCCCGCATTCTGCTCAGAGATATATCCGACGCACTCCGAAACACAGTAGCATAGCTGGCTGGCTCGGGCGAATAAGCTGATCAGACCAGCAATGCTTTCCTTTAGTTAGTTCCAATAGGATAACACCTTATTGAAGTGCCTGTAATTCCAGAAATTCCAGAAATTGTAATATGAGCAAAACGACTATTATAAATATTTATTAAATGGAGGAACACTTTGGGTGTAAGGTCGCATGACATTAGAGGTCTGAGTTTCATGATGACGAGCTTGCTTCTTGTGAGAAAAGACAGCAATGAGCAACTTTGCATATTCAACCCAGAACTGAACTCTGCACGATACCACGGTTCACTTCTTTTTATTGTTGCTTAAGTCAATGCAATGAAAGGCATGAAACTTGTCAAAGATGTACTGTATATGGCCACAGAACCAGTTCACCTTCATAGCTGGAGGAAACTCTGTAGGACAAACAGCAGTTTGGGGCAGAGGTAGATGACAGATGTTGCCTCAGCCCAGACCTGAGCTACATCACAGTTGTTAGTTTTGATTAGCTCAATCAATGGTACTGAAGCGTAAATTAGATCCAGCCTTCAGTGACCGCCTGTCCTTGCCCCTGCATCTGAGTGCTTCTTATGAGCTGTGGCCAAATAAGCATGTCACAAATAGTCAAGTCTTGTTAGACTTAGGGGGGCGCAGCTCTGCAGGAGAGTAACGATGGCGAGTGAGGAGCGCATTGACAGCAGCTGTAGTGCTTTCCAGAAGGTCTTTGCAGCAAGCGGGGGCAGCCAGGAATTAGTATGTTTAGTTAGTATGTTTGGCCTTCAGCCATGCCTGAGTGACCCCCCATGAGTCGTCTCACACATCTGCTTCTCATCCCTCTGTATCCCTCCTCAGCAAGTCCGTTCTGGTCATGTTCAAGTTGCTGTTGCAGCAGTGTGATCTGTCACATTAGGACGGAGGTCATACACCCTCCAGTGCCTGCTTGGCTCTGCATTCCTCCCACCATTGTCCTCCTGCTCGTCAGTCAGCACTGCACAAAGACAGGAAGTGAGGCAGCTTCACAGAGTGCAACAGGGGAAGGTCAAAGAGGGAGAGCAAGCATGGATGTGTGATTATTTAAAAAAACATCTCAATGGGAGGTGAGGAGACTGAGGGACCTTGTCAGTGAATCTTAAATTGTGCTAAAATACATAAATATTTAATATGGCTGCAGTAAGGATTATTATGTCAGGATGACAGACAGTTGACAGAATAAAATTAAGATTTTGAATAAACCGATAAGACATTTGACCAGCTCTGAAGAAGCACATGTTGGAGCGTCAGAAAGCTGTTCTTCTCCCGACGTTGGTTCTCAGGGATGTGTGCAACCCCTGGAAGAGACAGGAGTGATGCTGTCTGTCACTGCAGGAATACTGTCATATGTCAGCCTGTGCGCAGTTTTCCCCCACGCCCATTCCGTGAGAGAGAGCGAGACGGAGGGAGGGAGAGCGAAGCGGAAGAGGGGAGGGGTTTTCTCCAGCATGTGACCATATGACCCACAGGCGGACAGCAGAGTACTATTTGAAGAGGCTCAGGGCTTCCCACTGGAGGAACTTCTGGATTACCTTAGCTGGTTCTTGCCAGCACAGATGAAGAGTAGCAGTCTGCTTCTCTCTATGCGTGCGTGTTGGTGTGTGTGCGGTTTCCCGACTGTGTGTCGCTGTTAAAGTACCCTTCTTAAAAATATATGTGCATAACTTAGCATTTAGTGTGACAGTTGTGTAGCCGGTGTGCTTGTGTTTCTAAAGTGTTGCAAAGTCTGTTTCTGGCCTGAGTGTTACTCTGTAACCTGGTCTTTCCAGTCTGATCTGTGCCTAACTCTTGTTTGTTTATGGTTACTGGGTCAGTGTTGTGAATAGATCAGCTGCACTATTTGGCCTGTGATGTAATTTCTGAGAGCTGAGCGTTCTTTTGGGAGAGAACAGACAACTTTTATGCAGGTGCCAAATAATTAAGTTTTTTAGAGCTTAGTTTTCCTTTCCTAGAAGTCAGACACCCTTTGGAACTTGTGCCAGGCTGTAAAAGACATGTGACTGATGCTGTTGGACGTCCACAGACTCAGGCCCTCAGATTTACACGGTATGGGCGTTTCCACCACGGCTGAGTGTTAACCAAACTTTGGGAGTGTAATGCTTACCAGAAGCGGCAGGGAGCCAGAACGGAGAGCTGCTTTGTCTAAAAACTCTTCCTTTGAAAAACCTCCAATTTAAATTGAATTGAATTGAATTATACTGTTATATAAATGGGTAAGATTTTTACTAGGGCACCTGCTCAGCTGCTGAATAATCATTTTTTTAGGCGTCAAAGGCAGAAGTTTCCTCACCAAAGAGTTTCTGCGTGTGAGGCGTGACTGCAGTCCAGTCTGCATGTGTGTGCCTGCGTGTGGCTGCATGTGGAGGGCTTCTTTGTGACCGCCTGGGCATTGCATCGCACCTTCTGTGAAGTGTGGCACCAGCATGTGGTCAAACAGGAAATGGGGGCTTCCACGCAGAGCGAACGCCTACATGTGAGTGACACGGCGACTGCATGCATGGCGGGGGACAACTGGAGGGGGTATGACTATGGCATATGGAAAATCCATCTAACCTCCATTTAGTTTTTTTTTTTTTTTTTTTTTAAATGCAACACACTCTTGAATAAGAATGTTTGGACAAGCCTGGAGAACATGATTGAGACGGTGGTGTGTTTCAGATGCAGCCAAGCTTCTGTAGGTGTTCTGGCTGGTGAACGAGGAAAGACTGAGGGCCTTTCCCCATTGGGAGAGAGGACTTCTTGTCTCCTGTCTCGGCATTGTTGTAGCCGTAGCTCGTCAGCATTCAGAGGGGCTGATTCTGGCAGAATCAGGGTGTCCATGGAAATGCCACGGGGAAGGCTGGTTGGATCCATGGCTTTGTGCCTCTGCGGCCGTGTGGATGGCCCAGCATGTTAATCTGCTGGTGAAACATCACTTTGCACACCCCCTGGGGTGGGCGGCATGTGCAGTATCACCCGGCGGTACTTTTATTCACATACTTCTACTATTCCTGTTATAAAACACCTTTTAACCTGTCCCTGTGACATCCAGTTCCTGGTTCCTGGTTACTCATAAATTGGAAGGTGTGGGTACTGTGTGTGTTAAGCGCAAACTTTCACAGCCTCTGAGACACATCCCCTTGAAAGCAAGAAATTCAAAGCAAATCCATTCTCAGTTAGTGGCATGGACCCCGCTAAAACCTTTGCCTGCATGTAAACCAGCTGCTGGTGACTCAGTTTTTTACTCAATGTTTGTAATGGGCTGTAGAAAACTGTTTGAAAAGCACATCTGACAGGACTGTGAACAGGACTACAGGACATGGGAGGAAGGAATAAGGGCTGTGTTTGGGGGTGAAGCAGGGATGGGCCAGAGAATGTAAACAAAAAGTAAGCACAGGAAAGAGACTCGAGCTGGGGGTGGGGCAGGTATTAGGGTCCCAGCTTCTCTTAGCTAATTTGATTGACAGGTGACCTGGAGGGTGCCCTTGCCGCACCCCAGAATGCCCTTGTCCCCTTATACTTTGTCACTGTCTCTGCTCTGTCCCTTTGACACCATCTTCTCTCTGCATGCTCCCCAGCGTGGACACAGAGCCTCAGCGCACGGAGTCGGGCAGCTTCTCGGACAGCGCGTGCAGCCAGGCGGCATACCCGCGCAGCTCGGAGCGTCGCAGCGACGCCCCCCGGGGCCCTACTGTAGCCGCCACGAGCCCTGTCAGTCTGGCCTGGTCCCAGCGGACACGCCACCAACCTGCCAGCCTGGCACTGCGCAAGCAGGAAGAGGAAGAGAACAAGCGGTGCAAGACGTTGTCCGACAGCTATGAGCTATCCACGGACCTCCAGGACAAGAAGGTACGCACCGCGAGTGGTTACACCGGTTATGTATGCACATGCTGACATGCTGACCCCTGCTGATTCCTCCTCAGGTGGAGATGCTGGAGCGGAAGTATGGCGGGTACTTCCTGAGCCGCCGGGCTGCACGCACCATCCAGACAGCCTTCCGCCAGTACCGCATGAACAAGAACTTTGAGCGGCTGCGCAGCTCCGCCTCTGAGAGTCGCATGACACGGCGCATCATCCTGTCCAACATGCGCATGCAGTATTCCTTTGACGAGCGGCAGCCAGTGGCACAGCAGCAGCACTACCCCCATGGTGCTGGCCCGCCGTCACCTCCCCAGCATGGCCGGTCCCGCTCCCCCCCTACTGGCCCGGAGCGGGACAATGGTTCCCCGCCTCGTATGCAGGGGGATCGGTCCGGGGAGTACACACACCTAGACGACTCCTTCAACAAACAGGTAGGCCACCAATTTTTCTCATTTTGGGATAGCGCGAGGAAATGCTGAGCCAAATCAGAGTGTAGTGATGGAAGTCATAGACCTCATGTGTACCTTTAAACATAATGATATGTTTTATAATGATGTGATATATGAACCGAGAGCATGCTCCCATTACTGGATCCCCACCTCCACTCTGCAGGTGAAGTCCCTGGCAGACTCCATCGACGACACCCTCACCTGCCGGCCAGGACGAGATGACTCCCAGGAGGGCAGCAGGGAAGGCGAGGGCATGGGCGGAGTCGAGGGCGACGACTACGGGGAGTGCATCTGGAGCAACAGCAGCAACCCATCATCACGCAGGGGGATGGGCGACCGCGAGAGGGGCGGCGGGGGAGGCCTGAGCATGCACGAGGACAGCACAGCCACCTCCTACAGCGACGTCACACTCTACATGGACGACGGGCTGCCGTCGTCCCCGCTCTCGCTGGACAGAGCCCCCAGCAGCACCGACACCGAGTACTGGGGCATGGGTGGTGGCGTGGGCATCCGCGAAGACAGCCGCGACACCGAGGGTGGCGGCAGCAGCAACAGCCGGCGGAGCACGCCCTGCACGGAGTGCCGCGACTACCGGCTGCGTGGGGCTCACTTGCCCCTGCTGACCATCGAACCACCCAGTGACAGCTCAGTGGACATGAGCGACCGCTCCGACCGCGGCTCCCTAGGCCGGCAACTTGTCTACGAACAGGAGCCCAGCGGCTCTCCCCAAGGTACCCTCAAGCATGGCACCAGCGCTCGCTCCATGGTAGCCGCCCAGGGTCAGACGCGTGCTGTTGGCAGACCTCACCCCTCCATCCCCTCTCAGGTGCCCCATCACCCACTCCACCACCACCACCACCACCACCCACACCACCATCACCAGTACCCAGATACACCATCCTCATCCTCCTCCCCTCAGCAGCCGCCTGCCACGCCCCTCTCCTCCTCCTCCTCCGCTCCCGTCCCGGCTGGCAGCTTGGAGCAACCATGCTGCTCGGACGGTGACAATGACTCGCTCAACTCCACCACCAACTCCAATGAGACCATCAACTGCAGCTCAGGCTCATCGTCCCGTGACAGCCTGAGGGAGCCGCTGCCCCCACTGGGCAAGCAAACCTACCAGCGGGAGAGCCGCCACAGCTGGGATTCACCAGCCTTTGACAACGACGTGGTGCAGAGGAGACAGTACCGTATCGGCCTCAACCTCTTCAACAAGTGAGAGCACTCAGGGGTACCGCAGGGATATGGAGACAGAGCACTAAGGGGAATCGCGGGGGGGACAGGGACAGAGAGCTTAGGGGAGTCTCAGGGGGACGGGGACAGAGTGCTCAGGGGAATTTTAGGGGGGACAGTAAACAACCTCCAGTCAGAATTTGCTCATGGTCTCTGACTGAAATGATGCAGAAAATGTAGAGCCAGTAGTCGTCACACTCTGCAAGAAGCTCTGTCTTCAAAGTACCCTTTGTTTTTATTTTCTCTCTGCTGTGTGTGAGACTTTCCCATGTTCAAAAGTCGCTTCTTCTGTGCTAATGTTGTTCCAGGAAACCAGAGAAGGGCATTCAGTACCTGATAGAGCGGGGTTTTGTGTCAGACACTCCAGTGGGCATCGCCCGCTTCATCCTGGAGAGGAAGGGTTTGAGTCGGCAGATGATCGGGGAGTTCCTGGGAAACCGACAGAAGCAGTTCAACAAAGATGTGCTGGAGTGAGTGGGGGGCAGGGGGAGGTTGCTGGCCAGTGAGCTCGTGGGGGCCACGCATGTGCCATACCTAGACTGCACATATGAGCAGGTCTACCTGGATCTCACAACCAACCTGTGGAGAATAGCAGCCAAGATGCTCCTCTTAAAAGTATTACAGGGGAGGAAAGACTTTTTTCTTTTACCTGAATTATTTTAAAATAGTTAGGAGAAGAAACTTGGGCTTTGTGGCTACATAGTTTCCTGTTGGTTGTTAAAATATGATTTCTCACAAGAAAACAAGGAAGTGTCAGATAAGGCCTCGGGTCTCTCCTTCATGCCACGGTGTTATTCTGTTTTTATAAACAAAAGACTTCTTCTCCTCTGCGAGTTGCTACAAGCAAGGCATCTGTACACGTAACTTTTGTTGTTTATGATTCTTGCACAGCCATCGCGCTTCGGAAGAGGTTCAGATGGTGCATTGATCCAGGCTGAGCTGGATGTCAGCTGTGTGTATGATCCAGGCCCGTGTGTGTTTTTCAGCTGTGTGGTGGATGAGATGGACTTCTCAGGCATGGACCTGGACGACGCACTCAGGAAGTTCCAGGCTCAGATTCGAGTCCAGGGAGAGGCCCAGAAGGTCGAGCGACTGGTGGAGGCTTTCAGGTATGCGGAGTGTCTGTGTGTGTGTGAGAAAGAGAGAGAGAAAGAGAGATAGTGAGAGAGAGAGAGAGAGAGACCGACCATATTCACCCTTTTTATTTTCACTCCTCACCTGAATCCTCCTGAGCTCAAGCTTCCATCCCGTTTCTCTCTCCCAGTCAAAGGTACTGCGTGTGTAACCCAGCAGTGGTCCGCCAGTTTCAGAACCCAGACACAATCTTCATCCTGGCCTTTGCCATCATCCTCCTCAATACGGACATGTACAGCCCCAACGTGAAGCCGGAGAGGAAGATGAAACTTGAGGATTTTATTAAGAACTTGCGAGGTGAGGTGTATCAGTCACATGTCACACATCCCCCCCCCCCCCCCCCCCCAATCTTGTAACATTTCACTAGATGTAGCATTTCGGAGCGTTTTTGCAGCATAGCTCAAAACAGCATAAAGCAATCTGTGAAAAATGTTCTTCTCTGTCAGGGGTTGACAATGGGCAGGACATCCCCAGAGACCTTCTCGTGGGCATCTACCAGCGCATCCAGAAGTGGGAGCTGAGGACCAACGATGACCACGTGTCCCAAGTGCAGGCCGTGGAGAGACTCATCGTGGGCAAGAAGCCGGTGAGATAAAGTGGGAGGGTGGTCTGTCAATGCATGACGGACATATTGCCTGTGGTGTACCTTTAAGGACTCAAAAGTTCTGATCACACATCGACACAAACCTTTCTCCAGTGGTTTATCCTGGGCCTGCTTCATATTGATCAATATGAAGCTTTGCTGCGCTTTTGAACTTGGACAGTTCCCTCACATATAAGGAGCAGAACCAAAGCTCCAGGTGGTTACAGTGAGTATATAAGCAATCCTGCTTGGGGCATTTGCAGGTGCTGTCGCTGCCCCACCGCAGGCTGGTCTGCTGCTGCCAGCTGTATGAGGTGCCTGACCCCAACCGTCCCCAGAGGACTGGAGTGCACCAGCGAGAGGTCTTCCTCTTCAATGACCTGCTGGTGGTGAGACTGTCCTCATCCTGACTCTGCTTACTGCTTGGTGATATGACTGCTGAGCTCAAAATCAATAGAAGGGTACCACTGCAGTATTTCTATGTGCCGCTTTAAGCTGTTTCTCTTCTGTGAAGGTAACAAAGATCTTTCAGAAGAAGAAGAATTCAGTGACCTACAGCTTCAGGCAGTCCTTTGCACTTGTGGAGATGCAGGTCCACATGTTTCAGAACTCCTGTAAGGACTGATGTGTCTGCCTCTGCTTCTCCCCCACTCTGAGCATAGCCACCAGTTTGGCCGGGGGGCCCACTCGATAAACACGACTCTCCATGCTTTCAAATTTGCTTAAGATACTGATGTGTATTTTAAGAAGACCCATTAAAGTGGTGCATAAGAGTGTTATAATGAGAGTGCTCTGTGCAATCTAATTTTATACTTGAATTATAAAACTGATTGGCACTGGACTCTCTGGCCGCAGAATGTCTGGTTTGTTATGTTTTTCTCGTACATAGGAAGGTTGTATATTATATTCATTATTGCTTTTATGTATGCATCTACACTTTGTGTACCATCCCATCCATCTCAGATTACCCTCATGGCATCCGCCTCACGTCCGCCATCCCAGGAGGGGAGAGGAAAGTCTTGATCGTCTTCACGGCCCCCAGCCAGCAAGATCGCACACGCTTCACCACTGACCTAAGAGAGAGCATCGCAGAAGTGCAAGAGATGGAGAAATACAGAGTGGAGTGTAAGTGTGTCTGAGTGTGTGTAACATGGGCGATCAGTGTGTTTAGGTGCGTGCAGTGAACCGGGATTGTGACTGTGTCTAGGTGCCTGTTAGTGATGGCCAAATGAAGCTTCATGAACCATTTGGTGTATTTACTAACCCCACTAGATGGCGCTCTCTATTCTAAAAATGGTTCAATATATGCCCCAATGCATCATTAGTGGGGCAAAAAATACAGAATATGGTTCATGAAGCCTTATCTGCCCATCACTAATGCGTATGTGTACAGGACACAGGGACTGTGTGTGTCTCCATGGATTACTGTCATTCTTTCCTGTCTTTCTCTGCCAACCTCCCCCCCCTACACACACACACACACCACAGCGGAGCTGGAGAAGCAGAAGGGTGTGATGAGGCCCAGCCTTCTGACAGGTGGTGTTCTGGCTGGAGGAGGCACTGGAGGCGGAGGTGTGAAGAGCGAGGTAGTGAACGGCAGCCTGGGAAGGCCCAGCCTGGATGACACCTACTCCACTGGAGAGGGACTCAAGCGAACCGCACTCAGCTCGTCGCTGAGAGACCTGTCTGAGACAGGTGGGTCGACACCCGGCACACATACCGCAGCGGGTAAGGGGAGGAAAGGCAGTTTAACATAAGCAGGTTACCTGCACTGATCCAAAGCTGAGATCAGATGAGGCCACGCACAGTCCAGGCAGACAGCACACTTGTCTTCTTCCTGTTGTCACTTAATGTAGATGTGAGGCTACTTTTTTGTCTGGACCAGTGGGGGTCACTGTTAGGGTTTCTGGTCATCCTGCACTCATCCTCAGGATGTTGATTGAAGTGTTTGATTATTAGGGGAACTCTGAGAAATATGCTAGGAAACTGCAGCTTGACATGTGAGAGTGGAGCACCCACATCAGAACTTATTACTCTGCAGATATTATTTCATAATATTTCATTATTTCATACCATCTAACTATAGATGGTATAACTCTGCTTGTTACTCAGTCTCATAAGAATTATCTGTTGCACTAAATAATCGTTGGTCCACCTGGGAACACAGGAAGGACCAAGCATCCTGTGCAGGGACACCCAGCACTCAGCTGTCACCAGCCAGCCAGGCCTTCAGTGTCCTTTCACTCCTTCACTTGCAGTAGAAACATCACACATGAAACCAGTCAGCCTTAGGCTGGTCTGTGGGTGGCTTGATGGTCCTGAACTGGACCTTTAGCTGCATAGTAACAGGTTGAAGACCCAGAAGGCCACTGAGCCTGAAGAAAATTCATACGCAGCCTGAAGTATGATAGTCAGCATTATTGAGTAAGTGTCTCAACCTCAATAAATGTGGTACTGAAAGAGGCATTCAGCCAGAATTAATTGTAATGTTCAAACCAAGTAAGGTACAAAATATGAATGGAGTAGGATAGTCAGCACAATTAAGGAATGATTTAATATTTAATTCATTAATAAACAGCTGAGTCAAGAGAAACTGCTCTCTTGCCCTGTAACAAATTTATGGCAGCAATAAGCAAATAGAAGTAGAAGCTTTTTGAATTGCGTGTGAAGTGGAAGGAAGACCCACGTTCTACTGCTCAGGCTAGTGTGTCAAATGGTGGTGTGGATCCATCTACTGGCAGATGACAGAACTGCAGAAAGTGTCAGCATGTGTAGGGTGGAGATTACATAACAACTGGGAGATTACATAACAACACTTTTGCCCCTTGAATCAACTGCATTTCAATGACTAAATGATTACTGAAGACTTAGAAGTTTTTGAAAATCTAACCGGTGCATCAGTGCTGCTGGTATAGCTGTGATGTGGATATATATCCAGTCTTTAGTCACCTAAATTACATTCCCTCCTGTGTGTGTTTCTTGGAATCACATACCCAATCAGATGGGTTTTGTAAATCACTCATTATCCGGGTAGTGAAAGCAGTTTGTCAGGCTGCTATTATGGGAGGTTTGGTTTGGCTCTGTGGCATTCCAACTCTAACAGTGGGAGTTATGAGGAGATTTCTGGAGAATGAAAATGAGATGTAGGCTCCGTGCTCAGCACAGCGTGTCGCACCGCTAACCTGGCTTCTCCCCGCTCGGGTGCAGGGAAGCGGGGCCGCAGAAACAGCGTCGGCTCCCTGGACAGTACCATCGAAGTAAGTCTGGGTGGACGGAGCCCATGGGATGGCCTCTTGCCACCTTATTCTCACCCCCCCCATGCTAAACCCAGCTGCATGCCACATGTCCATGGACCAGAGTACCTCTGATGTTCACGTCTGTCTCTGTCACCGGAGTGCCTCTGCATGTCTTTATTTGCGTGTCTTGGCTATGGCATGGTCCCTGATCACCGACACTCACCTGTCAGTGGTTGTCAAGAGCATTATCTGTGCTCAAGTGATCTGTCTGATTACCATCATTAGCGCTGACCAAAGCAACAGGAATATATAATGATGCATGGAACACAAGCAGGGTGATAGCACGTAGAGTTGATTCTGAAAGCAAGTGGATTCCTGATCCGAAGGTGGGCGGGGCCTGCAGATGGTAAGCCAATGAACAGCGAGCTAGTACTCAGGTACAGCACAGGTGTGGCCCATTCTCTTGCTATCTGTGTCCTAAGATGTCCTGCTCAGTCCCTGCCGCAGTTAACGCTGTACCGCCTCTCTCTCTGCTACAGGGATCCATCATTAGCAGCCCTCGGCCGCACCAGCGCCTCCCCATGGCCACCGTGGTGCCGGGCTGCTATGGCCTCGAAGATTACCGGTCTCACCGCCCCATCCTGAGCCCCGGGTCGGGGGTGGGGGGTGGGCCGGGGCAACAACACAACGCTGCTGGGACAGTGGGCACGGGAGGGGGTGGACCAGTCTCCAGCAGTGTCGAGAAAAGCGGGATGGGGAACGCGACTGGGGGGGGCAGTGGCTCCTTTCTGGGCTCCCTGTTCGGCAGCAAACGCGGCAAGGCCCCGGGCCCCATTATCCCCCCGGGGCCACACTACCCCGCCCCTGTACCCCCCCCCCACCAGCGGGGGCCCCCCCCCCTCTCTCCCCTTCCTCTCTATGCCAGTCGGATGGGGGGCCCTCCAAGATCCAGGCCCTACACGCCCAGTACTGCCACACGGGCACTGGGCAGCCGCCGCCCCCATACCAGCACCACCACCGCTACAGCGTGCAGACCGTGCCACTGCCCAGCCAGGCAGCTTCCGCACCGGTGGCCAACCACCACACGCTGCAGCGGGGGTCCCTTCCCCGGCGGCCACCTCCCGCACCCTCCCACGCCCCGCCACCGCCGGTGTCCCAGCATGCCATGCAGGGCCGGTACACCGGCATGGCCCTGGCGGGGGGCTGCCCTGTGCCTCTTTCACCTCACTCCCTGCACTCGCCCCTGCCCCCATACACGCTGTACCACGCGCAGCATACACCCTCAGCCAGGGGCGGCGCCCCCCCTGGCAAGCCACCCATGACGCTGGCCCATTCGCAGCCGCACACTCACTCGCACGTGCACCCAGGCCACGCCCCGCACCCCAGTTCCCACCCCGGGCCTCAACCTCACTTCGTCTTCGGCGCACCAGCCCTACCTCCTCCAGGTCCCATCACTGCCCGTCTTCTGCCCCAGGGCGCCCCGTATCTGCCCCAGTATCCTCCTCTGTCCTCCATCCCCCCTCCCCCCCCCCACTCCCCTTTACCCCCCCCTTCCTCCCCCCTTACCCCTCTTACGCCTCACTCCCCTCGCCCCCCCCAGCACCCTGGCCAGCCACAGCAGGCGGCTGGTCCACAGGGGGGTCAGGGGGCCGCGGCCCAGGGCAGCGGCACCGGTACCGGGGGGGAGCTCCAAATCCAAGCCCGTCAATCGGATCAGCACCGTGGTCTGAGGGACTCGCTGGTCTGGGGGCGGGGGACCCCAGTCGGGACGCTGAGGGCCGACAGCGGCGACAGGGCTGTTGTGGACCAGGGAGGCGGAGCCAGCAGGAAAAAGCGCAGTTTTCTTCGCCTCTGCTACTTTCACCTGCGCTTCCCACACATGTAGAAGGCAGAGAGCCCTGGCGTCACGCACGCGCTACCCCTCGCCCCGATCGCTCCCCACAGGGCTGAGCTGCGGGCACGACTGGCACACACGGAAGGGGACGTACCTCGTTATTAGGGGCCGGGCACTACGGTGGTGCATGCATGCCGCCCTGACGTCTGGGCGCTCCCCAAAAGCATAGCAGGACGGAGATCTGCACAGGGACACAAACAGATTTTCTTCCACCTTGTTGCCAAATTGGAGCCTGAGGAAGAAAAGTTCTGTCTGATTCCCTGTTCATCCAGAGATAAGGGGGAGACACCCAGAAGCCTCAGTGTAGAAGCAAACTGACAGGCGGCCTTGCGCTTGCACATTTAATAACTCTGCTAACCTGTTTGTGAATGAATGTGACAGACACAAGACACATGCAACACCCAGACGCTCGCTGACACATGCACGCAGCAAGCCTTCCCCGCAGGTCGCACAGACAGTGCCTCGTCAGGCATGCTGCAGAAGCCGCCAGTACCAAAAAAGGCGGAGCATCTTGGAGACTCGTACTGAGCTGGACATATCACATGTGTGCAGTGCCAGCAGTGTCTACAGGTGCCATCCAACTAAACAGGATTTGGTGGACAGGGAGAGCAGACCAGTTAGAGGGGACAGACCAGCAGGGGAGACAGCAAGCTGGCTGTGAAGTTTAGGAGCCAAGGACTGAATAACAACAGTTCTCTTTCTAAGAGGTTAGTGAGTCAGTGAATGTCAACTTCAAGCATTGACTCTGGTAGTATTATAACCATTAGTAAATGCAAATCTGTAATCTCCAACTGTGCCATTTCATTAGTGCAGGAGTGGTGAACGCTTGCAATGGGCTAGACTTTATTTAATCAGCCATCTTTTAAGCCATGCTTCAAGCAGGGTAAAGCCTTCTAGTGGGGTTGCTGTTTCAACAGGCCTGGGGTGCTGCTGGACTCCTTCAGCGGAGTACAGCTTGCTGTGGCCTCGGACGCGGCCCAGCCATGGAGGAGCAGTGCTTTGACACTGGCAATGTGGGGTCTCCACATTTCCCGATGTGGCTCAGAAGGACATGGGAGACAGACACACAGGCAGTAGATCGAACACATCTGGTTGGACTGTGTTTAACAGAACAGCCAACATATTTCTGGGGGAAATATATTTTGCTTGTAAATCAATGTTAAATTGACAATAGATTACTGAGGAATTTTGACTAACCTTTCCTATGTTCTTAATGATTTAAATGAGTGAAATTGACAGCATTAGATGTACTGTATCTCTGACTATTGGATTTTATTCAAAACCTGATGACGTGTAACTGAGGCGTGAAGGATCTATGTTACATTGATGATGGCAATGATAATGGCATTTATAAATAGTTTAATCTGTTACTAATAATTCTTAATTTTGCTTTGAAGTGACTGTACTGTTTTTTCGGTTTATTTACTTTATCTTATTTGGAGCTGCCTGGAACAGTGTGTGTTGGGGCAGGGTGGCGCCGAACGCGAGACCGTTAGCAGGAAACACATTTTTCAAACACTTACATTAGCTGCATTCATAATGAGGCTCATGTTCTGTAATTCATCCCCCTCCCTCAACTTTGGACCTGACTACACATGGAGCCCCAACCTTTCCCAGCATCACGGTCACCTCCAACCATCACACCCCATATAGCTTCACATATATCTGAAGCGCTCACCTTCAGAATATCCTCTAAAGAGTACGGTCAGGTACACTCAAAGCACAAGCGATGTACTGCTCTCCTCCCTGTGAAATATACTAGTGTATCAGAGCACAGGTATACTGGACTAAATTGGAAAATCTATGTAATTACCATTCAGGCTGGACATCTCACAACCTTTCTCCATTCTGTTCATGACCGGGGAGTACGTTTGGATTACATGCAAAAGAAGCAGACAATAGGAAGTAGGTTATTGAAGAGAACCAGATAAAAGAAGTATTGAAAAAGCAGGTCTTTGGGTATGTGGATACTGGGGAGGTTGGTCAGTGTTGTCTCCTTGTTATTCCCCTATTGCATGAGTATTTCCTACCAAATGAATCTTTATTGACCTGAATGTACATATTATATAATAGCAATTCTAAATATTGACTATGGAATGGACTGTAACCTGTTTCTGTAGTACAGGTATGTGTGTGTGTGAGTGAGCAGGGGCTGCAGGACAAAGGGACCATTTCACTGGAGGGAGGGACACCAGATTCTGATTGTGAAGTTGTGTGCGTGTGTGTGTGTGTGTGTGTGCGTTAGAGCAGTTATTCATATTTTAAATGCAAGAGCTATTATGGAATATTATTTGTGTATATATAGTTTTGGTTGAACAAATTACAGATAAATGAAGTGTGAATATTTATTGCTTCTGAGATTATAAAAAATGTCATTGCGGTGAAAATGACTTCGTTTGTTCTTTCTTTTCTCCATTTGTCTTAGTGGTGTTTGTTCATCTCTGGCCCCGTAGCTTTGACGCTGTCATGCAGGCCAATCATTCAGACGCCTGTTCCTAATTCTCAGTAGTGTGCAGGCTGGGACACTCCAGCCTGAGGCTATTTCCGCAATCATTACTTACATGGAGTGTTTCGGTGCCTAAGGAAACTGAAAGCATGTGATCTGCAGGACAGCTGTTGGTAAGGCCACACACATAAAAAACTGATATAAATATAAGTTTTACCAAAGTTAGGTGTATACATAGAAGCAACCAAAATGACTTACATGAGAGATGTAGCATGCATCTCCCAACTCAAGCAGCTAGCGTGCTCCTTCGGATGGATAACCATCTGACTATTTCAAGGAACCACCAGCAGCTGGATCCTGAACATCCATCCATCCATTTTCCAAACCACTTATCCTACTGGGTTGCAGGGGGTCTGGAGCCTATTCCAGAAGCAATGGGCACGAGGCAGGGAACAACCCAGGATGGGGGGCCAGCCCATCACAGGGCACACTCACACACCATTCACTCACACATGCACACCTACGGGCAATTTAGCAAGTCCAATTGGCCTCAGCATGTTTTTGGACTGTGGGGGGAAATGGGAGTACCCGGAGGAAACCCCACGACGACATGGGGAGAACATGCAAACTCTGCACGCACACACACACACACTCACACACACACACCATTCACTTACACATGCACACCTACGGGCAATTTAGCAAGTCCAATTGGCCTCAGCATGTTTTTGGACTGTGGGGGGAAATGGGAGTACCCGGAGGAAACCCCACGACGACATGGGGAGAACATGCAAACATGCAACAGTGCTAACCACTGCACCACCATGCCACCACCCCTGGATCCTGAACAGAACTAAAGTATTCACACCTCTAAAACAATTTTTTCCTTCCAAAGAATGATAGTTAATCCACTGCACTGGAATTAAACATAAACCTGCAGATGTCGATTGTTTGTTTTATTTATTTAAGACTTTTTATTTAAGGTAACAAGAACAAATCTCAGTTTTAACCCAGTTAGACATTCAGTGAGTTAACATGAATCTGTAACCCACTGCAGGGGCACCACTAGAAATTCTGAGCCCCATGAAAGCATATCACATTGGCCCCCCAACCCAGACCAATTCAGTTATGTTCCTACTTTTTTAGGTCCTCTGCCACTCATGGCTCCTTGGAATCATTGTATGCAGATGTGCACTGAAGACACAGTTGTGGTCAAAGCAAACTAGGGGTGGTCTGTGGCTCAGTGGGTTGGGATGCTGTACCCCAGATCATATGGTTGCTGGTTCAAATGCTAAGAATGGCAGAGTGACTTCACCGTTGTGCCCTTCAGCAAGGTCTTTAACCCCCCAATTGCTCCAGGTACTGTATGTGATGAAAGTATCTGCTAACCATAAGATGTACTCACATTTCACTACATTCCTATCCTGAGACAGCAGTCCTCCTTATAGAATAGCATGCATGCCCTGACATGCAGCACTTCCACTTTGAGATCATAAGATGAGAGGAAAGCATTATGAAGCTTCCCCAGGTTTACATTATGGATTTTAATTCCTGTACCTGGCATACCCGCTAACCATGGACTTCAGATTCTAAAGATGAATTTGTTACTGATTTCAGTATAAACATGGAAAATTATCTGCCTGTACAAGTGTCATCATGGTAAACGTTTAAAAATAAACATAGTTAATAAATGTACTGCATACTACCAAGTGACTTAAAACAATTTCTACACAAATTATCTTGGGTGTTATCATTGCATACATGCAATGCAATCATGCAGTCATTTCGTGCAATCAAAAAGGTCAAACAAAAAAGGTGTTATTACGTTTTTTTTATGTTGGACATTAACACCTAATTAAACCTACTAAGGTCTACGAAATCTAGTGCTTCATTAGTATTATTGTGTAAAATCGCCGCAACCCTGTACAGGATAAGCAATTATTTAAGATCGATGACGAGTCTACATAATATACTGATTCGTACATTTTTCAATAGGTACATATTATTTAAACACGCGAAGACAGCTGTGCAGGGTTCAAACAGATGTTTAGGCCACCGAGGGATGGTGTATCCCCTCCTATCTGCTCACATCTTTACTGTTGTGTACAGACAGTGATGATGAAAGTAAGATGGCGGCTCCGGGAGGCAGAATCGGTGACAGTATGAGCCGGTGGGAGTTATTCTCTTGCTGACGACGGATTTTGGCATCTTTCACACTTTTTTGGGGGGAGAGTATCCGATTAGGGTACCGGTCGAGACAAAGCGAACAGATTTTCTGGGATTTATCGAAAATATCCGATTGAGCTAACTGGACAGAGATAGCTAAGGAGTTAACCGGCTAGTCAAACGACCGATCCAGGAAAGGTGTGTGTGCTCCGGCACCATGCCGGCAGCTTGAGCCGAGGGACGCCGACTTCTGATCAGGGGATGTTAAGTGGCAACAAGCGAATTCAAGATTTGACGGCAATGGACTGCGTCCCCAGGCCTGGCAAAGGGGAGGCCGGAGAGACGCTGGGCCTCCGATTGTAGACGCGGGTGTCAGCGCTGACCCAGGCCGTCCCAAAAGGGCGGCGGACAGGGCGAAGGTTTCGGCGTCTGCGGAGCACGATCCAGTCCCTCTTTCCCTGCGCACGGCCGGCACGGCTACCCCAGCTCGCACAGCCTGGCTGCCTTCGGGTGCTGCAGAACCGCTGTTTTGACCGAGGCTCACTCAACGCGACGCCGGACAGAGTGTCGGCGACCCCGCCGGTGAGTGTACGCCGTACCCTCCGACGCCGGGCCGCAGTCGGACGTTAGCCGGGAGGCGAATGTAGCCACCTCAGTTACACCCCGACTCGGGAGCGTCTATCTTGTTGCATAAAAACAAACTCTGTGTGATTTATTAGGCGCTGCTGTAAGAAACATAGTGCCTGTATACATTAAGGCAAATATCTAACTTCGATGTATTTATGTTTACTTCGAATGTAACTACCGTTCATCCGATTTCCGGCAGGATTAGCAGGTTAGCTGGTTTTTAGCTTCGCCGCTAGCTAGTTAGCGCGAGCGTTGGCTGTGCGGAAGGGTAGCTGACCGGGAGTTTTACCCCTTTGGGGATAATTCCCGTGTGCCTTTGTACATTATCTTAAATCGATATGGCAATCTGACGAGTTTGTCCTCTTAAAGTTGAACTGTTGACACCTCTTATCCGGTAACTTTTAATGACGCGCTTAGCTTTTCGGATAGCCGATGATTTGGTTTGGTAAGGACGGTGATGTTTAGTTTATTATCATTATTATTATGATTATTAGTATTTAAAAATCATTGTATACAATTAAAACAAAGCCGTATGTGAGAGGATGCGGCCGTGGCACAGACTTCCCTCCATGGGATTCACCTTCTCCCGGAGTCGCTTTAATTTGTGACAGAGAAAAGCTGCCATTTGACCATCAGCCAGAGACACGTACGCCTCACATTAAGGCGCATAATACTTCGCTGCGTTTGTATTATTCAGATTATAAATATATTTAGTATCACGCTGTTAAGAGAAAATGTGTTTGATTAAAAATCATATTTAATCGTAGGTTCGTTTACCGTAATTTAAGAAATATAGAGTAAATAACGTGTAATGTGCATGTTTACCTTCTAACTGCCGTATCGTAATATGTGCGTAATGTACAGTAATGTAGTCTGTATAGAGTATTGCACATCTTTGCTAATAATACAGTAATTTTAGCACTGAGTAATAAGTACAGTAATACACAGTAATGTTACGTTTAAATAGCAACTTCAAGTAATCATTTTAAATGACATTTCCTGCTACAGAGTGCAGGAGGCCTGTGTTCTGAGGATTGTACACTAGAAATGCAGTGCCTTAAGTTTTACACAAGCATTAAAACATTTATAAATTTAGTGTAGGGTGTAAGTTGGGTTCGTTATAAGGGTGCAGAGGGGGTCTGGCTCCCAGGCTGCAGGTGATGCATGGACACCAGCTGGCCAGGCCTGAGCAGTAGGGCTCAGCTTCTGATATGCTGTACCGACTCTGTCTCGCCCCTGTGGACTGGACCTGCTCTTTATACCCACATTCTTCCGACCCTGTTTTCCCAGAGGAATGGACGCTGATGAGTTTGACCCCCCACCCGAGTGCCCAATCTTCGAGCCATCATGGGAGGAGTTCACAGACCCCCTGGGCTACATCGCCAAGATACGACCCATAGCCGAGAAGACTGGTATCTGTAAGATCCGCCCCCCTCCCGTAAGTATGTGTGGGCACTGCCCTCATCTCCCAGGTGGTGTGAGGTCCCACTCTGCCCCACAACCCACTTCTGTATTTACTGGGCTTGTAACAGTTTAGATTATGGTTATGGTTAGGGCTAGCCTTTTCAAAAATGAGTTCATAGCAGGAATCTTCTGGCTCACCCAGGATCTTCAGCTGTTGCCCTGAATAATTTAATGGCTCAGTTTGGCTGGACTATTAAATCCTGACTGATTGTTTTTACCATAATCTCAATGCGCCTGGATATTTTGCTGTAGTATTAATAGTATTAGTAACTATGAACTGTCCCAGTGGTTGTTGATCATGTGCTTTATTCTGGTTTGTTTGTCATGTACGTAAAGCAGCTGATGTACTCTGAGCTTCTCTTTTGTCTGAAGAAGATGATGCTGTAAACCCCCCCACCACCACCACGTGTAACCACTCTCACACACACTTTGTTTGTCTCTTCCTTGCAGGACTGGCAGCCTCCATTCGCCGTAGAGGTGGACAACTTCCACTTCACGCCACGAATCCAGAGGCTGAACGAGCTGGAGGTGAGCTTTGTCTGCTGCAGTGAGTGCCACCCATCCCTATTCGCATGATCACTGACCGTTCTTCCCCCGCAGGCGGAGACGCGCGTCAAGCTGAACTACTTAGACCGAATTGCCAAGTTCTGGGAGATCCAGGGCTCCTCGCTGAAGATCCCCAACATTGAGCGGCGCATGGTGGATCTCTTCAGCCTCGCCAAAGTAACTTGTATTTCCTTACACTTGTTGGGGTTAGGTTTAATGGGAGGGATTGCGAAACATGGCAAGGTGGGAAGTAGATGGTTAAATGTATAGACAATGAGTGTGCTGTGAGATGAAAGGAAGACAAAAAGCCTTCACAGGCAAGTTTCAGATCGTAAAGAGGATCTTGTTTTCAGCCTGTAATAACTGGGAGGGATGGCCGTTTAAATCAATGTTTTGTTTACGTTTTAGTCAACTGTTAACTCTTTAATGACTTCTCCTAGTCCCGGTTTGGCCTTCAGTGAAGTCACTGCCTGGCTTCCTTTTGCGTTCCACAGGTGGTGTCTGATGAAGGGGGGTTTGAGTCGGTCACTAAGGAGCGGCGTTGGGCCCGCATAGCCCAGAAGCTTGGCTACCCCCCAGGGAAGAACATCGGCTCACTGCTAAGGGCCCACTACGAGAGGATCGTTTACCCATTTGAGATGTTCCACTCAGGAGCCAGCCTGCTGGTAATTTCTAGCTGTAGAGTGATGCTTTGAGTTTCTTGTGTATGTGTGTGCGTCAGCGTAGACCCCACGCTCACCTTGAAATTGGGTAAGATGGGTGAGCGCATGACTGTAAAGTCACAATGGCTGTGAGTGGCATTTCTACTGGCTGGCCTTACAGCCACAAGCTCCTTTGTGGTAAACTTTCCTCTCGCCCCCTTGCGCAGCCACAGTGCAAACCGCGGCTGTATGACAGCGAGGACGTGGACAAGGAATACAAGCCTCACTCCATTCCGCTGCGGCAATCTGTACAGCCGTCGAAGACCAGCAGCTACGGGCGGAGAGCCAACCGGCTGCAGCCTGACGTAAGTGTCAAACCCATGGGCCTTGTGGGGAGTGCTAATGTGCATGGGTGGTGTCATACTGGGCTGTGGGGCTGTGGTAGGTCGTTCAGTATATTGAATCCTTTTTCAATTGGTTTAGTGGGCAGTGATTGACAGCACAAGGGAATCCCGCCTACCATAGCTTTAAAAGCCTTAATTCTTTAATGGTTATTTTAATAAATGGAAATTACTTTGTGCATTATAGTAAAACTGTTTTGAGTTAACATTTTCCTTCTGTTCCACCAGTCTACCTCACTGATCTCCTAACTAATATCCCTCCTTTCCAAATGCATGGTACTCACTACTTTACTAACAGTGAAATTCCCCTTAACCTGATTTTTGGTGGAATTTAATCTTGTTTCCTTTGTATCTATGCTTAGGACAGGCAGGTGTTGTACTTTCTATATTTAAATACAATGCATATCCCACTGTAAATGCAAATTTAAGAGTGATTGTCTCCAAGGACCTAGTAATTAGTTATAAACAATGGATCTTGGACACCGGTTGTGTTGGATTTTGACCTTGTTCTGCTGGTTACTGTCACCTGATTGAAAGGTGTCTCTTGTGTTGTCATATAAGCTGTTGCCAGTGGACACAGGTGTGGTGTCCCAGCCCTAGGTGTCCGTGCCTCATTGCTGTACTTTTGCCGTCTGATTGCCCTCAGCTTAAACTCTCTGCTTTCCTGGTGCTTGCGTATGTAGCATCGGTGCTAACTTTCTGGCCTGACCTTGCAGCCTCCGCCAACGTTAATCAGGTTTCACTGTGTATGAATGCATTTCTCGGTGAGACAACAACCGTATAATTTCATCAGTAAGCCGGAGAATGAGGGTTTCACCAGTAAGCTGGAGAAGGAGGGCCTCCGGACAGGGGAAAGCTATCCAGTTTTGTCCTTGTAGCACTGTGTATAACTGGATTTAAATGGCATTTAAAATGTGTTGCTTAACATTTCAGTATTTTAAATAAATCCTCCTCCACCCTGTTTGATCTACTCTGTACTGAGTACCACTGAGTACCTTGGATGTAGACCGTAGTACTGTACATGTAGAGCTGAGTACCAGTAAGCATCATGGATGGGGACCTGAGTGCCCTTGGTGTAGGACCAGTTACCTCGGAGTACCACAGATGTGGAGCTGAGTACCACTGAGTACTTTGGATGTAGAGCACACTACCATACATATAGAGCTGAATACCAGTGAGCACCCTCAGTATAGGACTAATTACCACTGAGTACTGCTGCTTCTTTGTCTCATGGTATGTCAAATAGAAGAGATTTTTTTACTGAAAGCAGTCTTTTCCTTGATACACTATATGGCCAAGAGTATGGACACCAGCGTCTCCAACATTTCATTCCAAAATCAAGGGAATTAAATTTGATATTGGTCAGACCATGGTTTTTCTAATAGCCACCCCTCTTCCGGGAAAGTTTTCTTTAATAGAAAACTTTCCCGGAAGAGTGGTGGCTATTAGAAAAACCATGGTCTGACCAATATCAAATTGAATATTGCTGGAATTTGTTGCCTTTCTGGTTGAGTTCTGATGTTGGGTTGCCAGGGGGGTGTTCGACGATGCAGGATTTCTTAGTTAGCTGGGCTAACATAAGCTAAAAGTTATAATTGTCCAATGGGAGTTCTCCATACCTATACTCTTTTTACACAGTTATATCTTCTAGCTTAAGTTAACCCAGAAAGAGAAATCCTGGTTTATGGAACACCACCCCAATTCCCTTTCTGTGAGCTTGCGTGACTTACCACTTGGGTTTGACGCTTATGTCAGCTGCTCTTGTTCCCAGATATTCTGACCTTCACAGTCACTTGTGGTTGACCAGGACAGCTCTAGCAAGGCAGAAATGTGGTGACTTTTGTAAAGATGGCATCCTATGATGGTGCCAAGTGGAAAGTCAGTAGCCTTTCCTGTAAAACCACTTGTTCTGCTGCTAATGTTTGTTGTGGGTGATTGCGTGACTGTACACCTAATTATACACCTGTGCCTGTAATGGGTATGACTAAATTATGCAATTCCTGTATTTAATAGTGTGTCCACATATTTTTGGCCATATAGTGTATGTCTTGCTTAAGTAAGTTTAGGAACATAGTTTAATTTTTTGCTAGTGGACAACAGTCAACAAGGCTTTTGTTGCGGCCTTTGTCAGATTGGTATGAGACTGCGCTTGTCACGCTGTCTCTGATTGGTGCACAACCCCAAAGTGTGAGAAGTCATTTCCGTGATGCTATAGCATGTCGTTCCGCCACTGACAGTTGTCAGAATAAAGCAGAGCATGCTTCTTCTGAAATGCCCGAGGGAGATGTTGTTTGAGCACCTTTGGGATCCAGAGGGAGGCTTTTCTCCACCCCTGCCCCTTCCTACACACTTATAGCACCGTACTCACTTCCCCCACTCACTTCCCCACCCTCTCTCACTTCCTCGTAAGTCCTCTACGCCCCCTCTTCCTGTTTGTCCATCCTTCTGGTCCTCTCAGTCCATTGTTGTTGTTGTTGTCTCTCCATGCAGGGTCCTGAAGACTTGCCCCCCCACCCTCTCACCGCTGGCTCTCAGCACACCTCTTCGGTACTGCCCTTCTCGCGGTCCTGCTTTCTGCCTCTCTGCTTTCCCCTTTGCTGTCTCCTTTTCTTCCATACTCTCTCCATCCTCCAGCCTTCTGCTCGTCTCCTGCTCCTCCCTTCCTTTCATTCGTGCCACTCGTACTGTGTGACTGCCTCTGATCAGTTGGAGATGCTGTGCTTGTGTGTGTATATGTGTGTGTGTGTGTGTGTGTGTGTGTGTGTGTGTGGGCTGATTCACTGCGTGTGCTCTTTAAGCTGTGCCCTTTGTTCCCTGCTGCGCATAAGCTCTGCCAGGTTCTCTTGTCTGCCTTTTTTCCCCTGCTTCCTCTGAGTGTGTTTGCAGCCGTCCGTCAGACTATCTGTGTGCGGCAGGTAACCCAGCTTTTAGTAAAGGAAGCCCCCTAAGCAACAGGAAATTGCACCTGCACTTAAAAGTGAAGCCTGCTTAGCAGAACCACATAGCTTCCCCGTTAGAGATGAGGTTCCATAAAGACTGTAGGTCAAAAATGTGCGGAGGGCAGAACGAAAAATGATTGGTTCCGCGATAACCAATCAGATTGTAGAGGAGGTGGGCCCAAAAAAAACTAGAGGAGGCAAGGCCAAGACATCTGATTGGTTAGACCTGCCTCCTCTAGATGTTTAGAGCTGCCTCCTCTGCACTCTCGTTGGTTATTTTTCTGAACCAATCTTTTTTTTCTTTTTTGCCCTCAGATCATTTTGTGTGAGTAGAATTCCCATGAGCCACATTCTCGGGGTAATGGGGGGTGTAGCTGAAGGGTCCCATTGATAGGCCAGCCGTAGGGTGGGGTGTCTTCGGGCTGCAGAGTTAGTCTCCTCTCCCCACAGTTAGTACAGATTTACATGGTAGCTCCCTCATTCTTATTTCCCCCCCCCCAGCCAGAGCCCACGGAGGAGGACATCGAGAAGAATCCAGAGCTGAAGAAACTGCAGATATATGGGGCGGGGCCTAAGATGATGGGCCTGGGGCTGGTGGCGCGGGACAAGGGGGTAAAGAGGAAAGGTGAGGCAGTGCTTTCCCAGAATGCAGTTGTGCAAGGACAGCGACAGACTGTCACTGAATGCGTGTTCTTGGCTCTCAGATGATCTGCCGCAGACTGTGGTCGTGAGGGATGGCACCACGATCAAGGAAGAGTCGGTGGAGCAGGGCGGGGGGCCAGAGGCTTCCCACAACATTTCTGTCAAGGAGGAAGAGGGAAGGACGAGTGAGGAGGAGGAGGAAGAACGTGACGAGCCCTGTACCAAGATGACCATGCGGCTGAGGCGGAATCCAAGCAACGTACAGCTGGTGAGGACAGGTCTAGGGCCTAGGCTGTGGATATGGGCTGTGATCATCGACTGTGCCCATGGACAGCAGGGGACGTGGCATTTAAGGATGTGGCCGGTATTTCAGGTGGACTCCTTCGTATGCCGGATGTGTGGTCGCGGAGATGAAGACGAGAAGTTGCTCCTCTGCGATGGCTGTGATGACAACTACCACACCTTCTGTCTGCTGCCGCCACTGGGTGACCCGCCCAAGGGGGCCTGGCGGTGCCCCAAATGCGTGGCTGAGGTGAGGCACGCTGCGACCATCACCGCTGCAAAGCGATGGCCCGTCAACACGTGTCTCACCCTCCCCCCCCCCAACCCCCTCCCCAGGAGTGCAAGCGGCCGGCGGAGGCTTTTGGCTTTGAGCAGGCCACTCGGGAGTACACCCTGCAGAGCTTCGGGGAGATGGCCGACACCTTCAAGGCCGACTACTTCAACATGCCTGTCCATGTAAGTGCGCCTCCTTGCTTCGCCGCTTTCCCCAAGACCCGGGCGCTCCCCCTAATGCTGTTCACTCCCTTTTCGACCCGCAGATGGTTCCCACCGACCTGGTCGAGCGCGAGTTCTGGCGGCTGGTCAGCAGCATCGAGGAGGATGTCACCGTGGAGTACGGCGCCGACATCCACTCCAAGGAGTTTGGCAGTGGCTTCCCGGTCAACAACGGGAGGCGGAAGCTCTCGCCGGAAGAGGAGGCAAGGCCTTGCTTCCTCGCCGCTCCCGGCCCGGGGTGGGGTGGGGTGCGGTGGGTGGGGTGCGGTGGGTGGGGTGGGGTGCGGTGGGCCCACCCACCCTGTCTGACCGGCTGCCTTTTGCCCCAACGTGCAGGAGTATGCAAGGAGCGGCTGGAACCTGAATGTGATGCCCGTGCTGGAGCAGTCCCTCCTTTGCCACATCAACGGCGACATCTCAGGCATGAAGGTGCCCTGGCTCTATGTGGGCATGTGCTTCTCCACCTTCTGCTGGCACATCGAGGACCACTGGAGTTATTCTATCAACTACCTGCACTGGTACTGAGGTCCTGCATCGTGTTGAGTTGCGTTGCACGCTCAGCCTGCCCCCAAAACATATCAGACACCTCCTCTTTCTCGCCTTAGGGGGGAGCCCAAGACGTGGTACGGCGTGCCGTCGGATGCAGCCGAGCACCTGGAGGACGTCATGAAGACACTGACCCCGGAGCTGTTTGAGTTTCAGCCTGACCTGCTGCACCAGCTGGTGACCATCATGAACCCCAACATCCTCATGGCCCACGGGGTCCCGGTAGGTATTGAGGTCCGGCCCGGTCCGGCCCAGTTCCTACCCTGAGACTGTGTCACCGCTGATGGTGCCTTTTGCTGCTAGGTATATCGAACTGACCAGTATGCGGGGGAGTTTGTCATCACCTTTCCCCGTGCATATCACGCTGGCTTCAATCAGGGGTACAACTTTGCAGAAGCCGTCAACTTCTGTACGGCTGACTGGGTGAGTGTTGTCCTTCCCAGCCCCAGCTGGCATCTGTCTTGATCTTCTGTATGACCTTGTATGCAGGTAATAGGAGTCCAGTCGTATTGGGTACCAGTGATCACTCAGGCAGTTTAAATTTCAGTGATCCCGGAGCATTTAAAGGTACAGCCGGCTACCTTCGGTCGACGGCTGCGTCTCCTGATAGGCCGTGTCTGTCTCACCTCAGCTCCCAGCTGGCCGTTCCTGCGTGGAGCATTACCGCCGCCTGCGCAGATACTGTGTCTTCTCCCACGAGGAGCTCGCCTGCAAGATGGCCGCTTGCGCGGAGAAGCTGGACCTGAACCTGGCAGCGGCCACTCACAGGGAGATGCTCAGCATCGTGCAGGAGGAGCGGAAGCTACGCAAGGACCTGCTGGAGAGGGTAGGGCCTGCTGATCTCATCCTGTGCCACGACCTCTGAGGAACATAATGAATTCTCGTGCCATTCAGTGCGATATAGGAGTTTTAGTCACACCAAGGTGCTTGATAATGGTGAGTGGCCATCCATTATTATATGTAAGAAATAAAGAAAGCCAGAGAACAGGGAACCTAAAACCCCCAAGTGGGGAGGAATCTCTAGAAGTCCAAGGTCGACTGGCTGCCCAACCCCCCCCATGCCCCCAGTCATGCTACTGTTACTGTCGAGCCTGTGTGTAGTCAGGCAGATTTTGAGACCGACATCCCATGTGAGAACAGCCAGTGGGGATTCAGCATGTTGGGTACTGGCCTCTGTTCGTTGGCTGATCACGTCGTCGTGCCAACAGGGAATCGTGGAAGCGGAGCGTGAGGCCTTCGAGCTCCTGCCCGACGATGAGCGCCAGTGCGACAAGTGCAAGACCACGTGCTTCCTGTCAGCCTTGGCCTGCAGCGGCTGCCCCGAGCGCCTGGTCTGCCTACACCACACGCAGGACCTGTGCTCTTGTCCTGTGGAGAAGCAGTACCTCAGGTACCCAGGCTCTGCATCTATGAGCCGTCCTGTCTGAGGACTCGGCCAAAACCCATACCCGTGTCCCGTGTCCGCACCAGGTACCGGTACACCCTGGATGAACTGCTAGCCATGCTTCACCGCCTCAAGGTCCGGGCCGAATCCTTTGATTCCTGGGCCAGTCGGGTAAAGGAGGCACTGGAGCAGGAGGAGGGGAGTAAGACGGGTAAGGAAGCACCGCTTCATTCAGGTTATCTGCAAAGCATTATGGGAAATCTCCTGATTAGTTTAAGCTGTTTCTGTTTTGGAAACTGGAAGTGTTCAATATTCTGCTAAAATTGAAATGTATGCTTGCGTAGATGTGGAGGAGCTGGAGGCACTGAGGATGGAGGCAGCTGAGAGGAAATTCCCTGACAACGAGGTGTCCCAGCGCCTGAATACTGCCTTGAGTGACATTGAGCACTGCCAGGCTGTCAGTGGGCAGCTCATCAGCGGCTCCTGCGGCAGGTGGGTACACGGCTTAGCTTGAGGCCCCAGGGTGGGCGGTGGTACAGCACTGACCCTGCATCCCTTTCCTGCAGGAGGCTGAGCCTTGCCGAGCTGCGTGACCTGCTTGAGAAGATGAAGTCTCTTCCTTGTGTCATGACTCAGGTGGACGGGGTGCAGGTGAGACCCCTAAGCTTAACTGATGTCAGATCAGCAAACTGCTTTTCTTGATAATTAATTAGCCCTGGATGGTACTCTCTCTGCGATCCAATGCCTGTGATGATTCGCTCTACCCTGTGGTTCAGCCTGACCATCAGAACAAAAACAGAATTATGAAGGGATCCTGGAAAGAGGAGCATTGCTCCTATGATGCTCGCCTCCTCTTCCAGGTCCTCTTGACTTCCGTGGAGCAGTTCCAGAGCCGGGTCCGTGCCCTTCTGGATGGTGGACGTTGGAGCCAGGCCCCGCCCAATTCAGAGGAGCTGCAGGATCTGCTGGAGGAGGCTAAAACCCTTGCGGGCGAACCCCCGGAGTGCGAGACGCTGAGGGGCCTGCTGGAGCAAGGCCGCTGGCTTGGGGAGGTGCGCAGAGCGCTGGGTCCACGGGACAGCAGTGCAGAGAGTGCAGGCCACACGCCGGCTTCGCTGACAGACCTGCGGAGTCTGGTGGAGGCCGGCCGGGCCCTGCCACAGAGCACCGCTGTGGAGGCGGCCATGGCCGAGCTGCAGGAGCTGCTGACCATCGCTGAGCGCTGGGAGGAGAAGGCGCAGATCTGCTTGGAGGCCAGGTAATGCTCCCTCATACTCCTGCAGTCTGTCAGGTTCATGCCACGGGCCAGACCTGTTTACAGTAGCACTCACTCAATCATGCAGGTAGTCTCACTCATTCCGATTTCAAACATAATGAAGCATGACATTTCGTATCAAGACAAAACCATTAGTTTCGATCTGTTGTTAGGGGGAAGTTCCTGAGTGACAGGGGTCCTAAATAATTGAGGCATATTTGGAGTGATCTGGGTTGGGTGCCTGGTATGTGTTTTCATGGGGCCCAAAATTTCTACCGGCGCCCTAGCCTGTCGTATCAGCTAATGGGACTCATGGGAAATGGAGTTCTAGAGAAGGCCAAACTACAGAGGGTAGCCCATCAGTGCCGGTGCTGAAACACAGCAGTATCATTTTTAGTCTTTCTTTGATAGACCCAGGCAGGAGGCACATGTGTTCGTCTTACTCCCCATAGACAGTGCAAATGATAACAGGAGTGTTGTCTGGTGGATAATAAGCCGTAGGATAGCCATACGGTACCGGTCAGAGTTATAGTGGATTACCAGGTCCTGTATAAGACCCCAGAAAACTGATGAACTGCCCTGTCGCTGGGCTCGTCCTCGGCTCTCTCCTGTGCCCTTGCAGGCAGAAGCACCCGCTGTCTACACTGGAGGCCATTGTCAGTGAGGCTACGGTGATCCCGGTGCAGCTGCCCAACATCTTGTCTCTGCAGGCCTGCCTGGGCCGTGCGCGTGCCTGGGTCACTGACCTGGAGGAGATCCAGGTGAGTCCGGGCCTGGCCTCCAGGCTCCACCCCCTCTGGCGGGCTCACTGACCCCCACCATGTCCCCGCAGAATGGAGAGCATTACCCCTGCCTGGATGACCTGGAGGGCCTGGTGGCCGTGGGTAGGGACCTACCTGTGCAGATGGAGGAGCTGAAGCAGCTGGAGGTGCAGGTAGCCAGCGCCCAGGCCTGGAGGGAAAGGGTCAGCAAGAGCTTCCTGAAGAAGAACCCAGCACACAGCTTGCTGGAGGTGATGGGGGCCACAGTGCCTGGGGGTGGGCACCGAGGGCCAGCCCTACTAGGGACTCTATCCTCATTTGTTTCTTTTATATTATGGCAGGTGCTGTGCCCCTGTGTGGAGAGGGGTCAAGGCAAGCCTGGCCAGTCAGACATGGGCAGCCTAGGTCTCACTGCACAGGATCTGAGGGACCCTGGGGCTATAGTGAGTCTTACAGTGAGCGGCATGCGCTGTTTTTATGCTGGCTCCGCCCTCAGCAGTATGTGGGTGTGGCCTCGGCGGGTGTGGTGTAGGATCTGGCCAGTTAAGAACCAGGTGGTTAATTGGCCAGTTCTGTGTGTAGTCAATCCTGAAAGCTGCCAGCCAAGCGTCTCTTGCTGAGCTTTTGCTGATGAGCTACATTTTCCCACCCCAGGTGTCCGCGTATAAAGACGGAGAGCGACGAGAGAAGGAAGCTATGAGGCGCCTCCGTGAGGTCAACTTGGCCACGTCGGTGTCAGTGGAGGGTGAGAGGCACAAAGAGGGCAAGGAGCAGGACAGTGCTTGTGTGAGCCCAGCGACGGCGCCCCCCTCTGGCCTGACCCCCATCTGCGTGTGCGGCCACCCTCCCTGCGAGCCCCTCCTTCGCTGCCGCCTGTGCCAGGCCCGATTCCACGCCGGCTGCGTGCCCTTCCCTGCTCTCTCAATGCCTGCCTCCCCACTCTGCTGGTGGGACTGGGACGCCGGCTTCCTGTGCCCGCTGTGCCGCCGCTCACGGCGTCCCCGCCTGGAGACCATCCTGGCTCTGTTGGTGGCCCTGCAGAAGCTGCCGGTGCGGCTGCCTGAGGGAGAAGCCCTGCAGTGTCTGACTGAACGGGCCGTCTCCTGGCAGGGCCGGGTCCGCAGCGCGTTGGAAAGCCCCGAGTTGCAGGGGCGGCTGGATACTTTGAGGGAGCTCCGGGGGGGCAAGGGGGGGGTACAGGACTTGGAGGACGGTAGCCCCACTCACCCGGACACCAGTGCAGTGATAATGAATCGCTGTGAAAATGGACATGGCGACGGGGAGGATTCGCACAACGGCACAGGCTAGTAGGCGCGAAGCACAGGTTTCAAGTGGAGGTGGGCTCCAGTCCAAAAGCTTACTGCTCATATTCTTATGTCGCCCCCTCTAGGTGTGGAGGCACTCCTGCACCTGTTACCCTCCCTGCAGGGCCCTGTAATCGAGCTGTCTCTAACAGCCGTGTCCCAGCTGGAAGAGCTACAGCTGGAAGGGGACCTCCTGGAGGTGACTCTGGACCAGACGCTGACCATCCACTGGCTGCTTCAGGCCGCCTCCCACCCCCCCTTGCGCACTCTGCGTGCCCTTATAACGGTAAGGCACAGCTCCTGAAGGGATTAGAGCTTATCAAATTTGTAATAAGTGTGTAGAGAGCACATAGTTTAAGGTGCCTTGCTAAATGGAAGGGTGATGTTGCCCTCTTGTGTCCGGCAGGCAGAGCTGCAGGAGCAGCAGCAAGCTGGGCGCGGTGGGGGCCGAGCGAAGGACTCCAAAAGGAAGAGGAAGCGGCTGCGGGAGGTGGGCAGGGCAGACGAAGGCCTGGGCTGCAAGAAGCCCCACCCCCCGAGCCCACTGACCCAGTCAGAGGTAACTCGCGCTTTGTGAGAATCATACAGCATTTTTTTTCTCGGGGGGCTAGTTAGCTGGCTACATTTTAGGTTTAACCACACTTTCATATCCTTGTATTTCACAGATCCTGTGAAGGGGGATGATGGATTTACGGAAAACCTGGTGGATGGGCCAATCACACACCTCCCCCCCCCCCACCCCACCCCCCAACCGACACACATACACCAACACAAAGCGCAGCCACCCAGGACAGAAGGAACAAAATAAGGGCGGGGTGAACGCCATCCTCCCCCGCCGCACTGACTGCTCTCAGCCCCTGCTGTCCCCACCCCCCCCAGTGTGCCATGGGCTGCTGGCCCTGTGTTTTTGGAGATGGGGCTGTGGAGTCATGCAGCTGGTTTGTTTCCCCTTAAAGCACTGAAACTGCGCCCCCTCCCCCCCTTCACTGGAGGCTGGACTTCTCGGTTCGGCTCGGACTGCGTGAAGGTCTGTGCCCCCGGTGTGGGTCAGACCTGCAGCAGAAGCTGCACAGGTAACGCCCCCCTCCCCGGCCGCCGCAGACTGCAGCATACGGTGGGGGCTCGTAACCGTATTTTTTTGTATTGGGTCTTGGGCTTTACTGATGGTATCAAAGGAGAAAATGTTTGGGAAGTTTAAAGAAGTGTGTAGGCATTTGGTGCTACTTCCCAAAGCGTCTCCTTTTCATTCTCTTCTCTCTCCTCCCCTTTCACTGCTTTTCCTTTGGTTTTTCCACCTTTTCTCATGACTTCCTGAGCACTTTGTTCTAACAGAATTTCTGTCTTGGTTCAGATATTAATTATTATTATTATTATTATTATTATTATTATTGATATTATTACAGATGTGGTTCTTTTCTGTTTTAATGTTGCCTCCCCTCCTCCTAGTTAGCAAATTAAAGGTTTAGAAGTGTTTTAGGACTCCTGCAGTCTCGTGTCCATCTTTGAGTCTGTCGTCGTCTAAGCATAAATACCACATTTGAATTAGCAACTGGACATTTTAATGGTCTATAAAAGTTTAATTTTAAAACATTTCCATGATCCAGAAACACAGACACCAAGCAAAAGCGATTCACAGGTTAACAAAATGTTCAAGTCAAAGAAATGATTTTGAAATTTTAAAAAGCACATTGTCACAAACAGGAATCCTACAGGGGTGTTAATAACACATCTGGTGTTTTACCAATCTAAGCGTTGATGCCATGCAGATCATTCACAGTAATTAAAAAGGAAACACTAATACAGCCTACTATCATTTCAGTGCCATTTGAAGTCTTGAGGGCGATACTTGGGAGAGGAAATGCAGCCATTGGAGGGAGTGAGTTGGTTAAGAATAGGCGCTTCTGCAAGGAAATGTCTGACCTGGCTTCTGAACTTCTACTGCTTCCATGAGCTCCAGTCAATGTGCTTTAAAAGTACTGGGGGTTGTTACTCCAGGTTGTGCCCGTCTGTGCTCTAGCCAGCCACACAGAGCTGTGCTCTCTGTGCAGTGAAATGTGCTTGACTACCACTGTGCTTCCAGTGCCTGACTGCACTGTGCATTTAGGAATGAAGTGCCGCAAGTAGAGCTGATGAGAACCTGGATCTGGCTGGACCAACTTGTGCAGTTTCCCCTTCCTCCTGTGTGTGATGCTGATCCTCATGCCTCCTGATGTATACACACATATACACTGTGACTCTCCACGGTATCTCAGGTCTACATGTCCATCAAACCCAAAGCCTCCCCCTTCCCACTTCAAGATGGGGGGGGGGGGGGGCGTGGTCGTGTATTAAAAGTCAGTCTCAGTCCTTCACCCTGACTCACAAATCCTTGTCTATGTGCAGGGCCTGTTTGCTGGGCCTTTCTGTAGAGGATTCATGGTGATAGTACTTGTGCCACAGACTAGTGTCCCCCCGCCTTCATCTGTCGGTCCTCCTCAGACAGTTGTGACTGACAGCAGTGGGTTGTACACCTTCTTCCCATCTGGGGACCGCGTGCCATGAGCCAGCAACTCCTGGATGGTGATCCAGTTGTCTAGGATCTTCCTGCTGCGCTTCTTCATGCTTCTCCTCTGGCTAAACTCCAGGATGCCACTGTCCTGCGGCGCCCCCTGCTGGCCGGGTCGGCCGTCGGCCTCACGCTCGCGCAGGCAGTCTAGTCGGCTCTGCATCATGAATTCACGGCGGCGCCGGTACTCGCGGGCACGCATCAGCTGCTGCTTGCGCTCCTCCTTGCTCCAGTAGCGGCCCATCTTCATCTCGCTGACGGCGTCGTCGTCCGTCGTGGTGCCGCTGCGCTCCTCACGGATCTTCATGGCCCGCGCCTTCAGCAGCCGATCCCTCACGGGCCGCTTAGCCACGTAGCGCGAGCCGTCGCTGCGCACCTTCACTTTCCACTCCATGCGCGGGGACCCCGGCGGTAAGACCATGGGTAGCGGGAGGGGGTGCAGTGGCGGAGCCAGGTCTGTGGGTGGGTCAGCCGAGTCCCTCCAGGGGCCCGTAGGCCTGCCTGCCACATCCCCTGCCCCGTGCTCTCTGGCCTCTTGTCTATCAGGGGTGCCTTGTAGCTGTCCGCATCCCAGAAAGCGGTTGGGCAGGCGCTGGCGGCGGCTGAAGTAGGGACTTCTGCCCGGGCCATGCCCATTGGCGGGGAGGCTCCCTCTGTCAGTGCTGTCCCGAGACAGGGATCGGAACTTGGGGACAGGACTCGCATATCCGTTAGCGCTGCTGGAGGCATGTGCCTGGCTGCCTTCTCTGTGCTGGCCAGGCGTTTGAGGTGGGGGGGTTTCAGGGGCACCAAGCTCGTCTATGGTGACGGGAAGGGGTCTGTCCCCGCCCTGAGGCGTGCTTCGGCAGCTGTCGCCGCCTGTGTTGTAGGCGCTGGTGCTCTCCTTGTCTGAGCGCTCCCGCTCCGGGAGCTCATTGATGTCTGACAGTTCGTGGTGTGCAGGGCCGTTGCCCGCAACGACGCAGGCCTCGTCCTCAGCTGGCCAGGCCCTCATGCAGCGCTCCCGCAGCTGCTGCATCTTCTGCGCACGCAGTACGTTGCGACACTTAAACTCGAGGTGCCGCAGCTCCTCCTCCAGCAGGGCTAGCTCCCGCTGCGGCAGGCTGTTGGCATGGCTGCCATAGACACGCCGGATCTCCAGCAGCTCGCGGTATCGCTCCCGCTCCTCATCCGTCAGGCCAGGCATGGGCATGTGCGCCCCTGCCAAGGCTCCACCTTCCAGCCCAGGCAGTGAGTCAGCACTGAGATGCAAGTCACGGCTGTATGGGGGTGGCAGCGTGCTGAACTTGCGCGCGCTGCCCGGTGTGTTTGAGGCGCTGGTCTGCTCGTCAGCCAGCAGGTCGTGCTCCGAGGACTCCTCGTTGCGAGTGCTCTCGTCCGTGCGGCCCACGCCACTGTCCAGCTCCTGGCTGTTGCTCAGGGCGGTGTGCCGCATAGAGGGACAGTCTCGTGGGAGGGGCCATCCCCGTCGCTCTGCTGCCACGGGACCCCGTCCCCCTGCTGAGGGGCTGCCCTTCCGCAGCCTGTGAGGGCTGGCCAGGTGGATGCTGGTGTCCAGGACCTGAGCCTGTACTGCTGTCTGCAGCTCCAGCTCCAACTCTCCATCATTCTGTTGGACAGAAGATGAAAAGGAAGCCAGTGATTGGTTAGGATTCAGAGAGCACTGCTTCTGCTGATTGGATCAAATAGATTCATCGAAGAGTAAAAGAAATACGGAATAGTGTTTCTGAAGCAGGTTGGTGGATTTTTAGTATGGGGGGTAGGTTTTTTTTATTTCAAGTGCTAGGCTGCAGATAATGGTGCGACTCTAATATTGAGTTCGCTTGCAACCACCAGAGGGCAACAGACTCCCAACGACACTGTGCTTGTTACTGGTCCACATGCTAAATCAGGAGTCTGGTTTCCCAGCAGCCATCTGGCTCGTGGGATGTGACCACTCTGCCAGGTCTCTCATATTCACCCTTCATCATCCATCCTGCTCGGCCCCCCCAGTACCGCTGTGGTGAGATGCGGAATATGGCGCGTGAGTCACAGATGTCAGTGACGTACGAATGCGACGTGTGCTCCCTGTGTCACACCTATGGCCCAGCTGACAGACTGCCACAGCATCTAATGACGTTTAAACAATCCCACATCGATCCTAACGGAGGCTGAATCTGCCCCACGGGCTTCGTTAGGGCCTGACTGATTGGGCTTTTAATTGGAATCGCTCTGTGCTCCCCGACAGCCTGAAGGCTCTCCATCTCTATTCAGTCATTCTTCCAAGCTCCTTTGGTTTTCACTGCTTATTTCTCTTTATTTTATTCTCCTGCCATTTTCTGCCCTGCTTGTCCATCCACTGGGAATGGGGAGACTGTTTCAGGTAGGCGGGGGAGATCACCAGTTCTCCAGTCTGCCACTAAGCGGCACTGTCTTAATGAGGCAGAGCAGTCCGTTGCGCTATTGGATAATATATTACCTTTTAATTACATCACAAGTGCAAGTATGCCCAGTTGGCACTTGGAGTAGCTACACAGGGCTACCATAGGAGGTGTGATTATCGACCCGTCACGCCATGTCACGTGGTCCCACCCCCTGGCCGTTACGGCAGTAAATGCGGCTGGTGGCGCATCAGACGGGGGGAGGTGGATACCATGTGTCTCCGTGGAAAAGTGACCTTGAGGGAACAAAGGAATTGTGCTCTCCATTTCCTTGCCTGCCCTGAGCGCCCCTGTCGGTCACCGACCCAGCGCATGGTACCTTCATCATGTCACCACTGGGAGGTCACCTGTCAGTCTGCCAGCTGTCACTGGCCTGCTAATGATGCTCTGTACAGTGCAGATGTAGACATCCCAAGGCCTGACCGCACCGTCCCTGCCGGGCAAGGGCTTACAAACCTGGCTGTGCTACCAGGCAGTGATATGAATGGCAGGTGAGGTGACTGAGTGGGGATGAGATGTCGCCCTTCTCTCTCTGGCTCAGTGGAGAGAATCCACAGACTGCCCCCCACAGTCGTCTTCACCTCTGTGTCGGGCCGGGCCAGAAGTAGTGAGATGTTGGTCCGGTCCTCTTGGGTCAGGATGGCCACAGCCTCCTCCTTGTTCTGTACGTCCATCCCATTGATCTGGGGGATGGGAGACAGAACGGCAATCATTACCCATGCCTGTCCTCCCCACAGCGCCCCCCACAGGTGACTGGTGTTTTCTGTCTTCTGGAACCTTAAACAGTTAAGCTGATTTTAAAGCTAAGTGTGGATAAATCACCAGCTTTATCTGCCCAGGTGTTGCCAGAGCACCCAGATTTCGATCCTCACCTCTCAGTATAAATTCCCCTGATGATAAGTTGGAAGCTGCACCCTGTTTGTCTGTCTGGAGTGTGTTGTCCCCCCCCCCCCCCCCCAGCCCAGCGGAAGCCCCTCTTCTCCATACCTGCAGTATTCTGTCTCCTTCTCGAATCCGCCCATCTTTAGCAGCAATGCTGTTGGGGTTGACCTGGGGAGAGGGTGTCAAAGAATTATACATTGGTTCATTGAGGTGGGGGGAGGGTGGGGGGCTCACAGCATAGAGTGAAAAGACAAAAAAAAGAAAACCCTGCTGAAAAATCACTGGCAAAGCAGCCAATGAGTGCAGTGCATCCTGGGAGTTGAAAATACAACCTGATCCCGGTACAAGGATGGCAGGGTGACACTCCTCACTTTATACTGTTAAAGCAGCAAGCAAGCTTTTATCAGACCTCCCCCACGTAGATCCCCAGGTCCTCCTCATCATCCGTGCGGTAACATACAGTCAGGCCCAGCTTGTCCTCCTGATGGGATTTGTAGAGCTCCACCTCCTGGCAGGGACAAAAAAAATATTTAAAATGATTATCTCAATCATTATCCCATTATCTCAATTTCTAGTTTTTTTATCATCTGTCAACTTTGAGGGTGTCTGAATAATTCTTGCATGCAGAATTGAAACATGATGAATGATTTATGTGTGAGGAAGGTCGAGGGTTCTGTCCTGAGAAGAGAAGCAATATGTGGTGGAGGCCCAGAAGACTGGGGGGAGGGATCCTCACCTCGTACTCCAGTTCGTCCTGTCTGTCGACCTCATGCTGGGAGATGTCGAAGTAGTCGTTGGCCTCATAGTACTCATGCTCTAGTGGGGGGCTGTGAAAAATGAAAGGGGGGGGTTGGAAGACACTGAGGGTGGAGACTGACAGGAAGATAGGGAAAGGCGGAGAAAGAAGGAGCGACGGAGATGCCAATAGGAAGAGAGAGGAGTGACAGACGCAGACAGAGAGAGGAGGAGCGATGGATGCACAGACAGGCAGAGGAGTGACGGAGACGCAAACAAACAGAAAGAGGAGAGTGACAGCGATGGAGACAGATAGGGAGGTGGACAGACAGAAGGCAGGTGGAGATGTAGACAGTGAGATCTGGGGAGAGGGGCAGTCTGCTCTGACACTCACAGTTCACACAGCTCGCTGGGCTCCAGGACCGGAGGCAGGGGCAGTGTCTGTAGGTGCCCCCCGCGGCCGAGGGGCAGCACATGCTGGAAGGTGATGTCCGTCTGGGTGCCGCTGTCCACACAGCTGGCCATTGGCACTGTCGGCACAGCAACATTCACCGCCAACCCATTCCTCCGGCGGGGGCCCTTTCGCGGGGCCAGCGGCACGCGAGCAGAGCGCAGGGCCTCTGCGGTCAGCTCCTGTGGCAGGCAGGATGCATCCTTCCTGTGCACCTGGCCAAGGATGACAGGTGAAATACATGGTATGAGGGTTACAGCACCAGACAGGATGATGGACGACAATAGGAGAGAAGAGTAAGTCCAGATCTAACCAAGTGCTCAGGCTGCTGGGGGGAGGTGGGAGCACTTTGAGATTGGCCAGAGTGTGAACTGTTCGGACACACCTCAATATGGGGGGCACGCCCTACTTCACATTTATACACCCCCAACTTCACATTTATGCAGCCCTAACTTCACATTTATTCACATCCTCAACTTATGCATGAGGGTAAGAACACTGCGGCTGCTTCATACCATCCCGCTCCGTGGGAAACAATTGGAATTATCCGGCATTAATCCGCCGGTCCGTGGCCCGTGGCCAAGGCTACGAAATGGGTGGGCTTGCGAACTGCTGCTAATCCGAGCTCCCAAAACAAGATGGCATTAATATTCATAGGCAACGCAAGAGTGTGGGGTTAGCTTCCCTCGTCTGCTGCTCCATCCGCTAAAGACTACCACCTGCCTTCCCCGAGCCAGCCCGGCCGGAACGCCGAATGAACAGCCCGGCACCATGGCGACGGTGCAGCCCAAACGTTAAACCTTAAGGTGAAGGAGGCTTCCTGGTCCACCGGAGTGTGAAACCTCATCAGACTGCCTCCACAACACCGCTGTGGTTTGAATGAGGTCCAGGAAAACAGGCGGGTGGCAACCCCACATCAACCCCCCAGGCCTGCCTCTAAGGACGAGCGCTTAGCTTCCCCAGGTACAAAGCCCCCCCACACACTTTCTGAGCCGACGGGAACATGTCAGAGGGAGGGAGTCCCAGTTCCAAGGTGTTTAGGGCCAACCTTGCTTCCCAGTAGCAGGAGAGAATTTCCACTGCCCCCCCCTTCACTTGGAGAAATTATAAATATGACTAAAGTCAAATGTGTCTAAAGTCAGTTCCTGTGGTGCAGTGATTTATTTATGTAACCGCTTTCTTCCTAAATGTCAGAGCTGGCCATTTGATGTTTGTTCTGAGCCACCAGCTCCCCCAGCCCCTTTGTTGAGGCACAGCCATCTCCAGAGGCAGCCTCTCTGCAGCCGCTGGGTCTCCGGAATGCTGTGCATGTCGGTTCTGTTCGCACGCCGGTACGGAGAGTATAAACCGCCCAAGCTCACTCACAACCCCGGTTGCGGCTTCCTGTCAACACGCTTCCAGCCTGTACCTCACTATCCAGCTAACTATCGGCTGTGTCAGTGTTTTCCCCTTCTAATTAACCGGAGATGGGGCTTGTGTTTATGACATAAATAAAAGGCTGACTAATAAAGGCCAGCCTACCGGATAAATATTGTGTCAGCCCAAATACTCGCCTCGAGTTCTGTCGACTACAGGAAGATGCCTTTCTGAAGGCGGTGAAGGCATGTCCGTTTGAAGGTGCTGGGGGGTGCAGGGAGTCAGGCCGTGCTTTGCTATTCCCATCACACCTTCAGTGAGCGAGGCGACACAGCAGGTGGTCTGGGGGCGGGGGTGTCCGGAGAGGGGGAATCAAGGCGGGGACGTGACAGCGATAATGAAGGGGAGACCCAGAGGAGACGAGGCACTGACGCCCCCCAGGACGGCCCTGATGAAGTGCCTCTCTACAGTGATGTCAGCTATGATTTCAGTTCATTTCAGCTACTCCTCAGATCTCACTTTGACAAAACAGTGGAACGAATGAGCAAAAAAGCATGAACATGAGCAACTCGGAGGGTCGACCTCATTTGCGACGCGTTAAACATGCGCTTTGCTGCAGTGTCGTTTCCATATTTACCTGTCCGTTGGTCTCAGGTTTAGCTAGGATGCAGAAACGTGAGTGGCGTGTTTGACTGGGAGCAGCGGAACTTACAGTAGCTGGGTTTATGAAGCCCCATGTCAGCGGCCCACACCCTCCTCACAGAGAGAGAACCGTGCCCATCATGCGATGCCCACTGCAGCCACAAGCAGCAAATTACAACTCGACATGGAAAACGAAAGGGGATTGTATTCCTGGTTTCATTGTTACATTCTACCTTCATTTTTTTTTTCATTTCAAACAATCCTGGTTGCACAGCAAATTGCGCTGTGTATTTCTGCGGCTGGAGTTAAGGGATTGATGAAGCCCTCAGGTCATTTTCATGTTTTCTCCATGTTAATTATTTCATGGTAACACTGAAGCTGCCGTCTGCAGCTTGTTTATGCAGACAGCAGTGTGGGGGCGGGGCCAAGACAACCTGGCGCAGCACCTCATGAATATTCAATGACTGAGCTCTGATTGGCAGACAGGGCCTCAGCCCCACCTTCCCCATAATTGGCTAATTATTTACATCATGTGCTGATAATAAAGCACATGACGCCCATCTCCACCCCCCACCCCTCTATACCTTTCTCTGTTTATATCCCCACCCTGTCTACACCTTCCTGTTCTCATCCCCATCCCTTTATACCTTCCTGTTCACATCCCCACCATTCACACCTTCCTGTTAACATCTCCACTCCTTTACACCTTCCTGTTTACATCCCCACCCTGTCTGCACCTTCATGTTCACATCCCCACTCCTTTACACCTTCTTGTTCACATCTCCAACCTGTCTACACCTTCCTGTTCACATCCCCACTCCTTTACACCTTCCTGTTCACATCTCCAACCTGTCTGCACCTTTCTGTTCACATCCCCACTCCTTTACACCTTCCTGTTCACATCTCCAACCTGTCTGCACCTTCCTGTTCACATCCCCACCCCTTTATACCTTCCTGTTTACATCCCCACCCCTTCACACCTTCCTGTTTACATCCCCACCCTGTCTGCACCTTCATGTTCACATCCCCACTCCTTTACACCTTCTTGTTCACATCTCCAACCTGTCTACACCTTCCTGTTCACATCCCCACTCCTTTACACCTTCCTGTTCACATCTCCAACCTGTCTGCACCTTCCTGTTCACATCCCTAATCTGTCTACACCTTCCTGTTCACATCCCCACTCCTTTATACCTTCCTGTTCACATCTCCAACCTGTCTACACCTTCCTGTTCACATCTCCACTCCTTTACACATTTTTGTTTACATCCCCACCCTCTCCACGCCCTGCCCCTCTGTCCTTCTCTGTTTACATTCCCACCCTCTCCACGCCCTGCCCCTCTGTCTTTCGCTGTTTACACCCCCGCCCACACTAACCTTCACATTTCATTTAATTGCTTTTCCACCCGCTTCTCCCACGACATCAGCAGAGATTAAAATTTAAAGTCCAAATGCACATCGACTTGCTTTGTGCCAAAGCGCTGTAAACTCCCTGCCCTGGGAAAATTACCCCCAGACTCAGGCACCACACCTGCGTCTCCTTGCTTTCATACCCTCCCTCATTTGGTGCATTCATTTCCTACCGGGGAAAACAGGCACCATCTATCATTCCTGCTCCCCACCTGTTTCCTGCTTTCCACCCTCCTCTCCTGTTGACCGCTGTTTACGTTATTCCTTCTCTCCTCATGTGTTCTCTCCTGTTTCCATTCCCATTGTTCTTCGTTGTCCCCCAGCACAAAGCTGAAACGGCTGTAAGAGCCAGTCCCTCCAGACAGGCCCAACCCTGCCTCTGCCCTGCCATCTACTTAACCCATAGACATGCACAGGTGGACAAAGAGACACATGGCAACGGGCAGCAGGTCGTCACGACGACATCTGGGTGTGCGCTGTAAATGGAGACAGGCAGGCAGGGTCCATGTGGATGGCGACAGCGCAGCGTGTGGACGAGCGCCGAATAGAGAGAGCAGACGTGTGCCACGTGAACCCGAGAGGAAAGCCATGCTTCTGCGGGGGAGGGGGTAGACCTTACAAAGAGAGATACATCCTCCTTTCAGGTAAATGACTGTGATGCACGTCTAAGTTACTCAGGGAAATCTGAGAGCCATGTTCAGGTAATTAGAATGCAGAGGAAGCTGCCTGTATGCGTCTATCACATCAGTGAGTCACCAGGCTTGCGGGTCTGTTTATGTGGCTGGAAATACACACCTGCTTACACGCATGTGCGTCTCCACACCTATACATAGAATCTGTGCGTGTCTGTCTCAGTGCAAAAGAGCACATTAGTGTCCTTAATGACTTCAGTTGCCATGGCAATGGTATCCCACTGAGACACGTTGTACACTGCCCAGAGAGGGAGTGAGAGAGAGAGAGAGAGAGAGAGAGAGAGAGAGAGCGAGCAAAGGCCGGTAGACAGATGGAGAGGTAGATCTGGAGGCAGAAGGAGGATGGCAGTGTACCTCGTTTGTGCTCACTGAGCCGCTCCGATTCCGTTGTGCCAGATGAGTGTTTAAACACACGTGCCACTGCGTGGGCCCGTGCACTCAGCCCTCCTTCTTACGTGTCATTGTACAGTAAGCAAACTCCTAATTGTTGAGAGGAAGACTCCCTTCATTATCCTTAATTATGCAGAGAAAATGATGCATTTTAGTGACCCAAAGCCCGCAAGCATGCGGCTTAAACTCACACAGGTCAGGTTTTGAGTGTATAACAGATTCGTATGATATGAAAGATCGGACACAGGGCCTGTCCAAGCATTTTTTTAATTGACTGGTATCAGCGATCACAGCCCGATCCAAACCTTGGTCTATTTAATTAATCGCGTCCGCCCCATTTACGTCAGTTGCGCAGATTGTAAGCTTCCCTCACACGCTGCAGTAAGCCTGAGGCACAGGGCTTGAAACTACAAAATATCATGATGTCAGTCATGTGGAAATTCTTTCAATTGGTAACTGAGTAGCCCAACATTTGTTTAATATAAATAGTATACTATAAATAGTAGCTGCATGAAATGCATAAACCGTTATGGTTGATTAAAGATTAACAAGCATGGAATCAATACATAAGTAACATTTTGTTTCTGGTTCATTGATACATTAAGTAAGCGCATACTACCTTATTTGTGCCCCCTCAAATATAAGGGTTACCAAATTTTGATTGGATCATAGGTACCAAATAAGTAGACCAGGATTAACAACCTATGTGACTTAGGTTGACTCACACATATGTCCAAATGAAAAGAAAAGTGAAAGGTGCCTGGTGTGTGCATTACACCATAAATACGCGTCGTGGGAAAGTACTGCGCTATGACAGTGCAACCCTCCCAGGCCCAAACACGTGTCCCTAAAAGCCAATGCAATTATCCATCCTATTCCTGCATACATCCATTTCGATGTACGACCTGTCTCTCGGAACGGAACCCAGACATAAGTCGAGGTCAGTCTGTAATCAGTTTCAGTTGCCTGGCTGAGATTTTCAGCACTGAGATGTTTTGCAAAGCAGTATTAAATCACACATATGACTCCCACGTGCCAAAGGAGGCTGGTTAGCAAGACGCTTCAGGTGCAGCTCAGAGACTTAAGGATGATGCTGAACACCTTGAGGACTAAATCAGCTCCGCGATACGCCGGACTGCCTTGCTCATGACCCTGTGGAGGCTCCACGGCCCAGCGGACAGGAGTAGTGATTTCCGCACAGCAGGGCTGTGAGGTCGCACCTCTTCATACGTGGCTATGGCCCCCGCGGATGCCCCCGCTCGCCTGAAAGACATGCTGCGGCCTGGGCAGATGGCCGACACAGATACATGCATCCCGGCAGCCTGGCCGCAGGGGGCACAGTCAAGCCCCCCCCCCGCCATTTAAGTTTACACGCCTGAATGTCCCCGTTTACGCGTCCAGATCCCCTAAGCATACAGCTCGCGCTGAGATTCCGCAGCGCCGACGGCAGATACGATGAATCAATTCCAACGTACACGTGCGTTCCTGTTCTCAACCTACCGGAACGATCCGGAGCCTTGCACTGACACTCAAATCAGGGATCTGACAAGGCTGCCAAACTTTACTTCCAGGACAAATGCGAATGGTGCCCCCACACCCAGAAAACTCCATGTTCGTATGCCACCGGTTTCTTCAGCATCCCTCCCTTCTGCCGGTCTGCTCACTGCTGCCCTCTGAAGGGCAGAAATCAATTACCCCTGACATCCAAGGGCAAATGCAGATAAACACGTTCCCACCCCCTCCCTTTGCCTGGTTCTCTCCATCCATTTTCTCGCCTCTCTTTTATACCATCTCCAGCATTTAAGTGGGGGTGGGGGGGGGGGGGGTGCAGTCTTCCCGGCTGGCTTGTTGGAGCGCAAACTGTCAGTCGTCACATCACATCTCAGACAAGAAGCTGCTGCACACCGGTCCAGCAGGACACAAAATGGAGGCCCAGGCTGTGCTTTCAGGCAGAACCAAGGCACACTGCAGGTCCCTGAGGAGACCCTCCTCTTGTTTTCTGAAAGCACTACAATCCACACTCCAAAACAGACCAAATATCCTTCATTTTTTTTTGCCTGGCCCACGTACACACAGATAATAGGGAACCAGAGAGTAAGAGAATCACATTCTGGCTGAACTGGAATTTGTCTTTAATATATTTTTCTAAAATATTATAAATATATGTTTACATGTAATGCAATCCTGCCATTCATAGACTCACTGGGTCCTGTTTTCATAATCTCTCCTGCTGAACCTGTAACCGTGGCAACCAAACATGGTTTTTGTCCTAATCTTTTACATTAATACACCTGAGTTAAATCTTAAATCCTGTTGTGTGTAGCAATACAAAATTATATAAATAACAGATCATTTGAACGACTGAAATTTTTACAGTTCGTCCACTGCTATATACTTACACATGTGTGTGGATGCATTTTCCTGCTAATACATAACTGCTTGTAAAAGCTGACACAGCGGTTTTCGTTGTGTTGGGGGCACTTACTGTATGTCTCATTGATTATGATTAATAAGTGCTCACTTGTGTGCACGTTTTGATTCACGCCAATGGTTGTTGCGGATCCAGCCGACCATGCGCATTTCCATTTAAGCCCATTATGCTGGTTCTGCACAGCTGAAAGGGTGAATGAACTCGGCAGAGGCACAGTGACAGGGGACAGAGTTACCAGGGTGCCCCTGCGACCCCATGAACTCTCAGAATGATCTTATTCATTCCACCATGGTCGCCCTGTGGTCAGACCCTGCTGACTGACAGTGCCATCTCAACAGAGCAGTTCGCCAAGAGAGCATTACAGCTGGCATACCCAGGGATGGCAGAGAGTGGAATCACACAGGGAGACCAGCCTGGGAGTTTGGCAGGGCAGCCTCATGAGCCAGCCAAGGCAAGAAGGAAGAAGGAAAGGGAAACTGGAAGGGAGGAGGACTGGAGGAAGGAATGAAAAGCAGAAGGGAAGTGGATAGGAGGAAGGAAAGAGAACAGAAGGGAGGGGGACATGAGGAAGGAAAGAGAACAGAAGGGAGAGGGACATGAGGAAGGAAAGAGAACAGAAGGGAGGGGGACATGAGGAAGGAAAAAGAACAGGAAGGGAGAGGGACAGGAGGAAGGAAAGAGAACAGGAAGGGAGGAGGACTGGAGGAAGGAAAGAGAACAGAAGGGAGAGGGACAGGAGGAAGGAAAGAGAACAGGAAGGGAGAGGGACAGGGGGAAGGAATGAGAACAGAAGGGAGGGGGACATGAGGAAGGAAAGAGAACAGAAGGGAGGGGGACATGAGGAAGGAAAAAGAACAGGAAGGGAGAGGGACAGGAGGAAGGAAAGAGAACAGAAGGGAGGGGGACATGAGGAAGGAAAGAGAACAGGAAGGGAGGGGGACATGAGGAAGGAAAGAGAACAGAAGGGAGGGGGACATGAGGAAGGAAAGAGAACAGGAAGGGAGAGGGACAGGAGGAAGGAAAGAGAACAGAAGGGAGGGGGACATGAGGAAGGAAAGAGAACAGGAAGGGAGGGGGACATGAGGAAGGAAAGAGAACAGAAGGGAGGGGGACATGAGGAAGGAAAGAGAACAGGAAGGGAGGGGGACAGGAGGAAGGAAAGAGAACAGAAGGGAGGGGGACATGAGGAAGGAAAGAGAACAGGAAGGGAGAGGGACAGGAGGAAGGAAAGAGAACAGAAGGGAGGGGGACATGAGGAAGGAAAGAGAACAGAAGGGAGGGGGACAGGAGGAAGGAAAGAGAACAGAAGGGAGGGGGACATGAGGAAGGAAAGAGAACAGGAAGGGAGGGGGACATGAGGAAGGAAAGAGAACAGAAGGGAGGGGGACATGAGGAAGGAAAGAGAACAGGATGGGAGGGGGACATGAGGAAGGAAAGAGAACAGAAGGGAGGGGGACATGAGGAAGGAAAGAGAACAGAAGGGAGGGGGACAGGGGGAAAGAAAGAGAACAGAAAGGGAGGGGGACATGAGGAAGGAAAGAGAACAGAAGGGAGGGGGACATGAGGAAGGAAAGAGAACAGAAGGGAGGGGGACATGAGGAAGGAAAGAGAACAGGAAGGGAGAGGGACAGGAGGAAGGAAAGAGAACAGGAAGGGAGGGGGACATGAGGAAGGAAAGAGAACAGAAGGGAGGGGGACATGAGGAAGGAAAGAGAACAGAAGGGAGAGGGACAGGGGGAAAGAAAGAGAACAGAAAGGGAGGGGGACATGAGGAAGGAAAGAGAACAGAAGGGAGGGGGACATGAGGAAGGAAAGAGAACAGAAGGGAGGGGGACATGAGGAAGGAAAGAGAACAGGAAGGGAGAGGGACAGGAGGAAGGAAAGAGAACAGAAAGGGAGGGGGACATGAGGAAGGAAAGAGAACAGAAGGGAGGGGGACATGAGGAAGGAAAGAGAACAGAAGGGAGAGGGACAGGGGGAAAGAAAGAGAACAGAAAGGGAGGGGGACATGAGGAAGGAAAGAGAACAGAAGGGAGGGGGACATGAGGAAGGAAAGAGAACAGAAGGGAGGGGGACATGAGGAAGGAAAGAGAACAGGAAGGGAGAGGGACAGGAGGAAGGAAAGAGAACAGAAGGGAGGGGGACATGAGGAAGGAAAGAGAACAGGAAGGGAGAGGGACAGGAGGAAGGAAAGAGAACAGAAGGGAGGGGGACATGAGGAAGGAAAGAGAACAGGAAGGGAGAGGGACAGGAGGAAGGAAAGAGAACAGAAGGGAGGGGGACATGAGGAAGGAAAGAGAACAGAAGGGAGGGGGACAGGAGGAAGGAAAGAGAACAGGAAGGGAGGAGGACAGGAGGAAGGAAAGAGAACAGGAAGGGAGGGGGACATGAGGAAGGAAAGAGAACAGGAAGGGAGGAGGACAGGAGGAAGGAAAGAGAACAGAAGGGAGGGGGACATGAGGAAGGAAAGAGAACAGGAAGGGAGGAGGACAGGAGGAAGGAAAGAGAACAGAAGGGAGGGGGACATGAGGAAGGAAAGAGAACAGGAAGGGAGGGGGACAGGAGGAAGGAAAGAGAACAGAAGGGAGGGGGACATGAGGAAGGAAAGAGAACAGGAAGGGAGAGGGACAGGAGGAAGGAAAGAGAACAGAAGGGAGGGGGACAGGAGGAAGGAAAGATAACAGAAGGGAGGGGGACATGAGGAAGGAAAGAGAACAGGAAGGGAGGAGGACAGGAGGAAGGAAAGAGAACAGGAAGGGAGGGGGACAGGAGGAAGGAAAGAGAACAGGAAGGGAGGGGGACATGAGGAAGGAAAGAGAACAGGAAGGGAGGAGGACAGGAGGAAGGAAAGAGAACAGAAGGGAGGGGGACATGAGGAAGGAAAGAGAACAGGAAGGGAGGAGGACAGGAGGAAGGAAAGAGAACAGGAAGGGAGGGGGACATGAGGAAGGAAAGAGAACAGGAAGGGAGGGGGACAGGAGGAAGGAAAGATAACAGAAGGGAGGGGGACATGAGGAAGGAAAGAGAACAGGAAGGGAGGAGGACAGGAGGAAGGAAAGAGAACAGGAAGGGAGGGGGACATGAGGAAGGAAAGAGAACAGGAAGGGAGGAGGACAGGAGGAAGGAAAGAGAACAGAAGGGAGGGGGACATGAGGAAGGAAAGAGAACAGGAAGGGAGGAGGACAGGAGGAAGGAAAGAGAACAGGAAGGGAGGGGGACATGAGGAAGGAAAGAGAACAGGAAGGGAGGAGGACAGGAGGAAGGAAAGAGAACAGAAGGGAGGGGGACATGAGGAAGGAAAGAGAACAGAAGGGAGGGGGACAGGAGGAAGGAAAGAGAACAGAAGGGAGGGAGACATGAGGAAGGAAAGATAACAGAAGGGAGGGGGACAGGAGGAAGGAAAGATAACAGGAAGGGAGAGGGACAGGAGGAAGGAAAGAGAACAGGAAGGGAGGAGGACAGGAGGAAGGAAAGAGAACAGAAGGGAGGGGGACAGGGGGAAGGAAAGAGAACAGGAAGGGAGGGGGACATGAGGAAGGAAAGAGAACAGAAGGGAGGAGGACAGGAGGAAGGAAAGATAACAGGAAGGGAGAGGGACAGGGGGAAGGAATGAGAACAGGAAGGGAGGAGGACTGGAGGAAGGAAAGAGAACAGAAGGGAGGGGGACATGAGGAAGGAAAGAGAACAGAAGGGAGGAGGACAGGAGGAAGGAAAGATAACAGGAAGGGAGAGGGACAGGGGGAAGGAATGAGAACAGGAAGGGAGGAGGACTGGAGGAAGGAAAGAGAACAGAAGGGAGGGAGACAGGAGGAAGGAAAGAGAACAGAAGGGAGGGAGACAGGAGGAAGGAAAGAGAACAGAAGGGAGGAGGACAGGAGGAAGGGAAGAGAACAGAAGGGAGGGAGACAGGAGGAAGGAAAGAGAACAGAAGGGAGGGGGACAGGAGGAAGGAAAGAGAACAGAAGGGAGAGGGACAGGAGGACAGAAAGGTCTATCTCACCTGGAACGTGACTCTGCATTGCTCCTCCGGTCTCTGAACCACACACATGTTGCACCCCATGGTGTCCCGCACTGTTGTCTCTCAGCAGAGATGTGGAGGGACCCAGGGTAGCCACAAGTGCTCAGGTGACAGGGCTAAACAGCCATACAGCTCACAGCCTCAGTCTGTAGCTCTCTCCTTCTTCCCTAGCAGGTGGTCAGAGTCCAGCAGCAATCCCAGCAACCAGGAAGGAACCTCAGCACTTCCTCTGCAGACATCTTCGGAAAATGATGCCGAACCACATTGCCAGCTTTTATCCTTCTGTCCCGTTTCTTGGGCCAAAGTTCTTATATTAATCTGCACTTTCCTTATGAGCTGGGGGTCACAGAAGATTATTCTTTTACGAGTAAATTTAATTAAAAAGGCAATACATTCATGCAATCTGAAAGATAAAGGAGAGTTCACACTCAGCGTAATGGTATGTTCACTAAGGGTGGCTCACTTTTCGTTAATGAAAAAGTCTCAATGTGCTGGAGAAAGACAGGAAGCTGGACCTGGAGTAGAAATGGGCAACAGTGGAAGGCGACATGTCCACAAACACACCAAAGTGCGCGTACATAAGGACGTCCACCTCCAGCAGTCTGAGCTTTCCCTTCGTGTAGATGGATACGTTCTGTCCTCCCTGTCCTGCGCCTACTTTATATTCCCAATCCTAATTCCTCAGATGAACCTGTTTTGTTTCTTCGGCTTGGCCACGCCCTCACCGCTTCCAGCACGTTCTGTAACACTTGGCTCCGCGAGTCCCTTCAGCACCTTATATTTCAGCTCCGACCATTCAGCTTTAAATTCTCCCATAATCCTCAGCAGGCTTCCCACAGACTCCGTTTAAACAGTGAGCCTGAACCCCATGTGGCTTTGAAGGGGTTAAGAAAAGTTTCTTCAGAAGCCGATCCTCCTGGGTCCCGGTGTGATTTCAGTCCCTCGACTGCTGTACTCTTCCTGTGTATCAAAGCCACTACTTCTGCATTTACATGACTCTGTAGCCCAGTGCTCTTCTGACGGTGGGTAGACCGTATGTAGACCTAACGAGGAATCTGTGCTCCACCTCGACAGTCCTGAATGAGACACGCTCCCACAAGGGCCACGTCTGTGGCGGAGCACGTGTCTCCTCTGTACCGCCACACTTAGACGGACGGGAAGATTCGGCGACACCAGCCCCAGGCGGCACCACCTGGCGGAGTCCCAAACAGATTCAGAGGGAGGATAACTGATTCTCAGCCTCCTTCCGCTGCTTATTTAATGTCAAAACTGCCAACAATAAGCAGGATGAGCTTCTCACCTGTGGTCCTCCTTCTCTAATTTAATACAAGCCTGGTGAGAAGGTACCAAAGCTGCTGCTTCACCTGCTGAAGTAAAAAAAAATTGACTAGAATTCAATATCAGATTCAGCAGGCTGCCCCTCCAAGCTCATGCAGGGGGGGGCATTAGACTGTGGGCTTGCAGCCAGCAGGGACACCCAGAGAAAAATGCAGAAATGAGCGTTATTTAATTACTCACGAGGGCAGGCGTTATGAGCACTTTCATCTTCTTGCAGAGACTGCAGTTTTGCCTGCGCCGTGCCCCGTCCGAGTCTCACAGGTGCCATCCCGTCGCTCCCATAGGCATGCTCCTGTATCGCCCTCGTTAAGCGGTAACATCATTCCCGCACGGCATCTCATCTGCTCCGAGCCGCAGCACCATCGCCGGCTGTCTTCTCAGAAATTAAACGCCTGTAAGATAATTGCCTTCCTTTCACCATGTTCTTGTCGGCTCAGTCTGCAGCCAGAGAGTTTAAATGAAGCCGGTGAACATGCTCTTTCAGCTCAGAGCACACAGGCAGAATCACAACAATCCCCGTTTAAAGCTGCCTGTGATTTTTCCGCTCTGCGGGAGTCCGGAGGTGCGTGGTAATGCCGCGCGGCACGGAAGGCTCAACGCAGAGCAATTTAACAGGTGCCAGACCGCGGGCACAATTCCGTGTGGTTGCGTGGCACACAGGCGCTTCTCTAGACGACTTCCACTCCTTCATGAGGACACACCGCCCTGTGCTTGAGGCTCCCGCTTACACTGAAGGCGGAGAGCGATGCGGGAGGGGGGAAAAGGCACACCACGGCTCAGAGGCAGCCTCCCAGGGGTCAAACATCCTTCATTCCTCACGCTCGCAGAACGCAGAGGGATCAAGAAGTCAGTGATCATCCAGGACCGACGAGGGAGGCTCCATCCGCGTCTGCTCTGTCCCCCCTCTCCGGGCGCACATCTGTCTTCCTGAGGCTGCTAATTAATCCCGTTCAGCAAGACTGTCAGAAGAGGCAAGCCAGTGCAGCACTGTACACTGCAGCAGCAGCATACGGCATCAAATCAGCCTGGGAAGAAGCAAGTTTTCAAAGAAAAGAATCCGGAAGATTCGATGATTAAAATATCAGCTGAGGATCATCAGGCACAGGAAAGCAGAGAAAAAGCAGAATAGAATGATAAAAAGGCAGCGGTCTCCCCTGGAACGCGGTCTGTGAGATCCAACGGCTGGAAAATGCCCAGGCAGCTGCTGTGAGAAGACAGCAAACCACGCTGCATGGAGCAGGTCCTATGTTCTTGGAAGAGCAACAGAAACCAGCATTTCCCAGCCTCAACTCCCTCCCCCCTCCCTTTGCCGCTTGCTCTCTCTCCAGCTCCCCCTCTTCTGGTGGGGTGGGGTCATTTTTTTGCCATCACCTCCTTTGGCTCCTCCTCCCTCCCTCTGCTATTCCTCCTTCCACTCCTGCTCTCTCTCTCTCTTCCCCCATTTTCCCCTGTCTGTGTTTCTGTTGCTGCCTGAGAGCCGACATGCACAATAACTCCAGCACACAGGCATCCGTCTGACAGCACCAGACGCTACAGGGAGGAGAATGAGGTGCGGTCCCAGCCAGAGGCTATTCCGGAGCATGTAGGCACAGTGACGGCGAGAACATAGGCTCCAAGCATCCCCAATCTTCTAATCACCCTGCAAGCTCGCAGTCTGAAGACAAAGGGTGTGCAAATGCAATGCCTCTGCCATGCTTACAGGTTTACAGTCAACAGGAGGAACCGTCACAATGGGCAACTGGTCAGGGCCAAAAAGTGCACAAGCACCCATGACATGTCCAGGACTATAATTCTGGTTGCTCATAATCCTAGGAGAAGACTGATATATATAAACAGATGAAGGCAGGAGGTGTCCATGGGAAGAACATGTGTCCATGTCAGGCTACCAGGTGTGAGACACTGCATTATGCAACAGATTTATTTTTTAAAGTTAATTTATATATGTGGACATCTTAAAATAATTGTCATAGAAAAACTCATATTAAAATTATAATGAGCTAGAGATGAATAACTCTGTTGACAGAAATCTGGAAAAAGAGCCAGAGAAGAGATGGATGTGTGTGACCACTCAGCAGCATGTCTGCCTCCCGGCTCCAAACAGCCAGCCTGACGCCCTCCTTCGTGAACGGGAATGGAAGAACAAGGGAGAAGCCAAGTACATCTCACAGATAAGCACTGAGATGCGCAGGGTTAGGGTTAGGGTTAGGGTTAGGGTTAGCCGTGAGAGCCGGCCTGTTTGGCCACGGCCATTCCTGACGCCTCTGTCAGCTCTGCCTGTGCCTTTCATAGCCACACCATCCTCCCATCAGTGTCTGAATGCTATTACGTGACTTTTACTGCTTTAAATTTTCCATTTTTTCAACATGGCCCCTCCTTCACTTTCCATGTTTTCACGGTTTAACAAAAAGCATGACCCCCCCCCCCCCCCACGCCCCCAGCTCACAGACGTCGTTAAAAACCAGTGGGGCAAAAGCGCACCCTCTTGGCCACTCTGTGGTTCAGACATCAAGCGAGGCTTTGAGCTCCTCGGCACATCGACACAGCCCATTAAAACACTCCCAGAGATCCCAGAGATGCTCTTTGATCCTGTCCCAGTGGCACCAGAAGGCCCAGCTTAGGCCGTCTACTGCTCTTCCTGCATGCGTAGCCCTTTCACTAAAACATTCCATTTTGCCGCCGTACCTCAGAATCCGCAGGATCTGACGAGGTCTCCATTCCTCAGGCGAGAAATGGAAACCAACCAGATACCTACATCTAGTTTACAAACTCAGGTTAAGTGGGCAGTATTAAATTTCACCTTATGAAAGGTGTGCTGGACATAGACAGATTTCATTCCCTGGTTCCTTCTCACATTAAACAAATAGACCATTTTCAGCTCCTGAAACAGCACTTTGAGATGTAAAGCACAGAAAGACAGGCTCTGGGGAAGTGTGGCCACTACTGATGCTGGCAGTGCCCGTGCTGCATTAACGGCCAATCCGTCAGCGGTATGCTGCAGCGCTCACGCATGTCAGCACTGCAGACTCACATTAGTCAAAGTGCCACGATGCGGTATCGCATTTAACCTGTTAGCTGCTGGCGCTAACCACGCTGACGCATACCAACCCAGTCTCCTAGGCAGGCAGCTGCGCAATCAAAGTGTCTATTCAGTGGCAGGATACGCACTTCAGCATAGTGAGCTTGGTGTGTGATGTTCATACCATACACATTCAGGGGTCTCTGAGGCTCGCGTCCAGCCGTGTATAGCCAGAAGCTCGTGTGCATTTAGAGCAGTGTTTCCCAATCCGGTCCTCGGGGACCTACAGCCGATCCATATTTTTGCTCCCTCCAAGCTACCTCTCCACATTTTTACTCGGAGCGGGGAGGGAGCAAAAACGTGGACTGTCCGCGGGTCTCCAAGGACCGGATTGGGAAACACTGATATAGAGACTCTGCACTGTTCGACGATGTGGGACAGCAGGGCATCCTGCCAGGTGCTGGAGGCCCTCAGGCCCTCCTGTCTCTCTCAGGCCCTCCTCTCTCTCTTTCTCTCTCTCTCTCTCTCTCTGACTGTGGACCAGACACAGCCAGCGCACTCAGCGCAAGCAGCACGCAGCATATTTTTAACCTGCAGAGCGTGACTGGCGCCGATACCGTGTGTGAACAGAATGCAAAACAGGTTAACGTGTCCTCAGGAGCACTCTGTTCGTGTGCATGTCTGCCTGTTTGACTCTCAGCAGGGGGCCCAACCACGGAGGCGCGTTTGACAGGCGATCCAGCGAAGGCGTCACACAATGCTAGCATGTCAGCTACCTTGAAGATGACATGACAGATTCCTGGGAGGAGTGATGACAAGAGTACGGTTGGCAGTGCCACACAGCGAAGCCAGTAATGACATTAATTCTAGGACCCAGACAGAGACAATGACAAGAACAAATCCACATCTATAACGTCACTAAGAGCTCTAAGAGGCCTTAGAGGTAACACCATCACACATAGACACACACACACAGGATTGTAATTATATCTTGTGTATATATGTGGGGACTCGACATTCATTTCTATGTGGAAAATTGTAATCCTAACATGACGACCTTAACCACCTACCCAGCACTAACCTTAACCATAAGTAACCAAACAAAATACGAGACTTTTGCAATTTTTAGTTTTTCAATTGCATTTCCAGATCTTTGTACGGAACTGAAAAATGGTCCCCACAATGTAATATAAACATAATCCACACACACAGACACACACACACATGTTGCCGTCAGTCACATCATTTCAGAGAAACTCTAACAAGCTGCAGTTTTACATCCGGGATTTCACTCATACTCCCTTGGACAGGATTCAGTGAGGTCAGAGGGACATGGGGAAGTTCTGTTGTACCTTTAAGTGTGATTTTTATCATTGCTTCTTCAACTTTAACACCTTTTCTTTCTGCCATATGTGTAGTGCTGTATGGTTGGAATAATGATAACCTGTATCCTCTACATTTAACGCATATGTAACATAACAGGGGGACGTTAATTCAGCACCTGGGGAGCAGTACCTTGCTCAGGGTACCTCAGTGGTGCCTAGCGGGCCAAGGATTTGAACCAGCAATCTTTCAATTACAAGTACACTTCCCTAACCATTAAGCCACCACTGCCCAATAATAAAGCTGAATTGGAAAGTTCCAGAATGCTATGACAGTCACAGCCCTCCCTCAGTGCTCAAGGTTTCAAAATACACACATGGGGGGTCGGCAAGGTGGGGATATCTGCATGTAAACCACAGCTTTATAGCACTGAGCAGTGTGCTGATTATTAAGGTGCAGCAGAGGAGCAGCCTGGGGTGACACCGCCGTGTGGAGCTCATCCACCTGCTGCGTCTCGCTGAAGCTGCCAGTTTTTGTTTGACTGTGGGTGTTTTCAGGTTCCCTGCTCATTTGACGACTGCAGCAGTGAGAATCTGTAGCGAAATGGATCCTGACTCAGTCTTTTAAAACTAGAAGTGGACAAAAGGAAACAGCAAGATGAGGGCGAAGAGGGTGACGAACCGAAATGGTGCGAGACGGCAGGAGCTGAAGGATGTGGGGGTCTGGGAGCGACGAGGCCCGGGCTGAGTGTCGGGGTGCTGCCCTCAGGCGTGCAGGACAAGCAGAGTGAAGTGAGACACAAATGGCCATTCACAGGAAGGCGAGAAGAGCTTCCCTGGGGGAGGGAACAACAAGCATGAGTGTCTCAGGGGTGAACACGGAGTGGCAGGCCATGCAATTAAAAGAGATTAAGGGACATGGCTTCAAGCGGGATGAAGGAAAGAGCTTGTCTGTTGCTGCTGTGAAGTCCTCACCTGTTTTCTCTGCTTTGACCCGAATCCCAGCATGAAATGGAGGTAAACACTGTTAAAATTCTGCTGGCGTTGAGCACGGGTCATTATTAATTTACTCGTTGGAAGGCCAGGATCGATCTGCAGTACGACTGTGTGGGCTTGGTGCAGTGGGGGGGGGGGGGGTGACATAGTCCTGCATTTCGTCCACGTTCGTCAGTCACTAATGGGAGGCAGGCGGAAGGCACCTGCAGGGGATGGAGCAGTGTCCTTTGCTGGGTCGGTCTCTACTGAAGCCTTCCATCAGGCACAGAGGGGTACGTACCACAATTGAAGGTACAGCAATGCACCTTCTGGGATTGGAACCTACATCCTGACCAGCTGACAGTGTTTCCTTCATGATATTCCAGAGGATACACAACTGGAGGGTAACAGTACAAAACTTGCACATGGTGGGGGGGGGGGGGGGGGGGCTTGGAGTCTCAATTCTCACAGCAAGTTTCCCCACAATGTGATAAAAACCTGTAACTTTTTATCTTGTAGGAAGATTGTTTTGGTCCCCACAAGAATAACCTCAATTTAATAAAAAAAATCATAAATAAATAAAATAAAAAAACTAAGAAATATTTAGACTGGTTACTTACAGTTAAGGTTAGAGCTGGGTAGGGGTAAAGGGTGCCATGGATGGGATTAGGGTTAAAAAAATAGCATGTTCATGTGTGCCACAGCATAGAGGGTAATTGAGGGACTAGTGTGTTCACATGATCTGTAGCAGAGGGTAACTGAGGGATTAGCGTGTTCATGTGTGCTGTAGCAGAGAAGGCAACCGAGGAACTAGCATGTTCACGAGTTCGGTAGCAGTGGGTAAGTGAGGGACTAGCGTGTTCATGTGTGTTGTAACAGAGAGGGCAACCGAGGAACTACTGTGTTCATGTGTGCTGTAGCAGAGAAGGCAAGCGAGGAACTAGCATGTTCACGTGTTCTGTAGCAGCGGGTAAGTGAGGGACTAGCGTGTTCATGCGTGCTGTAGCAGAGAGCGAAACCGAGGAACTAGCGTGTTCACATGGTCTGTAGCAGTGGGTAAGTGAGGGACTAGCGTGTTCATGCGTGCTGTAGCAGAGAGCAAACCGAGGAACTAGCATGTTCACATGTTCTGTAGCAGCGGGTAAGTGAGGGACTAGCGTGTTCATGCGTGCTGTAGCAGAGAGCGAAACCGAGGAACTAGCGTGTTCACATGGTCTGTAGCAGAGGGTAAGTGAGGGACTAGCGTGTTCATGCGTGCTGTAGCAGAGAGCGAAACCAAGGAACTAGCATGTTCACATGTTCTGTAGCAGCGGGTAAGTGAGGAACTAGTGTGTTCATGCATGCTGTAGCAGAGAGCGAAACCAAGGAACTAGCATGTTCACATGTTCTATAGCAGCGGGTAAGTGAGGAACTAGCGTGTTCATGCGTGCTGTAGCAGACAGCGAAACCAAGGAACTAGCATGTTCACATGTTCTGTAGCAGCGGGTAAGCGAGGGACTAGCGTGTTCATGCGTGCTGTAGCAGAGACCGAAACCGAGGAACTAGCGTGTTCACATGTTCTGCAGCAGAGGGTAATTGAGGGCTTAGCGTGCTCATGTGTGCTGTAGCAGAGAGCGTAACCAAGGGACTAGTATGTTCATGTGTGCTGTAGCAGAGAAGGCAACCGAGGAACTAGCATGTTCACGTGTTCTGCAGCAAAACAACAACAACAAACAACAACAAAACAAATTTATTTTTATATAGCGCATTATCACAACATTACATCGTCTCAAAGCGCTTTACAGCATCCGCACCCAAAGCCCTCAGTGAGTAAGCCAAAGGCGACAGTGGCAAGGAAAAACTCCCAAGAAGGAAGAAACCTTGGGAGGGACCAGACTCAAAGGGGGAGCCCATCCTCCAGGGGCCGGCAGCGGGTAAGTGCGGAACTAGCGGGTAACTGAGGGACTAGCGTGTTCACGTGTTCTGTAGCAGAGGGTAACCAATGGATTACTGTGCAGTTGTCATTTGTGTAAGGGATGTAAACTCTCTGGTGGAACTTAATCGCCTATCTGTGGCCATAAAGCCCGCTGAATTATAAATGGAGAGGAAAACAGAGGGGAAGCAGGCCCCCCACCCTCAACCCCCACTCCTGCATTACCACATCAGCAGCTGGGGATTCTGGGCACAGAGGTGCAATACAGCAGAGCATGAAATTTTAACAAACGGAAAAAAACATTCTGAGATCACATGGTGACATGATTTCTGAGCATAACAAACCAAATTGACCCCCCCAGCCCAGGGTAAGAATGCTCTGTTTATGACACAGACAGTCACCTCTTATACAGAACAGCCACTTTGGCCTAGCAGGCTTGCTTATTTGAAGACAAAGGAATAATCAGTTGATCCTTATCGGACCCCCAGCCGAGTACCTGGCCGGTCTGCCGTTAAACTTCGCTGAACCTTAATGGAGTGAGAACATTTTCTCGTCTGATGCACACAAATGAATGCGGTGAAGGAGCCTGATGGATTTCATTCTCTCTCAGCACTGCACTCCAGCCCTAAGATTGCCTTCATTGAAGCAGCTTCAGCTCACTGTTTAATCCCAGTGATCTTTTGCATGGTCAGTTTCCCGATCTGGCGGCTTTCCATCCCTTAAGAGCAGAACTGCAGTGCTGAATGTAAAGTAGGGGTTCTGAGCGTGACTCAATGGGCTTGACCTGCAGTTCTTTGCATTCAACACACCATGCAGTTGTTATAGAGTAGCTGTAGAACAATAAAGAGTCTGTGTGTTAAGCTGGTGTCGGCATTGCTTGGTGCCAATACTAAATCTTCCTTCTCAGCAGGCCCTGCTCCGAAAGTTCAAGCAGCTTTAAGGCTTCAGCTCACCTCATTTGACTTCTGTAACAGCTGTGGATGGTGCCTCCAGACTCCTCATCCTCCTCTTCCTCAGCTCTGTTCATCACGTTCATTGACTGCTGCTCTGCTCTGTCGTGTACCTTCACACAGCATTCCCATTTCTCCCATACTGAACATCTCTTACTGTATTTCCTGTGTTCAGTCTCCACACCCCCTCTCCGCACCCCTGCAAAACCCAACCGCCCTTCCCCTTTTCCTAACACTAACCCTACCAGGTCGACTTTCTCAGCCATGCAGACATGACCCCCCTACCCGACACTCTGCTGACTCCTCGCTTCCTCCATCTCTTCCTCCATCTATACTGTGTACCACCTCCTAGAGGGGGTAAATCGCCTCCTTGACTCCTTTAATGTTCTGCACTGCTGAGCGGTCCTCCTCCCCCTCACTTAAGGAAACAGCCAATTTGCTCCCTTACTATTTCCCCCAAGAAGACCTCCTGGAACCCGACTGCATCCAGACCCAGCCCAACACACATTAATGACTCATTTATATACACCGCACTCCTAAAGAAGCTGACCCAACTCTTTTCCATATGCCGGCATTTTCTGTTTGGAAAAAGGGAAACGGTGTTTAAGAAAGCACGAACCATGAACGAGCCCCACCAGCGAGTTTAACACAATTATACCGCAGATGTAGGTATTAATTAGCTTGCTAATTAGCCACTTTCACCACCGCAAAACAATTATACATAAAGCTGAAGACCGTATTCTTGCAAAGGCTTTGCGTTTGATGCAGTTCAGTTATTTTCAGGGCCCTTCACGACACATCACACAAGTAATTAAATTTAGACAGCCCAGATTAAGGCCAACGCGACACTTCCTGCTTGGCTGGGCCCTTCACTGCCTGCTGGCGAATCCAGCCTGTTCAGGGCTCACTAAAGAAAAACCTTCCAGCTCACATGACCATTCTTCAGAATGCAGAGGTGAAAATGACTCCGTCAGGAGCACAGGGTCCTCACCATCGGTGCTGCAGATTCACAGACAGAACCAGAATTAATTCAGCATCTCGGGAGGTCCGTCCGCCTTCTGACAGGGTGGCTTTCTGGTACCGCCGCCCCGTGCTGCAGCCCTTCTGCTCTCTGGAAGGTGACACGGTGCCATATGTGCCCCCCCCCCTCCACCGCCCACAGCCCCCTCCTCTGTCCCCCTGCCTTTATTACAGTTCAAGGTGAGGGGCTACTTTAACAACATGAGGGCTTCGTCACTCGATAGATAGACCGGTCCGGGCTTGTGCGCTTACAGAAAGCCTCCAAGGAGAGCACGCGCCCCCCCTCCCCTGCCCCCCCCAAAAAAATAAACTGGACATGACGGGCATTACCTTTATCATTTTCCCACCCTCAAGGTTTCCTCCTCAAATTCCCCATGCCTCCATTTTTGGGACACCTATCAACAAGTAAGGAGGTCAGAGGGACAGAGATACTTGTCCTCCACCCTTGTCCATCCATCGTGCCATTTTTAACACAGTGCTGCATTCAGGTCACCGAAGCTTAGAAAACACATAATTATTCGGCTGCGATTAATTGTCCACGTCGCCGCGCTGAAAGGCGCACGGCTCCATTGACCGGTACGCGTAATTGGCTTCGTTAAAGCTCTCTTGTGCTACGTGACTGAGTTGTACAGAACATGCTGCCACTCGGTCATCCACGCGGCCACGTTCCTACACACACAGCCAGAAGCCTGATCATTAGCCCACTTTTGCTGGCTTCAGACCGTCACGCCACCCAGCCCCTGCTGTCTGGGGAGTGGGCTTGGAGCTGGCCAATCGTAGGGGTGCTCGTCGTGGCATTGTCAATGTAACTCTGAGCCAACACAGCACCATTAGAAAACCATTTCAGCTCCTCTCCCCTCCTCCAGTCTTCCCCCCGCCCTCCTCCTCCCTCCATCTCCAGCTCCACCTCGATTACACAGACAAAATCCTACTCCTCGCCTTGGCTGTCCTCACGACACCTCTCCTCCTCTGACTGCTTAATACCCTGGCTCACAGATGTGCTGAAAGACAAGCCTGGAAAGATGGAGAGAGATAAGGCATGACAATTTGCACACGCTATAAAAGTGGAGCTGCAGAGGTGGATACAAAGGGAATGGGGGGCAGGAGCCGGGTGGAGGTGCAGTAGATGACAGGGAGAGAGTTACTGCGAGAGAGGCTGCGTAATGGGGTATCGATCTGCTGGAGCCCCTCCCCCCGACAGCCAGATACACAGCCAAGCAGCTCTTATGTTTCTGTGTACACATTCTGACAGCATAATTGTAACACTGTGTGGCTGTAGCTGTCTGTAGCCGGTCTACATTCGCAGAGGGACACGCCCCAGCCACCTGACAAGAAGTCTCTTTATAACAGCTTACTTGGTTGGAATATTAATTAGCAAGTGATTCTACACCAAACCCAATACATTCAAATTTATATGTTAAAAACAATACCTATCTCTTTTCCAGAAGAGTCACCTGTTACAGCTGTTAAGACGAACCCTAATGCTGATCTTGGTTAACATTTTATGAAAGGCATAAGGCTTTGCCCATTTCCTCAGATATTCTGCTCTTTCCCCAAACTCACCATTATATCCCAGCATGCATTTGGCCATGGGCATAACAGATGGCGGACCGTGCCGATCCAGCCAGACACGTGCTTTCTGCGAGCCAGCTCCGCTACCCTGTGGTTTTAAGCTGCCATCCCTCACAGACACGTATAACAGCTGAATCTCAGCGATTTGGAAGTTAACGAATAGAAAAGGCTGGAAGTCAGAGACGGGCCACAGGCTTCAGCCAACAAAAAAAAACCTTTTTATTATACCCGCGGGGTACAGAGAGCTAGACTGAAGACTGCGCCATGATCTTTGGCTGTGGGCCATTTCTTCAAACACTTCCTGACTGGGTGGAGCCAGTGAATTGAATTAACTTTGCAAAGTGTGAATGGTCCTCGGTCTCTGCCCAGCAGACATACAGAATATCAAATATTTACAGGAAATGGTGCAGAAAGTAGGGAAAACACCAGCTTCATGGGAATGGCAGACAAAAAGCAATCATTACTGTCAGAACCGCAGCTGCACAGGCCTGGCCGGGAGAGACAGCTTTCGAGCAGGTCTAGGAAACACATGAAGACACTGTGTTAGAACAAAGAGGTGCAATGGGAAGAGAGACTATATGTTAGGGAAAGAGGAAAACTATAGGGACCTGGGGCCACAGGGTAGTGAAATACAGGGTAGTGAAAGGTGTAGAGCCTCACACTCAAACTATGGGGTGGACAATACAGCCAGGTCGCACAGACAGAATCACGCCGGTGGTCATGTGACCCACAGCTGCTCTTGGGGAGAAAGAAGACCAGGGAAATATGTAGAGATGAGCAGAACTGATCAAAATCTGCAGGAGGCCTGTGATTTTAAAAGGAACAGCGTTATTATATAGGTGTAATACCGTAGATGTCAGCTTAACACCTGGACAGGGTCAGAGGAAGCATTAAGCAAAACCAAAAGGAAACAGTGTAGAAAAGCCTATGACACTATCAAGCTGAAAGTGACCCGTGTGATTTTCATCGCCAGGAAGATTTACACGGAAAAGAGAGGGAGAGCGAGGAGCCTCTCGGTGCGGAGCTTTGAGGGCGGAGGTAGCACACACTGGCTTATCGCTAGAGCAGATGAGCAGCAGCGAGACAGCCTGCTGAAGTCAGGGGAAACAATGATAACACCAGCTTCCCTCAATAAATGCAGGGGGAGCAGAGTCGGCAGGTAGGGGGATACTGATGTGGGGGGGGCATTGCCTAAAGCTGAAGGGATATGATGAGAAGGTGTGACAGGTGGCTTGGTGCTAGGTGATGCTGGGGGGGGGGATGCCAATCAAGGCTGGGGAGGCAGAAACCTGACAACTAGAAGAGGCTTGGAGACTGGCATGATGGAAAAGCACAAAGATCACCAGCTTCATTATGGATTTCACTCTGAATTTTAAAGTATTTGGCAAAAAATAACACATGAAGGAAATGAAACGGGGGGGGGGGGGGGGGGGTTGCAGGGTGTCCTCTGCTATTCTGTGAAAGGGGGCGCAGTCGACACACTGCTCCATTAAATTGGGACCCTCAGTGCTCTGTTCCTCATTATATGCTCCAGAGCACGGAGAATTCACACCTTTTACCACGGGGGAGAGAACACAACCCATTTTCACTCTAATCATTTGCCCCTGATTTTAAAATTCTCCCACAAATGGAGAAATTATATTTCATTTAACTTTAGTTTACATAGTACCCATCACAACAAGCTTAACAAAAAAATTTAAGCAGTAAATTTGAATATAAGCATTTGTAAGTGTTCCTAATCTGCAGTCCTGACTGACAATTGCGGCAAAAGATAACACTTAACATCATTCCTCGCCTAAGTATTAGGTGTGATTAAAGATTCCACCGTTTTAAATTAATAAGCACCCATAAATGATTAATTACGTCATTTAAATTACATAGTTTAAACGATAGACACACCGCTGGGTAGCAAAATAAAATTCAGCGCTTGTGGTGCGGTGCTAAAGCGTATAGTAACCAAATGTTATTTTTACATACGTAAATTAATGATTTTTAAATTCACGCGTTAATCGGATCTAGCTGTTATTAATCATTCTGTTTTGATGAAATTTTTAAAAATCAATGTTGATGAAATGAAGTGAGAGCATGTTCGGTGAACGGTTACGAACTTGCGGGGCACGAATGCGAAAGGTAACCAAGGGAGTGACGAAAGGAAGACGATCGGCTGAAAGCTCGTTTGGAGACAGTAAGACGGGGCTTTTTCTATGCAGACGGGAACAAGCAGAAACCGTATTATAGGAGCGTTTAGACGCTGACTTTAAAACACCGATGTCAGGAGAGGTAGAGGAGTGCAGGCACACAGAGACGCTCGGGGATGGTATCAAACAGGGATAAAAAAGGAGCAGGTTCTGCGCAGACCCAGGCGCGGGTGGGGGTCTCGACGCCCGCATTATTAATATAATGCTGATATAAGCAAAGGAGCGACGCGCAGTGATAGGGAAACACCAGCGCATGGAGCCAGCCTGCTCTCAGTGCTGGTACCAATCTCAAACCCAGTTCCTGATGTAGAAAAAAACATCCTCGCCAGAAAGACGCAGGTATATACACAAAGGATACAGGAAAATAAACATGGGTAGGGAAATAAGCCAGCCCAACCAATTAACCACACACACACGGTCCCCTCTCAGTGAAACGTTACCACTAATCTGCCCGTATTTCGCGGAACCTTTCTTTTTGTGAAGCTTTTGTCTAAACGGGACCACAGTCCCATTGTAATTAATTATTCGCTATTAACTGAAATCATGTAGCAGCTGTATGACCACAAACCTCTAGGGGGCGCTAATGCAGCGCGGGATTGTGTATTAATGTTTCAGAAACCGTGATTTTTCAGTGTATTATTGAAAATGTGTTAAGAACGACGTACTTTTAAGTAATGTATAATTCGAAATAATAGGTCTATATATTTTATAGGCCAGGGCGGCACGGTCGTGCAGTGGTTAGCACTGTTGCCTTACACCTCTGGGACCAGGGTTTGAGTCTCCGCCCGGGTTTCATATGCGCGGAGTCAATACAGTATGTTCTTGAGTTACCAAATTGTCCGTGGGTGAACATGTGCCCCGAGGTGGGTTGGCGCACCATCCTGGGTTGTTCCCTGCCTTGTGCGCAGGATCCCCCGCTACCCTGGATAGGACAAACGGTTGCCGAAAATGGATGGATTTTATAGATCTCTTTTTATATTGGTCGATTTTACATCGGTCATCATACCGATTCTTTCAAATGCCTGGGCGTTGTTAGACCAGCGGGTGGCGAAAAAGAGGATATCTCGGTTGTAAATTCAGTGAACGAATTGAATGAACCAGTGCAATACGCGAAATGGTTTCAAATAAAATATTTGATTTAAAATATTCGTTCAATAATAATAAAAATCGTGCAAGAACGACACAAGTCTATTTAATTTTCCCTGTAAATACACGGGCTGAAGAACCGGCTCCCAAATTCTGTGTAATCACAGGACAACTATGGACTAATTATAGACCGAGTATTTCTGGATCATCGTCCATTCATCTTCCCACTGCTAATCCAGTACAGGGGGCCTGGAGCCTATCCCGGGTAGCACAAGGCACAGATTTGTGTCATCACCCTGTCCCCACTACCCACAAATGCAGTAATTCCACACATTCACCATTTTACCACGTTCAAATGAATCACCTGGATCCTTTGATAGATAGATAGATAGATAGATAGATAGATAGATAGATAGATAGATAGATAGATAGATAGATAGATAGATAGATACTTTATTAATTCAGAAGAAAATTTAGGCATCCAGTAGCTCGAAAAATACAATGGTAGAGATAATACCCACGGTAATAGAATAAAACACATAAACTGTAGATCAAGGGGTGAAGGAACTGTACAGCCTAAAGTGATTATCTGTGAGGGTAATAAGAGCTGCTACCATGCATTACATATATGACAGAATAAGTAAATAAAAATATATAATTGAAAAGTATATAGTGTATATATATGAAATATACAGGCCGTATATTTTACCACAAAACAGTATATATATATATATATATATATATATATATATATATATATATATATATATATATATATATATATATATATATATATATATATATAGTAGTCCCCAGGGGCGCCGCTAAGGGGGGAAAGTTGGGACAATTCTAAGGGCCCACGCCCTTTAGGGGCCCCCAGAGATCTGAATGGGTGTGGTAGGGGGGCCCAACCTCATATTTTGTCATAGGGTCCAAAATTGCTAGCGGCGCCCCTGGTAGTCCCTCGTCCCTCACCACTTCGCGCTTCAACTTTCGCGGCTTCACTCTATCTCCGTTTTTTTTATATTCATTAAAAGTTGATTGAGACAGTGAAAATGATACATCGCTACGCATCAGAAGCATCTTTGCTCTTCGTAATTAAATGTACAATAATAATATGATATTTGTAAGTCTAATATGTCTTATTTTCTCTTATTTTGTCTAATGTATCTGGTAATAGGACTGCAATTGTCATGACCTGCCTGTAAGATCCTCTTGTGTGCCACGCCCCCTTATTAACCACGTGTGCAGCCCCGATCGTTGCCAGCTGTTTCCTGTCAGGTTGATTCGTTCGGTGTATTTAGGTCCACGTCAGGCTATAACCCCAGGTCTGTCATTGACGTTTTGATGTTACATATGCCTGTGTCCTGCATTTGGAGTGATTCCAAATAAACCCTTCGATCCTGATTCCGTGTCCAGCAATCATAACAGTAACGGTGACTAAATGTGTTATTTCACGTGTAATAATATTAAAAACCGTATTTAGAAGGTCGTAAGCAGGTTTATAAGCAAGTCTATTTGAAATATAGAAAAAGTAGATAAAAATGAAGTGTATAAATATATACTTTATAAAATACACATACTGTGTAACGTATGAAAACTATATTAGAAAATGACTGACTCGCCCACCATCGAGGCTGTTGGTGTAAAACAACACTTTCTTAGTTATTCAAATCGTCTTACCTAATATTAAGTGTAGCTCTGTATTCTGAAGGCTTCTCAACGGGGATCCAACCAAAAGCATCGGCGCTCGTTCGTAATACACAAAGACAACAGTGACACCTAGTGTCAACGTGTACGAACTACAGGCTGATGTGTGAACGTAATGTTAATCTTATCTTACTTTAAATTACATAATTTTATTATTCGAATTTTAAACGCACGAGGGACTTGGATGCTCTCCTTTAGTGTCGGAGAGAACCGCTTATATACAGGTGGCTGAGTAGGCCGTGTTGTCTCGCTTTATTTCCCAGAATTCTCTGTTTATTTGGGGTAGATGTAGACACTGAAGGACGCAGATGGAGGTTTCTGGTTCAGCACAATATCGCTCGGTTTGTGCCTGTACTATTAAAAATTTAACAGGTTAGCCGTGAATTCGCCAATATTAGGTTGTGGTTTGATTGCTGAGACAATCAATACAGCATGAATTCACTGACGGGCTGTATAGTTTCAGCGAATTTATAAATAGTTTCCTTTAATTAGATGGTACCAATCAAATTAAATGGGGGGTGGGGGTTGGTTCTGTAGCTAGGCAGGATCTGCTGATATGGCAAACAAATGAAAGTGAAAATATGGGCCTTGGTGTGTGCAGGGAAGAGCACAGAGAAGTGAGACTTAGCAGTACAGTAGGTGAAGAGGTGCTGGCTGACACCTCAAAGGTTGTGTATTCTAATCCTGGCCTACACCCCGGGAAGGGATTAGGAGAGGACACCGATGCCTGCAGTGAAGGTGAGCTCCCAGAGTGGGAGCCATGCTCAGACTACGTGAGGTTGCCCTGGAACCGATCAAGACTGAAGAGCCGTTACCTCCAGAACTAATGGACCTTTAAGCTTGAGAAGCTGGCTGATCCCACACCGTTCAGCTGAGAAGTGCAGTCTCCTGTCCTTTTCTTGTGTTGCAGTTAAAATCGAACAGAGATGCTAAGTGTTTCATTCTGATTTTTGACTTTGAGGAAGGAGATGATTAACATCCATGCCTTTTCATTATAACTGTCTCTCATGGCTCCCTATCAAAGCTTGCTTTGAGATTTAAACTGTGGATCTTTCCTTCATATTTACTGGGTCCTGCCTTGTGACATCATCTAACCTAATGCGCTAATGCCCATCTGGCATACTGGGATTTCCCTCACCCCCCAGCTAAGTACATTTTTTGTAAATTTTATTGTAGGTATAGATGGTGTCCATGGCTGCCTTTTGATCTAAGTCCAGCTTTTTCTCCAAACACGACTAAAGTGTGCAAATGCCGCACTCATATAGATCGAAGGTGAATATGATCGACTTCTGTTAGCCTTGGAGGTCGCCTGCGCACAGATGGTGAGCTGTGTTTGCTGCTGTCAAAGCAAAAAAGCTTAAAAGTTTAGAGCTTTCTCAAAAAAAAATAGCACGCAGAACTGCACCCCTGTACTGAATAAAAGGAAAACATGGACGGACTAGCCCTATAACCTTGATTGAATGAGTGGTTATATGGCTATAAAAATATCCTATCCATTATTATTGAACTGGTAGCATGTTCTGATACAGTAGCATGATTCGACAGACCTGACTGTAGATAAGCACCAATTCTAAAGGGCAGGACAAATTGTCATAACACCAGCAATAGCCAAGATCAAGACATGGGACTAATACAAATTTCCTGATTTTCAACAAAAATTAACCAATGTATGCATTTTTTACTCCTTGAGGTTGGTGTGTAAAGGAAACCTTTATTAAGAAACAGTTGTAATTCATCTTTCTTGTTGGGTAATGTTTAAAGAGGCTTTTGATAATTTCAGTACTTACCTGTAAGTCCATCCTTTCTTACTTGTCATCAGAATTGCGTTCTACTGATAAAAGTTTCGAAGGACCGCAGGTATTATATGTTTTATCTGCTAGAAGCACCTGTATAAAAGTTATTTTGAGGATAAATAACTAAGAACTCAGCCCCCCTGCAAACTGGCTTTACATCCATCCATTACTACCAAATGAACATGCAGAGGAGTAACAGCAGGGTGTATAAAGAGCTGCAGGCTGTACACGGTTCTGTAGAGAGCTGCATGCTATGCACGGTTCTGGAGAGAGCTGCATGCCGTGCACGACTCTGGAGAGAGAGAGCTGCATGCCGTACATGACTCTGGAGAGAGAGAGCTGCATGCCGTGCACGGTTCTGGAGAGAGAGAGCTGCATGCCATGCACGGTTCTGGAGAGAGCGAGCTGCATGCCGTGCACAGTTCTGGAGAGAGCGAGCTGCATGCCGTGCACGGTTCTGGAGAGAGCTGCATGCCGTGCACGGCTCTGGAGAGAGAGAGCTGCATGCCGTGCATGACTCTGGAGAGAGAGAGCTGCATGCCGTGCACGGTTCTGGAGAGAGAGCGCTGCATGCTGTGCACGGTTCTGGAGAGAGCTGCATGCCATGCATGACTCTGGAGAGAGAGAGCTGCATGCCGTGCACGGTTCTGGAGAGAGAGCGCTGCATGCTGTGCACGGTTCTGGAGAGAGCTGCATGCCGTGCACGGTTCTGGAGAGAGAGCGCTGCATGCTGTGCACGGTTCTGGAGAGAGCTGCATGCCGTGCACGTTTCTGGAGAGAAGAAGCAAAATAAGTGCAGTGCATAAAGCAATGTGATGTACATCCCTGAGAAAAAAAACCAGCATTAAATCAGGCTTCTGTATTGCACAGCCATTGCTGATTATATTCTAGTCCATTCTGATGCAATATAACTACCATTCATTCAATGTGGTTGTATTTTCTGTAAAAGAAATTTTTACAAATGCATTGATTTTTTACGTTAAATACACTACCAATCAAAAGTTTGGATACATCAACACATGGAAATGCTTGTTTGCATTATTTTCTACATTTTAGAATAATTATACAAACATCAAAACTGTGAAATGACATGAAATTATGCACTGACCAAAAAAGCATGAATCTGGGATGCTTTTCCAGCCATCCTCAGGGAGTTCCCACATATGTGCTGAGCACTCATTGCTGCTTTTCCTTCACTCTCTGGTCAAGCTCCAAAACTATTTCAAATGTGCTTAGGTCATGTGGCCAGGTCATGTGATGCGACAGTCCATCACTCTCCTTTGTAGGCGGCTTGGTGTGTCCAAACTTTAAGCACTGTATGCTTTTGACTCCTGAAGCTCCTCTTAAACATGGTCCTCATTCAGATCATAGGGACAAACTGCCCACCCATGTTAAATACTCATGAAATAAGGGGAACACAGATCATGATTCAAGAGCAGCATATAAAATGATGGGTGATACCGAAGTCCTACTTGACCAGCAGAAATAAGCGCTAACCCCTTTAGCATCCCTGAGCCTCCTCAAGGGCTTTCTTAGATATCGTTTGGACAAACAATGGAAGGTCACAGTGGGCCAAAGACATTAAGGGGGTGGTCCTGCGTCTACTAGTGCTAACTAGCTGCTAGCTAGTGTCATTGTAGAATGCGGTACACATCTGTTGTTTGTTTAACATACAGTAAACAGATCAATTTAAGAGGCTACTCATATTCACCGCAGATTTTATGTAGAATCTGAAAGTGTTAAGACGTTTACAATTCTAATATAAATTTGCGCAATTGCTGGTTCTTTACGTCCATCATGGAGGACTGGTAAACAGAAGATAGAGAAAACGCACTTAGGCTGGTATCCTAGCAACAATCCCGTTAGCTCTGCTCCAGCTTTCCAATCGAACATCGTTCTGGAAAATCGCTGCCACCCGCTGACAAAAAAGGCCGTGCTTATTTAAAACTTATTCACTGTTGATCTTTTGTGTTTGTCTACTGCAATGGAGACCTCAATTTTCACTAATATGCCATGTCAAGCGCTTTGAACGGTGCCTTTGTGCGAGCGCCGATTTGTAAATGTGAGTTCGTCCGCCAGTTGCCTGTGGATAAGTTTGTCTATAAGATTCCAGATCGTACTGTTTGACAGTCCTCACACTGTTGCGTGTTTGGTGAGCCTTAATCATGCCAGTAAATACAGAATAAAGTGCACTATCTTCAGCAATGTGTTTGGTTCAGTGTTTTGGGGCATGATACCTCATAATGACTTTTCGGAACAGTGTGCATGTTGGCGCCACTGGCATTGTGTGTATCTGTGTTAAAGGCACCAACCGTAAAGAAGAATGAGACTAATGAGGAGCTGAGGTCAGTGGAGCATACAGCGCACACCTCACTGTCACGTCAGGATCTCCTGTGGAATGGACAGAGTTGAGTAATTCAGGTCCAGGATTTTGTTTCAAGCAACCAGCTGAGTACTCTGAGACTGTGACTCTTTATGCTCAGCTGGTTGGCTAAAACAAAATCTTGGTCTGGACTTTTACTCTCTGAACCTGAATTACCCAACTTTGGGAATGGAGATATAGTCGCACTTCTCCAAATCCCAGCAGGACCTCAGGCTCCATCCCTGCAGCTAATCAGACCCCAATCAGATTGAATGGCCTTGCTAATATGAATAAATTATACATATTTACAATTTTTTTGCTGGACATTCCCTAATAGATGTATTAAGCATTTCCCCTAAAGCCAGGTATGGAGGCCTGATCTGGGTTATGAATTTGCAAAGCAAATCGTGTGTGTTGCCTTTTTTCTGCTTCTGATCCTTCTGATTTAGGTGTTGATAAGTTAAATGTGACCCTCAGAGGTCTTATAGAGGTGACCTGTGATATGACCTCTGATTTTGTGGGAGGCGGGGCGGGGGGCTGTAGTGTACTCTAATTTGAGTGGAAGTCAGGATTTAGGACCATATTCCACTTCGTAACATGGAATTTACCTGACACTTTGGATCGATGTCCAGTCTCTTCTACACATACTGGTTCAGGAAGTGCTGTTATTGAAAAAAAAAAGCTGCATTTCATAAACTAACTTTCTAAGTTTCAGCTTCAACAGACAGTTCCTGATGGCATCGGAGAAGCCACTTTGCGAAAAATTTTGTACGTCAGCAGGGAATTATGTCCGTTAACGCTCATATCCACGCCGGCCATGAAGCTGAAGTTGGGGACCCCAGTCTACAAGCCCTTCTTTGGGAAACCAGCTGCTGCTCTCCCCAGAATAAAGGCAATGCGGTTGATGAATTCCACGTCAGTCCCCATTTTTTCAGGACAATAGGACATTTATTTCCTCCCCCATTTCCCAGCTGATTCCCTGTCTGAGAATCCCCATACCTTCAGTGATCAAAGAACCCAATCTGACTCCCACTATGACTCTACTCACAGGGTAACACTATAGTATGTGGGGCGGAAACGCATCTTAAAAATGCTACATAAAAATGCTTTTCTTCCTTTTTCTTGGGTATCATTTCTGTCATCCTGTAAGTCTTGGGTTCGGCTTTTCTTCAGGCTGAATGTCAGTTAAGCATCGTTTCGATTTGTCGCGTGAAGTTCTTAAATAGTTTGAACTTGTGACTATCGCTTTCATAACAAACAACATAGAAATCTTGTCAAAAATGCATCAAAAGTAGATTTTTATTGTCAAGTGGTAAAAATCCACCTTTAGATGTACAGAAAAAAAGCACTCAACCTAAAATACAAGAGCTTGCACCTTACACACTGTCCTACATCGTGTGCCTTCGGTGTTACTCAGTTTGACAGCTTAAGCAAACCACAAACGTGAAACCATGAAAAATGTAGCTCCTGGTTGTAATAAATGAAGAAACACATTTTTTTGTATTTAAACTTGACCTCAGTTTGGTCTTCACATTTCACACAGCCACCCCAGGAAGTGTTGGGGAACCTGGCAGGTACATTTAACTGATGAACTGCACTTGCTTTCGGATAAACAAGCTAATATTTTACAGACCGAACCCCCCACCCCCTGTTCCCAGAATGGCATGCACATGAATTGCGAATTCAGCGTAAGTTCATGATAATTCCAGTCACGTGGCAGTGAGGGGGCACCGGATCAGCAAGGAATGTGGCTTTCAAATCTCAGGTTGTGACACAACTGTTTCCAATGCATGTGTAAATACTGTTCAGAGGGAGGGTGGGATAATCCTCCATTAAAAAGCTTTAAATTATGATTCAAGTCATAGGAGGGACATTTTTCAGGCTCAGGTGTCTGTGGCCCATCTTTCCTTAAACATCCTCTCCATTTATCTCAACAGTTCCCTTTAAAACAACCCTTTCCATCATGTCATTTTTCCCCACACGCACACATGCGCGTGCACGCATACACATACACACACACACACATGCATGCATGAAAAAAACAATGATTTTCAGAAGCAGTCCGTCCATCTGATGCACGTTAGATAGTACAGAGGTCACAGAGAATTTACAAAACATAGTATGCCTGAAGAAACATTATTCTTTTGTTTACAAAATCAGGCTGTTTGTATTAAACAACCCAAAAGATGGCTGCCCCTCTACCCACCCTGTTAAAAACCCCAAACCCATTCTCCGCAGTCCAACACCTACTACCTGGCCACTTCTCTGCCTTAAATCCTCTGCAAATAATAATAATAAAAAATGACGCCCCCTTCCCCCACCAGCCCCCAGAGCTGTTCCAAGCGGACTGTCCGCTCTTCCTTCTCGGCTCGAGTCCAGTTCTCTCAGAGTTCGGCGAAACTTCATTTTCCGTTGTTCCACGTGTCGTCTTTGCCTCTCCTACTCAGAGTTCGTCTCCTCATTTTGGAAGTCGGTCAGAAAGCCAAAGAGAATCAGAAGAACGTGTCTCCAGGACTCATCAATCCCACAGTGCTCATACTGTCCCCATTTGTCACCATTTTCCTGGTCATCCGGGCCGTACTGCAGACAAATCTCTTTTCAGTCTCGAGTACAAAACCAACTCTTTCGGTTGACAGTTTAAGGCCATGGTGAACAATCTGGTATTTTATTTTCTCTTTGTTATTTTATTTTCTCCTCTGCTATAATTGTTGTATTTTTTACAGTCCCCTGTACACTCAGTTGCCACATTATTAGGTACCACTCAGGACCAACGTTTGTCTCCAGAATCACTTCTGCACACCACTGTTACACCGAGCTGTTGTCCTTGTACTTGTGGCCTTCCTGTTAGTTTAAACGAGTCTGGGCATCCCCCTATCATTCCTTTTAATAACAAGGTGCTCTTCAGCTACAAACTTGAGGCTGACTGGATGTTTTCGTATATCGTACCATTCTCTGTAAATTCTATACACTGTAGTAAGTGAGAATCTCAGGTGGGTGGCTGTATCTAAGCAGCAGGAACTGTGTCTGGCACCAAGACTCACACCACATTTAAAAACACTTAGATCATGTCTCTTAGCTGTTCTAATTCCTAGCTGCACAGTAACTGAGCCTCTTGAGCCCATCTGTGTGCTGTATATACATGTTAAACTGTAATTCCCTGTTTGCAAGGGCATAACTTTGGGCTGAGCAGGGGGTTGTATTGTTGTATTGGCTGGTTTGAAATTTTGGGGGGGGGGGGGGGGTTACAACCCCCCATAATTTACACCCATGTCTTTTTGCATTAATGAGCAGGTGTATCTAATAAAGTGGCCACTGAGTGTATCATTCTATACTGGGAAATGCAATCTTGTAATTTCACTGAGAACCTAGTTATACATAAATATATATTTTTAAATCAATCACATAAACATTTGGTTAAATTGTACACTGATATGACCAAATAATAATTTCCTTTTGATTAATATTAGTTATTTTCAACAGAAGAAAAAAATATATCTGATAACTCAAGTCTGCGTTACATATGTTCCACCTGACCTCGGTGGGAGCTCCACATAGTTCTGTGACCGATTCGGAATAATGGCTTTTACAAAAGTTTTATGAAAATTTCCCTTGACCGACACCTATGACACCATCCCCGTAACGGCACAATCTGCGGTCAGACATTCTAAAGGTACCAGTCAGTCAGACCTCGCCGTTAGAGTTAAGTCTCCTCAGATCATCACAAAGTGCAAACACCTGAAGCTTGGATAATTCAGGGTACAAGCCGGAGTTTCTGCTATTCTCCATGAAAATGTTTCTCTTATCGTAAGCATATACATCCTCTGAGAGTGCTTTACGAAAATAAAACTGCTCAAGACCTTCTGTTAAAATTCCCATTCACCGGTCACAGGGTGTGACTCAGCAACCTGATCCGGACCTTGTGTAAGAAAAAGGGGAGGGAATTGAGAATAAGAGGCAGTGAAGGACACTATTCTAGAATGTTCGGACCAGCTTCCAAGGAGAATTAGCACTCCCCTTTTCTTCAAACCCTGCACAACCCCCCCCAGGTGCTATTTACCACCTCACGCATGACATTCAACAGACTGACGCTCTAAGTGAGGCAGAACAGGAACAAAACAAAGATCCCCCCGTGCAGGGAGGTCTTCAGAGTCCAGGTACCATTCCAAACAGTGTTATGGAGATGAGAAAGACGTGTTGTATTTGATATGTAAATTCCTGTGGCCTGAGATTCCCCTGCACCCTTTTAAAAAATGAATGTAGATTACCCACGAGTCTCTCTGACAGTTGTTCTAGTGCATTTAGGCTTACAATGTCTGCACTAAAATAACCTCTTTATCTGAATGTCATTAATCAAGTAAAACAAGACTGTAAGAACTTTGTAAAGATGAGAACATCTGACTCGTTTTCTGATGGTGTGGAGTCCGTGATCAGGCCGTGGTGATGTCACCCTATCGTGTTCGCTCCCATTTCCACTGTTGTCTTTGGTAGTAAAACCGCTTCGAGAGATGTGTCTACTGCTGGGACAGGATCGTCTGTTTCATAATGACCGTATCACACTGCGCTCTGCATTACTGAAATATTTACGTTCTGAAATCTCCCAGCGGTCTGACTACATGAGTAATATGTTGTAACGCTTGGCTAGCTTGCCTCTCTTAAACATTTAAACATCACAACAAACGCTGCATGTAGGCGTCGCCTCTGTCCGTAATCGTTCCGCTCCGTGGCTCTGCGAGAACAAAGTCTAGCCACTTTGCCTCTTTCATACATGTCCTAGTGCCTGTGACTAACAGCCATGTTGTGTCTGGCATAAATGATCCCTCTTCACCTTTTCAAAAGGAGGAACAAGAGTCACACCCGATGGGACAAGAGCTTCAACACTTATGACTCAGTCCATCACCTCTAACCATGCATTCCAGCTAAACCTTGGACATTAAAGCATCTTGCACTGACTGAAAGGCCACGACACTTTTATTGTTCCCCCATCCCAGGTCACCCTGCCTATCCCCTACAGATAAAAATCTCAGTCCACAAGCCCACCCCTCCCTTAGAAATCCCACCTCCCCTCCCCTCCCTCATATGACACAGTAGGCCTCTCGGGGTAGTTGAGGTGTAGTCCTACAGCAGGAAGGCAAGTGAGCCAGCAGCCCCTTCTTCAGGTCCTTGTTGAGGCAGAAACATATGATGGGATTGACCCCAGCTTGAGCAAAACTCATCCAGACCGTGGTGGAGAGGTACCGGTGAGGAATGGTGCAGGCCTTCACAAAGACACGCCAGTAGCAGGCCACGATGTAAGGCGACCAGAGCACGAGGAAGGACAAGGTGATGACGTAGAACATCCTCCCAAGACGTTTCTCCACCTTGAACTCCTCCATACCCAGCAGCCGTCGGTTTTGGTTGTGCAGGTTCTGCCGGATGCCCAGCAGAGTGGGCGGCATAGGGCCCCGGCCAAAACCCGCAATCCAGTTGGCTGCCGCCTGGCCAGTGGCGCCTGGCCCATGGAAGGTCCAGTTCTGGCTGATTGCTGGCACCATTTGAACAGGCTTCATCTTACGGTGCTTGTACTCAAAGAACAGGAGCTTCATGTAGACTACGTGGGTGGCCAGGATGAGCACGGCCAGCATCAGCATGAAGCCCAGTGTGTCATTGGCTTTGAAGTAGCGATGTTCAAAGATACACTGGTCCTCCTCACGGATGAACTTGTAGGTGCCCACGTCAAAGACGGGCGGAAATGCCATGGCGACGGACAGGGTCCACACCATGCAGACCACGGCCACGCAGGTCCAGAAGGTCATGCGCTTGGAGTAGAAGCGATGGTGCGCCACGGCCATGTACCGTGTGACGCTGATGCAGAAGAGCATGAAGGCGGCGTGGAAGCAGAAGAGCACGGCCATGAAGGCCACCACCTTGCAGCTCAGCACGCTGTAGGTCCAGGCGGAGCCATTCTTGATGGACACCAGGACGAAAGGGAAGCAGACAGCTGAGCGGATGGTGTCGGCCAGACAAAGATCCAGCAGGAAATAGTAGGGAGCCTTGTGTAGTCCCCGGTCCCGCAGAACTAGCAGAGATACCACCAGATTTCCCACCAGGCTGACGCAGATGATCAGACCCAGGAGGACCAGCTTGACATAGGTGGACACTGCTGAGGACCAGTCCTCACCCACCACCTCGCTTCCCGTGGTCGCCATGGCTGCCAGCGGGTTGCCAGAAACATGGCTGCTCTCGTTTCCACTGGCCATCCCTTGTGCTCCACTACTCCCTACCTTCTCCAGGGGCTGCCGGTCCCCTGTTCCTCTTCCTCCTCCTCCTCCTCCTCCTCGGACTTCTCTCTTGTACGTCTTCGTGGCTGCCTCTCGTCTCGCACTCACAAGAAACGGGGGGACCTCATTCTGTGTTGCCCCATTTTTCACAGACCCCGTCTTGCTGTTTGCAAACCCTAATGCCTTACGCTGAAAAAAACAACCCATCCATTTCATTTTTGGGACATCAGATGCTCAGTGAGTTCAGTCAATTTTTTAAATAATGTAACCAGATTAAAATAAACTGGTGTTTTTTATAACTTTCTAAAAAACATTCTAAATAATTTAATCAATAAATATTACTAGTAATTCATAAATAATAACTATGTAAATGGCCAATTACATCAGTCAACCCTAAAACTGGCTACTTGCCTGATTTACATGTTTTGGGTAATATCAATGTCTTTCTGGCTAGACACACATCCATCCCTTTTCTGAAACCGCTTGTCCTATTCAGGGTGGCGGGGGTGGGGGGGGAGCGGAGCCTATCCCAAAGGCTACGGGCACAGGACAGGGAACAACACAGGATGGGGCACCAACCCATCGCAGGGCACACTCACACCCCATTCACTCACACATGCACACCTACAGGCAATTTGGTAACTCCAATTAACCTCTGCATGTTTTTGGCCTATGGGAGGAAAATTGTGTAACTGGTGGAAACACCACAACAACTCAGGGAGAGCATGCAAGCTCCACATACGACCATGGCAGGGACTCAAACTCTGGTCCCAGAGATGTGAGATAACAGTGGTAACCACTGCGCAATCATGCCACCCCTCCAGTCCTGTATGTGATCTATTTAATAATAATCTCAACATGTAGGGATGCACAATATCACATTACAATGTAATCGCGATTATACGGTGGGTTATACGGTAAACATTTGTCTGGACACCAGCTTTTTGATACTATTCAGACATTTACTGGCGCCCATAATTTGGAATGCAATTTAAGTAGTACACCTAAAATATTAATGAGATGCATATTATGATGCCAAAAAGTTAGTCATCTGTACAAATTCAACATATCCTTATGCTTATTAAATTCGGTTAGCGGAGCATGCCACATGCTACTGTTTTAGTAAATCATGGAAGCAATAAGCACTGAAGCGGGGGTGAAGAAAAGGACAGCTCAGCAGCCACAACATCTTTTGAAATAGAAGATATTGTGTATAAACAAGGTAAAAAGATGTTGTGGGGTGGCAGTATTACTTTTTGCAGTTTAAAGACTGTCACGTATATTAAACATAAGGATACACTGAATTTATACAGATTAGCAACTTTTAGGCGTAACCCTACGGCTCTCAATAATATTTTAGGCCTGCTACTAATCTGCTTACCAAACTGCCGGCGTAAGTAAACATCCATATAATTCTGAAAAGCTGGCATCTGGACAAGTGTTTACGGCTATCATGTGAAGCTCCGGTGATGATTCTGCATGCACCAAAGAATCGGCATGTGTTAATTGTGCAGTCCTAACAACATAGTGTTTTTCAGTGGTAAATATCATCCATCCATCTATTTTCCAAACCGCTTATCCTACTGGGTCGCGGGGGGTCCGGAGCCTATCCCGGAAGCAATGGGCACGAGGCAGGGAACAACCCAGGATGGGGGGCCAACCCATCACAGGGCACACTCACACACCATTCACTCCTACAGGCAATTTAGCAAGTCCAATTAGCCTCAGCATGTTTTTGGACTGTGGGGGGAAACCAGAGTACCCGGAGGACACCCCACGACGACATGGCGACATGCAAACTCCACACACATGTGACCCAGGCGGAGACTCGAACCCAGGTCCCAGAGGTGTGAGGCGACAGTGCTAACCACTGCACCACCATGCCGCCCCCCTAGCTGTAACATATTTCAAATAATTTTTACACAAAATTGTAGACCTTTCCATGAACAGCTTCTAAGGATAATCTGTATTCTTATCCTTTTAATGCATTTATTATGGTGATGGTGCTTGATAACAGTAATATTGTGCTTTTTAGTGTTTAACCCAAGGAATGTTATTCTGATCACAGCTAGCAGAAGGTGAACTAATAACTCGAATTAGCTTAGGCAGTGGAAAGAAATCCACATAGACACAGCACACAATGCAGTCTGACTCGAACCCAAGACACAGGCGTTGTCATGAAACACCATCACCCACTAAAAATAATGGTGTCATCTTCTGAAGAATATAATGTGGGCAGGCATAGGGAAAGCTATCTGACCAATCTGATACATGACGAGGAAAGAAAGAGGCTTGATTAAACGTTTAATCTCAAACTCATTTCCTGTTCAGTGTGGCATTGGAGATGAAAGGGAACTTGGTCTTACACCTGATTAAATCAGGTAAATGCTGTGTCTTGGACAATCCCTCTTCATTCAACCAGCACTTCACATTACATTATACCAAATGTCTGTTTTTAGCATGATTTTAAGATTAATCTGTGGCATGATTTGGAGTTTATTAATGTTACCACTATTAAGTAACAGTGATCAATTTTGAGGTAACACATTTCATACTATACTGTACATACACAAGGTATAACCATAAGGAACAGGGTACCATGCAGGTATGTACTTTGATTATATAATATCAATGAGAATATATGCTGGGAAAATACAATATAAATTAATAAAAGACAAGAAAAAAAATCTTTTTCATATGAACACTGGGTTAAATTCACATTGATTACTTTCAGAACACGAAACACACTGAACATATAATACATAAAAAATAAAGACATTCTACGAGTAATATGTGTCCAGGGTTTAAATTAAAAGATATGTATTTGTATATCAAAGGGGTAGAAGAATATCTGTATGTTTGATGCAGTTAATCTCATTTACTTTCTGAGTAATCCCAGGCTAAAAGCAAGAAGCAGCTTTGCATTTAGGCCTGAGTGGATAACTTCAAAACCGTATGATCTTATACGTCTGGCTGTGGGTTTCTGTGGAGGTGAGGAGGCTGGACCATTGTAAATGGCCGGGTAGCAACAGCGGAGTCCCGCTGTCGTCGGCTCGGGGTGGGAGGAGGCGTCGCGGAATTCACCAACCAAAGCCGGCATCATATCATCTTACTTCTACATCGTTCAAATACAATTAGGACGAGATCAGAATATAAATGCAGAACCGAAGTGTAGCCGGTGTAGCACGTAACCCTGAATTCGTTCTGATTTAATGCTGCCTTTTGAACGTGGCGCGTCGGCACCTCTACGCCCGCATCAGCGTAAATGTACAAGCGGGTTCGCCATCTGTTACGATCTTTCAGAAGGCCTGTCTGTGGGTTACTGTATAAATACATTCGGGGAAAAACAGATGCCTGAGTGTAAGCCATGCATGCATATACTGAAGAAGGTAATCAATGTGAAATCATTGCCTAAAACACCTCTGTACTTATACCTATGCCTTGCAAAACAAAAAGGCACTAATATATATATAATATATAAATATATATATATATATATATATATGACACACACACACACATACATACACACATATCATCCTACACGTACATTTCACAAGCCGCAACATTACGCACCAGGCCTACCTGACAGCGGCCGACGTACAGAAAGCCGGTGGGCAGATTAATGGGACGCAGGAGGCGAAAGGGAGAATGTCATGCTGGCGTTGAACAGCATCTCACCTGGTTTCTGTGCTATGTGGTCGACGGGGAGGGTGCGGATTTACAACCAGGCCGCATTACTGTTTTTTCAGTGCCCAATAACTGACGCTGGAAAAAAAACACCAATTCAACATAAACACTCGCCGACAAGACTATTGCAATGGTCAGCGTCTTTACGTAATTACAAACATACAGTAATGCAATTTTAAATATCTCGCCTTACCTTGTTTTCAGTATCATGGAAAACCCTTAAAATGGCAGAAATCCAGAGGGGAAAAAATGTGCGATTTAATGAAATGACAGGTATATGGTGCCAGCAGCAAATCTTTCAGTCAGAGGTCTCTGTATATTAACACAATTTCTCATAAACAAAACGGAGCGTTTCCTCTTTTTTCGACTGCATGTCATCTCTTCTGAATTTCCATAAAACCTCACAAAGATATCAGTCCGAAAGAGTTAGGAGCTGTTTAAATCGATTAAGTGAAAGCAATACTCATACTTTAATAGATTATTCCGAGTATATAGCTACTATTACATATCTAGAATTGCACGTAAAAGCCACATTTTTACAAAGGCAGCCTGTATCTGGAAAAAAATACCATCAAAATGGAACAATAAAAATGATCCTTTAACGCGAACAGAACACCTTAGCGTCGCGGACTAGCTTGTGTGGGGTTTCCATTTCATCCTTCCCAGATTCATGAAATAATCCGAAGGTTTTCTCTTCACGAACGTTGAAGCCGTCGCTTTCCCTGAATAAATTACACCCTCCAGCTTATGGCATCGACATCGTCCGGTCGTATTTGCAGGTTCCGTGCACCCATTCTATGTAAAGATATGTATAGGGTTCCAGTGCGTGCGCCCTACAGTATGTATTTAAGTAATACACGCCTGACATGTGGCAAAACACAGACCGAAAACCTGTCATTAATTGCATCATAGTCCTGAAAATAAGGCTGTTAGAAAAACAATCCAGCAGTGTTCTCCGAAAAAAATGATATAAATAAAATGCCCGTTTATATTGGTGAGTTGGATATGACGGGTAGCGTCCCTGCGCTGAAGTTCGGCTGGGATCGGCTAAATTCGGATTCGCCGACGTCCGGTGGGTAGGGTGGGAAACGGGGGGAGGTGAGAGGGACAGAGGGAATAAACCAACCTACGTTGAGAGATAAGTAGAATAATTGCAATAATACAATATGCCGATTCTGATATATTTGTAGGATGGATTGTTGTTATTAATATTATTTACAAAATTGTGCTTTGCCGTAACATAATGTGTGTATCGCCATCTATAGAACAGTATCATACAAAAGACCATGATACCACAAGACCTGAAGAGCGCCTCCTAGAGTTCTCGGAATGAAACCCACCTTCTAAATCAATAATCAAATCTTGGTTGAGGACCAATTTATCCTTCCATCCATTATAGCGTATCCGGCCGCGAAGTTTATTTAGCGCCATTATGTAAATAAATTGCGTTATCTACACAAGACATTAAACATCTGAAAATCAGATTGCTACCTGGAAACTTTGACCAAATTACATGCCCTGATATCCAATTGCGACAAAGGACAGTACACCTAGTAATTAGCACTGCTTTACCATGTAAAATACTTTTAATGTCTATTAGAAGTCCTTGTTAAATATGTCGCGGTATGACTCCCATTGTGCTTATATGAAGGACACAAGTGTCGGTTAACTTATTACTAGACATAAGCGGCAATGTAGGGTGGCATCCTGTGAGGGGGCGCCGATTTAGCAATCCGCGAGCTACACCTCCCCCCCAACCACCATCACCCCGTGGAGGTTTTGAATCATTGTAATTAAAATTAAATATTTTCTTAATATTCACATATGCAGCATTATTCTTACATTCCATTAAATTAACTCAAATGTATTATAATTGTATCGTTAAATACCGCCCTTGTGCTCTTTTCAGCATTTCTAATGATCTCCAGTGTAGTTATGCCCATAACTCCTCACACACATTTACAAGCAGGCACGCAGCCCAGCTCCGTAGCAGATTACAGGTAAAGCGTTTTGTAGCAGCCTGCCGGGCTTTGCAGGCGGGCGGCCCCACGCAGGGCCGACAGCTGTCCGTACCGCTGGATGCCTCGGAAACAGATGCCTTCGCCTCAATGTAGCGCTGGGGGTCGAAATGGCGCAAAGTTCCGCAGTTATGGTCTGCGCAAACTGTCTTTACCTGAAATCCAACTTGAACTTTTCCATATATAGCTTTACATTTTGCACAGCAGTTACATTTTCATTCCAAAGTAAAACGCTGGACTCAAACACTTTCGGAGTCGGCCTTTCTATCGCAAAAATACAAATGGATTTATTCGCTGCAGACCTACTTTGCTGCTTTATGCAGCCCAGGTCAGACAATGCGCTCTGAAGTCAGCGCTATGAGTAATCGCACATATGTAACTATACAATTATTTGAAGTGAATTCGTTCGGTGCTATCACCAGGAAACAACGAAGCATAAAGTTATTACAAATCATGTAGCATAAAAGACGGTGTCCTGCATTTAGAGTGACGGCTTGGTCTTATGTAGCCTAACCTTTATTAAAGCAAGCGGAGCCGTTGACATTAAAGAAACTACTTCCGTTTAATTCCCATCCGCAGTCACCAACCTCGCTGAAACACCACTGCAATGTTTTAATCTTTTCCAGGTTTTGGGTTCCGAGTATTTTTTCAACCACTACATTCATATTACAATGTGCATTCTATCTGTCAAATATGTAATGTCTACATGTTTTCTACATGTTTGTAGAATGTAATGTCTACATGTAGGCTACATGTTTTCTGTATTATTCAAACTTTATCATATTTATCGTGCATAACCCTTGCAAACATATGATCCTGATGGGTGGTAAACATTAAACAAGCAGCAGGTTTCATAACAATTTATTGACCCAAAATTGTCCATATAGCAGAGCCCTACCCCAACAGCAGGCTAAATGGTACCTGTGTGGCACCCAAAAAGCTGTACCACCAGGCCAATCTGCTTCCGCTTAAGGGTCATTAATGATTATCTAGTCCTCCCCCCATACCAAGTTACATTCTCTTGGGGATTCAGAGACCACACCTAAATGGCTTCTTCCTACCTAGATGCAACAGTCCACCAATTACCCTTCTTGGGCAAGCTTGACACTGCTCACAAGAAGACTAGATTTACTTTGTGCAAAGAAGCAACATGTTTCTGTAGAAATCCCTTTGCAGCCGGTGCGGCACCTCGATACACTTCAGCATCAATAACACACTTGTGACTTTGATTTGCCGACTGTCCTGAATGCATGACAAAGTCATGACAAAAATGGCTGAACAATTTAAACTTGCATAAACATTCCGAGCTCTGACCACCGAGAAAGGCACAGTTCAGAAACACCACTATGAACCATTTTTGGCTTTTTGTCTAATGAAATTTCAAGCAATATATATATATATATACACATTATCTCACAAAACATTTGGTACAGCACGCCTAAAGACTTTTTGTAATAAAGCCTCATTTATAGGACTAAATTTGACATTTTGACAAATTATTCAATAGCCACTTGCAGAAATGTTTCATAAAACGCAAGCTACTTTCTCACCAGCACAAATACATACGCATACTCATATATTTCTGTGTTTGTGTACCTGTGTCTGTACTGTTACTGTGGTAATTTCAAACAGCTGAAGAGAAAAAGGAGACTTCAAGACCTTCTCTTACAAGACACACACAGTCATTTGTCCAAAAATAAATAACAGACAGCAGAACAGACATTTACAGACATTTACAGACATTAGTCATTAAATTCATTCTTTCTCCCTGAGCTCTAAATGTCATCTCTTACCCTTACTTGGCACTAAGTCTCTACCTTGAGCCATTCCGCCAACCTTTACCAGTTTTAATTTCCAATCATTTTGCTGAATACTCACCAGAACGACTAATACCATTTTGCCCAACACGAAATAAACATCCTATAGGTCATTTCCTGTTGCACTTTTCCAGGTATCCACACTATAATCTCAGTCATATTTATTTCAAAAATGTGTAATACAAATTAATCTTATCCAATATATATTCACACACCAAACTTTAAATACCGCTTACTGGCATATTGCTGTATGTGTACTTCATGTGAAAACACATTTGGTCATTTTTTTTTTTTCCATGTGTAAATGTTTTGATAACCATCATGGTGTTTGTTAGTTCATGCAGGTACACAGAGGGTTATAAAACGAGTGAAAAGGCACTTTCCAGAAAAAATACCAACAAAAACTTAGAGGAGATAGAGCATAAAGAAAATCCCGATAATAAGGAAGGTACTGGGGTTAGTGATAACTGTCACCAGGCAGACCTCAATCACCAAGGTCACAAAAGCTTTAACCAAAGCCTGGTGCATCAATACTTCAGACATGGTCACCTCTGATACAAGACTGTCCAAGAATATCTGTTGGTTCAATGAAAGCTCTTCATTTCCCAGGCTATCCGTATTCTGAGGGGATATGACCCTGGTCTCTGGGTGATAGGTGAAAATATCACCCAGAACAGGGATATCATTCTTTTCAGCTGAGAGGAAAATGCCAGAAGCAGCAGGTGCTGAGGACAAGAGATTAGCTGTGATGCACAGCGATCCTGTGACATCATCTGTGATGCCAGACAATGTGATTTCACCTGTGATATCTGGGGATCTTGAGACTTCACCTCTGATGCCCAGTGATCCTGCAACTTCATCTGTTATGTCCTGCGATCCAGCGACCTCACCTGTGACATTGCGTGATCCTGCAACTTCACCTGTGATACTTTTAAATTCTGTGACTTCTCCTGCAATGTCCTGTGATCCTGTGACTTCAGCTGTGAGGTGCTCCAATCTTGTGAGTTCACCTGTGACATTCTGCAATTCTACAACTTCACCGGTGATATCCTGTGATACTGTGACTTCACCTGTAACATTTTGCCATTGTGCCAGTTCAACTGTGATGTCCTGTAATCCTGTCACTTTGCCCTTGACACTTTTCAATCCTGGGATTTCATTTGTAATGTTCTGTGGTCCTGCGACCTCACCTGTGACATGCGATCCTACAATTTCAACTGTGATATTCTGCAATTCTGTGACTTCACCTGTGATGTCCTGTGATCCTGTGACTTCAACTGTGAGGTGCTGCAATCTTGTGAGTTCATCTGTGACATTCTGCAATCCTACAACTTTACCTACATTGTCCTTTGATTGTGCGACTTTAACCGTGAGGCCCTGTGATCCTGCAACTTCATCTGTTATGTCCTGTGATCCTGCGACTTCATCTGTTATGTCCTGTGATCCTGCGACTTCATCTGTTATGTCCTGTGATCCTGCAACTTCACCTGTGACATTTTGCCATTGTGCAATTTCAGCTGTGACTTTCTGTGATCCTGCAATTTTAACTGTGATGTCCTTTAATTCTCCAACTTCACCTGCATTGTCCTGCAATTCTGTGACTTCACCAGTGACATTTTGAAATTCTGCGACCATACCTGTGTTATGCTGCAATCCTGCAGCTTCACTTGTGACATTCTGCATTTCTCTGACTAAACCTGCGGTGTCCAGTGAACCTGCAACTTCATCTGAGACATCCTGTGACCCTGTGACTCCATCTCTGACGTCCTGCGATTCTGAACCTTCACCTAAGACAGTCTGTAATCCAGCAACTTCAGCTGTGGCATCGTTTGATCCTCCAAGTTCAACTATGTCCTGGGATCCTGCAACTTCACCTGAAACATTCTGCAATTCTGCATGCTCAACAGTGACTTCTGGAGACCCTGACATTTTACATGTGACATCCTGTGAACCTGTAGCTTCACTTGTGATACCAAACTGTAGCAAATTTCCTTCCTTATGAAGCTTGTAGACTGGGGTATCATGAGCCTCATCCAAGGGTCTGCGATAGTCTGTTACAGAAATACCGACAGGATCATCCATCTTACGCTGTAGGTCTCGTCTGAGATGGCTTGGTGGGAATGTGTACTCAGTATCAGAGTTTGCAAGACACTGGATCCCCCTGCCATCAGATTCAAAATAGGTGCCAGATGTAGTGGGCACCATAGTCGATGCCCTTGTGCCAGGCTCTTCTCCTGTGGCAGACTGCTCACTCTCCAAAGCCAGCCTAGTTTCTGAAATCCTCATTACTTCCTCTTCTTCTGCCATAATGACAAACTCCTTTGTCTCCTCAGGTGACCCTGAACCACAGTCAGCCACTTCCTGCCTAAACTCAACAAAGCTCTCTTCTGCATCTGGTGATCCAAAATCTCTGGGGGCAATGGTCTGTTGCTCTTGAATTTGACTATTCCTGTCAGGGTCCATTGAATCCAGGGACTGGGAAACTATGGTCTCGGGTTGGACGTCGTCTTGTTGTAAGGGTACTTTGACAACATCTGAGATTTGTGGGTCATATTCCGTGACTTGGGATGACTTAGCAGATGTGGAATGGATAATACTACTGTTAGGTTCCACATAGCTACCAGATGCTATTTCTGTGGCGTACTGAGAGCTACTGGAAATGTTCAATGAGGATGTTGCAACATCACCACTCTCCCAGGTGGGCAAACATTCTTTTTCAAGATCAGGTTCCTGATAAGACTCTGCTTCCGGCCTGGGAACAGGTGATTGGATGGTTAAAGGTATCGGGTTCTCAATGGCTGAAGAAATCAAGGGTGGTTGCTCTTTGAAGGACTCCACAGAAGTAAATGTGTCATCTTCTGATTCGATTATTCTGCTGGATTTGGAAGGAGGGCTGAATATGGTGTCATCAACATTCTGTAAAGAATGACATGAAAGCATATTTATGAGCAGAAAAAAAGACGGGACCTGCTTTAATGTAATTTTTGAATGTCACACGCCATGTTCAATCACACAAAGTTTATTAGCAGGCGTCGATGTACTGAATCTATTAGTGTTTTTTTTTCCTCTATGAAGCATGCTGGACCGTGATAAGACCAAACATGCGTTTATAAAGACGTCCTGCAGTAAAGCAGTGTTAAGGTATGTTTCCAGGAAAGCTGTAGTATGTTTGGATATATACTAGATAGCACTAGCATTTAGCTTTGAATGCAAGTCACCAGGATATTTACTGAAACACGTACATTGAGTTTAGGGACAAAACACAAACTCTGTACTTACACATATATCATGTCTCAAAGCAAACCTGATGTGTCCCAGTTTGACACATACTGGTTCCTTAGAAGGCCTGACTCTATGTGTGTTTGGGTTATGGAACGGATAGTAAGTGGGCCAGTCAGTTCCAAAACCCATCCCAGCACAGAGTTCCAGCTGTGCAAAGGCTGCGGTTTGTGTCTGAGACAAATGAACCCTTCTTCCACACAGGTGTTAAAGTCAGTACATCAGGGAGTAAGATAAGCACATGCAACCAGATGTGCACAGAGGTCTGTTCTTGACAGCATTTTCACCATGTCTACTTATTGCTTACTACGCCACGAACTGTGCTTTACATTACAAATCGGAAAACCACAATTTCGGCAAAAGTTCATTTAAATTGCTGTGTTTCATCTCTCAAGTCTACCTGTCACATGGACTCCACGTGGATCAGTTTCTTGCACACAGGGGGTACACATCATCATTTAGACAGATGAAAGCTGCAAACACCTTTGGTTGGTTGACAGACCACACACCTAATTTAGCTGTCAGCTCTGACTGAAGGCTGCACACACCAAAAGGCAACTTTGCTCTCATGATCTGCGCTGGAGTCGTGCCACCTTTTAATATGACGCACGACAATAAGTGAACAGTTTGACATTTTATATGCTGTGCATGATGTCTATCTTTATTTATACAGAAACACAATGATATATTTTGTCCCAAGTCTCATTTAAATTGTTTTTTATATTTCCTCTTGAAACGATAATGTGAATTTTCATCTTTTCTGTAATTTTAGCATTTACATTTTAGCAAAATGTTCTCTTGTGGGTTTTTAAAACAATTTTCAATTAATCTTTATAATTATGGGCTTACCTATTTTGAATGCAAACCAATTTTCCAGGATGACAATTCCACAACAAGTTCCAATTTGAAATCCAGAAATCCATTCACACAAAATTGAAGTTGAAAGTGGTTCCATTTACCCTTCTATCCTGTCTAATTGGTATGTGGCAGACAATCACAGTCAAGCGGCCAGTCAAAATAAGATGGCAAAATGGCCCATTCAGTCCACCCAAATACTTGTAATCCCACTGTGAATACGGCAATGACCTCAAATCATGTTTGTACAGTTCCCTCAATCCCCAATAATCATTTAAACTCATCTGGACCCAGTCCACAGCATCAGCATGTCTTTTTCCAACTTATTCCACCATATTTGAATTAAATACAGAGAAAAATTCTCTGGAATTTGCCAGGGCTTTCAGCAGAGCATGTGAAGCAAACCAATGCCTCGGGATCAGCACTGAAATGCACACACCAGTCTTATTCACAAAGAATCGTCCATTAAGAGTTGCAGGAAACCAAAGGGTGCCTATTTAGAATTGAGTTTAATGAATGCACCAGTCATTGTCAGGCGGGGACAATCCATGACACAGGCAGGCAAGCGTTACCTAATTTGTTGCAGAAGCCTCAATGAGCTGCGATCAAGAGACAGCAAGCCCACAGAGTGGGAGACAAAAGGTCATTTCAAAGGACAGTCTAATCAGGGAAATGGGTTACTGACCCTAAAACTATGAATTACTTTACTGGCCATTTTTATACCTTTCCAAATTATGCTTGTGGAAATATTAACCTGTCCCACCATAAAACAAGCTGACCTCAGCCGATCGTTCAACCAAGACTCAGATTTCCAGACTATCTGAAGCATTTCTGCAGCAGCAATATCTCTGCTGGCTGTTTTGCCAACGGGAATGACTTAATCAGCATAAAATATTAACTAGTGTGAGTAATTTAGTCATTTTTTAAAGGCTGAAATGTAAGACCCATATTTGGCTCATTTTCTGGTTGTTGGAATAATTACACAGCGAGGTGTTCATGCATGTTGCTAGAGCACAACAACAGGCAGCCCAATCCCTCTTTATTTTTGGCTTTTTAAAGGTCTGGACTGTGACCAGTGTTCTCAAAATAGCATGAGATACTGCTGGCACTTTGTCCAGTAACAAATCAGAAGCAAGCAGATTAACAGAGAAGGTGAAGTACCTGTAAACGCCTTTAAACCTTCTCACTGTCACAAATGCTATAATTCCACCCATACATTTAGTGAGGCTGTGCCGATGAACAGATTCTATGAGGAGAAAAATTTTTAGCTTCTTTTAGTGACTTTTTACAAAGACATAAATCAGCCACTCACCTCAACATCAATTTCAGGTTGGATGATCTGCGGGGGCACATTCATGCCGGATGGCTTTTGCCTGATATTGCCTGTAGAGCAGCCAAAAGAGGACAAAGGTATATATGTCTAAGTGTGACTGTCCATGATGCTAGAGTACATTTCACTGTCAAAGTTCACTGGTTCTCATCAAGGGTACCAACTACATTTGTATACAACATACTTTATGTTCAAGTGTTCAGCTGACACTAAACAAAAGAAATAGCAGTGTTTCCCAATCCGGTGCTCGGGGACCCACAGTCGGTTCATGTTTTTGCTACCAGGAGCTGAGAGGGAGCAAAAACGTGGACTGTCCGGGCCCCCCCAAGGACTGGATTAGGAAACAGTGGTAATAGTATCCATTTTTGCCTGTGGGCAGTTCAGGTTGCCCCCCCCTCCTTCAGGTAATGAGTCCATTGCCTTGGGTGTTACATCAGCAGCCGCCCCAAACCACAGCATGCTCACCTCCTTCGCTCTCTACAGCCATAGCTTCCTTAGTGTCAGTTTCCATTCTGTAAATCAGAAAGAGGAAGTAAGGGATCAGGATGAAAAAATAAACTAGCACACAGAGGAAAATGGGGTCCATTCCCACAATGCTTTGCTGTAATAACAGCTTGCTGAACTAATTCCACACACTGAAAAATGACTACTGAATATATGCAGGACAGAGTATAAAATCAGGCTGAATTGTGTAATATAACTAATATAATGTATGTGTGCCATTCTAGAACAGATAACCATATATTGGGCAGGGCTCCGTGCAAATAAAATTTCTTTTGCCAAAAGACTTACAAACCTTTTGCCTTCCATGCAACATGATGAAGTTGACTTGATTTTTTTCTTCCACTCTGTAGATTGATTCCATTCCACTGCCACTAGGAACCTCAACTGAGAAGGCTCTGTGCTACTTAGGCTAGGTCATTAAGTTCAAAGATCGGGCTGCCCCCCCCCCCCAAAAGCGTTCCCTTACAGAGCAGCTTGCTTTCATCCTCAACAACTGTTGCAACCTCAGGGGACTGTGGCTTCGGTCAGAAGGTACTGTAACAAACATGTGGCAAGTGTTGAAAGATACGGAGTCATTTAAAGTTGACCTGGCATAACCCCTTACATAGAGGTGGACCTCAACAAGGTGTTTGCTGTTGCTTAGTCATGCAATATGTGGGAACATCTATCCTTGTACAGAGGTAAATCTGTAGATCTGTCTGATTCTCTAACGCTATTTTGCACCAATGGAGTAACACTGACTGTTTGCATCAGCCCAAAGTCTGGAATGATGACTTTTGTCCAGAATACATGGAAACTGGAAGGGTCAGATGTCTGGTTAAGGTGGGGCAGAGATATGGGTTTGAGTCTGGCCCCAGCCTAGCATGTTTGTAGTCTGCATTTTTTTTCACATGTTCATGGGTTTCATCTCACAGGTAAAAAACATTCTGTTGAGGTGAGTTGATGCCCTCATTACCCTGGTTCACTGCATCTCCAACTGCAAAAGTGTTTGAGAAGCCCAACATTAGGACCCCGAAAAAAAAAAAGACTGTCAGAGGAGCACCTGCTACTGCAAAAACAGATAATCCTAATGGCCAGATTCCAAGAGAGTTACTCTGTGGATTCATTTTCCACAGCCAACAGCAGAGAGGCAAGGTAACCGCTGCCTCCACTTGTCCGCCTTCGCTGCTGAAAGGTCAGAGGCAAGTCATGCAGACCCCGGGAGTGAAAGTGAGCCCCATCTTGTCCTATTTTGATCTGCCTCACAGATTCCCCTGCCCCAGATTCTTGGCGAGCTCTGAGGTGCACGCGCTGACGTAAATATACTTAAAACATCCAAGCAGGATGCCAGGAGGGTGGCAGGTAATTGAAAGACGTCAGTTAATAAGATCCTCAACCTTTACTCTGTGTCTACATGTTGCCTGGTCAGATATGTCATCAAATGATTGCTAGCACAGAGTACAGGGTAGTATGCATCATTTATAATATTATTCATTTTTTCAAAACTGAGTCATTATCATGATTCATCCATGCATCTTTCCCATTCCGTTACTAGCAGTCCCATAAGAGTCTACATTTTGACTCCTTTCTAATGTTATTCTGCATGAAATGGGAGCAGATCAGCAGTGACGACTGTCTAATGTTTCTTTGTATTTTTAAATTCGTCATGCTAGTTGCCAAGGATACGACATGATTGATAGCTGACCTTTGTGACATGATCTCTTTTCATTGGGTGGGAACACCTTTGCCCTCATTGGATTTTTAGGCTACAGCAAGGTGGCTGATCAAGCATCCGATGGAAAAAAATCTGGACTGTCTCAAGTTACCTTCCCAGCATCAGTCTTCAAAAGTCATCCATGTTCGACTTGGCTCGCTTTGACTCTGCAACTCATAAGGAACTTGACTTGTCATGAAACTTTTACTCATGTGGAACCTTAACCTGCTTGGAAACCCGCATTATTCTGGTCTCTCTTTAACCTTCTCCCTTCTTATAGCAGCAGTGGTCCATCCCACTTTGCCCTGTTCTCTCGAGAGCGGGTCTCAGTCCGGCAATATATTTAGAGTTGATGCACAGTACCATGGGGAAAAAAGAGAGAACACCCCTCACTCACTTTAAAAACACAAATGTGTTGCAGGAAGAGACATTTGCAATTGTTTTTCAAATCTCCCAATAACTTTTTTCATACATCAGCTACATTAAAACATATGAATCACAATGACAAATCAAAGCTGACATAGTTTGGTACTACAGTTGTTTTTTCAAAAATTTTCTAATATAAATTTGATAATTACAGAAATTTTGATAAGCAGTAATATATCGACCTTTACCCTGGAAGCATATTACTGGACTCAAGGCATCATGGCAGTGAAAATTCGTCCCCAGTGCTGTCCATATCATCAGTTGCTAAATCTGGACTAACTGAAACATTACTTGCACCCAAAATGTATATGAATTATAATATCCAAGTGACACTTGTTGCCATTGGACTATAGCGCTTAAATTTATTGTTGTGCTGCCACTTGTTCAATATATTGGATATGACTGGATACGTAAAGCATTCCAAATAACTAGTTATGTGTGGCCAATAAAACATATTGAGCCTCAGCATACTGTGAATATATCTAGATTCGATATGAGGAACACATACTGCAGAAAATGTTTGACGACATAAGTAACGGACACAGGTTGCAGACAAGACAGCAGTTTGTGGTGCTACAATAAGAGAAGAGAAAATGGCTCAATAACAGTGAGAAAATAGCTTTGCACTGTGAGGCGGTGTTAGATACACACGTGCTACTCATATAAATATACATATCTAACACAACGGGCACCAGTGACGTGCACAGACTTTACGAGGGGCAGGTGCTCCAACATGGGGGCGTGGCCGACCAGTACGTGGAACATTTTGCGAATGTGGGGGAGGGTGTTGTCCCCCTTGGAGATTATTTTGCCTGAACGTCGGATATTAAAAAGGGGCACTTGGAACTTTCAAGGGGCATTTTCAGGGGCTAAAAGGGGCACTTTCATTCATTCAGGCAAAAGGGGCAGGTGCTCAGCCCGCCCCCCGGATGTGCCCGATCGGCAGATTGATGAATATATATTTAAATTGTTTTTATTGTAATATGATATAGATTATTGTCGCTATTCTTGGAGAGAAATTGGCATTGTTGTAATATTCGTTTGCCGTCCGTAGAATATGATGGCCTATACTAAAGTAGATACTGACTGAATACCTGGGTGAATGGACGTCACTATGAATAATGAGCAGTGACGAAAAATGAGAAAATCAGACGTGTGAGTATAAATAAATCATTGCATTGCACGTTTAAAACTGAGTTCGGGGCACTAACCTGTAACTAGTAGCTTTCAAGATGCCTTTCATTACTTCTTCACCCGGCTCCTTGCCCAGAGCCGACTGCTGTTTACGGGTCAGGTTCAAGACCACGGAATAGTTCTTCCCGCGGTTATTTGCCCAGTACTCTCCCTCTGCGGATTCATAGCGCACAACAAAGTCAATGCGAGCTCCGGGGAAGATGTACGGTTGCGCAAACGAGAGCTTGAAGGTGAACTGATCCGTCTCCACGTTGTTGGACCCATGGAGGTACTCCGCGGGGTAATCGAATGAAGTTCTCCAGCCGTCCATAGTGAAGCGCACGTACACAGACTTGTGGAAGGAGATGTTGAGCACTCGGATGAGCCCACTAAATGCCAGAGGCTCGTCCTCCATAGAGGACACCTTTTCCAACTCCACTTTGTTGGTGCGTACCGCAAGAAGCAACTCAGTTTCGGTTGGCAGATGGAAGTTCGGACGCACAGAGTAAATAGGCTCGCTGTATAGTGCGGTTGCTTGCTCCTGCTCCTCCTCCGACTCGTCTCCTTCGTTGGACTCGAAAGCGACAAACTCCCTCACCTGGACCAGCTCTCCACCACCGGCGTCGGCGAAGGACACTCTCCTGCTGGGCAAACCCATACGCATCTTCATATACTCCGCCGTCTCATCGAAGATGGATTGCCCTCGTTTTCTGGGCACCGGTGAGGACCTCGGGATCAGTCGGGTCTCGTCGACTTCTTCCTCGTCCTCATCCTCCACCGGAGAACTGCAGCTTCCCTCGGGCGTCCTTCCATTCTTTATGGCTGTGAAAAACGACTGCCGACTGGGGATAGTTAAGAAATTATTCTCGTTTGACATCATGTTGCTGTCCTCGGTCGGATTTTGGTGCCCAGGAGGAGAATGCTTTCTTTCTGCTCCGGAAGGTCAGTGTCTGACGATCGGTTGTCAGGACGTGGTGCGCAGCATGGTGCCGGTGGTGAATGGGGCGGAGGACGCTGTGAACTTTATATCCCAGACTGCGCGACCTGCGGCTTCACCGCGGAACAACGCTGACCGAGATCGAGTCTAAATTTAGACGCGAGGTTGTGCGCCCCCGCTGTTCGCCGCTCACACAAGGCAGATTAGACTTCGTTTCTTACCTTATTTAAAAGAACTGTTAGGAGTACATATAGTTAAACACCACTGTTTGGAACTCTCTGGTGTAATATTAGACATTTTAGTATTCGTACTATTGGCTAAATTATTTTTCTTGCTGTTCTTTAAATTGTGAGTGTGTGATATGAATGGTGGCAAATCCTCGTTCATGACTGCTACTCTTTAGTTCAATTTAATCTGTATAATTTTCGCAACATTACATTGTCTCAAAGCGTTTTACATTATCCTTTCCCAATGCCCCCAGAGAGCAAGCCAGAGGCAACAGTGGCAAGGAAAAACTCCCTAGTGGGTTATTATATAAATATTGTGATTTATTTTTTGGTTGACACACCAATCAGCTTTTGGTGTTATTTAAAATGTAATAAGAGTAGAACGCATGAACTTTTTTTCAGTCTGAAATCATGTCACTGTGAGCTTCTTCTATGATACTCTGCCCTTTGCTGCAGATACTTTCAGTGCACTACTTTCAAAGTCACTGCCAAGCTGTTGGTCCAGAAGGTGAAAATCCAGAGCAAGATTTTGTTTCAACCAACCAGCTGAGTACTCTGTGACTCGTTATACTCAACTGTTTGGATGAAACAAAATCTTGGGCTGGATTTTTACTTTCTGGACCTGAACTAGATCCACCTCTGGATGTAGGACTCTGTTACTGAGGCTGTACCCCCCAGTGTGCTCTACTCCCCTTGCAGAAAGAAGGAACTTCTTGTTTTTTTTATTTTTAATAAAACCACAAGACCCAAGGCCACACTGGCAGGAATCCATCAGCACCTTCTCCCACTGGATCCTGGCCCAGCAGTTCCTTGGGTGACACCTCCCAGATGAGCTCATTTCACCTTCAGAAGCTCCCAGTCATCATCAGATGTCTTTACCAACCATTTTTCTAAGAAACAATATGTAAAGGGAAACTCTTCTCTTGCTGCATCTCTCAGTCTGGACTGAGCCCCTATTCTCTATTTGTTTCTACCCGGCTTGGCTCCTCACTGACGTCCAGGTTGACGTCATCTCAAGAACAGGCTCTCTGTTAGCAATCGGCAGTGTCTGCTGCCTTGGCTACGGTAAGTCCTGCCAGTGACGCACCATTAATCACTTTGCAGGTCCTGCTGCGATGATGCTTGGCAGTCAGCATCAGGCTGGAGATGTGTTGGCTTATATGTGATCTACAGGCCCCAGGGAACTCTGGGAAGGGATCACTGTATTTCTCAGTCAGATCATTATAATGTGTGAAGGCTGCCTGTTTTGTGAGGTGCTTTTGGCGTTCCTATAATTAACATTTATTTATGCAACTTTCAGAAAGAATTTAACTTGTACAAATGGACAGAAGTCTCCTGAAGTATATAAAGTTCGAATTGAAGCCAAAGTTCATGTTCCTTCACAAAGGATTGTTTTTCCAGTGAAACCTTAAACTATTAAATTGTCCTCCAGGGAGGAGCTTGTCTGAGAACTGCTGTTGCTCTCACAAGCTGACCCGTGTTGACAGGTCCCTCCTTATACGGGCATCATCTCAGTGACCAATGACCCTATGATTCATTCGAGAACAGTAAGTACTGTTGCATTCTGGGAACTGTAGTTTATTGGATTCACGTACAGTCTTAGAAAATTGCATGTCAAATAACAATTTGACGCTCACCTAGCTATAGTAGTTATGCATAATTTTATTGATTTTAATTAAAATGATCTGTCTTACCAATGGTGCCAAAAAAACGAAAGTCTTGCCAATAGCCTGGCAATGAAGTATAATTCACATTAAACAAAATACGTGCAGTGAGAATATACGAAATAATTCACTATTGTATGTCAAACTTCCTTACCAAAATTAGCCTCCATCAAGTTGCGTCGCTGTCAAGGAAAACAATTCCCGTTTCCATTTTGAGTAAATCAGTGCCCAATTAGAACCTTACCACAAGGGGGTGCTAATGTTTAAGAAACGCTGAGAAACTGTTTTATTTATTTGCAGAGACATATAGACCGTCAATATCTCATTTCCATAATTAAAGTTAAACATACTTAAAGCTTAAACTTTAAAATTGTGTAGTATGCTTCTTATTTTTTAATTCTGTTATATATAACTTTATAATATCCATCCATCTTGCAGTTGGTTATCATGCTTAGGGTCTTGAAAGGACCTGGTGTCTATCCCTTATGGAACAAGGCAGGGGGGCACCCTGGGTGGAATGGCAGTCCTAAAAATACAAAATCCATCCGTCTTCTAACCACTTATCCTGGTCAGAGTGGCGGGGGCTCGTGGGGCCTGTCCGATAAGGCTCCAGGCAGGGGTACACCCTGGGCGGGATGCCAGTCCCAAAAATAAAATATGTTATCCTTTCCAAAAATCTCGTGCACAGAGAGCATTGATTTTAAACTCAGTGTGATTGACCTGAGCCTTTATGAAGATCCTTTATTGTTCTCTAAATGGCCTTCGGGGATTACATGGTTACTTAATGGTGGTTCTGAAGGAAGCAGCACACTGCTTTAGTAAATGACACTGTTGTCCTACCAAGGGAATGACTTTGGGCTGAACATTGGGGGTGGTTGAGGTCTCCACCCATTTTGTGATTATTTGGGGGGAGTTGCATTGGCCTGTTTTGATTATTGGAGGCAGGGTGGCGAGTTACATCCCATCCATTCCCCAGTAATTTCTCACCTCCAGGGCTGGGGAGTCTGTACAATGCTTTGTATGTACATATATGTGCATGGTCTTTCCCTGTTATGTTGACTTCCACTTGCAGTTCAAAGGCATACAGTCATGCTAACTAGTGTTTCTAAATTGGCCATAGAGCATGACTTGGCGTGCCCGCCCTCTGGTGGACTGGCATCCCACCCAGGGAGTCTCTGAGCGTGGCGCGGCCTGGGATGCCCTGTGACCCTCACAAGGGTAAGCGGTTAGAAGACGGATGGTTGATATTTAAGGTGGTATTAAGAGCCCCCCAGCCATAAGCATTTAATGGATAATTAAAAGGCACCCATTCAGCTGTGTTAGGAATCTCCTCTCCCAGCCTCTGTGTCTCTTTGCCCCTTCTGGCTCAGCCCTTTTCCTGCATCGGATCAGTAACAACCAAGTTCAGCTCAAATTGCACCTTCATATTTCAGTTTGCCTAAAATAAGATCTAAATATACATATAACAGAAATATAAATGGAAATTCAAATAAATATAGAAAAATGGGCATGCCAGAAATTGTAAAGATTTAAGTTTCCATGGCTTACTTATCCCGGTGTTTATTTAATTTTGTCAAGGTTTTTCTCTCAGTGCAAATTGTCTTGGAATATAACCAGTGCAAAAATGGTCTTTATACAAATGTGTGCGGTGGGGGAGCGAGGGGGGGGGGGGGGGGTTTGTCAAAGTCTCCTTTTAGAGTTATCTGGAATTCTGCTGAAAGGAAACCTTACATTTTTCTGTGAAAATCTCAGGTGAAGTGGGGAGATTGTTCTTTACTGTCTGAACATTTGCTTATGACACTGAGTTTTTTGAGTGGATACATAATGAGCCCTTGACCCTTTTTCGCACCTCCAGATTTTCCCGAGTTCAGCACATCCCTGGGTCAACGAAGGAGGGGCTTGCGTTTCACTTATTTGACCAATCACAGTCTTCATTATATGACATCACCACATTAATTAAAACCAGTGTTTTCTGTAAACCAGCAAGGTGCACAGATCAGTAATTTTATTGCGTATGTCTTTTGTTAAAGGAAATGTCATAGATACAAAACATAGGAACATGCTTACCTGCGATGGTTGTATGGAACAATGTAAGGGCATGTCTGTAATAACAGCAACAACAATAAGGCTTGAGCCAGTGACCTTCCAATCAAAGTATGGTGAGGCTTAACCTACTAAGCCACACGCTGCCCCTAGCTCAATGGCTAGAAGCCTGAGGTTTGAAAATGAGGAAAAAAAAACAAAACAATGTGGTGATGTCATACAATGAAGATTGTGATTGGTTAAAGAAATGACCCAGGGACCCAGCCAGATAGGATAGCAGAGATTCTTGCAGTCTCAGTGACATTAGGCAGCTCAGTTCAGAAGAGCAGGTGCTGTTGTGGTTGAGGGTGCGGATTTGGGACCTGAAAGCATCTGCTGTTGTACCCTTTAGCATGGTATTTCACCTAAGCTGCTCTGGTACAAATTTTTAGGTCATTTAATAGGTTAAAGTGCTTGTTTTGGATTAAGGAATCAGCTCAACGACTAAAGATACACATCCAGTCTGAGCTGTTTAATGAAACAAAGTTTTGGACTTTAAACAGCTCTATTCACAACAAGGTCAGCGGAGTTAGCAAGCTTGTAAAACTGTTTTTGGAAGAAGAGATTATGCACAAGATGTATCCAGGAGGAAGATTAAGTACCCAGGCAGATGGTGTCATCCAAAGGTACTTATGATTGTGTAGGTGATATGTGTACATACACCAGCCCGTAATCACTCTGCAAAAAAGATTCTTCTCCAGGGCAGTAAGTGAGGCCTTTGCCAATTATTAAAATAGCTTACAAGTAAAACTACTGCAAAATGTAATTATCATCTCTTAAGAAAACACTGCCACGTCTGGGTGCAAAAGATGTGGCAGACATTAACACTGAAGACGAGACCGCAATTTAGAGCGAGAGGCCTTGCAACACAAGAGAACCTGCATTCATATTTAATTTAAATATTTATTACGCATAGATTATAGGTGAAACGGAAGGAACCAGAAATGCATCATAGGAGTTGTATGTTATGTTTTGAGCAATGAAAATAAAACCTGTTTCGTGGGACATGAAAACAACCAGAAACAGCTGCACGCTGCACAGAGGGGTAGACGGATGAGCAGGTCTGCAGCTGAACGTTTCCCCATTCAGACCTTTAGACCCCACAGTGCCGCACACACCACCGACGCCATCCTTCCCAGCGCGCATGACCAAGACCCAGGGCAGGTCCCCGGCTCTTAGGAGATTTATGGAGGACCTTTGATTGAAGGCTTAAGCGTCGCTTTCTGCCTGGGCCTGTTTAGATGTGCGTTGCTTGAGGCCCCATTTGTCCTGCGTGTATGTGCCTGTATGTCAGCATGTCTGAGTCATGATGCCATTTATAAAAGCAGGCCAGGGCTGAAATGCATCTGAAAATCAAGGGCGAAGGTTTGGTTTCAACATTGGTAGGGACCAAATCTGCCTGAACCCCCCTCCCCCCTAAACACACATGGTACTCCAACAAAGTTGGTAGAGGCATGTCCCTGCCTTTGGTAAAATGAATCTCTCATACTCATATAGCAACATGTGAACAATGTCACCTACAGGCTGTCATGTGACATCTTATTCCTAAACCATTTCTTGTGAACACATGCCTGAACATGTTCGTTCTATCTATCTATCTATCTATCTATCTATCTATCTATCTATCTATCTATCTATCTATCTATCTATCTATCTATCTATCTATCTGTCTATCTGTCTATCTGTCTATCTGTCTATCTATCTATCTATCTATCTGTCTGTCTGTCTGTCTGTCTGTCTGTCTGTCTGTCTGTCTGTCTGTCTGCCTGCCTGCCTGCCTGCCTGCCTGCCTGCCTGCCTGTCTGCCTGCCTGCCTGCCTGCCACACATCCAAGCAAATACAGTAAAGCATAGCAAGCATTTCAAACGGTTTTAAAATGCATTCTCCTACTGTTAACTCAGGTAATATTTCTAACCTCCTTATAAGGATGTGAGGGTTTAACACTTCCAACCATCACAGACAGCATAGTAAACCTGGGCAGCATATGCTGAACTTTCGAAATCGTAAATCCTCTTAGTTGAGGTCAGAGTTGAATTGCTTATTGCTTATGTGATTTCAGGCTTTCATGAATATGCATATCAAATGTGTTATACCCCATTAAATGTCTGTGCAGTTTTGTGCAGCTATGAAAAGGTTTCTGGGTAATGACCATTGTCAGAAGTGTTAAACTTAGACTAGCAGGATGTGCATAATTCCTGGTCTGTTGTCTATGACAGCCGCTGGATCTTCTACTTCTCTCTGTAAGGGATTTCACTACACAAACAAAAAACAGCTTTAAAAATTTTTACAGCACTATTGGCTAAGTAGTAATTAGACAGTGTGTATGTGAGAGATTTCGGTACATTTTGTAAATGGAAGGATGCTTTTGGTGTTCCAGAAAGCTTGTGATGTCACAATGCTTAAATCAGCCGATGACAGATGTGCAAATGTGAAATTTGTTTTTAGTTAACTGACCTTTAAACAGACACTTAATCTTCTATTAATCTTTAAGCAGAGACTGTTCTGAAGGTGCTGCATGAACGCCAGTGGGATACTGTTAGTATTACCATGCAACCAACATGCTTGCATGCCAGCCATTCCTGTACAAGCACACGCAAAAATCCATGCGTACAACCAAAGCATATCGCTGAAGGCTGGCTTTTTGTCCTGTGAGGCGGCAGGGTCCGTATCTGCGGCTCCCATTCTTACACAGGCATCAACGAAAACCACAACCACAGCTGTTTTTGTCTACTAGGCTTCTGTTGACGCCATGTGATGCCTTGGATTAAAAAAAAACACACAACTTGAGGTGAGTTCATGTTTAACTGATCTGGCTTAGACAGCAGCCAGTCCTGCGTAGATGGCAGCTTACAAAGAGGCAAAACGATTGCGTGGCTGATAACATTTCTCAAAGTAGCAGGTATTTATACATTTTTGTGGAACTTTTTATTGGCAGGAGGTCTTAGGTACACATGGCCGGATTAGACATGAAAGGCACAGAAAAGCCACAAAGTGGAGTCATAACCTTGCATCAATAATGCATTAAATCATCTTTAATGCACCTTCTTTTCTGGAAAGACAGAAACTAGGTCAGGACCATGTGAAAAGAATATAAGCTTCTGGGGTTGTTGTTGAATTTAGAAATTGATGTCGTATGATTCTTCTGTGAGATTTCAGGGCAATGTTTTGGATCTCCTCAGTTCTGTGACCCTACTGTGGACAGGTGGCCCGAAGATGGATGGATGTCTGGAAGATGGATCGCTGGTTATCCTCACTCACTCACTCACTCACTCACTCACTCACTCACTCATCCATCTAAACCAAGTTCTGTGGTTTAGTATAAATGATTATGAAAAGAGAAAACAAGTTTTGATATTGTCAAAATTCATGATATAGACAATGGGTAGGGTTGTTACAAAAAAAACATAAAGTTCTTCAAAACCAACCAAATAGAATTGTTTTGCTTTCAGGATGGGTCTGTCCAGCCTGGTTTTATTATGACATTACCTTGATAAATCTTGTTTTCTAGCTTAAATCTGCAGATTTTACCCCATTTAGCACACCAGGTAAATGTCAAATCTGATCAAACTGAGTAAGAATGGAGTTTGAAAGGGGGTACCAATGGAAATCTTTGAGGGACCTCAAAATGAATAGCAATTTTTTTAAGAAACTGTTTTTAGGCAAAGCACATTTAGTAGCATGGGAAAAAAGTCAATTTGGTTGGTATCAAGAACTTTATGTTTTTCTGGACATCCTTCAGCTAGGGGTTCCCAACCCCAAAGCTGGAGTTTGCCCCCCATCCATTACATTACGGGACTGTCCCATTTTGAAAAATAGCATTTTCATTGTCCCATCACACTTGCATGTACCAGTCCATGAAGTGTTTGTGCTGCATAAACTGATCTGCTAACATAAAAAGGTTGGAAACCATAACAGAGACTATAATTCTGAAGCCATACCTCTTACTATATGTTGTATTTCATGCTTGAACGTTGGTCTAAAAAATCTATCCAGCACAGAACATGCACAGACACAAATGGAAGCAGACCCCCCCCCCCCCCTCACCACAGCCCCTCCCAGAGGCATTTCACCTCAGGGATGACGCTCTGTGAGGGACACCTCAACGGATAAGAAATATTTCCCATTTTTTTCATCTATTCTGGGTTCTACTTTAATAAATTTGAACTTTTCACAATTTTAACCTTTAATCACAGAATACAAAAAGTACTGGGAATTTCTTTTGGTGTAGGTAGTGGCAGGAGGTACCAATTCAACTCACATTTTATACATATTTAAAAAAATAAATATAATAAAGGTAAAACAGAGGTAGTACAACTTAAATTAGATGTGCAGATAATTGTCACGCCCAGCTCGTCCGATCCTCGTGTGTACCACGCCCCCCTGATTACCCACGTGTTCTTCCCCGATTGTACCCAGCTGTGTCTAGTTACTTTGATCAGTCCTGTGTATTTCAGTCCGTGTCTTACCTGAGTCCTTTGTCTGTCATTGATGTTAGTTGCTGTTAGTTGATGTGGGCTGATGTTAGTCGTCATGTGATGTTCCCTGCTCCCTGTTCGTTTAATAAATCCCCGTTCACCCTACTTCTGCCTGCTCGCCTACTTCCTGCTCGCTCGCCAGCCGGCACGGTCACCCGCCAAGCGTGACAATAATAAATAAACAAATAGAAAACCAAGCGTATGGTGCGGACAGCTTGGGGTATGTGCAAATGAGTTTAAGACGACAAAAGGAGTATGAATGTGATTGGATTTGAAGTATGTGTTTGTACTTCTAATTGGCCCTTATTTAGCAGGACAGTGGCCTGGGGGAAGAATCCTTTCGGGTGGCAGTCCTGCTCAAGGCTCTGACTCTAAGCTTTCTCTAAGAAGGGAGACACTGGAAGTGACCTGGTTGCGAGGGGTGGGACATTATTTTCTTAGCCCTGTTCCTCCTCCTTGATGAGTCGGGTCATCAGGCAGGAGATGCTGACAGCCAATGATTTTATTCAATCATCATAGGAGGAGCTGACAGCCAATGATCTTCTCCACACATCACTGGAGGTGTTGACAGCCAATGATCTTCTCCGCACATCACAGGAGGAGCTGACAGCTAATGATCTTATTCACAGATCACAGGAGGAGCTGACAGCCAATGATCTTCTCTGCACATCACAGGAGGAGCTGACAGCCAATGAGCTTCTCCACATGTCACACAATTTGCTGTTGGCTCTGCTTAGAGTGCGATGGTGCAGGGCCAAACCAGACAGACATCGAGGATGTAGTATTCTATTATTCTATTCTATTATGGCTGTGTAGAACCTAACCATCAATGTATTGAATTTCTTCAACTGACACAAGAAGTACACACACTGTTGGGTCTTCTTAGGTCTGTGGGTGATGTTTGTGTCCCACCTGAGGTCTTGACGGAGGGTAATGCCTAGAAAGTGTCCCGTATCACCAGCGGAGCCGTTTTCAGGAAGTTGATGATCATTTCCATAGTTTTTTGTGTGTTCACCTCCAAGTTGTTCTACAAGCACCATCCCAGAATCACTGATGCATCGATGCGTAGCCTGAACAAACGTAGATGGAACGCTTCCCATCCATCTTCTGAACCTTCTGCGTTCACTGATTTGACTCGATTTAGCTGAAATGTTATAGCTGCAATATGATTTGCTTTTCACTGATAAATTCTCCTGAATTAACACTCCCAAAACAATGAAGAGGTAGCCTGAATCTAGACTATTCTAGATGAAATAAGTATCCATGAGGTTTTGCGTAAACATATCAGCTACGCAGCAGGGGCGTAAATAAAGTCTCGCACTTTAAAAGGCATTCAGGGAAGGAAACAATATGTGCCCATTAGGACTTTTCACTCTTCATCGTCTAACCGTTTTTTTTTTTAAGTCCTCGTAGCTGGAAGCTGTGAATAGCTGCAGCAGCAGCCCATGAATGAACCTGTGTTCAGGCTGTTTGTTCAGCTGCCTGTGCTTTGCTCTTGTGCGACCCCATGCTAGACACTGCCTGAGCAGGGACTGCCACTACCGCAGAGCCACACATTCGAGCTTCCACTCGTATACGTTACCCCCCACTTCCTTTAATTGATGCGTTTACTGTTACGGTACCATTGGCCTCAGGAGAGTACTTCACTGAGAACCCATTCCTGAAACCCAAACACCTCATTTTACTTACGCTTAGTGTCTTCGGTGTATCTTCACCCAGCTTGATTCAATGTATATCTTGATGGATGGAAGTGCAAGTCTGTGCACAAATCTTAGGCAGCCAAAGAAAATAATGTTTAAATGATCCTTATATTGGTGTAAAACTATACTATTATGTCTGTCAAAGTGTGTTAGCTTAGCCATTTCAAAACCTCTGTTAAAATCACCCCATTTTTTGATGCCATCCAATACACCCATGTATATTTTTGACTCGACCACTAGCACACCTCATATAGCTAATCAATATCTCATTGACTTTTTTTAGGTAATTAAATTCATTAATTAAGTTGGTGGTGAAGTCTAATAAATACATGGAACGGCTGAGGTGCCCCTGAGGAGAGGTTGGAGAACTGAAGCGGGGTTCATCTAACCATACAACTATATATGAGTAACTTTTTGGAGAATAGGAGAAATCTTTGCTAGTTTTTATTGTATTATTCATTTTCTTTTCTTTTTTTTTGATTGATATGTTTATTAAGCAGTGATTTGAACAAAGCATCAATATCAGTAAACAATTATTTTGTTTAATAAGCTTTAAAAAACGTGGGAAAAAAGGTAAATGAACACATATGTAAATAAATAAAATTTTAAAAAAATGGGGGGTGTGTAGGCTCAAACAAGAGATAATGACACAGAACTGACATACATTAGGAGGGGCTCCCACCTTTCGTGGTTGTGTTATTCTTAACTTGCATATGTACTAATGTAAAATTGTGTTTAAGCCGCCCTCCAAACCAAGCTTTGCTGTGACTAACGGCTAAGCATGAGCACAAAACACAAGAACATGTTTTCTTTGGAACATATACTAGGTGAGACTGTGCTCCGGTGTCTCTGTAAGAATTTTGTAAGAACACTGTATTGGGGGAATGTAGAAACACGACAAACTGATCCTTCCAAAGTTCAGTGGGTTCTCTTAATATATTACTGGTCAGGTATGAATAAATGGGAAGAGGTCATCAAAAAACAACAGTTTCTATTTAAATAAGACCATTAATCAAGGGCAACCCGGAATTGTGGTCTTCTTTGGGATCGGGAGATGAAGTGGGGAGGAGCATGGTGTCCAAGGAAGTAACCATCGGGACAGACAACAAAAGTAACCAGAGGGCTGAAGCTGGGGGGTTGAGACTTTCAGGCCCCATCTTAGGGTCTATCTGACTCTCCTTTTATTAATGATAAATGGACAAAGCTTTGGGGGGTCAGTAAACTCCATTAGAAGCCATTACACAATGCTGTAAGCATTCTGAATGATCTGATGATCTTTTCAGTGTAGTGAACTGTTATGAACTTGTTGTAGTGAACTTGTTAATGTTTCTAGACTGCGGATGGTACAGCTGAGGGAATCTCACCCTGAACAGAACATACCTCATAACTTTTCAAGAGGACAGTAGATGAATATTGACTTATCCCAGTCATTTGTTTAGTAAACCTCTCAAAAGAAACATCTGACGTGAAATCAAGGAATGGAAGTTATCTTCTGCAGGTTGACATACGTGCAGTGACTCACAGTCCACCTCTTTGACTTCCTCGGCTCATCTTGATCGTGTTGCTCTCAGAAGAACCATGGAGTCCGAGAGACAAGATCTTCAGAGGCATATTTTCATGTCTTCCTGTGGGACTCCAGTGGGTTCAGAGCACGGCTGCTGCAGCTGAAAGTCACAGAACTCTGGCTATTTCTATTAAAGGCTTGTCCTTCGCTCCCTGAAGGTCAAACTCACAACACCATAATCCCACCGGGCTATTGCACTGCGGAACAAAATTGCACAGCAGTGAGAAGCAATAACAGTAATTATGATTTATATATCCAAAAGGTATTGTGAGTTGTCTTTTGGTATTAGGATTCCTGAAACAGGACTGCTTTAAATCCATCCCATCAGTAACTCTGATTGCACCCTAAGCAGGTACCAGTGCACTGAAATGATATCGGAAATCTTTGTTTTGATAAACTGAGAAGTTCAAACAATTTAAGCAACATCACCAATAAATGGTTTTGTACTACTTTAGTTAAAAAGAAAGTGTGATTGGACTAGAGTAATAAGACATATTAAATTATGTTTAATAGGCAGCGAATATCGGTGAACATTGAGGAAAAAGCTGTTTTTAAGTAGACTGGCTCGTTTAGTCCGGCACCGACCGAGTTAAGAGACACGGCTGGCTTGATTTGACAGCGGGTGAAGCAATGTAAAAGCAGGACCGAGTAGGGGAGGTAGGTGGGTTCTGATAGCACCTGCCACGGCCAGATCGCTTCTGATCCGCAGAAAAAGCACTCTCTCTGGTGTGATGCGTCTTTTTTCTTTCATGGGTTTTAAAGAAGAAGAGATTATATAGGTACAAAGTTTCGGGAATTAAGCGTTTTGTGCGTCTGGAAACTGCGCAAAAATACGGCAAAAGTTTGTTTCTCAGTGCTGAACCTGGGAGTTTTTTATGTTAATTTGAGCGGCTTTTTCAAGACAAATCCTACGGATCTAGCATTTATCGTATGAATCATAAGTCATACATCTCACATGTTGTGTTGTGTGGGACGCAGAGGAATGCAAAGATAACTTTTAAAGAGTCAGCTTTCAGTCACTTCTGACCAGCACCTAGGGAACACAACGAGGTACGTAGTGTCTTCATATCACTATAAGGTGTTTCTTTTTTACTGCCAGTGTACGATGAATACTTATAACCTAAAGTAACGATGACTTTTCTCAGATTTTCGTCCGAGTATAATCTGGTGTGCTTCGAAGGGACGATGTTAGTGTGTGTTATATGAACCACAAAAGTAAAACAAACACGCGAATATAAATCGACAATAACACATGCATATGTTAATGTGTGAGCATTTTAAAAACTAGCAAACCTTAAGTGTGCACTCCGGTTCTTTGCGGTGAACGGAGCTCTGTCCAGTGGTGGTCCCTGGTTGTAAAAGTGAAAATAGCAACGAACCGCATTTTGAAATCCCTGTCGGCATTTATAATTCATACGCTTATATATAATGAATGAATGCCGAGTAAAATGAAAAAGGATTCACCAGCATTATTGTGTTTTTAGAGTAGGCTTAGACTACGTAGTTTTTATTTTTTCTGTTAGTAATATAAAATAATTACACTATTTACAGGAGAGACACTATGCAGCAGAATGGTGTAACTGTATGTGTAATTATGTAAAAACTAAAAGAAATGCGTTGTCGACAAGCCAATGGTCCTGTGTTTCCTATGAAATATTTAAGCATTTTAAAACTTGCCTAAGAGTTAACGGGTTTAATGGTTTGTCGGAGAAAAGCGACAGAAATAGAGAGGTAGGGGCTTTGTAACAGCCTGTTCAGTCAACGATAAAATGAAATGGGATGGTGAAAATGCAGGACAGACTCCCAGGGGTGAAAGATAACCGAAAACTGCTTTTAAGGCCGGAGTACGTGACCAAACCCGCGGTCTACAATGGGTAATACTGTTCCTGGTATCTGCTCTCATTTCCTCGGTTGTCAGTCTCACAGTAATTGTTTCTTGTAGCTTCTGCATAATATCAGAACGTAGCAGTCCCTCGCGTTCCTGGAAAGAAAATGCCTATAAATCTTTAAAAGTATGCAATTAAGCTGAACAGCTACTGTAGGTACAAACCTGGAATATGCCAGTCAGGACATGAATAGAACGAAACAACATCTGCAATCTCTAATTATGTTTCCACGAATGGATAACCAAAATCAGAATTACAGCTTTGTCTCTTGGTACAGTTCTTTACCTTTGAAGTTCAGCCTTGACACATTTCAGAGGTGTTTCCTCTGGATTTCATTAGATGTGCATTTTTGAATCAGGTGTTATAGAGCTTTTAAAATGACAGCTTTGCATTGTTAGAAGACTTGAAAATTAAGGCAAGGTGGCTGGTTTTCTCGATTTACAAAATGTTTCTGCCATGTGCCACTTTGGAACCAGCCCAGCCTGCTCCAAACTCACCCCCAGAGCCTTTGATCCCTATGTGAGGGGTGTCTGCCACATCTTCTGAAGTGTCTCGCCTGGGAGAAGATCCAGCTCCCCTTTGGCAGATTAACTGAAGATCGCTGGACACAGAGGTAGATAGTTCAGGTCCAGAAAGTAAAAATCCAGATCAAGTTTTGCTCTCTCTCTTATATGTGTGTCATGCAACCCAAAGGTAACGTTTTTTTTTTCCAACCAATCAGTTGAGTATAAAGAGTCACAGTCACAAAGTACTCAGCTGGTTTGTTGAAACAAAATCTTAGTCTGGATTTTTACTTTCATATGCGAAAGAATCTCTGGAACTCCTATCTCAGTCCCCTGCCTTGTGCCCGGTGATGCACACGGTGTCCCCAGCTGCGTATGAGCATTCCAGACACAGGCATCACATTCAGAGTGACCCCTTCCTGAACCTCCTGGGCTGTAGGTTCACCAAGACCATGTGCAGGAAAAATGGTAGTGCAAGAGGGATAGATGGATGGATGGATGGATGGATGGATGGATGGATGGGATTCAGAACTCAAGGTGGGTGGACTTATCCGGCACTTCCAGGCTAACTGGTGTTGTCCAATTTCCTCTCGTTTGCCTGGTTTCCATGGGTCAAACAGATGGTCCTGGAATATTCAGATGTTCATTATTTCCATGGTCCTCTATCACCTTGTAACTTCCTGCCCCGAGAGCCTGAGCAGGGCTCTCTAAGGAAAAGCTGGCCAGCATCACCGCTGCGGTGCCCGATTTTGTAGCCTGGATACCAGCTCCCAGTTACCGGAGCGAGAACAAAAAGTTAAAGTCTCATGGCAAAATGTAAATACTGTCCAGAATTCAGCTGCGTTGCCTCACCGAGTAAAAGAATCTCAGTCAAATAAAACTGCTAATAATCCCACTTCACAATTGTCTGGAAATCTGTGTGTAGCCAGAGGTGGATCGTTCAGGACCAGCATGTAAAAATCCAGACCACAATTTTGTTTCAACCAACTAGTTGAGTACACTGTGACTAGGACTCTGTCAATTCAACTGGTTGGTTGAAAGAAAATCTTGGTCTGAATTTTACTTTCTGTGCCTGAACTATCCACCCCTGGTTTGTACCACATCCCTGTCATTCAGACTGCTTTAAAAAATATGTTTATGGCATCCTGTACCTACAACACTTGAACTGAAATATGCATAGATTTAAAATAAAATACGCAGATTATACATTTGTGTTACATTTATTTGGTTATCTTGTGCAGACTAATTAACTGGTTAATACAGTCATTTATGAGCACATACAGCTGGTTGATGCTTCACAGGCTAGGGACCGTAGTCCACAGAACAACAAGAAGACAGCTCCTGGGATGGAACTAGTAACAATTAAATGTCTTTAGGCATCACCTGGTTGGTCAGAAACGTATGTGGACCTGAGCTGAGTGTGCAGTAAGGGAATATCAGGTATCACTCAGGCACTCTTTAGGTGGTACTCAGATAGTGACTGGGTGGTGTATCGTGCCCGCAATGACAGGGAGAGTGTATGTCTTAAAGAGGCTGACAGAGCAAAGCCACAGCAGAAGGGTGGGGTCCAGCGTGGGACCTGCCGGGTGGGACCTGCGCACCACAAGCAAAGGAACCGCTTGCAACTGGTGGTTCTGGGAGGAGAACAGCGGCCGACCACATTTGATCTGCCTTGATTAAATGACACTCAGCCTCTGTGTGTTAATGGTCTCAAGGTGGAGTCTGCAGCATATCAGAACCTCCTTCCATATTTAACGCTGGGCCACGTTCAAGGAGACGGATCTCCAGAAGAATCCTTTCATTATGGTCACGCTTACTTGCATGACGTAGCTCATGCAGTAGATATTAATGCACTCACTCATACTCGTGGCTGAATCACCTTAGCATGACCCGGTAACAGTCTACTGGTCACCTTTCATCCCTTGACTTTTTTGGGGTGTTGTCTTGAACCGTTCTGAACTTGCTGTTTGGCGCATTCTGTCTGGCTTGTTTTCATGCAGATGCTCTTGGCGTTAAAAGAACACATCGCTCTTACCTCTTGACCTTGAAGCAGCTCCTCCAGCTCTAAGCTTCCACACTCCTTCTCCCTTTTGTACAGTTTGGACTTGCAACACATTCCTTAACATGCTCTTAGGTGAATTCCAGCCAAGTGGGTGTGCTGGCACCTGAACGATGGGGGAGATATGAAGAGAGTGAAATGGGGCACGCAGATAAGGCTCGCTGTTGCATTAATTTAAACACCACGTTCATTTTTCATAAATTTAGACTTTTTCACTTCATTACTTTGCGAGCTAATAATACTGCACATGAGGAAAAATGGACCACAAATTGCTGGTATGCTAACATACACCTGGTATCAAGCTCCATTTAAATACTGTTTATTGACTGGGGATGGTTTTAAACACCAATAAACATTTTTGTGTCCCCTGGTCTGTGGACATTGGGTCAGCTGGGCAGGAGGCTGTTAGATGTGACAATCTAGTCAGCATTTTTAATTTAGTTTGTGGGATATTTCCGTTCAGTAAACCCTAAAACCTGGAAATGCAGCTGAATGTGCAGGTGGAGCAGCTGAATGCACTGGTGCTGAGCTGAGCCCTGAAATGGGACTGTGGCTTTTCTCTCTGAAGGCGACAGCTACACCCTTTGACTGCTGTTGACGTCAGCCCGGGAAGGATCCCGCGAGTCTCAGATTTCCCTCTGGGTGCTGCTCTCTGCACCTGGTATCAGTCCAAATGCACTGGACCCAAGCCAGCGTCCTCCGGGAACACACTGCCACGCACAACGATTCGTTTGAAACGCATCGCAAACCAGAAGGATGTAAAGACTCTGCTCAGCGCAGGGCTTGACTGTGCAGACTTCACGTCTTCTCGAAGCTCAGATTTAGCAGATGAACATCACCACTTCAAGGTCCCTGTGTCCGATGCTGTCTGCGGGACTGGTGTTGAGTGGAGTGAAGCAACTTTGGGCAGTTTAGCGTGTGGCTCAGAACCTAACGTTAAGGTTGATTATGAAATGGGCTGGAGTGCTGTGTGGAAATTATATATATGATCTTAATTACCTCTTTCCTGTACCGTCAGCGTTAATGAGGCCCAAACCCTTAGTTTTAGATTACATGTTTTATATGAAATGCAGAGCTGGTGATCCTAGCTGAAGTTACATGACCCATCTGTTAACATAAACTAAGTAATTACTGTACTGGAAAAGCAAAAACAACCAAAACAACGTAATGTTTCCATTCCCCAGCTAACATCTTTCCGTAATGTCATACCTATGTACAGTGGTGTGCAGGAGTCTTAGGTTGTGTACCTGGCTACAGGAAGTCCTGTAGACCCCACTCACACCATTTACGTACTGGGATATTTTTACTGTAGTATTGTACCAGAACATTAATCTCCATCTATTATGGTTCTGATATGTGTCATCAAGCAACGCAATACTGACAAACCACCGTTTCACAACTAAAAGTTAACAGACAAAGGTGGATTCTTTCTCTGTAGGGTGATCAGGTACTTTTACATGGCTTTAGAGCCCTTCATTTTGCTACAGGTGAATACAGCTGTCATATCTGGCCTGTGTAATCACTTAGACACCAAGACAGTGGAGGTCCTAGAGGCTCATGCGTAATACATTATTTTAAAACATGACCGAGGGGTTTCTCTAAAAAAAGCCCACACACGTTTTCACATGTGGTCAGAGTCATGTATCGTGTCGTGCATCTTGTGTAATTCCAAATGAAACTGCTCATTTTTTGATGTACAGTTGATAGTTACATGGGATTATGTGAAAGGATGTAAAAAAGACATTAATGAGTATTTCGGTTTGTGTCATACTCCGCTGTTAGAGGAGAGATTTGTTTACTGTGTTTGCGTTTTGTTTTCTTTGCGGTTAGTGGCTGAGTGTGCTAACTCACTCTTTGGCTTAAAGGCAATGAAGCGTGACGAAGATTTGTTTCATCCGCCGGGCATTTTTCTGGAGCTCTTAGTCATTTCCAGTTTTACTGGCACATTTTTCCCTAATCCCCTTCGATGTCCTGCACTTCCAGCTGCTTGGCTGTGTGGATTACCGCCTCATCATCACCGATGACCAACTAGCTTCTGCTAATGATCTCGGACACCCCTTGCCCCCCCCCAAACCCCCAATCAAATGTTTCCTTGGGCTTGAAAGTGACTCCTGAGGACTGAATAATGTAGGAGTTTTACCTCGTCTGAGAGAAAAATTGACTCACTGGATCACATTTAGCCTAACTTGCAAACATAAGGACTGCTTTACATTGTGCGACTCACTTCGTTAGCATCTAGTTGAAGTTTGAATAAGGATTTTTGTCAACTTTAATAATGACTCTTTCATTGATCCCTTGCAGGGACATTCTTTTTTTTGCCTACCTCTTCTTGGGTTTTCTTGGCGAAGGGGACCCATGGAGCTAGGGGTTAAGGGCCTTGCGCAAGGGCCTACAGACATGACATCCCTGCTGAGACTGAGCTTTAACCAGCAACCTTCTGCTCATAGGCACAGAGGCTTAGCCTGCTGACCCACACACTGCTCCTAAGGTTATATTTAATCTACTATCCTCATTGCCCTGTGAGGCTACAATGGATACGAGGTTTAGTTAATTGTTGTTGTCATTGTACCAGGTACAATGAAATTGTGTCACCTAAAACAATGCATTAAAAAAGCATATAAAAACAGATATTAAAACAATAATTAATTCATTCACGCACACACACAAACATTCATTCGAACATCATTGCACAAATCCCTAAAAAAAATGGATTGCAAGATGGGTGGATGAATGGATGGGAAGCTAGAATTATGTTGCCTACAGAACTACTGTGACAGATGTTGTACTGCCAGGTGTGTTTTCTTGTGCTAGGTTGCATTAAAGCCTTTGGTTCCGTTTCGCCCTAGGTCAGCATGGGGGCTTATGCAGCCACCCTTCTCCTGATGAGCGTGGGCCTCCTGGCTATCCGTGGCTACCAGAGGTCCACCCCCCGAGTCCGCCTGCCCTTCAAAGGTGAGCCTCCATCATACATTTTACTGCATATTCAGGTCCAGCTCCTACTATTTTTTCCAGTCTTTTGTAACCAGGAAGTTTCCAGGAAGCGGCATACGGAAAACCACTCAGGTTTTCCATAGTGTGCCTAAAATGTTCCTTAACACTTGCAGCACATCCACTCCCTCTCTTCCCAGTGGAGACAATAGGTCTGGAGAGAGGGACAATGAGCCTTCAGTTAGTGGTAATTGCGTATTGTGTTTTCCAAGCTTGTGGATAAATATGTCGATTAAAACGAATTCGGAATAATTATAATAATTCTCAGTGCCACCACCACTCCCTTGCGTAGCTGTAATTAAATCTTGCTCTGAAAGATGACCTGTACAAACAAACTCTTAGCACGGAAGAGCTTTACTTGCGGAGATGTCAGTCCCACAAGTAAGGAAAGGCATCGTTTTTGTTGAGTGTCACATAGTTAAGATGTTACCGCTACAGTACTTTGCACGGTAAATAAAATTTACTGTACTTGTTATCAGTCAATCTAGTCTTGTAGAGCCAGCAGCATCTGACACAAGATCTCCCGCGCCTTTTGATGCCAGCAGAGATCTGCTGTCTGCTGTGTGACCCCAGGCGTCAGAAAAATTCAGCATGAGGTGATTGACAGGGAGACGGAGTTGGGAGAAAGCGGCTCGAATCTGACGCGTATAACAACAGGCTGGTCCCAGGATAGGAGGCCATTGAACATGTGTATAAATAGACCTGGTGGCTGCTTAATTTACCTCAGCGACAACCCCCCTCCAGAAGATCCCTGTCCTGCAGCCTGTTCTGGCATGGCAGGCAGATGTGCCTGTTATGTGGTTACTCTAAAGCAGGTCTCCGCCTTGTGGTAACTTTCAGGTTTACCACAAGTTTTGGAGGGAAGACTTCTCTGCTGTGTCTCCTCTCATCATCGCATTCATACTTTGGTAGGAAGGTCACACAGCTGTGTTTTCTCCTGCAGTGGGGTTCATGTTTGCTGCGAGCGTTCTGCATGTCGTGGAGGCTCCTCCGCTGACTCTTATATCCTATGTCGTCCATCTCACTCCCTCTGCTACCTGCGCAGCTTTTCCTCATCCTCCCTCACTTCTGTATGTCAGGAAACATCCTTGGAAATAAAACCAAGAGCCACAACACAAGACCAGCAGTGGGTAGCAGATCACTCCGGAGGGCCTCAGGCTGGAGTACTTGATATTTGACTGCCTGATAGACAAGAAGAATAATTAAACATGTAGAGACAAATAATAGTAGCAGATAATAGTTAGAATGTTTGCTGGGACAACGAGAATGGTACTTTCTAAAGTAATTTAAGGATTCAGTTGCAATAAATATTTTGCCTGTTGAATCACCGATATGCTTAGAAAACACCTCTAAGATTAACAAATTTAATTAATTCAACTAAATCAGCCAGAGGACAGCAAAGGTTAGAGGACGCCTTCATAACATGGGCTTATGATGGAAAACCGGAGAAGAACTACTGTATTTGGAAAGTGAAGTGGAAGCTGTGCAAATCTTTTGTCCCTCACTGAGCATCAGCACAAACCATAGAAGGAAAGTTAGCCAAGCTAAATCTCCTCCGTCTCCAGCCCAAGTGACCAATGGAGGAACATGATCCAAGTTCACACAGTCCTGAACTCAACCCTACAGCCTTTATATCAGAACTGACTCATGAACGCAGGCAGAAACTGGCTGGGGATCACAAAAACATTCCGTTACTCTAAGAGTGGTGGAGGTTTGGGATAAGCAGTGGAATGGAGTCATCCACCAAGCAGCACAAAGCCAAATAAACTTTTCATCATAAAAAGTTCAAGTGAAAAGATGTTCCGAATAGTTATGTTGTGATTTATGTTGTGATTTTGGACTACATTAAATATAAACCAAACCATAAACAGGCAGTGTTTGACCTCTCATGGTATCATAATTGACTGAAACTACTTTGAGATTGTTGACAGTCATTCAAAGGCCGTAAAAACCCACTTATCACAGCCATTAAGCCAGTAACCTGCTGCTTTGCACACTAACCGTGTCATGAAGTGCAGTGTGCCTGTAACGCCCAGTAGCCACTTTAATGCAGTGGAAATGTATTTTATTTCCACCCTTGGTCTCTGAGTCGCTAAAAAGGCGATATTTTATTACTCTACACTGCACTGAATCAGTTACTTGGAGTATTCCTCAGTATTTCCAGGGGTGTGTTATCTCTGAATTACGCACCGTGCCGTGATGTAATCCTGCCTTCCCAGCTTTTCATTTTGGAGGATATCAGAGGTACGAGGGTTTTCTTTAGGCTGTTATTGTTGTCTGAGTTTTTCATTCATAGGCCCAGAGTTCACTGTTTGCCCATTTAAGTGGAGGTATAAGTGATATTTGACTTTGGATTACCAGTCATTACTGCTGCTGGTGCAATGTGGATTTTTTTTCCCTTTGCTTATTCAGAGAAAGGAAATCTTCCCACATTTAATGTTGTGCCATGACAAATAACATAGGCAATTCCGTACCTTATTCAGGAGGCTTCAGACACCATGTTTTTTTGTCTCAGCCTCCCTGACAGATTATTTTTATAAATCCATTTCATGATTTTGTCGCATATTCTTTGGGTTGAGAGCCCCCCTGAGGATCCAATCAGTGAATTACCCCTGGCAGATAGCATCAAGCCAGACTGTCCCCAAAACATCACCAAAGCCCGAGACTATATGGATCCATCACCTTCATCAGGTGCTTCTTTTTCATGACCTCATTTCTCCCAAAATGTCCTTAGTTGAGAGTTGAATCTTTGCCAAAACCCAAAATATTAGCAAATATTGAAAGTAAAAAATGGTTCCCTGAAAGAACACCCCCACTTCATACATACTCTCTTGGGATTAGCACACTTTTTTAAATATTAAAATAATAAAAAGCACTTTACATGTACAACAGAAATGTCCCTTTTGTGTGTTAACAGTATTCCTTTGTTCTGATTGGTTGATGTCTACTGAGAACACTAACCATTCCGGTCACTACAGTTTGACCTCATCCCAGTACGCCAGCAGAGATGACTGAAATAGTGTCACGCTAGCGATAGTATAGGCCCAGTTCCACGTTCCCACTGTCCTGCTTATCTCGATTTACCCTGCTGTAGTTGAAAAGCATGGCCATCCAAAGACAGGGTCCAGACATTAGGGCAGGAGTAAATAGCACAGATCGGTGATTATAACTGGCCATTCTCGGACTGGGTTTGAGAAAGAGCACCTTGTTTTTCATTGTGCCTCCTCTCTGTATTATCATCAGCTCCATACAGCTTGAAAGCCGCCTCAAAGACTGGGTCCTCTGTCAGGGGATGCCACAGCGGTCTCTTCCTGAGCCGGTCTATTTATGAGTGTAGAAAGATCTGTCTGATACTGATGGACACCATCCTCCTCCCCCCAACACGTTCCAGGAATAGAGGGGTGGAAAAGCACAGTCCACATTGCCTCCGCTCTCTGTCAGCCCAGAAGATTGATTGTTCATTGTGTACAACAAGGATCAGCCTTTGTTCTGCAGGGGCACCAGTGAAGCCACTTGTAACACCGTATGAATGTTCCGGAAGCCTTCCGTGGGATAGATGAGGCTTCGATCTGCTCACTAAGGCCATCCAGGGAATGCCGTGACCATTTTGGTCTGGACAGCTTCTGATCTGTGTGGGGTGTCTGCCCAGCTGGGTTTAATGAAGGACTATGTGCTAAATAAGAGTAAAGACAAACATGATTGTATAAACCCTGAGAAACGCCTGCCGTGTAGAATTAACCATGAGGAATTTCCCTAAGCAGCATTTTATACAGCTTAGACCATTAAACTGCTCTAAACGCTGAGTGAGAACAGCTCATAAGTGGAGTCATTTAGTCCTGGTGAACCTTAGATCCTTAATACCCCGGTGCCCTATTCCCTGAATCGCCTCTTTTCTGGAATACAACGTATTATAACTAAATATGATTTGCTTTGTGAAGTTTTCCTGCCTTTTTGAACCCTAATGTATGTGTGTGTTATAATTTAATAAAGAGCAGTGGGTTCAGGCTGTGTTTCTGTGATCTCACCATCACTTCCCCTTCTTCTTCCCAGTAATCAGCGATGATTTGTCAGCCGACGATGTGCATTTTATGTTCTCATTCCTTTTCTCTTCTCATTTCTCATTTTCCTTCCCAGTGCTGTGTGTCCCTGTTCTGTCAGACTAAACTTGCACACTTGTATTTATATCTTTGTGGGGGATCATGCATTCATTTCTATGCGAAAACCCCCCTCCCAACAATAACAAGATTAACCCCTACCCAGCCCAACCTTAACCATAAGTATGACCACATTGCTTTTAGCACACTGTGGTCCCAAAAATGTAATATATATTCATGACCACACATACACACCTGCATACACACACAATCACACGCACACACACACATACATATATACTGTACATATATATGTGTGTGTGTGTAAATTGTTGTTGTTGTTTTATTCCCTTTGTAGCACTTCAAAGGTTTTTCCGAACGTGAATGGTTCATTTCATCAGTAACATCTTTTTCAAAAAGGAACAAGGATCAACACAAGTTTTTGCTTCAGGTGTGGAATCTAGGCGTACCTTTGATCTCTGATTTGAAGCACGGCTATCTTCACATCTCAGGATCATATCTACCATACAGCAGTGTTTTCTCAGACACTATTCTTTCTGTGTGCTTTGCACTGTCTTTGCCAGTCCCTGGGCAGGTTGGGCCCCCGGTGATTCCCACACGACTCTAATCACTGACTCCCCAAGACCATCACATTGATCAAAAGCTTCTCCCATCGATTTAATGACCTCCACCTGATCGCCGCACCAACTAGGGGGAATCAGGCTGCCCCAAGAGATCTGGTTACTTTGCTTTTTTTTTTTTAATTGTTTTTGGGTAAATTAGCATTTAAAAATTGTTCTGGGTAGTTTAATTTAAAAACACAAAAATCTCTTTTTTTAAAAACAAAAAAAAAAAGCTCATCAATTTTGTTACTCACAGTAACAAACCGGGACCGAAGTTTGTCCTGAAAAGGTCAGAGTGACATTTTTCAAAAATCAAAGGGAAAGTTCTTCTATTGCACACAATGCAAATTCCTTTGAATTCTTGTGACACTGTCTGACCATAAACAGAATGAATGGGGTTTTCAGCTGAATAACTCTGATGTTCTATAAAATAAAGCTGATGTTACTGTTTACTTTCATGTGATCTCCTCATTTAATGCAACAATTTTTCATAGTATTGCATGCATCATTATTAATACTGTTCTGGCCAAGGACTACAGATCACAGCAGCTCAACATCTCATTAGACAGTAGGAGCGCTGAAGACCTCGGACCCTCTTTGCTAATGAATAAGCAGGGTGGGAGCACTGGGTCCGGTTAATCATCGTCAGCCAAAGGGGGAGAGACCTCAGCCGCTGCCATTTCTGTTCTGCAAGGCTGCTCAAAGCACTTGGTTACGTTTCCGTGTTTGTGCTGCCAAGGAAGAAACCCTTATGGTTGTTCTGTAAAATTGGGAGACCTGGGAACAATGGCTTGTGCAGTAGAATGTGCTTTAAATGCTTGGAATCAGTTTGCTCTTTGATATGATCTTGTTTTAAACAATCACTTGAAAAAAAATGTATATAATTACACCAACTGACTGGGAGATGTAGTGTTTCCTAAAAAGAGACCATACTCTATTAATCCCCGTGAGAAAATTCTCTTTTCGCCTACCCTATCTTGCTCTCCATGACTACAGCCCTATTATTTTCATGATACAGAAAATGTGGACGAATCGCGGAATTGAGGCAAGAAAATGGTATTTACTTATAAACACTGAATCACATGGAATTTGCAGATATTGAGTTGACAGTTAAATACCTATTAAATTTTTCACGTTCTGCAGTTGTCCAGATAATGTAAAATCCCCTCGCAGTAGACATAGCTTTAAATGGAAGTACTCCGCCACAGCCAAATCTGGCCAAATGAGTGCAAGGATGTTGTCTTACCATAAGGCCTGTTTCTACCGTAGGAACTCAAACATTTACAGGAACATGTCCGTTTGTAACTCCATTGCGGTGTAGGATCCTGTCCATTCACGAGCGAGCCAAACTCGCCTGATGTTTTTATTCAACCTCTAATAGTAGTAAAAACAAAATGATGCCCAACCCACTTTATACACTTAAAATTCTGTAAGCTTAAATTTAAGTGACCCGTCCGTAAATGACCCAAATATCCCAGAACCCAGAACTAAGATTTTAGAAGCTGCTGAACCGAAAGAATGAGCCTTTAAGGAGACAAAAGTGAATACAAGGAATAGAGAAAGAGCGGAACGCGTCATACCCTGACGCTTATTCTTTCAGTTTGGCAGCTAAAACTTAAAATCTGAAACAGATCAAAATAAATCCAAGAAAGTAGAATTTGGAAAAAAAATATATATGGAATTTGAGAAGAAAAATCTGATTTCATATAGCCTTACATTAGACACACTGACACATGGACAGGTGAGAACAAGCTCGGGAGGTGGCAGTGCCGGGTTTGGGTTAGGGTTAGGGTTAGGGTTAGGGTTAGGGTTAGGGTTAGGGTCAGCCAGTGTGCAGCATCCCTAGAGTTGAAGATTAAGGGCCTTGCTCAGTTACCCGTGGTCATGCGACTATTCTGCCGAGGCTGAATCTGCAGTATGTAGTGGTCAGTTCCCACCGAAAGTAGTCCAAGGAAGGCCAACCGGTGAACTAGCGACAGGGTCATGGGTGCCCAAGGTTCACCGATACATGTAGGGAGTGAAGGGCAGCCTGTCTGGTCTGATCTCATAGGAGAGCTAGTGTATCTCAATCTGCTGAAAGTTCATGCTGGCTATGACAGAAAGGTGTCAGAAAACACATAGTGCATCGCAGTTTCCTGTGTATGACAGGTCTGTGGCTATGCGTCCACACCGTGCCCATACTGACCTATGTCTGTTGCCAAAAGCGCCCACATTGAGCACGTGAGAGTCAGAACTGAACCATGGAGCAATGGAAGAAGGTGGCATGGTCGGATGAGTTACGTTTTCTGTCACACCATGTGGATGGCCGGTTTAGTGTGCATCATTTATTTGAGGAAGCACCATCATGCAACATGCGTAGAAGACAAGCCAACAGAGGCAATGTGATGTACTGGCCAATGTTCTGCTGGGAAACCTTGGGTCCTGGCATTCATGTGACACGTACCACCTACCTAAAGTTTGTTGCAGACCAGATACACCCATTTGTGGCTACAGTATGCGCTGATGGCAATGGCCTCATTCAGAAAGACAATGCCATACTGTGAAAATTGTTCAAGAATGGTTTGAGGAACCTGACAAAGAGATTAAGGTTTTGACTTGGCCACCAAATTCCCCAGATCTCAATCCCACCGAGCATCTGTAGGAAGTGCTGGTCAATGACGTCCAATCAATGGAGGCCCCATCTTGCCACTTACAGGACTTAAAGAATCTGCTACTAACGTCTTGGTTCCAGATACTACTAGACGCCTTCAGAAATCTTGTGGAGTCCATGTCCTGATGGATCACAGCTCTTTTGGTGGCACAAGGGGGACCTACACAATATTATGCAAGTGGTCTAATGTTATGGCTGATCGATGCAGTGAATAATTACACAATTTAAGTGCTACTTTAGGAAGGACAGATCTCATTGTTCACCATGGATGGCTATGAGGTGATGGTTCACCAAATAGTGAACTGCTCCTTCTGCCTTTAGCCCTCTACTTTCAGGTGGAGAAAAGGCCTGTTGATGAAATGATCAGAACAACAAATGTATTCTGGTTAGTGCCCACACCCCTTTTACATAGATGCTGGGCATTCAGGGCAGAACGGCTTGGAACAAGATGAGAGAGACCCTTGAAATAGATCACCCCTCTCACAGAGGGAATGGCATCCGGAGCCCTCTGGGGCAGCTAGACGATGCAGTCGGCTCATACAGCTGAAGAGGAGGCAGAGAAGTGGCTAGCCTTCTTTACCTAGTCAGGCACTCCAATGCCATGTACCCATCTAGTGTCAATGATCCCTCATACAAACACAGATATGTGGCCCTGTTTGTCTGGTGAACGTATACTACTGCAAATGTGACTTATCCATTCGCCAAGGCTAGCATCACCTTAAAAACTGTCACGCCAGATCTCTCATTGTTTCCACTTGCTAAACTTTACATCAGTGTTTCCCAATCCGGTCCTCAGGAACCCGCATACAATCAACAGTTTTTGGACTGTCTGGTAGGGAGCTCAGTGGGAAGAAAAACATGAACCGACTCTGGGTCCCCGAGGACCGGGTTGGGAAATGCTGCTTTACATCAACATCTAGCGCACTTTACTCTATCATCAACACTTGTCTACCAACACCGCGCTCTCCAGGAATTTTTGCCTTATACACTTCGGTTTCCATCCTGTGCCATGACTTGCGTGCTAGTCTAGCCTCCTGTTAATGAACTGTGCACAGTTACGGAAATGTAAAGACATGCCAAGTGAGTTGTGGGACTTGAGAGGAGGTACTGGTAGATTCCTTGAACCGAACTTTCTATTTACTGTCCTACACGTGTCCAGACGTACACAGTGAAGTGATTGGGTGCAGTCTTTATTTTTTCTTCATGAGCCTTCATTCATGACTACCTATTTGTATTCATTGGGCTACACTGCCCTTACCACTTTCCACCAAAGCCAGTGTTGTGGTGTCTTTTCCTCATCTGTTGCGCTGTGTCCTGATTTGGCAGGCTGCTTTTTAAGAGCCTTGAATGTAAACATTACTCTCGGGGACCAGCTGAAGTGTGAAATCAGCCAGTGTTTTTCGTGCCTCTTTCAGCTGCAATCCCTCCTCTCTTTGTAAGAGAGGAATCCATCATTGGACTGCTTAAGAGCCTTGGATTCAGCGATGGTTTTGAATATCACATGCATGTCTTTTCAGCTCTGCCTCTCCTTGCACTACCAAACTATTATGAGTTCAGCTCAAGAAAAAGAGGCAGTGTGAAAGACCAACAAGCTGAGAGATGATGAGGACTGTTCTAAGTTGAGCTTCTCAGTAATCCCTCCTGCCAGTTGTGAAATAAGCGCTAAACTCATCTCTCATCTCCCCACCTGCTCGAGAATTCGGCCTGTGGCTGGGACAGAACAAAACACCACACATAGGAACCAGACAGGGCAGTTCAGTCCCCCTGCTGGCCCTGAAAACAAGCCCATGGGATTCATGGTTAAGTTTACAGTGACAAGAACAAAAGGTATTGTGTGTTTGGGAGAAGAGGGGTGTTTTCCCAAAGGGGCTGAAAAACAGACCTTGTGGGAACATTGTCAGGAGGAAGTTTCTCACATTTAAAAATGTAAAAGTGTCCAGACTCTTTCATATTGACTTTCATGCTTTCCTGTTTTGTTGGGGTGGAGTTAGGAGTGATAAGGAGTGATATATTGCATTAAAGTTAGCCATTGCACAGTCCTCACAATAATAGGTTAGCAAATGTATGCTTGTGTGATGGTAAGACTTTATTTTTGTTTACAAGTCCTGGTTGTGCATTTTGTCTGGGCATCAGAGGTGTGCCAGTAATGAGAAACCAGAACGTGTCCACAAAACCTGAACATTTTTTCAGAAATCAGATGGATGTTCATGAGGGATTTTTTAAAAAGTTATGTAAAAAAGTAAAAAAGTAGAGAAAGCAAAACACCCACGTCAGAGTAATGTTTATAAAACCTGAAACATCATTATACCCTAAGACAGTGTTTTCCAGTCTGGTCCTCAAGGACCTACAGAGAGTCCACTTTTTTGGTAACAAGTTGGGAGCAAAAATGTGGACTGTCTGGCAGGGAGTTCAGAGGGAGCACAAATGTGGATCGACAGTGGGTTCCCAAGGACCGGATTGGGAAAAACTTCCCTAAGAGGTCTTCTGTATATTATCTCTCTGTTATCTGCTGTCCTGACTAGTAAGATCTCACAAAATGTAGCTCTCCATAAAAACTGATAAACAGCACTCAAGCAGGGGAAAACATGAGAGATTACCTGATGGATGTTTGTAAGTTTCCCAGATTCCTGGGTACTCTGTATCAAAGGTTAACACAGTGAGGTCAATGGGACCAACCATCCAAATACATGAGGCAACACAGCACACCCCCACCCAACAGCGGGAATACCCCTGCAGATTCTCAAGTGTGCTGTCCCAAAATCTCACAGACTCCCCTGCATTATAGTAGTGAGAAAGAAGGTTTCAGAGCTCATGGCTGTGTATGTTTGGGCTGGCCATCCTATAATAATCGAAGAGCGAGCTTGATGTTCTCCTTTGCTATGTTGTGCAGAGCTGCTGGAGACCAAATCGATCCGTCCCTTCAGTTTCTCCTTCAACACCAGTGACTATCGCATCCTCCATGTGGACCAGGACCAGGGGCGACTCTACCTGGGCAGCCGCGAGTACCTGGTGGCCCTGGATATGCAGAACGTCAACAAAGAACCCCTCATCGTAAGGCCAGACCCAGCCCAGTCGCACACTTGAGTTGTATGACCTCTGATCTCCAGATGACAGGCCTGATAGAGCTATTTTGCTTCTGTCTTTCTGCGCACCTCAGATTCATTGGCCTGCTCCTGACCAGAGGAAGGGCGAGTGTACAATGACTGCCAAAGGGGAGCAGGTAAGGTGGAACTTCCTGTCATTTTCTAACAAAAGCAAAAGCCCCGTTGCTTTTATTTCTAACACCATTGATTTCCATTACCGAGTTATGACCAATGAAAACACAATATTTGAACAGCTGAAACTGTGTTTGCATAGAATGGGTTTAATTGCTAATAAAATAGAAGTTGTATTCATGTCTGTGTCCACTAGGGGGAGTGTGCAAACTTTGTGCGTCTTATCGAGCCATGGAACCGAACACACCTGTATACATGTGGCACCGGGGCATACAAGCCAATTTGTACCTTTATCAACAGAGGCTGGAAAGCTGAGGTACAGTGGCCGCGGTTTTAAAATGCCCCGAGAAAGTATGATGCTTTGCTTTCTCTTTCTGAGAATTCGCCTTTGGTACAAAAAGGCTGGATCTAAAAATGAATCTCTACAGAACTGTACAGTTCTGTACTCTACAGAATCTCTAAGAGATCTCTAATCTCTGGATGACTTAAAACAAGATTGTCATTCTTTATTAATTCTGACATTAATTCTAATCTCAATTATTTCTTCTATCAAATATTAATTGTATCAGATCTTCCTATTTTAAATGCATAATTATTTCTTTATTGAGTGAAAACGAGATGTCTACCGATTTCTCCTGAGAAATAAGACTCCCTCTTTTTATAGGATTATGTCTTCAGGCTGGTGCCCGGATATGTGGATTCGGGGAAGGGGAAATGCTCCTACGACCCCAATCAGGAGAACATCGCCACTCTCATCAGTACGATGCCACTCGCCGCCTCCCGCCTCCATCTCCACCCCCTGAAGATCATGCCGTTTTCTACTACATTCCATCCTTCCCACTGCTTCCATAATACTTCTGTTGCATGCATGTGTGCCTCCAGATGGAAACCTGTACGCAGGGGTCTACGTGGACTTCATGGGCATGGACCCAGCTGTCTTCAGAACCATGGGCGAGAGGCCGGCTATCAGAACGGAGCAGTACGACTCCAGGTGGCTCAATGGTGAGTGATAGCTAAGAAAAGCGGCGAGGATCCACAGGGAAAGCGAGACGGAATGGCACAAGAACCATGCTTTCCCCTGCAGAGCCCGTATTCATTCAGATCCAGCAGATCCCAGACACCACAGAGGGAAACGATGACAAGCTGTACTTCTTTTTCCGTGAGAAGAACTTGGACGGGGTCAGTGGGACCAGCCCCAGTGTCCTGGCTCGGGTGGGACGCATTTGTCTGGTACGGGCTCTTTCCTGCAGCTGTTTTTAGAGTGTCACCCCCGTTTGTCCATCTCAGGTCTTCCACATACTGATCATACACTCTCATAATTAGCCTTTCGTTATCACGACAACGTCTTGACTGTGTCTCATCTAGATTTTTTAGTTCAGTGTTCAGCTCTGTAGTGTGGAGGCCCATCAAGCTCGGTTGGGGAGAACTCAGCTAATAGCTCAGAGTTGATAAAATCTTATCTAGCTCTGATTTGAAGGAACCCAGGGTTTTAGTTTGCGCTATACTAGCAGAAAGAATATTCCATACTCTAACTAAACACTGTGTAAAGAAGTGCTTCCTCAGTTTCGTTTTAAAATGTTTTCCCACTAATTTCCACGTATGGCCACGAGTTTTAGTATTTAAACTAATATTGAAGTAGCCATTTGGCTGAACAGCATCCAGACCTGTTAGAATCTTATACACCTGGATCATGTCCCCCCTTAGTCTCCTTTGCTGGAGGCTAAACAGATTTAGCTCAGCTAACCTCTCCTCATAAGACATTCCTATAAAACCAGGAATCATTCTCGTAACTCTACATTGCACCTTTTCCAAGGTAGCAATGTCCTTCTCTAGGTATAGTGACCAAACCTTGTATATATCAAGTACCGAAGGAGTCTTTGTCCTGCATAGCGTGACTGTAAATTCCAAAGTTTTTTCATCCGAATCTCACTTCGTCACCACAGAATGACGAAGGGGGCCAGAAGTCACTGGTGAACAAATGGACGACCTTCCTGAAGGCACGCTTGGTGTGCTCTGTCATGGGGGACGATGGGGTAGAGACTTTCTTCGATGAGCTCCGTGAGGTTTCGCCCTTCATATGAACCAGAAGGCCACTGTACTCGTTTCACTCTAGTGTTGTACAAATCGCCTCATTTACTTTCTTTTAGGAGATGTCTTCATTCAGCCTACTCAGGATGAACGCAATCCTGTTATCTACGCTGTCTTCTCCATAGCTGGGTAAGCTCTCAGCTTCTGTTGCTGTTGCTGCCCGTCCGGTTCTGTATCAATCACTTTCCTTGCCTCCCCTTACCTTCTCTTCCCTGGTAATGGCTCCATGCCCACCGTCTCTCTCTGCCCCCAGCTCCGTGTTCAGAGGCTCGGCTGTCTGTGTCTACTCCATGGCTGACATCCGCAACGTATTCAATGGCCCCTTCTCGCACAAGCATGGCCACAACTACCAGTGGATCGCATATTCTGGAAAGATCCCGTACCCAAGGCCCGGCACCGTAAGACATCACTGTCATCTAGTGCCTTTCTCTCCTGCTCAATGCCAGCCTTGGATATAATCTAATGCCTTTTATAGTCTGAAGCTTTGTTACCTAGAATGTTTCCTAAGATTTTCCGACATTAGCCAAATGAATCTCTCATCTCGGTACAAAAGCCTCCTCAGCGTATCAAATTTCTGAATCATTAAAAATCTTCCCAGTCTGTTCATTCTGTCTCAAGCTGCCATCTCTCTCCTGTTCTAATCTGTTATCTTTTAGCCATTATGTGGTTCACTAATCAGCACAAACCAGTTTCTCAGTGTGCAAGGAAGTGAATCAACATGACTAACCAGATGTATCATCCTGTCTATCCCTGATTCTTTCTCTCCACATTCCTTCTTCTCCTTATCTGCCTGCCTTTCCTGAACCTCCCCAGTGTCCAGGCGGCACATTCATCCCTGGCGTACGCTCAACGAAGGAGTTCTCAGATGAGGCCGTGAACTTTGTGCGGGCACATCCCCTCATGCACCACCCAATCTACCCGCTCCACAAGCGCCCTCTGGTGGTGCGATCTGGTGTTGACTACCGCTTCACCACCATTGCAGTAGACCTTGTGGATGCAGTAGATGGGAGGTATGAAGTTCTCTTCCTGGGAACCGGTGAGTGTTAATTCCTGGCGATCTGTCTCTCCAGACAATAGGAATTAAGGGTTAAGATGTCCCTCCACATGCAATTTAGATCGTGGAACAGTCCAGAAAGTGATCGTTCTGCCCAAAGACACCAGCATCATGGAGGAACTCACTTTAGAAGAAGTTGAAGTCTTCAGGGTAATGGGACTGTCTTCATGATGCATCTTCTTACTGATTTCCATCCACATCCACGCATTCTGTCATATCAATGATCTTCACATATAATGCTTCTTTTGTACCTTTTTTAGACTCCAACCCCAGTGAAAACAATGAAGATATCATCTAAACGGGTAAATCATATATAATCCCTCAACCCTCTTTCTAGAAAGAACAATCTCCCCACAGCGGGTTATTAAAGAAGGATTTTCATATTCCTGAAACATGTGCTGAAATGTATAAGATTTCCATGTACATCATCTGTTTTTTTTATTATTTTTTTTGGAATCACAGCAACAGCTTTATGTGTCGTCCGAGGCAGGGCTTAGCCAGCTGTCCCTGCACCGGTGTACAGCCTACGGTAAGGCCTGCTCCGACTGCTGCCTTGCCCGGGACCCCTACTGCGCCTGGGATGGGGAGATCTGCGCTCCCTTCACGCTGGCCACCAAAAGGTAGGAGCAGACAGATACCCGGGTTCTGTTACATGGCAGGACACATCCAGTGAAAAGGTGCTCACTGGAACTACATGCTGTCCCACTCAGGAGGAGCAGAAGGCAGGACATCAAACATGGGGATCCCCTGCGCCAGTGCCGGGGCTACAACGCCAAGGGTGAGGCAACTTCTCGAAGGCTCTGTGACAGCTCAGAACCCCTGTGGCGGTTCTCCACATCAGTCACACTTAAAAGTCCTCTCGATCCCCACAGAGAACCGTCTGAGAGAAACGGTGCAATTCGGCGTGGAGGGGAACAGTGCGTTTCTGGAATGTCAGCCTCAATCTCCCCAAGCAACCGTGAAGTGGCTGTTTCAAAAGGACGGCAGGAGGAAAGTGGTAAGAAAGGCTCTGCAGCCACCCTCCGTCCTGCTTCTCTTTCTTTATTCTCGTGCCTTTTGTGCAAGGCTCAGCTCTCTCTCTGGTCTTTCTCCTACTGTCCCTCTCCTGTCACCATTCACTCTGTGTGTCACCCTCGCGATCGCTTGCTGTCCGGCCGCTCCATTTCCTCTTTGTTATGGACGTTTCTAAACCCAGCCCTGTTGGGTTCAGGCATGCTTGTGTAGACGAAGGCCCCTTATTTTGGCTCATTTGGCTAAAGTGCATCAGTCCTCATCAATCCACTGTTAGGACAATGTGGACCAGCAATGGAGGAGTAGGAGGGCTAGCAATGAGATCCTGTCAGACCTTCAGGCTGAAGTGGTTTGTGGGGTTTTTTGGTAACGTATAATTAGCAGCTCAGGGGAGGTCTACAGGCTTCCTAACCGATGTAGCCCTCTTGGAGTTTGTGCTCCTAACCTCTTAACCCATCAACACAAACCTCCTGTTGTCTTCTTCCCCCACCAGCTCCATCGGGACCGTGAGGTTCTAAAGACGGGTCATGGCATTCTACTAAAAGCCGTGAACCAATCAGATGCTGGGATGTACCACTGCCTGACCACTGAGAACAAATACAAGCGTACCGTGGCTCGGGTGGCACTGCGCATCCTGGACCGCGAGATTGTGGAGGCCCTCACCTCCCCCGACACAGCCCCTGTCCGCCACCACCCCTTCCCGCCACCCCCACCTCCCCCTCCTCCGAATCCGCCCCCGCAGCCGGAGGTGCGTCTCATGAACCAGTACTGCCAGACGTATTGGCAGGAACCAAAACGAACCAGCAGAAGACATGTGGAGGATGTGGCGCCGCTCTCCGGCCACTGACGCCTGGGTCGGTACCAGCATTCCAGCCGTGGGCTTTGTGTCATGGCCTCGATCTGCTTTCCCTTTCCTGAACTGGAGGAACAACTCGATGATTAAAGAGAACAGAGTCCAGTCTGACCTAAGCTGTCCAACTGCCACATCTGGTTTCAGCTTCACTCCAAAACTGCAGCTTCATCCAACCTGCATGAAGGCAGCCGGGTACAATCGGATCCGCCTTCTGCATATTTACGCAACATGGTGACCTGGGTTCCCTCGGTTATCCGTCTCCTAATTTTGCTCCTCAGCAGCATGTGATCTGAGATGCAGTCCAACCTTTGCTGTGCTTTTCCTGCTTTCGATGGGGTTTATGCGTTGCTGTTTTGTTACCTGGCTCGTAATCCTTCCTTTAGCCAAGGACAAACTCAAGATGTGGACAATGAGAAGTTAAACAGCGTGGCAAGGCCAAGGTTGAGGTCTGAAGACAGGCACAATGCGTTACACCACACGTGTAGGTTATTGACAGTTAATGTGCAATATGAATTAACACTTTGAACTGTGCAGTTGGTCTAAGTGTATGTAGTTATTTAAACTGTTAGATCCTAAAGTTAGTATTTAAAGCACTTATAAGCCACAGACCTTCAAACTATCTGAATGTCATTGCGTTATTTTTAGTGGTGGGAAAGTTATTCACAAAAGTAATCCATTACACACACTGGTGGAAAGTTCAGGTCCAGAAAGTACAAATCCAGATCAAGGTTTTGTTTCAGTTGAGTATAAAAAGTCACCATTACAGAGTACACAACTGGTTGGTTGAGACAGACCCATGGTCTGGATTTATCCTCTCTGGACCTGAACATTCTATCTCTGTCTGTAATGGATCACTTCTGTGAGTAACTTTCCCAGCACTGAATATTTTAGACCATAAACTCACTTTTTTTGTAAAAAGCTGTTGAAAGATTCATGTGATTATAACACCCCACATTAAAATGGTATGTCTGAGCTTTTAAGCATATTTAAATGATACATGTTTCACACATGCAATGTTCAGGACTTTGGTGTGTCAGTTTTTGTGATTTGGAGTGCTTTTTTATGTGTTTATTTAAAAAAAATTTGTTTTTTTGCGTCAAAGCTATTTCTACTTGTGAAACGTTCCTTGTGTAATTATGATTTTTTTAAATGGTCATGATACATTAACTACTGGCATGGTTTATGAGTTGAATGCACAAATTGTGATTTATAAGCATAAACACAGATATAAAAATAAGTCCGGTTGTCCCCTCCTTTGGTTTCATTGGCTAATTTAAAATAAGAATCATTATATTCAAACATTGTTACAGTAGCTAAACAATTTTAAGAAAAGAGAAAGATAAACACTGCATCTGAACTGCCAATTTCATTCATTTGTTATGCATTATGCAAGTAATTCAGGCATTTTTCAGATGATTTAGTCCTTCATTCCAGACTGTAGATATTTGGCATCATTGTGTGTATAAAAGAGTATAAAATATCCCAGAGGCAGATACATGCTGTAAGTGGAGAGAAGGTGTTGCATGTAATTGTAGGGGATTAACATGCTGATATTTAGTACAGGACCAAGGACAGGACCAAAAAAAGCTATGACAGTATAAAACAATAAAATCCTGTTGCATGTGTCTGTGGACTTTTCTAAGTGAATCGTTTAATGCATCAGATTCTCATTTTAAAGTTTGAATTAATGCGTTTTTAATGATAAATTTCTGCTGTAATTCTGGTCTTTGCTGAGCATTGTGAAATATATCTCATCAAGATGACTGACCTAAAACATGGTGTAGAGATTGCAGGTAGCTATATGGTAACTCCTGATTTTTATTCCATAATTCCTGTCCAGATTCTCACTGTTCTTCTGTGGATTCTGGAGGTGTACGCAGTGACATCAGCAGGCTTGGGGTTACGGATATGAGTTCATGTGGAGCGCTGTAACCTCCACCAAGTCTGTCTCTGTATCTTCAGTAATATTAAATCACTGGTTCACTGTTTTTTTTTTCCATGTGTCTACTAATGTCCCCATAAAGGCAGGATTTGCTTTGGGCTGTGTGCTTTGGGCATGTATTCCTGGTGGTGACCTGGATGCAGAAGGCATCTGGATTGGGGGGTGCAATGTCACATATTCATTTATGTAAAGACCAATATTTGTGGACAATATTGTATTAGAAGGTGAATCTTTCGGTGTTATTGTTTAGCACGTAGTTGTGGGTGTTCGTGAAATTCATCATGTAAAAATGTATTTTGTGTTGTGCTGTGTTTCCATTACCTGCATGCAACTGGAAGGCCGCTTCAGGCCTTTACTGGTCGACACCTCTCATTTTGGACCTTTCTAACTGACGACCCAAGTAATAGTTTATGGAATAAGTTGTATGAATCATCTAGAACAGCCAGTTAAGCTTTCCTGTGCTTCTGGGTCATAAGGCTACACCTGAGTCAGTCCCTGTGGTCAGCTTTGACTAAATTACAGCTTTTTTTTATTTAATGAACACATTAAATACTGTAAAATATATGACTTTCAGTATATTCATATACATAAATCTATACATAAACCCTATCTTCATGTATGTAAGGCAAGACAGTTTCTATTGCAGGAAACAGTAAAAAAATGGAGACCATTATTTTTAATCTGCATAGATTTGCGCTCAGTTAGCTGTTTCTTAATGTCAGTCATTTCCTCTAACACCTATCCGATGATAAGTTCGAGAAATGTCCCACATTAGATGAGTCCTCACACTGTGTCTTTCTTGCATTTCTAGCTGTGATTGGGCCCAGTGATTGAATGCTTTGGGTCCAAACGGTAGGCTCTCGTCATGTCCACTGCTGCATCAGCTCTTACAGTAACACAGGCTCACCTCCCAGAACAGAACTAATGGCACAAAATGTAACAAGACATCTGATCATTTAATTGTGTATCTGTCATTGAATTAACAGTGTTCTGGTGGTTATTAAGTGACCTGATGTGTATCAAAACGCCCTCTGGGTTTGGACTGAGTACTGCAGGTTTCCAGCAGTAAGATTGTTCATCAATACCATGACAATATTTGAAGAAAGATAAATATTAATATCAGCATTCTGTGTACTATTGTGGTCTGTTACTTCAATGTCTAGTAAAATTTTCACTTTTGCGATGCTATTTCACAAAAAAGTTGTTTTTATTAATTTTTTTTTTAAAAATCACTTTTAAAGTACAGTATCAAAAGACAGAGAAAAGCTTAAAATAATAGAATTTTTTCCCCCCACAATAAACACACGTTATGAATAAAACTGCTCTTGAGTTGCACCCTGAAAATAATATTGTATTTAGCACTGGAGAAAATCTGACAGCAAAACATCTGAAATGAACTTTCGGTGACTTCGCTCTTTCGCATATTTAAAGTACAGTTAAAAATTAACGAGTTACAGATTATTGGCAACGTAAAAAGCTGAGGAGCTGCAGTGTAACATCTAAACCAAGAGATGGCGACAGAACCCTAACTTAAGGACAGAGCTTATAAAATACAGTGATTCTTAACCCGGCGGCGGCAGCAGCTGGCGCGGTTGAACGCGTCATTCATCCTCTATTTTTTTATGCCATATGATCTAACCACTCTACCTTCCAGCAGATCGCGATCTAGGCACCCCTGTCCTATGCTGATCTACAATCAAATTTCCCAGCTGCAATCCTAGAATTAATCTTCGTATAAATACAAATCCAAAAAAGTTTTTTTTTAGCGATTTGTGACAATCCGAGCGAATGGGCAAAGCCTTCTGCCAACAGGGGTGACAGATGCCTCGTGAAAAGCAGACATACAGGATGTAAGAGCCTTGGCAAGACTTCCACTATAGTGGTATAGCACAGAGTACAGCATAGGTACCCATAAAATAAAATCCACAATAGCAGTCTAAACCACATTCATCTTGGGTTGCCATTTACCACTCAGATTGTGATTACCCTGAGGCGTTATAAGGCATAAACTAAAATTAAAATTAGATATAAATTTACAGATTTTAATGGCCCACATAATAGTTATTGGTCTGAATTATGGTTTTTCATTACATATTAGTTCCACATCATAAAATCCAACTTTATCACAAGTGAATACAGCTTTCAAGTTGTAGTTAATAGTGAATAATTTGGCCTGGAATATACCTCTGGAAGTGATATTAATAGATGAATAAGAGGAAATGTACTATTTCCGAAGGGCATGAATTATCAAACTTTGTATGCCCTACGTAAGAGAGAAAGAAGACCCACAAAAAGAGTTTCTATGACATGATAGTCAGGGAAGGTATATAGGGGGTCAGTGTGCCTACAACCGGGCCTAATTGTTTTCTTCCTTTGTTTGCTGGTCTTCGATCCTCAATTGACGGAAATTTGAGTTTATGTTAGTGCTTACACAGACCTTCCTCAGCTTTTGATGTCTGCAGAAGAAATGGCTAAGTTCACCAACATACCTTATATACACTGCAGGCATCAAGATTCAGTACGATAAAAATCTTAGTACTGAATAAAACAATGACAAACTAATATTATTTCAGTGCATCCAAGGAATGTTTTATTGTCAGTCGTAATGCTCAACACTGCTGGGAGCTCCGTAGCAGCGTGGGAGAATCACTGTCTGGGAAGGTGGTCTGTCACACAAAGCGCAGGATCCCAGGCTCTATCAGCAGGTTAGTTTTCTTAAGTGGAATTCCACTGCAGGATTTTCACATTTCTGCATTATAGCTCTACGGACAGAAAGGGACTCACTTTTCAGTATGTGGGAAGGCACAGGTGAGGCGCAGGCACAGGACATGCAGCTTACTTGTTTAATTGAACTCAGTTCGATTCTGGTTTATTTATATAGTGCTTTTCACAATAATAACTGCATCGAAACAGCTTTACAAGTGACCAGGTCCAGTCTCTATTGACTAAGCCTTGGGCGACAGTGGCAAGGATAAACTCCCTTAAGTAACAATAGCAAGACACCTTGAGAAGAACCAAGATTCAGACATGAACCGATCCTCCTATGGACAACGCCATTACAATTGAAAAAATAATAACATAAACAAAGCATATAAGTAGGAATAAGAACACTCATAATGAATGAATAAAGTCCAAAGTCCATGGTGAATGCATCTACAGGATCTGTAATTCATGTTTTGGATGTTGTAACGCGTGGAATTCATTCGGCTGGCCGATTATCAGACAGTGGATGCATCCACCAGTGTTTGCTCTAGGTAGGAAGGCTGGTCAGCTACACTGATGATGTATTTAGGTAGCTAGCCTCAGTAGCGTCTGGTAGTGATGGCTAAATGAAGCTTCGTCAATGATTTGTGGTATTTTCTGTCCCCACTAGATGGTGCTCTCTGTTCCAAAAAGAGCCAAAAGCAAACAAAGAGCACCATCTAGTGGGGCTAAAAAATACAGCAAATGGTTCATGAAGCTTCATTTGGCCATCACTAGCGTCTGGGCTTCTTATAGAAAAAATTCTATAAGATTTTGATTATAAGAGTCATTGATTTTGAGGAGAAAGATTTTACTTTCAGCAATTTTATCCTTATATCAAATGCGCTGGTTCTACAGATGGGTTTATTAAAATAAACTCTAATTTGGTTATGAAATGAAACAACAGAAAGCAGTAAGTCTGAATATGATGAGCTCTATGTGATGACTCAAGGGATCTAGCCAGCTATCAGGATCTCTGCTGCTGCCTGCTCTTGACTCTTGTTCATAGAAACAGGAGTAGCACACTCCAATGAAGCAGGGATACTGTCTCTGCTCAAAAGACCAGGGCTGCATGTGAAATCTCACACAATGCACTATGTTATAAGGAAAATGTACACTCTATCTCAACAGTCATTTAGTATGATATTGTAATGACGATGTGTGGAGGGTGAGGGATGGGCGTGGAAGGTAATAGTTAATTAAGTGGCTACACCTGGGTTGTGAGGGATCTGGGGTTAAGAGAGGGAGTGTGAGCCGTGTTAGAGAGATTTTCTTTGGTCTGGTATGCGCCGTGTGCATTGGATCCGGGGGAGGTGCTGCTCGCATGCCGTTTAGGGCTGCCGGCGGTGAAGCCAGAAAGTGAGTGGTAGGGACAGTTCCTGGTGCGGTAGGGCGAGGACAGTCAGGACGGTGGGGGTAGGAGGCTATGACCACTGCTTAGATGAGGTGGTTGATAGACGGGAGTAGCGGCACCCTCATAGGGCCGGATTAGCGATGGGGGGGGGGGGGGGGGAATTCCCTTGCCGTGGGACGTCTTAGGGGATGGACCGATGCGATCATTCCTTCCCCCGGGGAAGGGTCCTGATCCTCGGGGGGGGGGGGGGGGGGGGTGTTCTGTTTTAACTATGTCTTTATTGTGTGTGTCTTTCGTGTGTTTTTAAAGGAGCAGCGTAACCGCTTAGGGTCGGGACAGGACTATAGGGGCGGTTCGGGTCCCGTAATGCTTGCCTGTGCCCGAAGTGTGGGGATTACCTTGTATTGCAATGCTATTGGTGTGCCGTGCCCTAATGGGGATGTTGTGTGGTGCGGGATTTACAGTGCGGTAGCGTGGGTTAACACACGCTTGAAAAGGGGTGGTGTGCTACGGGGAGATAGCGGGACCAAACTCTTTGTGAATCCAGATCCGACCCGATGGGTTGCTGCATGAATTGTACTGAATAAAATTATCTTTGTAATTGTAGCTGCAGTCTGGTGGTGCTCTGTTCTCCGTTTACAGCCTCTGATGCTAGTTTGGGTTCGTTACAATACCTTAATACAAACTTATTACACTTTCCGGAGGCACTATGTCAATTTGATCTGCTTCCCATTGACCTTTGATGACAGATATCCTGCAAAACAACACAGTGGATGTGTCTGAATTCAGGGGCTGCATCATTCAAAGGATATGGTCTGTGTGGCCTTTGGGGGATTTTGTCCTTTGACAGTGTGTGCAATGAATCTTAAGATCTCGCAAAATTATAATGCATTTCTGGGCTGCATTTCAAGGAGCCTTCGAATTGGGACAGCCATGTCACTACGCTGTGACGCATTCGGTCTTCGAATGCAGTCTTAGATGGATGCAGTTTCTGAAATCAGACACACCTTTTTAATTGCTTCCCCATACTGGCGAGAGATTAGTGATTTCAGCATTTAGAGCTCTTTTGGAGTTAAAACATTGGAAGACACTTTTAATATCATGCAATCTTCCTTTCGATATTCCTTTTAGCGAGTCTCATATAACTCAACCTGTAGATGTAGATACTCCTGCTTTATCCCAACATGATTAGTTGTTTTCCATTTGTGCAACAGAGCCCTTTTCCTCCTAACTTTATTCTTAATTTCACTACTAAACCACCTTGGTTTTCTTTTTCGTAGATTTACTCTTGCTGGAAACAGGTATGAAGTCCTCTTGCGCATGAAATAATGTGCTTTTAAAAAATTCCCATGCCTCTACAGCAGTTTTGTAATTTAACTCCATCCAGTTTACAGTTTCTAGTTCAGTCTCATAACATTAAAGTTAGCCTTCCTAACAGGGTATATTTTTGTTTTGGACTTTGCTCTTCGGACACTAAAATTAACCTTGAATTTAACCATGTTATGATCACTACTGTCCAGTGGTTCGAAAACCTCAAATTTTTCAATCCCATCCTGGTTATCAGAGAAAACAAGATTGAGAATGGCTTCTCCCCTGGTAGAGGATTTAACAAACTGAGTAAAAAAGCAATCCTGTACTAATTGCACCGTATAACCATCACTAACAAATAGGCCATGTGAGTTTTTAGCATCTAGTTTTACCCATATAGTTTCTGTACATTTATTTTTATCAGTGAGCTCCCTTACCTGCAAGTTGTCTTTTACGTGTACTGCAACACCACCTCCCTTCTTGCTTATCCGGTCTCTATGGACCAATGTGTAACCATTCATATTATATTCCTCTCCATCATTGTCACTCATGTTTCTGTTATTCATATAATGCCATAAGAGTCTGATGAAATTAAAGCCTCTAAATCATGCATTTTGTTTCTAATACTCCTAGCATTTAAGTACAGACAGCAAAGGGTAGGCCTTTTACAGGGCCCACTTTCATCTCCCCCCACCTATATTCTTATCTTACCTCCCTGTGCCCCCAGTCCCTAGTATAAACACTCATTGAGCACTATACACATACGCCTCCCCAGTACCCTGCTTCCCCTCTGGTTCAGATGCACCCCATCCGGCTTGAACAGGTCCCACCTGTTCCAGAAGGTCCTCCAGTGCCCCATAAACCTGAACCTCTCTGTCCTACACCACCCTTTTAGCCACGTGTTTAATCTCCTCATCTCAGCTAACTCAGCCTGGAATGTGCGTGACCCAGGAAGTATTCCAGAGAATACCACTGTGGACGTTCTGCTTATAAGCTTATCTTTGACTTCTATAATTTTTTTCCCGCAGAACAGCCCTCCTACCCTTGCCTATGTCATTGGTGCCAACATGCACCACGACCACTGGATGCACCCCAGCTGGGGCCAAACACCTATGCACACGATTCCCCTATCTGGGCACCAGGCAGGCAAGACACCGTACGAGACCCTCTATCACGTGTGCACATATAACTGTCTACACCTCTAATAATTGAATCCCATCTACCACAACCTCCCTCTTTCTGGGGGGAGGGGGCTCCCTGGTGCCCAAGGGCTCACCTGCCTCCCCAGTCTCAGTTTCAGGAAATACCTGAAAGAGATTTGACACGGCTGGCGCCTCTGTAAAGTGTGTACACGCTTTCTTACATCTATGACCTACGGTCACACAGCTCTCTCGACCTCCCTGTTCATCCTGTTTTTCCCCCTCCAGCTTGTGGTGTCTCCTTAAAAGGCGTATTAACTATCTCTTCTAACTCCGTGTTGTGTTGGAAGAGAGCCAGTTGCTCCTGAAGGTCACGAACCATGACCATGAGTGAGTCCACCAGCTGACATTGTTGGGGTTATTATGATGATGATGATGATGATGATATCTGGGTATTTGTATCACCCCATGAAAATCATTGCTCACCCATTGGCCGCCCCAATGCTTCCATAATTTGATGTTTCGTTGGCGGCGCTGGGAGGGGCTGCATACTTTGTATAAAGGATGAACTGAACATATCAAATTTCATATCTTTAGAAGTACGGTTGCTTATGAAGTTACAGCCATTCCAGAAAAGCCTGTATTCAGCTGTAATCTTTGCATGGTGTCATTCAACAGAGAATAATGCCAGATTAACCAGTAATCAGGGACTGCTGCTATAGTTGTGCAATTGGGCACACTAAGTTACACACCAGAAAGCGATTAGCTGACTTTCACACCAGCGACCCACCTTTGGGACCCATGTTAATCATATCATAACATCGCCATCTACTGGCCAAAAAAGGAAACACAATTGAAAATCAGCCCCGTGGCCAAAATTGCTCTTCCTTTCTATACTCATATCCATCACCCTCTACCTCTGGTTCCGCCTTACAATTTACCGATTATTTGGTACTTGTGTTTTTTAAAGTGGAAGATTTTCCTCAAGGTGGAATGGCTTTCACTGCTTTATGAGCAGGTATATAAATATAAATTATACAAATTTCTGTGGAGAAAAACTATAAAAACATCACAATTTTAAGAGGCATCATAAAGCGTAATCCTTTCAATACAAGATTTCGTGGACATTTGCTTTAGAGAGAAAAGGGTTTGAGATGATATGACAACCATTATTTAGGCCATGTAAATATGCAGGATTTTTTTTTACTTCTCTTCATAAAATCCACAACAGACTTTTTAAAAATCATTCAACTGCATTTATTGGAAGAGACAAGACAAATATTTGCAACTTTATGGAACAGAGACCATCGCTGCGTTATTTCAGATAATGGACAAAAAAAAATCAGTAACTTCAGTCAATGACTGAACCTCCCGTGCTCTGATTAATCGTATTTTGTGATGTTCTAAGCCATTAAAGCTACACATTTTGGCTTTATTGCAAAAATACTAAACAGCTTGGATGAAAATTAAAATCAATGTTGCTTAGAGTGACCATGCAGTCCAACGAGATTGACTCCTGGTCCAGTCAGTCCTTTTGAGCTTTTGCAGATCGAATGCATGACACTGATTGAGCTTCACTGGCTACATAAGTTCACACTTACAAGTAAATTGTCTTGACCTGGTTCTTGCAGTGACATAACAACCGGAGAACAGATGGAAAACAGTGACACAAATCAACAACAAAGAAAAGGACAAAACAGAAATGAGCGCAATGCCACAGAGACCGTTGCGTTTAGTGGGCGTCCTTTTCCTGTTCTGCCACTTAAGGGATAACGGTTTTCATGGAAATGCTCGAGACCCTCTCACTGCCATCAGAGCACAGGAAAACATCAGCCTCTGGTCAAGGAGATCTAGTTAGGTTAAGTCTGCATGGATGCAGTGTGAACGTACAGTAGGAGCAAAACGGACACTTATGTATACAGAGATGTGAAATGGCTGTTTGTGGGAGAAATTATCAAAAAAAGTTGGACATGACACATCATTCCCAACAAAACAAACTGAATAACGTCCATACGGTTAAGATGGGTGGCAGCTGTCCCATGGCGGGTCACTGGTCAAGGGCTTGACAAGCAACTGCTGGGTTTGCTGTGTGGCAAGGGTTAGGTAACTATTATAGTCAAACAGGTCCAGCTTTCAAACTCACAGGCCAACAAACATGAAAGACCTACTTGTCGCTTGTCATTACATTGGGACAGAAAATAAACTGACTATATATTTGCTCTGGGTTGCATTATAAATATAGATTTCAAATTAAAACATTTCAAGTTGAGAGAAATATATTACATTAAACATTTTTATTCTTTGTATTTTCACTTTTTCTATGTACTAAACTATTTACTAAAATTGCAGCAACTGTCACTTTGGTTTTTTAAGGGACTTTAAATCAAAATTCATAAAATTTTATTAGCATTCCTCCTGTGATTTATACAGGAAGCTGAAAAGATTGCCTTAGTATGGCTTTGGCTTCCACTGTAGACATCATCACCCATCTGTGAGGGGAACACTGAACAACCCAGCAACTTGATACACTGGATTCACACTGGATCTAGAAAAGACGGAAGTTTGAGAAAATCTAATTGGACCATTTGGGCAAATGACACAGGATCATTTCAGCTACAGGAAAATAAGCCTCTTATGTTAAACCCAAGGGTCCTTTGCAATGCAGTCTTTATCACAGCCAAAGATGTGCATGATTGAGACTGGCGTTTCAGTAGGGTAGAGGTGTGCTGTCCTGCCTTCATGTCTTTGGCTGCTGGTGATGTGTTAGTGTCCACCTATGCTTTGGTTTCCTCCAGATGCCCAGTCCATAATGATAAGGAATATGCTCACAACCATAAGCAAGAATCCTGCAGCTGCGAAACAGGCAGCCTGACGTCGAAAGGAGAGAATAAATGAGAAAACATCTTAGTATGATTAATTACATACTGCAAGCAAGTGCTGCTCTTGCGGAACAGAATGTACCTGAATCTTTGGTCTGGAGTTCAGTGGTTCCAGATTCTCAGGGACAATTCTTATGTAGAATATTCCTGGAAGTATGAAGATCAGGGTGGGCGCTGATGTGGCTCCTGTTAACAAAGAGACATTGGGCTCTTTGTCAGGTCAGGAGGGTCATCTGTCTGAATAAACATCCATCAGATCATGAAAACCTTTATAGATGCATTTCAGCTTAGTGTCTGGAAACCTGATGAAGAGCTAAAACTGACCAATGACTCCAAAGATGTCTTTGATGTTGGGTACCAAGATGACCAGGATGTTGACAAAGACCAACAGGACGATTGTAATGGCAATGTGCCGCACCCAACTGAAAGGCTTGTCATTAAAGAAGAGTTGGAGCAGGGCTCTCCGGATCTATGGAGAAGTACAGCAAGGAGTATCAATACCGCGACCTTGTGATATCATACACACTCAATGGGAGGGGGGGGGGGGACGGTGCCTTACGGGGAAGATGACCACGGGCACTGTGAGGGTCACAGCCATGAGCACAGCCAAACGCACACAGACAATCAGGTTGTCTGCAATGTCTCCCTTGTAGGTATGGAGGAGCTCCGACTGCACATTATCTATGCAGAAAATCAACCAAACCAAGTTATTAGAGAGTCCAAAACCAGAGCATCTCTGTCATCTTGCAGGTTCTTTAAGCACCCATTACATTGTCATTTGCATAGGGCTACATAATGAGTTTATAATGCCTTTCCCTTCTCCTTACCATAGAAGGTGAGGTAGCCAAAGACAGCTGTGAGAAGGTACATGACAAACATTGCTAAGACGGAGATGTTAGCAACTCTCTGCATGCGCTTCTGCGTCGGCCTGGTGAAGAAAGGCAGAGATGGAGAGATGCAGAACTCCTTAGTGACTGATATTCATGCAATTTGATGCCATTATAGAATGTAAGTCAATTGTATTGGTTTTCAAAGAAAACAAAAGTGAAACCATTTAATAAAAATAACAATTAAAAGGGATTAATTTTTATACTAAGTTGCCCTGAGAAGCACTTCATTCAAAATAATGTAACTTTTTTTTGAGATATCCCAGATCTAGCCTTAGTTAAACTTCTCATGTCATCCCTAACTTCCCATGAAACCTATGAGTAATAAAATGAGGTTGGATTGTTTGATGGACTCACTTCCGGAGTTCCGTGTAGATGGGCAGAACCTCTGGGTGGCAGACAAAGGCAAATGCCACAATTGGAATGGCATACGATGTCTGTAACCCAAACACATGGGGGTAAGGACATCAATTCAGTAGATATTCCAGGATCTGCATGCATCCTGAAAGCATCAAACATCATAAACTGTCTGACCCTTGAGTTAAACGTGATGAGTTTGGCCTCGCACACATTGTCTTCACTGGTGCTGTTGACCATATCTGTTAAGGGTTGGGTCAGGTTGTAGTCTTCAAAAGGACACCTGACATTAAACTTTTTGTAGATCACCTACAAAAGAAGAGATGAAATACTGCAATAACAGAGATATGCTTTTTGCGTGCTGCTATGGTCTAAAACAAATGTGAAAGTCTATTGTCTAATTAGTCCAATGACAAACACGAACAAGGGGAGTCCCAATACCATTTCCTTCACTTCCCTTGGCATTTTAATATTAACAGAATAGAACATGAAGTGCTTGTAATGTGTTTGTAAAAATGGGACAAACTCACAAAGCAAACAGTATTCGAACCATGATGAATTTATGTACTCATTCATGTCAGTTGGGCTATGTATGTTTTGGATCAAAACTTCATAACGCCAGTCATGAAACATGAATTGTAATAGTGAAAACCTTTCAGAATGGTATTTTTAAATACCTAGAAGAAAGCATGCTGCACAGTATTTCCACAGCACCGTGCCTTATGTTTCTGTTTTGCTCAAAAAACTTTTCTAAAGAACTGAAATGCTATTAAAGAGTGTCTGGTCATCAAAATGTGTAGCAAACAAGACGGTAACTCTTTAGAAGTGGGATTCAGCCAGGGAAGATACACAGAGTCACTGTGCCTGCAAGAAGGAGTATTGGTTTGTTTTGTTCCTTTGTTTGTTAGTCTTCAGTCTTCAATACACGGAAATTTGAGTTAATTCTAGTGCTTACACAGGCCTTCCTTGGCTTTTGATGTCCAGAAAAGAAATGGTTAGCTTAATTTCCCCCTAATTTCCCCCTTCCCCTACTTACGGAGATAAGGAAGAACACCATGCATGTCAAGGAAAGTCCACTAGTGTACCCAAGGTATCCTGTAGTTTCATTAGGATAAAAACAACAGAAAAAAAGATAAATTCACATCCTTGAGTTCAGGGAAAGTTTTAAAACCAGATTGTCAGCAGTAACACTCAACACTGACACAGAAGATTGGGAGTTCCATGTGAGAAGCAACCAATGTAGGGGGAGAAGAATCATGAACTCACCAAGCTGCCGCATGAGAGCAAGAGGCAGGATAATTATCAGGCTGGCAATGATAACTAGGTATTTGCCTTTCAGATACCACTCTCTGGGAACAAGACAGAAAGTGCATTAGGCAAAGAACCTCAGAATCCCAAATGGACCACTCTCATTGGCTTTCATTGAAATGTCGTAGTAGCATGAGAATAGTGTTCAGCTTGTAAGCAAGGTTGGTCAATGTCGCAATATAATTGCATGATATCAAAGTTAGTTATATCGCCAAAAGTATTGGGACACCTGCCTTAACACACACATGAATTTTATTGACATCCCATTCTTTATACATAAGCTCTAATATGGAGCTGGCCCACCCTTTGCAGCTATAACAGCTTCAGCTCTTCTGGGAAAGACGTCCACAAGAATTAGGAGTGTGTTTATGGGAATTTTTGACCATTCACCCAGGAGAGCATTTGTGAGGTCAGGCACTGATGTTGGACGAGACGGAAAATAGCCTCCAATGCTGCAGCATTAAGAGTTCCTTTCACTGGAACTAAGGGGCCAAGCCCAACCCCTGAAAAACAACCCCACACCATAATCTCATCTCCACCAAACATTAAACCTGGCACAATGCAGTCAGGCAAGTACTGTTCTCTTGGCAACCGCCAAACCCAGACCCATCGATTGGATTGCCAGAGAAGTGTGATTCGTCACTCCAGAGAACACGTCTCCACTGCTCTAGAGTCCAGTGGCAGGGTGCTTTACACCACTGCATCCAGAGTTTTGCATTGCACTTGGTGCTGTAAGGCTTGGGTACAGCTGCTCGGCCATGGAATCCCATTCCATGAAGTTCTCTATGCACTGTTCTTGAGCTAATCTGAAAGCCACACAAAGTTTGGAGGTCTGTAGCTATTGACTCTGCAGACAGTTGGCGACTTCTGCACATTGTGTGCCTCAGCATGCGTTGTTTTCGCTCTGTAATTTTACATGGCCTACCACCTCGTGGCCAAGATGCTGTTGTTCCCAGTTGCTTCCACTTTGTTATAATACTGCTAACAGTTGAACCTGGCATATTTCACGAATAGACTCACTGCACCGGTGGCATCCTATCATAGTACAACGCTTGAAGTCACTGGGCTCCAGAGAGTGACCCATTCTTTCGACAAATGTTTGTAGAAGCAATCTGCATGCCTTGGTGCTATTTTTTTTATAACTGTGGCTATGGAAGTGATTGGAACTCCTGAATTCCATGATTTGGACGGGCGCCCCAATACTTTTGGCAATACAGTGTATTAGGCTAGTTTGTTGGAAATAAATTAAACCGAGTAAAGTGAGTGAAATGTAGTGAATTGTAGTATGTATGTATGTAGTAAATTGTGTGAAATGTAGAATTTATGCATTTCGGGATTGTTAAAGGCAGACCTATTGTTTAATCACTACCATAGGCCAACTGGGCCAGTCTGGTCCAATACTCACGCGGAGTTGGATGGGGTTCCCATAAAGTCTTGAATGACCAGTGGAAGCTCAGACTTCACAATGAAGAGGTAGCTGGACATTGCTTAAGACAAAAAGACCAACAGCTTTGAAAACTATAACAGAAATGGACTCTCCTTTCAGTATATATACTCCTGGGTATGACTGATCTGTGAATATTGTCTACATGGATCTAATTTATTTCATGGATAATGTGCATGGCTTTCAGGTTTGCCAGCACATGACAGCACAACACAGAGCACCCAGCGTTGGTCACACGGCTCTATGATGTCATCAGAACGAGTTTGCCCTGCGTGTGGTTTTTTTCCCTCAGGGTAGGTTACCCTAATGGGGAGCGACATCATCTCCCTGCTCTGGAACAGTAAGCTCACAGCATCCTTGCAGTCAGGAGGCCAGACGCTCCTCCCACTTGTGCCGACTCACCTCCGATGTTGTGTATGGTGATGACACAAGCTGCCAGCACTTTCCCCCGAGCACCAAAGGCCCGCTTGCCCAGCTGTTCATAGGCAGGGATCCCTGTGAGTCGGATAAACCGTAGAACATGTGTTACTAACAAGTCATCAAAAAATGCATTGAAGATAAACAGGCTGCGTATGCAGATCATTTATACCATGTATGTCATCTGCATGTTTCCAAATGTAGTAGGATTTTATCCTTGAGGCACATAGCAGATAGATTAGCTGGTCATCTATGCTAATCTTATTAAATGAAACCTGACGGAAGAGTGGATTCATTTTACCCAGCCAGGCAGGGTCTATGATATAATGCATGATATGAGCAGCTTACCCACAATACCGGCGCTTCTTAGGAGAAGGTGAATTGAGTAAGCAGACAAGGCGGCGATACTGGTCAGCAGAATCCTGAAGAGCACAGACAGGCATGGACAGACTGCACACACCATGTAGCCCTAATTCCACAGCCCTTTGGGTATTCTATTATGTGTGTCTAACACCTACAAAACCCACAGTGAGTGGGATGGATGTGCAGTGTTAATCACAACTGTTTTGCCTGCTTGTCTTTGGTGTTTATTAGAAGGATGTATGCAAGTTTATCACATGGATGTGTGCGAAAATTATAATCAATATCCCCCATATAAGTGAACAATACAGAGCAACATTAAATGGCAAGAATGTGTGCTCCTTTTCAAAGCTCCCATTGACTTCCCTACAGATAGCAGTGCGTGTGTGGATTAGGTTTATATTACATTGTGGGGACCAAATGTCCCCCACAATGTGATAAAAACCTGTTATTGTGACGTGGTGAGGACCATTTTCAGGTCCTCACAAAATTGTGAATGCAATCAAAATCTAAAAACGCCTAAAGTCTTGTATTTCGCTTGGTGACTTAAACTTAAGCTTAGGGCTGGGTAGGGCTTAAGAGCTACATGTTGGGGTTAGTTTTCCCCATAGAAATGAATGGAGAATCCCTACAAAGATATAATGACAATCTTGTGTGTGTGTGTATGTGTGAGAGAGAGAGAGAGAGAGAGAGAGAGAGGGAGAGACTTTCAATTTACTCACACGAAGAGGATGATCCCAGTGTTGGCCATGGCGTATGCCAAGCCCAGAATTCCACTACCCATGATGGCATTACTGAGGTTGAAGATGGACATTCCCAAAGAGGTCTTTCCAACAAACTGCATTTGGATAGGAAAACCAACTTTACAATGGGGAAATTCTAGCACACTTTCTTGTGCTTTATGTTTTATAATTGTCAAAATGGTCTCCTTTTTACAGCATTCACCAAATATTCTGATCTATACTGCGATATTACTCTGCAGGGAAATATAACTCTTTCCTCTTTGTTTACAAGACACCCATACTCACGTCAGTAAACTGGTTTTGCTCATCAGGCTTCTGAGGTAGGAACTCCTCACGTTCTTCTGGACTGGCTTTGATACCATCACACCTTGCCAAAACAATCACATCTTCATCTGTACACCTATTCAATTTTAGTTTTCAAACACATTTACTTACAACTCATGCCAATAAAAATAATACTACATTACTACGACACAATCTGGTTCATTTTTATTTATTTATTTTATTGATTTATTTTATTTAATCACCAGGCCCATCTCACCTAGGTTCAATGGTCACATGCTCAGGGTGATGGATGCCATTCGAAAGCTTTTCCAATTCCATGATGTGGATACTGGGTCCAATCAGGTCCTCTGATACTAATTTCCCTGGCAGGAGGGTTTCCTGGCTCTGAGGGAAACTTAGATGGTCTCAGACCTGGTGGGGCTGCAAAGAAAACCAAGAAAAGCATGATCTCAGCCAGTTATTGGTCAATATAGTTCTAGCATCTTGTTAGAAGTTGAAAAACATGGAACTTGCAGATGTCGATAGAACAAACATTTTGGCTGAATGATTTACAGCAAAGTTACACTAAATAAAGTAAAACGCATTATAAAATCTAAGACTTGGAATTGAAAGGAATTACCCAATCATATTATAATATAACCCTTATTTTGACTCGCTACCTGGTCACATGAAGTGTCATATATTCATAGTTTTTTCATCACAAAGAATGTCTGCCTCTCTGAAGCACTGTACATAATACAAACACAGTAGAGTCCGGGTCGTTTCAGGACACTGGAGATATTTTTGGCAAGAAAACAAGCGGAGCTGTTTAAGAAAATACATGTCCCTTTTGGCAGGACTACAGAGGTCTAGTAGTGTGTGGTGTTGTGCCTGCCTAATCACTGCAGAGCAGGGGGTGTAGGGCTGCAAACACCAGGACGATCCAGGAGACTTTTGTCTATCGCATGTGCTGTAATGACGGGTGAGTCACCATTTCTCCACAAATACCACGCTGCTACAGTGCCCCAGCAAATCTGCCGCTTCCTGTTTTCTAGTGTAACACGTCACATCTCCTCTGAAGGCCACACTGAACATAGAATTCTATGAAGTCGCCATTAAAATCCCGCCCCCCAGCCAAACAAGCTGTTGAATTTTCCAAGCACTACTGTAAGTCACAAATCTCCTTCTGTGTATTTTAATGCAATATGAAGTTTTCAGGTTTTACTTATGAGTTCATTGCTAGGGACTAAACTGATTGACCTAATGGGCTAAAGGAATTACTATTGTTTTGACTGGCGCCAAGGGTGGGGGGCTGGCTGGCGGATATCAAATGGACATTCTTAGGTTTCCAATAATATGATATTTTTTGTGGAGTTTCTTCAGGAGATTTTTACAGCATCTGCCTCTTTTTTACACCTCACTGAAAATATGACTCACTCATGACTTGTGTTCCCACACAATATTTTGCTGTTTGCATTTCCAGAGCACTAAAAAAGAGCAGAATTCAACCATGACCTTGGAATTTAACAACATGGGCGACATCCTATTGTTATTAAGAGCTGCAGCTGAAACAGGTATGGAGGTTACAGAGTCTCATTTTAATGTCACCAGCCGAGACGTGACTCCTCTCTCTTTTCAAACACTGTCTAAATATATTTGTAAGAAAAAGAGCAGCAAGACATTTTCGGTCTGAATTCCTTTCGCTGATTTCCTGTCAGTAAATTACTACTTGCTAATACTGGGCGGCCATTTACCTTGTAGGTTAATGAGGAATTTTTATATGGACCCTCGGTAGTCAGTAATAACTGAATGAAGTGTGACTGAAAATAAAGAAGTTAACCAAAAACAAAAATTATTCATGGAAACAGGCGATCACGTCCACGCTGACACACCAGAAAGCTAAATACTTAACACAGCTTAAAGTTTTTAACATTTGGCATTAAAACATGTGCTCTGTCAGATAAGAGGCATGAGGTTGATAATGGGAGTAACCCAGGCTGCATTACTATATTACACAACTGAAAGCATTTAAATACAAACAGGACCAGACGTACGAAACCTACAGTCCGTTCACTCATCTCCAGATGCACACACATCTGCAATCTTGGTGTCATTCTCAGTGGTAGGAGCGTCTAACTGAGACCAGGTTGTTTAACCTGAACATTGTCAGTTTTGAAGCCCTGAATTTATTGGTACCATTGATTGAAGCATCTCTTACGCTATCAAATGTTTCAGATCAGATGCCAGGAGAACCACCCGCTTCATAATATTACGAGTAAATTGCTATTTAAACAAAGAAAAAGACACCTGATCCAAAACAAACATTAGCAGCATCTGTAACAAAGAGATGGCCAGGAGGATTTTGTAAAAGACTGACATACATGCACATTACAGAGCTGAAGAACTTGTGCCTCAGTGCCTCACTGCTGTCTGATGCAATACTTCCTTACTATTGGCGATACCAGTTCAGCCAGATCTAGCTGGCAGACAGAGACTCTGGAAACTCAAATATGGATCAACTTACCCTTTCTGAGCGCAGCTGGGCTTGGACCCGGATTCGTGACTCTTTCATATATTCTTAATAACTTGTAACTCCTCCAGCCACATTACAGTGACCATACTGATCTCCAGCGAGGTTAAATTATTTAATTGTTCCTTATTGTCCGTAGCGTACACACACCCACATGCATGCCCAAGGGGAAGAGTGAAAGTGAGATTAAGGGGTACGCTTGAGAGAGACAGACAGAGAGAGTGTGTGTGAGTGAGAGAGAGAGAGAGAGGGAGTGAAGAGCTTAAGATCTTAACTCCTTTTCTCCCAATTGATCTATGTGATTTTTAAGTATTGTGCTATTCTACTCGTAAAAAGGAAGGAATCTTAGCTAAACCGCTCAAAAGTGATGTACATCTAAAAGGATGAAGGGTCCCTCAAATACAATGTATCCCAAAATAGCACGACGTAAGTGAAAAGCACCCAAAAAAAAATTTAAGACAATTTGATTTAAACAAAGAAGCAGACAATTTGTTGTGTCGCTTCAGGGATTATTTACAAAGACAGCTGGGCATTTGAGACTAGGTGGGCGATTAGAGTCTCTGAGTAGGTAATTAGCTTAAGAGATCAGTTCTTTTTAAGGGTGGTCACACAGGTAGAAGGCGATGGAAGGATGGCCGAACTCATACCTTACCAGAACACACAGCAGGTGGGCCATGTGGACCCCATGGTGATGTGTGTTAACTTGGCCCAAATTAGAAAAGTATGATTCTGGGTTGTTCTATTACATTATGAATGAGACACCGGCCCTTTCCCAGCGAATCATCCTGTAAACAGATTTTACAGCAGAACACTGTTTTGGGATTATTTCACTTTTTCAAATAGAGGGCGAATTATCTTGCAGTTTACCATCATGCTCATCTATGTTTTTTCCAAACGCTCACTCACCCCTCAGTAAAAGTACATTCTGCACTCATTAAATCCTAAGCACATGTCAGCTCTGTAATCCGGAGTCTCCCAGGCACCATGCTATGTGTCAGATCTACCACTTGGGAGCCACAGGACACAAAACAGCCTGAGCAGACAGCCAGCTGTATTGTGCTACGTCACAGTGTCACATAAGCCAAGGATTCCTGCGAAATACACCCATCTAATCAAACTGCATACCTAAATATGCAGAAATAAACAGCACACCTTTCCCACAGCCTCCACGCCAATTTTCCACCCTCACACATAAAAATAAATTAGGCTAAATTGCCACATGAGGAGAGCAGTCTGGCCCTTGCGCAGTGCACAATGTACACAGCCTGTTTGGTTGTGGGGCATGAGCTCAGTCCCTGTTTATTTGAGCAGAGGCTGCTTCCTTAACACACTCTGGTCCCCCTGTGTCTGGTTTGTCTCAACACATGACTCCTGTTCTCTACTTGAGCACTGGGGCCTCTGTGCCACGTCATCCAGTAAACTGGATGGAAGTAATGTTTCCATTTGCCAGTTTACCGGATAATACATGTATCCATTCAGTTAATGTTGGTCTGTAAGAGGACTGTGTTACGAACTGAGGGCCCAGGAAGCTTTCAGCACCCTGAATAATAATCACTAAAAATAAAAAGGATGTCTGCAGCTCGTTATGTCGGAGAACACAGCTGTCAATCGGACCTATAAAAATCAAGAAATATCACTCGAACAAGTATTACCTGACAAAAAAAAAAGAACAGGATGCATCCACACTGGATATGTATAATCTCGGGGGTCAGATGAGGTAGCGTGACCACAGACACTCAGAGTTGTTCTAATGCACACAGCCTCCATTCTGAAGACAATTGGTTCATGTAGGGGAATAATTAGGCCAATTACTTACTTAACCACTTGGATGAAAAAAACACCTACATACATAATTACCAGTGAGGAGCATGTGCTCATAGAGGCAGCGCTAGCCTGCACGTCTTAGCTGTGGTCAATGTGTCCCCGCAGCGATCCAGACGGCAAGCAGCCACGCTGGATAAACTCAGGCATGCGTTCCCCAGTAAACACACACGGCTAGAATATATTCTGTACAGTGGCTGCCCAACTGTCATTCAGCCACCAGGGCTGGAATCACTTTAAGGAACCATCTCCATATCGAACATCCCCTCAATAAGCTCCATTATCTAACAACTCATTGCTAACCACAGTGACTCAGGTTTACCAAAATTTACCATTTTTTTCTTCATGATCCCTTAAAAATTCCAATGAGAATGCACCCCCTGGTGGCAGGTCATTGTAATTAACTGTGAAGTACAGAAATTATCGGAGGCATATCCCTGCAGCCAGGAGCTTAATGTGGAGTGGGAGGGGTAATACCGAGTGGGCGTGGCAATGTCAGAGGGGTTTATATAGAGGGGCCTGCTATTATCTGACTCTCACTATATACCCCTCCTACCCCTTGTCATAAAGCCCTCCTACACAACATTGCCCCTCCTACTCAACCCTCAAGCAATATATACTTGGAAATTGTCAGAGTGTGTAGAGGAGAGAGAGACAGGTGCTATTGATGGGCCTGCCATGAGAATAATAAGTAGACACCCAGAGATATTGGAAAGAAATATGACAGACAGACAGATAGATAGATCGATCCAGCATGTTAAATGTACAGAAAGGTGAAAAAAGTTTGTGAAAGTACATTTCAGGGATTGTTATTTCAGGGACTAATTCAGGAGACATGTGCAAATTTCAAATACAGTAAACTATGTTTTTAAAAGCTTATTATAGTAATACACTCAATAATTGCATAAAATGGCTTGTGCAGTAAAGTATGATTATAACTATGACTATGATTCCTCTCAAACCAAATGCCATAATAATCAAGGGCTACTTTGTGTGAATGCGGTGTCAAGCACAAGCTCTGCGCGTGACCTAATCTGAACTGCTTTCTGCAAATGACCCAAAACATTAAATCCACATTCCCCCCCATTTTGCAATTTCTAAAGATTAACACTGGTTGTGAGCTGCACATATCGGTCGCAGAATTATTTATCAGGGGTTAATTGCAAGTGAAAATGTGAGTGTAGTGCTCAGAACACACAATGGTGACTCTTTCCTGCAGATGCTGGTAGGAAAGTGGTGGGGAATGATAGAATTCACGGATATTTTCATATCATTATCCATACATACAGAAGGCATCATATGCACCGTAGTCCATAATGCAACAGCTAAAACCTCAAACCTGTGCCCTTCAGATACGTGTTGTGGTCCAAAATACGCCCTCTTTATCTCTCACTCGCACACAAAACACAATTCTCTGAATGCCATGGAGATCCAGATGTGTCGCGTGAAAAAACATAAAACAACATTCTTTATTACGGCCTCTCATAGCAGCCGCTCGAGTCGTTATTTTACTAATTCTGTGAATCATAAAACATTAAATACAAACACTGAATTTCTTTGTCAAAGCCCTATTCAAACTTTCCATAGCCGTAGGATGAGATCCGTGTACATTTGTATTGTGTCTTACGGGTTCGTCTGTAACAGTAAAAACAATTTAAAACAGCCAATTACCTGACATGACACTTAATGTGCCGCTCCTTCAGTCAGACGCACACTTCAGTCACACAGTCACACAGAATATTCTAAGTTTCTCAAAGAAAAAAGAAAGATAAAAATAATATCTAGAATTCTTACCGCCCGACAATTTTTGAAAAAAATCTCGTTTTCTGATAGGAGCTGTTATTTCCCTTTACGACCCGCGTGGCAAATGTAGTAAAGGATTGCTGGCATTATATAAGTACGGTTTTTTTCCCCCCTCTTACCTCGCACAGAAGTTTTTACTCAGCGCTCTAGAAGAGCCGAAAGCCGATGGTCCGAGGTGTCGAGAATGAATTGAAATGAAGTTAAATGAAAATGAAATTCTTGTGTAAAATACGAACAGACGGAAGCAGGATGTGGAACGTGGATTGTAAAAAGTGAGCTAAAACGCGCGGCACTACATGAAAAAGGGCACAATGTGACACCACTTCTGGTATGATGTCACTAATTCTGAATGGGAACACCCAGCCTCGCTTCCTCCAGCTCAGAATTCTCCGTGACGCGAACACACAAGCATCACTTACCAACAGAAGATCGTAAGCTGCACAAACTTCAAGTGAAAAATGGGAATTGACAAGATAAAATAACATGATATTATTCCAGTGTTTTTTTTATCAGTAAAAGTGTTTCATTTTAAAAAAACCCATCTTCAGTAGGCTTTATTTTTCACAATGTAGTCTCTCCCAGTGCCGGTCGAAGCCCGTCTGGCGCCTTAGGCGAGCCCGCTCCTCGATCGCTACAGACGATGGCAATAAAGATTGTTATTTAACTTAATAGCACAATAAATAATATAGCATGATTATTATTATTACAAAATTAACTACTACTACTACTGCTAAATCATTTTCAAAATATGGTGACACACATGTCCCTTGAATTTTCAGTTATGTAAACTCTTTTATTTTTAAAGACGGCCCATATAACTGACATAATTTTATAAGCCAACTTTTTGCCCAGTTATATATAAGGGTTTGTCCCCTGCATCATGCATACTACTTCAGTGAATTTGCAGGTGTTAAAAAAACTACTTATTTTACGAGATTCGTATTTTCTCCGACTTAATATAAATACAAGGTCTATAAAAATGTAAATTAACAAAACAAATAATTAAGATTCAAAATTACTGCAAAATAACGTTTGTCATTTAATTTGATGTCCTGGGTGTCACTGATAGTAAAAGTGACTTTTTGAAAGTTCAAAAAGTGGTATATAAGTACTTCCTAGGTCAAAGTTCACTGGAAGAAGAGGCGTTGAAATGAGGTTCATAGTGAGTATTACAGTACTAGTACCAGTAGTTTTACATGGCTCATTTCATTGTGGTATTGGTGTAAAATTATTTTACAGGAACATAAATTCATGTCACAAAAATATGATAATATATTGATATTAGTGTCTTTAATGATGGATAGGTCAAGACGCTATTGATGCCATCTTGGAAAATGGGTTTTTATGCAAGTTTGGCATTGGTAATATCACTGATGTTACATATCAAGCATGCCATTAAATATTAGGTAAGTGGACCATTGATTTTTAGAAGCAGGAAAAATGGTAAGGGTGAGGACCTGAATTATATTGACAACCAACTCTGCAAAAAAAATGTTTGAGTTGCACAACCATGTTATTGTGATGCCCGGCCCGTCCGCTCCTCGTGTGTGGCACGCCCCCTGACTACCCACGTGTTCTTTCCCGATCGTTGCCACCTGTGTCTGATTACTTTGATTAGTCTTGTCCTGTTTTAAGTCCTGGTCTTGCCTGTTACCCTTGTCGGTCATTGACGTTAGTCTTTGTCAGATGTTCCCTAGTCCTTATTTACGTAATAAATCCCCGTTTACCCTTCTGTTGCCTGCTCGCCTGATTCCTGCTGGCTCGCCTGCCAGCACACTCGCCCGTTTCCCAGACGGGCGTGACAGTTATAAGGTTGACCATACTTAATTTTGATTATTTAATCTCAATAATATATCATATAAAATTTTACGGTGGCCCGGACAGTTCACGTAATGTAAAAGCCACAAGAATGCAAAAACCACAACACAAATACAAAAGCCACAACACAAATACAAAAACCCACAATGAAAATGAGCCTCAACGGAAGTGAATCACAGCAGAAATGCAGCACAAAATTTGAAAATTTGAAACATTATCTGTTTTCTCATTTTGGTTGATTTTTTTTCTCCTTTATTAACCCATACAGGTATATGAAGCATTATGGATGTATATAATTTTAAAAAGTGTGTTTACTGGGAGCATATGAAGTTAATAAATTAGATTTAGTGGAAACTGTCAAGATCTCTTGTCATTCTCCCTGTTATCAATTTCTACTTTACAGTCGGCCCTCATTTATCGCGGTTAATCCATTCCATACTCTACTGCGATAAGTGAATTTTCGCAAAGTAGGATTCTTTATAAATTGAATATATTCGTAGTTAGAGCATAGAAACCCTGTTTACAACCTTCTAAATATGGTTTTTAACATCATTAGACATGAATTAACACCCTTTAGTCACCATTATGATTGATGGACACGGAAGCAGGAATGGGGAGACGAGGAACCGGGATCGAAGGGTTTATTTGCAGGGACGGATTATGGGTTGTGTGGGCCCCTGGGCAAAACGTTCGCGAGGTCACATGTGGCCGGGTGTGCTGGATATCTTGATAGATTGAGGTCTCCAGGCATCACCCCCCAGGAGGAGTAGGGGAAATAAAATGTACAATTAGGCATAGTAGAGGAGGCTATTGGCAGTGCTAAAAGCTAGGTGAGTACAATATGAAGTGCAATCTGCAAGCTCCGGCAGATATGGCTATGGCAGCATCAGTAGGAGGGAGAGGCAAGTGGGAATGCCGGCATGGGGAGTCCCTGAAATGTCAGCACTCCAGTTCCACAAGAGATTGCAAAGCGAGAGTGACAGCACTGACAATCCAGTTCATCCAAAGCCAATGGCACCGATCCCCACCCAGCTCTACACCTCACACTACAGGTCTGACTGGGAGTGAAGAGTTAGCTAGGGCTAGAACTAGTGTCCCTATACGCTAAACTAAACAGGTGTGTTTTTAGTCTGGACTTGAATATTGAGAGTGAACCTGAAACCCGCACATCCGGTGGAAGACCATTCCACAGCTGAAGAGCTTTGTAGGAGAAAGCTCTGCAGCCTGCCGTAGCTCTTTCTACCCTAGGCACTAACAGATATCCCATGGCTTGAGAGCGAAGCAAGCGTGGAGGGTTGTATGTGGTCAGCAGATCACTAAGGTATTCTGGTGCAAGGCCATTTAGTGCTTTATAAGTTAATAGCAGTATTTTATAGTCAATTCGAGACTTAACTGGCAGCCAATGAAGAGAGGATAAGACCGGTGTAATATGATAAAATTTTTTAGTGTTTGTTAGAACTCTGTACCATCTGAAGTTTATGCAAGGATCCAGACGGGCATCCCGATAGGAGGGCATTACAGTCTGGAACTTACGAAGGCATGTATTAGTTTTTCTGCATCATTAAGTGAGAGCATCTTACGAAGCTTGGCTATGTTCCGTAGATGATAAAATGCAGTTCTAGTAATACTTCTTATGTGAGCATCAAAGCATAGATCTGAATCGACAAGAACGCCAAGATTTCTAACTACCATGTTAGGTTGTGTAGGAAGGTTACCAACGTTGAGGTGGTGGAACTTATTTCTAGCAGCCTTGGAACCAATTACCAGAACTTCTGTTTTTTCTGTGTTTAACATAAGGAAATTTTTTGCCATCCAGCACTGGATATCGAATAGACAGTCTTCTAACCGAGATAGCAGTGATATATCATCAGGGTTAACAGATATGTACAACTGTGTATCATCTGCATAACAATGAAACCCAATACCATGATTTCTAATAATGTTACCAAGAGGTAGCATGTATAGGGTAAACAGTAGCGGGCCCAGGACTGATCCCTGTGGGACACCATATTCAACTTTTGTGGCCTTGGATGATTCATTGTTCACATGGGCATACTGATAGCGATCAGACAAATATGAGCGGAACCAAGAAAGTGCTGTCCCTGTAATGTCAAACGCCCTCCCTATAGGGTCAGGGGCCCTTGTAGCCAGAGGATCAAAGAATGTAGGCCCTCTAAAATAGACAAACGAAAATGCATTGTTGATAAGCGTTGCAAATTGTTTTGGTCTAGGGGCCCCATGGGCCCCCTGCACCCCAAGGGCCCCTGGGCAGCGGCCCCGCTGGCCCGGTCCGTAATCCGTCCCTGTTTATTTGGAATCATTCCAAATGCAGGACACAGGAACATGTAGCATCAAAACGTTAATGACAGACCTGGGGTTACAGAATCTGACGTGGACTTAAATACACCGAACGAAACAACCTGACAGGAAACAGCTGGCAACAATCGGGGCTGCACACGTGGTTAATAAGGGCACACAAGAGGATCCTACAGGCAGGTCTTGACAATTACAGTCTTATTACCAAATACATTAGACAAAATAAGAGAAAGTAAGACATATTAGACCAGGGGACACTAACCTTTTTAAAGCTGAGGGCTACCTTAAGATTACCGAATGGCTCGAGAGCTCCCAGCTCAAAACACACACACACACACACACACACACACACACACACACAAAGTGTTCAATATTACTCATATTTTTTACAACAAACTGCATTCATAATTTTTTGACAATTATTTGTAAATGAGAATATTTATGTTTCATTGTCAAAGTGACATTTATTTTGTGCAAATGGACGTCACAATTTCATTCAACAAAACACAGAGGTGAACTTTGCCAACTTTGAATCTGACTTAATCAATGAACAATGATCAATTGACCAGGTACCTGTAACATGGTTTTTTACTAAAACACTGTTTGTCTACCAGTTAGTGAGAAACCTGGCATTCCGTGTTGTCCACTAGTTTGCTGTATTCTGGTGTATAGTTTGACACTGCTGCTCTCAGTGACTCCTGCAGATGTGAATCAGGCGTGTTCTGTGTTTATTTTTTAAGTTCATATTCAAAAAGGCTGATTCACAGAGATGGGTGGATCCGAAAAGACAAGCAACCTTCATAGAGCTCTGCTGTGCAGACAGCTTTGTACTTTTCTGTGTCCACTAGGTTCCAAAAGTTTGGGCTGCTCAGGTGTGTTTTGATGTGCAGGTCATTTTGTAAAAGTAATTATTTCCATTTCTACCTGCCCTGCATCCAAGGTGAAGGTTGTACTTAGGTTCTCAGCTGTGCTTGTAATGTCCACTGACATGAAAGCATTTGAAATGAATGACACACATGGCTCAATTTGATCAAAATCACAAAATCTATTCTCAAACTCTTGCATCAGTCTGTTAATCACTTGGCAGTATTTTTCTACAGCTTCATCAAAAGCCACAGATGCAGAAGCATTTTCACTTAGAACTTTTTGCAGTGACAAAACCACAGGGTGGCAAGAGTTAGAAGCTCAGGGAGCTTTTCATGTCAAACATCAGCAATGCTGATATATCTCCTTTTTTTGAATTACGACGTGGAACAAGGCAAGGATGCCCCTTATCCCCTCTCCTTTTTGCAGTAGCGATAGAGCCACTTGACATTGCTGTGAGAACATTTAGTAATATAAAAGGTATTAGTCAAGGATCTTTGGAACATAAAGTACCACTTTATGCAGATGACATACTGCTATATATATCTGACCCAGTTTTTAGCCTGCCACCTTTGCTTGACTTACTCAGTGAATTTGGAGAAATATCTGGTTATAAGGTCAACTTCCAAAAAAGTGAGTTAACGCCAATTGGAGCTGCCATGCAGGATATTTCTCTCTATCCAAACCCTTTTAAAATTGCTTTTAGTAAATTTAAACATCTAGGTATTTCGATCAGGGGCAGTGGTTCGCATTGTTGCCTCACACCTCTGGGTCCCAGGTTCGAGTCTCCGCCTGGGTCACATGTGTGTGGAGTTTGCATGTTCTCCCCATGTCGTCGTGGGGTTTCCTCCGGGTACTCCGGTTTCCCCCCACAGTCCAAAAACATGCTAAGGTTAATTGGACTTGCTAAATTGCCCATAGGAATGTATGTGAGAGTAAATGGTGTGTGTGTGTGCCCTGCGATGGGCTGGCCCCCCATCCTGGGTTGTTCCCTGCCTCGTGCCCATTGCTTCCAGGATAGGCTCCGGACCCCCCGTGACCCAGTAGGATAAGCGGTTTGGAAGATGGATGGATGGATGGATGGTATTTGGATCACTGCTAAATTTAAGGATCACTACAAAGCAAATGATCCCTTATTATCCCTTATTATTTTGAACAGTGGAATCATTTTCTCTATCACTTGGTGGAAGGATCAATGTAATTAAGATGATGGTATTGCCTACATTTTTATATTTATTCCAGTCTCTTCCAATCTTTCTCACCAAATCCTTTTTCAACAATTTAAATAGTCAAATATCAACTTTTATCTGTAATACGGAACAGTCCAGATTAACAGGGAAAATGTTACAGAAACCCTGGAAAGTTGGGGGCATGGCACTCCATAACTTTCTATATTACTACTGGTCAGCCCATATAAAAATGATCTCTCATTGGATTAGAAATGATCTGATACCCTTCAGTTGGATAAAAATAGAAAGGGCATCTATCCACTCTACTCATATTGTGTTACTATGTGCCAAACTGCCACTATTTAAGTCTATATCTACTTTTACATCCAATCCTGTTATAGTACCTGTACACACTGTAAAGATTTGGAATCGGCTTAGACAACATTTCGCAATTAACAATCTCTTACTTTCTGCGTCAGTGGCAAAAAAAATTATGTTTCTCCCCTCAATGATGGATGAAGCTTTTGGTGTATGGTCTAAATGTGGCATTAACTCATTATGGGAACTTTATACTGAAAGCAGTTTTGCATCTTTTGAACAGACAGTGAAGAAATTTGGTATTCCTAGATATTTACAGATATTTACAACTAAGGAGTTATGTGGCCTCCAACTCTAAACACTTTCCTTCTCATCCTCCCCAATTCCTTCTGGATTCAATGCTTACCTGCAAAGCAGATAGGAGACAATCCATAGGTACTATTTATAACCTGCTTAATACCACCAACCAGGAGGCCCTGGAGGCTTTGAGATGTAAATGGGAAGGGGTTGTAGAGGAAACAGTTCCAGATGGTATATGGCATAAAGTGACTAAAAGAATATATTCCTCATCAATCTGTCTCAGACACACTGTGATTCAATTTAAAGTTGTATACCGGCTTCATTGGTCCAAAGTTAAATTATCCAAATTTAGGAAGGATATTGATCCTACTGTACATGTGACCGATGAAAACAGTTGCCAGTGACATTACTTCACAAGTTTTGGACATGGCCAAAGTTATGAAGCTTTTGGGATCTGATCAGGGATATAATGGATCAGGGATATAATGTATAATGTGCAATGCGAAAAAATTCGTTACGCTAATAAGGGGAATGTGAAGAGATTCTGTACAACATGGCAACCCTTCCTAACCTTTATCAGAAATATGGAATCTGGTAGATTCAGTTGATTGCTGTTTAAATTAGGAAACCTCTGTATGTCTACATAATACATGTATGTTTAAGCTGGTCTTGTCTGGCCTCTTGTAATTGTATCTGTTATTTTTCTTTTCTCGGGGGCTTGGGGTTAATATGTTTGTTTTCACTCTGAAATTGTATAATGTGAATACTAATAAAAAATACTTTGGGGGGGGACATCAGTAGCTTGGCAGCCTATACAGTAGGAGAGTAAGAATAATGCATAGACCTAATTCTTCTGAAAACCATTTATCTTTCCACAGGTTTTGTCTTCATCGGACATCACCTAGACACAGAGCTGGATGATGTCAGCACAAACAGCAGCCTCTACGATGAAGATGACTTCTTTGGATTCATGGGGTCAGGAAAAGCAGAACCAGAAGCAGGAGAGCTGGCACCTTTCATGTACATCCATTGGAGGTATAGATCTATTGCATACCTTCCTCACATCAAGGAAGCTGTCACTCAAAATCAACACAGATCTTCCTGCATCTGTAGCCTGCGAGAGAATTTTTAGTCATGCGGGGCTCCTGTTCACTGCTTCACTACAAGAACTTTGAGAGCCAACTACTGCTGAAGCGTCACTTCACTGAGTGAAGAACAAGCACGTTTTAACCAAACAGACACCGACACACACCCACACAGTTTATGGTAAAATGAGACTTCTTGTACGTACACAAGCTGTCTTATTTTAATGTTATTTTCTGTTTGCTGAGCCTGCTATTTGGAGGGCAAATATCCGGCTGCTGTATCACCCAAGCTCCCTGCTGAACCGCCCGAGGCGCTGCCTCCTGCTACACTCCAGGCTCTTGCTCCACCTGTCCTTGCTCCGCCCGCTATGGCTCCACCTCCGTCCGTCCCGCGCCCAAGGCTCCTGCAGCCCCACCTGTAGCTCCACCCGCGCCCAAGGCTCCTGTGGCACCACCTGCAGCTCTGCCCAAAGCCCCGCCTCCAGCTACAGCTCTGCCTCTCCCTGCTCCACCCGAGGCCCCTCAGCCTTCGCCTGTCCCTGCTCCACCCGAGGCCCCTCAGCCTCCGCCTGCGGTTCCGTCCACACCTGAGACTCCTAGCCCTGTGGCCCATATCCCAGTCCCTGAGCCAGCTTCAGTCCCCCCAGCACCGGTCCCAGTCCCCGAGGAGGTCCCAAACAGTCTAACCACCTCTCCTTCTTCCTTGGAGGAGGAGGAGCTCAAGTGGGACCCCTTGGGGACCTCCATGATGACTCATCTGCCCTCGACCCTGCGAGGTCGACCCCGGTCGACATCGGTTTTCAGTGTCACAAAAGGGGAGGGGGCATAGGCGCAGGGCCGGGGTCCCACCTGCCCTGTACCCTGGCTCACCCTCGCTCGCCTTGGCTGGGGCTCGGGAGGTGCCTGCAGGTCCTGAGGCTCCGGTTCGGCGGTGCTTGCGGGTCCTCCTCCGATGCCTCGTCGGTCGCCTGCGGGTTGCCTGACTCCGGCGCGTCGGTGGACGTCGCCCTTGCCTGCTGTGGCTACGCCGTCACCTGCTGCGGCTTCCCCTCCTTCCTTGCCTTCGCCGGTGTCCCCTCCAGTTTCCTCCTCGCCTCTCCTAGTGACCCCTCCAACTCCCTCCTCATCCCCTTTGCCTGTCCCTCGGCCTGCCTCCTCGGCCCCTCCTGCTCCGGCCTCCTGGTCGCCTGCGGCCCCAGCTGCTGCCCATTGTGGCTCCCTCAGGTTCCCCTTTGTCCCCCGACCTTTCCCATCTGGGCTCCTCTGTTTCATCCTTGTCCCTCTGTACCTCCTGTCTCTGCTCCTCGTCCCTGTGTCCCTCCTATCTCTGCTCCTCGTCCCTGTGTCTCTCCTGTCTGTGTTCCTCGTCCCTGTGTCCCTCCTGCGTTTGCTCCTCGTCCTTGTGTCCCTCCTGTCTCTGCTCCGCGTCCTTGTTTCCCTCCTGTCTCTGCTCCTCATCCCTGTGTCCCTCCTGTCTCTGCTCCTGATCCCTGTGTACCTCCTGTATCTGCTCCTCGTCCCTGTGTCCCGCCTGTTTCTGTTCCTCATCCCCCTATGGTTCCTCCGTTCACTCCTGGTCCTTTTGTTCCTCAGTTCTCTGTTCCCTCTGTGTCTCCTCTTCTGGTTTGTCTGTTGGCATTCCCTGTCCTTTATCGGGTGTTGTCTTGGCTCCTGCCCCTGTGCCAGTTCTGTGTTTCCGTTCTGACACTCGAGGGAGCATTTTAAAAAAGCATAAATACAGTGGTCACAGTTATAGTGATCAACCGTTGATATGGATCATAAGGCTTGGGACAGAATAATTCCTGTACAAATACCAGACATCCCAACCAGCAAAAACTTTCAGGTAGCATTTCTACATTGGCTATATGTATAATTATTTGTTAATTCATTTTCAATAATTTTTTTTAGTCAACACACTAAATTATGAAGGCCAATTTTATTTATTATTTTGACAATAATATAAGTACATTATACTTTTACTATTTACGCAAATTCCTTATTTATATCATTGCTACTTTACAAGTCTTCAAGGAGATTGGTCTTTTCATGACAGCCTTGGCAACTAACAAAGTGTCTAACTAGTGTAGACTGGAATAATACAGCACATGAAATGACTCTTGTTAAACTCACCTCAACATGCCTTTTACAGTCGTTTAAACAGTAATGAGCAATGCTGAAATCACTGTTGCAAACAATACAGCGCAACAATATATTTTCATTATTTTTCATCCTTTTGTGTAGTCTGAGGTGAAATGCGTTTTATATTTTCGTTTTTTGGAGCACTCCCCCTCTCCCGCCCGCACTGAAATCTGATTGGGTTATTTTGCTAAGTAAACCAATCAGGATGGTCTCCGTCTAGCACAGGCTACATAACAGGCACACTCATGGTGATCCACACATACGTACGTTCTCTCTCTCTCTTTCTCTCTCTCTCGCTCGCTCATTCCCTCGTGTGCGTGCTTCTCTCAAGTACGCGATGCACACGCTACTGTCTCGCGTGCATGCTTTCGTTTGCTTGCTCTGGTTTCCAGGATATCTTATTCAATTTGCGGGAACTGCTATCAATATCCGGGATACTCCTGGCAGTCCTTAGCTGGAATGAAATTTTGTCATTAGCTAAGTTCGAGATACCAGAAAATCAAGTCACAATGTATTATACAAATGTTTTAATATATTGTAACACCAGCACCCCCGGACATCACAGCGAGAGAAATGACACATATTTAAAAACAACCTGCTCTTTAATACCAGCCTGTAAGACTAGCATATACAAATTAACCACACCTGCGTCAACTTTGCACCACGAAACGCAGTGAGGACTGATACCGGAAAGTAAGGATCATACACTCTAGGTAATTAGACAATAACTAGAGGCTCGTGAGGAATGGACAGGAGTCATGTACGCATGACACAGCCAAGAGCACACACGATAACGGGGAACACACAAGTACTCACAATAGCGCATACATACTGTACGGGAGCTATTAACAGGGCCTGCGAGCATGCCAGGATATGCAAGTGACCTCTGCTATGCGGAGCCATCTCGCCAGAGCTACAGTATAAACTGTATATTAAACAGTATATATATTTTTTTGTCCATCACAAGGGCACTTCATCATGTTTGTTAACTTGGAAGGGCACCCTAGAGGCTGCTTCGAGAGTCATTTCCATCAGAAAGGCACCTCAAATTTAGGACAACTGCTCACATTCCCACACATAGACAGATACCCTAAACAGCACTGCATCACATTTTATCCATATTTTGTCTCTTTTGGGACACTTAATCATGTAGGGGTGGCATAGAGGGCATATCACAATGGCACAATTATCCATTGGAAGGGTTCCCATAGGTTCTGCTTAGACCATTGTACAGGAACCTTATAAGGCACTACTTCACATTCTCTCTACTGGATGGGTACTTGATAACGGCATTTCTTTTCCATTGGAAGGGTTCCCATAGGTTCCGCTTGGACTATTGTAAGGGCACCTTACAGGGCACTGCATCACATTCTCTCCACTAGACGGGTACTCATTAAGATACTTTATCAGATTCTCTTGCTCTATAGGGCACATCATTTCAGATTGAGGTTTTTTCAGCCATGGGGGCACCAGGGGGCAGTTAAATATACCTGACCAGCCAAAACAGAAGACACTGGGAAGCTTTGTCAAGAAACCCCAGTCAACTGAAGCTGAAGTCCTTGAAACTACCTCCAAGCTTCTTGTGTGGACAGTGAAACCAGTCCTCTGGAACGGTGGAAAGTCCATGCAACTGCCTTTCCTACTGTGAGCCTCCAGGCAAAGCGTTACCTCTGTATCCATGCCACCAGTCCACCCTCAGATAGGGTTTTTAGTACAGGAGGCAGCATTGTCATCTGCAAAAGAGCATCAGCCAAGCCTGAGACAGTGAACAGGCTGATCTTCTTAGCAAAACACCTGCAGTGTACATAAGCAAATGTGCGCTTCATTTATGTAACAGGAATTATTTTAGACACTGTTCTAACCGAGATATTTAAGAGAGAATAAAAGTAGATATTTCTTGCTGCCAGCAATGCAGACTTGGTTTGCATGGTTTCATGTTTGCACTTTAAATATTTGCACTCTTAAACTGTTTTGCACACTGTTTTGGACATTTTATATTGCCTTGTTTATCTGAGCTATTGTACAGTCTTTGGATACCTGAAAATCAATAACTTTTAAAAAATTTTAAGGGAATTTTGTATGTATATAGTTCATGTGACATTTGTTGAAAATAACTCAACAAATAGGACAGATACTCTTTAGAAACTGAAACAGTGATATTAAATGATATCATGATGATTATTAAAATCGATCGATGCAGAAAAAATTATTGTGATAATATTTTTGTCCATACCGGCCAGTTCTAGGTTTGACCAATGGAATCTCTGACACACTCAGAAACTCCCCCATCCAAGCCAAGCCCCCTTCCAAGCCACTCCTTGCTATTTGCCCTTGTCCACCCAAGCAGAGAAGTTACAGCGTGCTTCTGGGTTGGAGGCGTGTCCCTGTGGCCTGGCACACATGGGGAACTGGAGGCCCAGGTTTGGCCCTGCCTTCTTCACCGTCCTCAGCATGCAGGGTTCATCGTGAGCCTTGCAAAGTGATGATTGTAGTGGCCTCAATTTGATTTAAGAGGCAGCAAAAAGTGTTTTGAATGCTGGGTTATGTAATTTCCCACATTTTCCTTAAAATTGTGCTTCTGATAAAAATGCTGATACCAGAACAGTTGATTTGGCCATTTTGGTTGGACAGTTTCACTGTGGAGGATGTATCCTTCTGCTATTCTTTAACATCCTTATTACCCTTGTCACCCTTTTCACAGCCAAAGACATGCATGATTGAGACTGGCGTTTCAGTAGGGTAGGGGTGTGCTGTCCTGCCTTTATGTCTTTGGCTGCTGGTGATGTGTTAGTGTCCACCTATGCTTTGGTGTCAGCCAGACGTCCAGTCCATAATGATGGAGAATATGCTCATGACCATAACCAAGAATCCTACAGCTGCGAAACAGGCAGCCTGACGTCGAAAGGAGAGAATAAATGAGAAAACATCTTAGTATGATTAATTACACACTGCAAGCAAGTACTGCTCTTGCGGAACAGGATATACCTGAATCTTTGGTCGGGAATTCAATGGTTCCAGATTCTCGGGGACAATTCTTATGTAGAATATTCCCGGAAGTATGAAGATCAGGGTGGGCGCTGATGTGGCTCCTGGTAACAAAGAGACATGGGGCTCCATTTCCATCTGCTCAAAGTGCAATGCAAAGTGGTTTTGCTAGTTTTGTACCAGCCATGCGCGCACGTCATAAAAATAGTAAACGATTTTCTGCTTGTAGGTAAGGTTGCCTCCTTTCATTTGTGAAAAACCGGTATATTTGGACTCTTTTTTTTGGGGGGGGGGCAATAACATTTTTTGCCAGCATACTATGTTAATAGAGATAGGAATCTCTATTGCCAAATTTGTCCTGATGCACACACGTATGGCAAGCCAAATTGTCATTCATTGGCGTAAGGCTTACTTGTCATGACTTAATTCTTACTAGCAAAAATATGATTCTTTCTAGTAAAAATGCAAGTAATGACAAGTAAGGTTTATACTAATAAAAGACAGCAGGATGGGTCTAGGAGGGATCAGCTGGCAGAAGATCTGAATTGTTTGTAGGCTGGTAAGGAATCTAAAATCTGAAGGGAAAAAAATAATAGCCCTATTGTCTTTTATTCAAACATTTTGAAACACTTTAAAAACTGCAGGTTGTTTTGTTAAAACAAAGATCACACTTTTATTTTTATTTTGTGAACTGCAGACCAAAATTAAAATGAAAAAACACACTGCTGTGCTCGTTCAGCAGCAAGATTCTATTCTCTCTATCTTTCTGCACTGTGCAGATGATCTGCTGATGCAGGAAAATGAGGACACACTCGCTGCTACCTCATCCCACACCTGCTTCAACTCGAAAAGCTTGGTGGAAGAGTGCTGCTCCCATAGATAATATGCTCAAGCATTTCGAACTCGCACAGAAGCACGTCTATTTCCTAGGGCGAAAAGCGGTCTGGCTTGCCGGGCAAATGCGCCATTGTGATTGCAATCCACAGCAGATCATGCGCCTCTGCCTTTTAAAGGTGAGATGACGTGCCATTCCAGTTGGTTCATTGCATGGTACATGCATCTGAATAATTCAGAAAGTTAGGACAATCTTGTTCTGCCTTGTAATGGTGCAGAGTTTGATTTGTTTCCGTTGTCAAAATAGCTAAATGGATTTGTACAAAGCCATAACTGTTAGTTCTGCTTTGCCCTTGACGCTTCACGTTAGATCTTCTAAATAGAGCCTATGGTATTTTTGACCAGGTTGGAGGGTCATCTGTCTGATTGAACATCCATCAGTTCATGAAAACCTTTCTAGATGTCTTTCAAGTTGGTGTCTAGAAACCTGATGGAGAGCTAAAACTGACCAATGATTCCAAAGATGTCTTTGATGTTGGGTACCAAGATGACCAGGATGTTGACAAAGACCAAGAGGACAATTGTAATGCTGATGTGCCGCACCCAACTGAAAGGCTTGTCAGCAAAGAAGATTTGAAGTAGGACTTTCCGGATCTGTGGAGAAGTACAGCAAGGAGTGTCAATACTATTACCTTGTCCACACTTGCAATACCATGCACACTCCAGAAGATGGAAGGGGTCTTACTGGGAAAATTATCACAGGCACTGTGAGGGTGATAGCCATGAGCACCGCCAAACGCACACAGAGAATCAGGTTGTCTGCGATGTCTCCCTTGTAGGTATGGAGGAGCTCCGAATCCACCTTATCTATGCACAAAATCAACCAAACCAAGTTATTAGAGAGTCCAAAACCAGAGCATCTCTGTCATCGTGCAGGTTCTTTAAGCACCCATTACATTGTCATTTGCATAGGGCTACATAATGAGTTTATAATGCCTTTCCCTTCTCCTTACCATAGAAGGTGAGGTAGCCAAAGACAGCTGTGAGAAGGTACATGACAAACATTGCTAAGACGGAGATGTTAGCAACTCTCTGCATGCGCTTCTGCGTCGGCCTGGTGAAGAAAGGCAGAGATGGAGAGATGCAGAACTCCTTAGTGACTGTGAAATCTCTAAATGACGTATACTCCTACATACAAATGTAACAGCAGCTTAATAACTATCATTAATCATTAATGCAATGTGATGTCATTATAGTATATAAAAGTTCCATTTCACAATTGTATAAGTTTTTATAGAAAACACAATGAAAGGGGATTAATTTTTATACTAAATTGCCATGAGAAGCACTTCTAGCATTGAGATTTGGTCTTTGCAGATGGTAGGGGACTTATTCAAAATAATGTAAATTTTGTTAGATATACCAGATCTAGCCTTAGTTAAACTTCTCATGTCATCCCTAGCTCTTCAAGTCCTATGAGTATTAAAATGAGGTTGGTTTGTTTGATGGACTCACTTCCGGAGTTCCGTGTAGATGGGCAGAACCACTGGCTGGCAGACAAAGGCAAATGCCACAATTGGAATGGCATACGATGTCTGTGACCCAAACACATGGGGGTAAGGACATTAATTCAATAGATATTCCAGGATCTGCATGCATCCTGAAAGCATCACAACATCATAAACTGTCTGACCCTTGAGTTAAACGTGATGAGTTTGGCCTCGCACACATTGTCTTCACTGGTGCTGTTGACCATATCTGTTAAGGGTTGGTTCAGGTTGTGGTCTTCTACAAGACATCCAACATGAAACTTTTTGTAGATAACCTACAAAACAAGACACAAAAGTTGGCAGTGCTTACAAAGGCCTTCCCTGGCTTTTGGTGTCCATAAAAGAAAATGTTAGCTTAATTTCCCCCTAATACCTCTTTCCCCTACTTACGGAGATGAGGAAGAACACCATGCATGTCAAGGAAAGTCCACTAGTGTACCCAAGGTATCCTGTAGTTTCATTAGGAGAAAAACAACAGGAAAAAAAGATAAATTCACATCCTTGAGTTCAGGAAATGTTTTAAAACCAGGTTGTCAGCAGTAACACTCAACACTGACACAGAAGATTGGGAGTTTCATGTGAGAAGCAACCAATATAGGGGGAGAAGAATTATGAACTCACCAAGCTGCCGCATGAGAGCAAGAGGCATGATAATTATCAGGCTGGCAGTGACGATCAGGTAATCCCCTTTCAGATACCACTCTCTGGGAACAAGAATATAAGTGCATTAGGCAAAGAACCACTAAATCCTAAATCAGGCTGGACCACACTCATTGGCTTTCATTGAAATGTCATAGCAGCATCAGAATCGTGTTCACCTTGTAAGCAGGTTGGTTCCGCGTCACAATAATTGGCGTGAAATTGCATAAGATCAAAGTTAGTTATAATAGGTTAGTTTGTTGGAAATCCTGTTGGTGCCCATTGGTTCTAACACATCTGGATGCCCCACATGCTGGGCAATTGCACGATATGGCCACCCAGCCTCATGCAAACCCACAATACGACCCCTATCAAACTCCGTTAAGTGCTGGTAATGCTGTCTAATGCGTCTAAAAGGCATCCTCTGTGTCTGGTGATTAGACATACCAGCTCCTTGCAAATCGAGACATTTACATACCCAACGCTGGTCTGCACATGTACCAAGTTACAGTACATCAAAATTGGACCGTTACTTCTGGGTACTTAACTTTTTTTGTCAATGTAAATTTAACCAAGTAAACTGAATAGGAAAGAAAAATAATTAATTCTGTAAAATGTAAGATTTTGCATTTCAGAATTAATAAAGACAGATCTATTTCTGAATCACAACCTATACCTACTGGGCCAGTCTGGTACAGCACTCACCCAGAGTTGGATGTGGTTCCCACAAAGGCTTGAATGACCAGCGGCAGCTCAGACTTCACAATGAAGAGGTAGGTAGATATGGCTTAAGACAAAAAGACCAACAGCTTAAAAAACCATAACAGAAATGGACTCTCCTTTCAGAATATATACTCCTGGGTATGACTTATCTGTGAATTTATTTCATGGATAATGAGCATGGCTTTCAGGTTTGCCAGCACATGACAGCACAACACAGAGCACCCAATGTTGGTCACACGGCTCTATGATGTCATCAGAACGAGTTTGCCCTGCGTGTGGTTTTTTTCCCCCAGGGTAGGTTACCCTAATGGGGAGCGACATCATCTCCCTGCTCTGGAACAGTAAGCTCACAGCATCCTTGCAGTCAGGAGGCCAGACGCTCCTTCCACTTGTGCCGACTCACCTCCGATGTTTTGTATGGTGATGACACAAGCCACCAGCAATTTCCCCCGAGCACCAAAGGCCCGATTTCCCAGCTGTTCATAGGCACGGATCCCTGTGAGTCAAATAAACCAGAGAACATGTGTTACTAACAAGTCGTCAAAAAATGCATTGAAGATAAACAGGCTGCGTATGCAGATCATTTATACCATGTATGTCATCTGCATGTTTCCAAATGTAGCAAGACTTTATCCTTGAGGCACATAGCAGATAGATTAGCTGGTCATCTATGCTAATCTTATTAAATGAAACCTGACGGAAGAGTGGATTCATTTTACCCAGCCAGGCGGGGTCTATGATATAATGCATGATATGAGCAGCTTACCCACAATACTGGCGCTTCTTAGGAGAAGGTGAATTGAGCATGCAGACAAGGCGGCGATACTGGTCAGCAGAATCCTGAAGAGCACAGACAGGCATGGACAGACTGCACACACCATGTAGCGCTAATTCCACAACCCTTTGGGTATTATATTATGTGTGTCTAACACCTACAAAACCCACAGTGAGTGGGACGGATGTGCACTGTTAATCACAACTGTTTTGGAACATTAAATGAGATATGTGCTCCTATGCGAAGCTCCCATTGACTTCCCTACAGAAAGTAGTAGACCTGCTCTTTTGTAGTATGTGTGTGTGTGCATGACACTTTCAGCTAGTTTACTCACACGAAGAGGATGATCCCAGTGTTGGCCATGGCGTATGCCAAGCCCAGAATTCCACTACCCATGATGGTATTACTGAGGTTGAAGATGGACATTCCCAAAGAGGTCTTTCCAACAAACTGCATTTTAATAAGAAAACCAACTTTACAATTGAGAAATTCTAACACACTTATTTCTTGTGCTTTGTTTTGTATAATTGTCAAAATTATCTCCCTTTTACAGCATTAACCAAATATTCTGATATATACTGCAATATTACTCTGCAGGGAAATATAACTCTTTCCTCTTTGTTCACAGGACACCCATACTCACGTTAGTAAACTGACTCTGGTTTTGCTCATCAGGCTTCTGAGGTAGGAACTCCTCACGTTCTTCTGGACTGGCTTTGATACCATGACACCTTGCCAAAACAATCACATCTTCATCTGTACACCTATTCAATTTTAGTTTTCAAACACATTTACTTACAACTCATGCCAATAAAAATAATACTACATTACTACGACACAATCTGGTTCATTTTTATTCTATTTTATTTAATCACCAGGCCCATCTCACCTAGGTTCAATGGTCACATGCTCAGGGTGATGGATGCCATTCGAAAGCTTTTCTAATTCCATGATGTTGCTACTGGGTCCAATCAGGTCCTCTGATGCTAATTTCCCTGGCAGGAGGGTTTCCTGGCTCTGAGGGAAACTTAGATGGTCTCAGACCTGGTGGGGCTGCAAAGAAAACCAATAAGATCATGATCTCAGCCAGTCATTGGTGAATATAGTTCTAGCATCTTGAAGAAATTAAAAAACATGGAACTTGCAGATGTCGATAAAACAAACATTTTGCCTGAATGATTTACAGCAAAGTTGATGACATTACACTAAATAAAGTAAAACGCATTATAAAATCTAAGATGCGCATTGGAATTGAAAGAAATTATCAAATCATATTATGATATAAGCCTTATTTTGGCTCGCTACCTGGTCACAGGAAGGGTCATATATTCATAGTTTTTTCATCACAAGGAATGTCTGCCTCTCTGACGCACTGTACATTATATAAACACAGAAGAGTCCCGGTCGTTTCAGGACACTGGAGATATTTTTGGCAAGGAAAAAAAGCAGAGCTGTTTAAGAAAATACATGTGCCTTTTGGCAGGACTACAGAGGTCTAGTAGTGTGTGGTGTTGTGCCTGCCTAATCACTGCAGAGCAGGGGGTGTAGGGCTGCAAACACCAGGACGATCCAGGAGACTTTTGTCTATCGCATGTGCTGTAATGACGGGTGAGTCACCATTTCTCCACAAATACCACGCTGCTACAGTGCCCCAGCAAATCTGCCACTTCCTGTTTTCTAGTGTAACATGTCACATCTCCTCTGAAGGCCACACTGAACATAGAATTCTATGAAGTCGCCATTAAAATCCCGCCCCCCCAGCCAAACAAGCTGTTGAATTTTCCAAGCACTACTGTAAGTCACTAATCCCCTTCTGTGTATTTTAATGCAATATGAAGGTTTTCAGGTTTTATTTATGAGTTTATTGCTAGAGACTCAATTGACTGACATAATGGGTTTAAGGAATTAGTATTGTTTTGGCTTGCGCCATGGGTGGGGGGCTGGCTGGCTGCATTTCTATATTATACAGCCGAAAGCATATAAATACAGTCCGTTCACTCATCTCCAGATGCACACACATCTACAATCTTGGTGTCATTCTCAGTGGTAGGAGTGTCTAACTGAGACCAGGTTGTTTGAACGTTTTCAGTTTTGAAGCCCTGAATTTATTGGTACCATTGATCGAAGCATCTCTTACGCTATCAAATGTTTCAGATCAGATGCCAGGAGAACCACCCGCTTCATAATATTACGAGTAAATTGCTATTTAAACAAAGAAAAAGACACCTGATCCAAAACAAACATTAGCAGCATCTGTAACAAAGAGATGGCCAGGAGGATTTTGTAAAAGACTGACATACATGCACATTATAGAGCTGAAGAACCCACACCTCAGTGCCTCACTACTGTCTGATGCAATACTTCCTTACTATTGGCGATACCAGTTCAGCCAGATCTAGCTGGCAGACAGAGACTCTGGAAACTCAAATATGGATCAACTTACCCTTTCTGAGCGCAGCTGGGCTTGGACCCGGATTCGTGTCTCTTTCATATATTCTTAATAACTTCATTAATTTATTCTGTATTACAGTGATGGTACTGATGTCCAGCAAGGCTAAATAATTTGTCTTTTTCTTATTGTCCGTCGCGTACACACACCCACATACACACATACCGGTATGGAAAATTGAAAGTGAGATTAAGACATACGCTGGAGAGAGACAGAGAGAGAGAGAGAGAGAGAGAGAGAGAGAGAGATATGAGCTGCATTTATCCTAACACTTTTTCTTCCAACTGATCTACCTTTCATACATCTGAATGCAGCTCAAAGTGCTTTACAGAGAGTGCATATAACCATGGGAGGTATTTCCTCCCAAAAAGAAAAGGAAAATGATAATGATGCAATAAAAACACAATCTCCACGTTGCCTAAGCATGACGATCCCCCAAAATTAAAAATAAAATGAAATAACACCATTTAATTACATTTTAATTTAACTCATTTGAACCACGTTAGAGAGAAACAGGAGGGCAGACAGGCAGGACGTGACACTTTCAATTTCCCTTCCACATCTCCCCCTTTTGAACATGTGAAACCCCGCATTGTTCACAAGACATTAGACCCAGACACCATTCCCGAAAAATCTCTGTTCCATTCGGGGTAATAAGGCCCACCCATGAATTCATATAGGGAAGAGAGTGAAGGTGGGTCCTCTGTCATTGATCACCTTTACGATGACCTGAGAGCTTGCTGGGCCGGATGGGGCAGCTCAGAGCCTCGGTGGAATAAAAGGTTCCGCAGGGGTCGATGCAGAACACAGGAACATAACGGACTTGGCCCTTGAGGTGGGAGAAGCTGGACCAACCTTTAACAGTAAGACGATAACCATACATCCAAGAGAGAAACCAGAAAACAAGGATTAGTGAGGAAAACCAACCGTCTCAGCTATACCAAACAGGCCATGTTGCTTATAAATTTCAGATATCTGTCTATGGACACTGTCCTCCAGATATGAAACCTTCCCCACTAAGGCACAGAAGCCTCCTTTGCCAGCCAACTGGAAGTCCAATGCCATGTGATTTTGCAAAGCCACCTATTTGACTCAAGATAGCAGATCCAACCCTCTCCAGTCTTATTCATCCCTATGAGACAACGTGCAGTGGTAGGAAGTCCTGCTCTTCTTCACTTAATTTTATCAAGTGGGGGGGAGTCGAGGCTACAAATGCTGGACCCCCTGAATTTGTCATGGTATCCATGCCCCACCAACACCCCTGCCTGGATAAATTGGTGAATGGCTACGACTGCAAAACTAACCCTACGCTGGCTACCTGTAATATTGTCCCATATCTTGAACGTCTCCACTTATAAAGCCTTTGTCATCTGGAAGGCACTGAATCCATATCGGAACAAAGGTCATGCTCAAGAGCAGATGACTCTTTCTTCAAGAAGTGGGCAAGGAATTGATAAGACCTCAAAATCCAAAGGAGAGAATGTACACACAGTAAAACTCAGCACTTCATGTGGTGTGTATATGCTTTGAATTTGTGTTCAAACTGGGCTCATTATATCATTTCAATATAACTCTGCATGTTAATTTTGGAAACCTTGTCTCATTTTTATCTGTTTAAGATTAACAATATACATTTTACATATGCCTTGATTATTATTGATTTCTCCTAAAAAAAAAAAAAAAAACATTTTTAAGAAGTATATTTGTTGATACATTCGGGTTACGGGCTGTCAAACTTGGCTTAAAAACAAAACAAAAACACATGGATTTGCCTTTTCTTGAAAATGTTAGTGAAACTTGATCAAATTTTGTCTGGAAATAAGTAACCTAGGACCTTTCCTTTCAGAAAGATTCGTTTATACATTATGGGAAAATAAGAATTTCATTCTATTTAAGTACGTCTTGTACTTCATACATATCACTAGAAATCCCCCTTTTCCTTACGAGATCGTGGAGTCCGCTATTGTCCTAAACGCGATCTGACACCGTAATATTACACCTATGCGTGCAGCACACATTTCAAGCACGAATGATTTCATCGGGTTTTGACAAAGTACTGATAGCTTGAACGCAATCGGTGCATCTCTCGTATTAACAGAATTTAACAGAATTTAATGTCTGTGCTTAATATACAAACCATAAAATCTTTTTTTTTTCTTTCATGATATTGTATTTCTCTTTCCTTTGTGTAGGAGACACGAAATTTTTGTCTAGCAGAGAAGATAATAAAATCATTCACAAATGGTCTTATTTCTTTACCCAAAACTACCCGGAACCCTCAGTGTTTTAACCGAGATTTAGAATCTGCTCTCCACTCTGCCCCTCTGTGAATGACGTGAGGTCAGTACACCAGGGGGCGCTAGGCAGCCACTTTGTCGTATTCTCCCACCCTATACTAACATCCATTTTTGTTCTTTGAAATTTTTATTTTCCCACTGACTAATACTGGAGAACCAGCAAAAGTATTTTTGTTTTCAGTTATTGCAGTCTGGGCCAGTCATTTTGAAAATTTTGAAAAAAAAATACTTTATTTCTGTAAAAAGTTGAGCATGAAAATGAAATGATTGACACATGAAATGACACAATTACAGGGGTGAATTAAAACAAATTTTCATAATACATGAGGCCAAGGATAGTCTACTGACAGTTATCTGCCATCACCTACGGCTTGTCAAAATCACAGTATCTTTCATCTTTTGCCTAGTACTATGTCCGCATTTAACGACGTTACCCCTTCCATGTGTTTCCAAAGTCATGAGAATGAACAGCCTCGACCAATGGAATCTCTGACACTCTTAGTCACTCCCCCTTCTAAGCCACTCCCCATTCCAAGCCACTCCCCCTACCAAGCCACTCCTTGCTATTTGCCCTTGTCCACCCAAGCAGAAAAGTTACAGCATGCTTCCGGGTTGGAGGCGTGTCCCTGTGGCCTGGCACACATGGGGAACTGGAGGACCAGGTTTGGCCCTGCCTTCTTCACCGTCCTCAGCATGCAGGATTCATCGTGAGCCTTGCAAAGTGATGATTGTAGTGGCCTCAATTTGATATAAGAGGCAACAAAAAGCGAATGCTTCAAGCGCTGGGCTATGTAACTTCCCACATTTTCCTTAAAATTGTGCTTCTGATAAAAATGCTGATACCAGAACAGTTGATTTGGCCATTTTGGTTGGACAGTTTCACTGTGGAGGATGCATCCTTCTGCTATTCTTTAACATCCTTATTACCCTTGTCACCCTTATCACAGCCAAAGACGTGCATGATTTAGAATGGTCTTCCAGTAGTGTAGGGATGTGCTGTCCTTCCTTCATGTCTTTGGCTGCTGGTGATGTGTTAGTGTCCACCTATGTTTTGGTTTTCTCCAGACGCCCAGTCCATAATGATGGAGAATATGCTCACAACCATAAGCAAGAATCCTACAGCTGCGAAACAGGCAGCCTGACGTCGAAAGGAGAGAATAAATGAGAAAACATCCTAGTATGATTAATTACACACTGCAAGCAAGTGCTGCTCTTGGGGAACAAGATGTACCTGAATCTTTGGTCTGGAGTTCAGTGGTTCCAGATTCTCAGGGACAATTCTTATGTAGAATATTCCTGGAAGTATGAAGATCAGGGTGGGCGCTGATGTGGCTCCTGGAAAGAAAGAGACATGGGGCTCTTTGGTCAGGTCAGGAGGGTCATCTGTCCGAATAAACATCCATCAGTTCATGAAAACCTTTCTAGATGTGTTTCAGCTTGGTATCTGGAAACCTGATGAAGAGCTAAAACTGACCAATGACTCCAAAGATGTCTTTGATGTTGGGTACCAAGATGACCAGGATGTTGACAAAGACCAACAGGACGATTGGCATTACAATGTGCCGCACCCAACTGAAAGGCTTGTCAGCAAAGAAGATTTGAAGCAGGGCTCTCCGGATCTATGGAGAAGTACAGCAAGGAGTATCAATACCGCGACCTTGTGATATCATACACACTCAATGGGAGGGGGGGGGGGACGGTGCCTTACGGGGAAGATGACCACGGGCACTGTGAGGGTCACAGCCATGAGCACAGCCAAACGCACACAGACAATCAGGTTGTCTGCAATGTCTCCCTTGTAGGTATGGAGGAGCTCCGACTGCACATTATCTATGCAGAAAATCAACCAAACCAAGTTATTAGAGAGTCCAAAACCAGAGCATCTCTGTCATCGTGCAGGTTCTTTAAGCACCCATTACATTGTCATTTGCATAGGGCTACATACTGAGTTTATAATGCCTTTCCCTTCTCCTTACCATAGAAGGTGAGGTAGCCAAAGGCAGCTGTGAGAAGGTACATGACAAACATTGCTAAGACGGAGATGTTAGCAACTCTCTGCATGCGCTTCTGCGTCGGCCTGGTGAAGAAAGGCAGAGATGGAGAGATGCAAACTCCTTGGTGACTGATATTCATGCAATTTGATGCCATTATAGTATGCAAGTCAATTGTATTGATTTTCATAGAAAACAAACATGAAACCATTTAATGAAGATAACAATTAAAAGGGATTAATTTTTATACTGAGTTACCATGAGAAGCACTTCTAGAAGTGAGATTTTCTCTTTGCAGATGGTAGGGGACTTATTCAAAATAATTTCACTTTTTTTTTTTAGATATCCCAGATCTAGCCTTAGCTAAACTTCTCATGTCATCCCTAACTTCCCATGAAACCTATGAGTATTAAAATGAGGTTGGATTGTTTGATGGACTCACTTCCGGAGTTCCGTGTAGATGGGCAGAACCACTGGCTGGCAGACAAAGGCAAACGCCATAATTGGAATGGCATATGCTGTCTGTAACCCAAACACATGGGGGTAAGGACATTAATTGAGTAGATATTCCAGGATCTGCATGCATCCTGAAAGCATCACAACATCATAAACTGTCTGACCCTTGAGTTAAACGTGATGAGTTTGGCCTCGCACACATTGTCTTCACTGGTGCTGTTGATCATAACTGTTAAGGGTTGGGTCAGGTTGTGGTCTTCTACAAGACATCCGACATGAAACTTTTTGTAGATTACCTACAAAACAAGACACAAAAGTTGGCAGTGCTTACAAAGGCCTTCCCTGGCTTTTGGTGTCCATAAAAGAAAATGTTAGCTTAATTTCCCCCTAATACCTCCTTCCCCTACTTACGGAGATGAGGAAGAACACCATACATGTCAAGGAGAGTACACTACTGTACCCAAGGTATCCTGTAGTTTTATTAGGATAAAAACAACAGAAAAAAAGATAAATTAATTTTATTGAGTTCAGGGAATGTTTTAAAACCAGCTTGTCAACAGTAACACTCAACACTGAAACAGAAGATTGGGAGTTCCATGTGAGAAGCAACCAATGTAGGGGGAGAAGAATCATGAACTCACCAAGCTGCCGCATGAGAGCAAGAGGCATGATAATTATCAGGCTGGCAATGACGATCAGGTAATCCCCTTTCAGATACCACTCTCTGGGAACAAGACAACAAGTGCATCAGGCAAAGAACCACTAAATCCTAAATGAGGCTGGACCACACTCATTGGCTTTCATTGAAATGTCATAGCAGCATCAGAATCATGTTCAGCTTATAAGCAGGTTTGTTCCGCGTCACAATAATTGCAGTGTAATTGCATGAGATCAAAGTTAGTTATAATAGGTTAGTTTGTTGGAAATACACTCGGTGACAAAAAAAATTAAGAACCCGGATGAAGTGGTGGAAATTAAATGAATCTGCAAGGGATGAAAGGGCATGTGACTATCGCAATGATTTTTGTTACACGCCAGTCTAGGCTCCGACACACACCACACCACAGCAGAGGGAGAGAGAGAGGGAGGGAGGATATATATATATATATACACCTTTGGAGTGGGTCAAACAAACTACACCAAACCCCGATATTAACTTAGCTTCTTTGTTTGGAGCATCACAGCCATATCTCCAGGGAGTAAGCAAGGCCAAAACAACAAACAGAATCCATCACTAAATCCACCCCACAAACTTACTAAACTAAACTAAAAGAAAAGAAAATAAAATACAATAACACACCTTCCTTCCTAACTAAGTCCAAAAACAACAGAAAAATTAGGCACAAAAAAACAGGTTCTTACCCCCCTTCCAACATCTTAGATTTAATTCCACAAATTGAACCAAGCAAGCTTAGCCAAACATTAAACTACTTCAAACAAAGGGCCTCCACTCCACTCCAGGAAGCTCTTATATATACCTCTCTCCCCCCCCCCCCCGGCTTCCTCCACCGTCACCTAGGGGACACAGACATAAACACACAGGCACAGGCAACTACCATAACATTATAATATTAGCTCAAACGAACAACAGAGTAGACAGTATGGGCACACTGCTGGTCCCATGTCAGTAGGGTGTGGCACCCGCCTAGGACTGGATACATGCAGTGTTATGGTGTGGAAGGGACTCGTACAGCCGTTGAATCCCCTCCTGTGATAAGTCGGCCCACAGCTGTTGTAACTGGTGTGTCAGATCCTGCAGATTGGCACTGTGATCCCACACATGTTTCATTGGGGAAAGATCAGAGGACCTGGCTGGACTCAGGAGGACCTCAACATGACGCAGGCAGTCCATAGATACATGTGCTGTGTTTGGACAGGCGTTGTCTTGTTGAAAGACTGTCCATCTCCATGCTTCCCAGTTGCAGCAGCACTCCAAATGCAGCTGTCTCTGGGCTGGTGTTAACAGCAGCCTACGCATGGCTGGTGGATAGTCTGGTGGATGTCACTCATCATGACACACTGCAGAAATGCAGACTGTTGTAGGGAGTCCAATACCTGTGTCTGGATGGCAGACGTAAATGTCCTGGGGTTCTGTAATGCTTGGTGCACAGTACGACGATCCTGCCTTGGTGTGGTCTGTCTTGGATGACCAGAACCTTAATGACGTGTGTGGGTACCCTCACATGTTCATTGGTTCCATCATCAGGTGACTGTGACATCTGCATGCCCCACATGCCAGGCAGTTGCACAATACGGCCACCCAGCCTTATGCAAACCCACAATACAACCCCTATCAAACACCAGCAAGTGCTGGTAATGCTGTCTAATGCGTCTACAAGGCATCCTCTGTGTCTGGTGACTAGATATACCAGCTCCTTGCAAATTGAATGATTTACATACCCAACGCTGGTCTGCACGTGTACCAAATAACATCCAAATCGGACCATTACTTCTGGTTGCTTAACTTTTTTGGTCAGTATAAATTAAACTAAGCAAAGTGAATAGGAAAGAAAAAGTAACTATGTAAAATATAGGATTTTTTCAATTCAGGATTATTAAAGGCAGACCTTTTGCTTAATCACTGCTATACATCCACTGGGCCAGTCTGGTCCAGCACTCACCCGGAGGTTGATGTGGTTCCCACAAAGGCTCCAATAACCAGTGGCAGCTCAGACTTCACAATGAAGAGGTAGGTAGACATGGCTTAAGACAAAAAGACCAACAGCTTCAAAAATCATAACAGAAATAGACTCTCCTTTCAGAATATATACTCCTGGTATGACTGATCTGTGAATATTGTCTACATGGATCTATTTTATTTCATGGATAATGTGCATGGCTTTCAGGCTTGCCCGCACATCACAGCACAACACAGAGCACCCAGCGTTGGTCACATGGCTCTATGATGTCATCAGAACGAGTTTGCCCTGCGTGTGGTTTTTTTCCCCCGGTGCAGGTAACCCTAATGGGGAGCGACATCATCTCCCTGCTCTGGAACAGTAAGCTCACAGCATCCTTGCAGTCAGGAGGCCAGACGCTCCTCCCACTTGTGCCGACTCACATCCGATGTTGTATATGGTGATGACACAAGCTGCCAGCACTTTCCCCCAAGCACCAAAGGCTTGATTGCCCAGCTGTTCATAGGCAGGGATCCCTATGAGTCAAATAAACCGTAGAACATGTGTTACTAACAAGTCATCAAAAAATGCATTGAAGATAAACAGGCTGCGTATGCAGATCACTTATACCATGTATGTCATCTGCATGTTTCCAAATGTAGTAGGATTTTATCCTTGAGCCACATAGCAGATAGATTAGCTGGTCATCTATGCTAATCTTATTAAATGAAGCCTGACGGAAGAGTGGATTCATTTTAACCAGCCAGGCGGGGTCTATGATATAATGCATGATATGAGCAGCTTACCCACAATAGTGGCGCTTCTTAGGAGAAGGTGAATTGAGTAAGCAGACAAGGCGGCGATACTGGTCAGCAGAATCCTGAAGAGCACAGACAGGCATGGACAGACTGCACACACCATGTAGCGCTAATTCCACAGCCCTTTGGGTATTCTATTATGTGTGTCTAACACCTACAAAACCCACAGTGAGTGGGATGGATGTGCACTGTTAATCACAACTGTTTTGCCTGATTTTCTATTTAGGCTAAACCAGGCTGTGACTGACAATGCCTGGCTGTACCACCAGCTGTGGTTTATAAACTCCTGTTTCTTCATTTAGTAAGTTTATCACTTTGTCAGTGAACAATGCAAAGCAACATTAAATGGCAGAGATATGTGCTCCTATTTGAAGCTCCCATTGACTTCCCAACAGATAGCAGTAGACATATTCTTTTGCATTATTGTGTGTGTGTGTGTGTGAGAGAGAGTGAGAGAAAGAGAGAGAGAGAGAGAGAGAGAGAGAGAGAGAGTGAGAGGGAGAGACATTTTCAGCTGATTTACTCACACGAAGAGGATGATCCCAGTGTTGGCCATGGCGTATGCTAAGCCCAGAATTCCACTACCCATGATGGTATTACTGAGGTTGAAGATGGACATTCCCAAAGAGGTCTTTCCAACAAACTGCATTTGGATAAGAAAACCAACTTTACAATTGAGAAATTCTAACACACTTATTTCTTGTGCTTTGTTTTGTATAATTGTCAAAATGATGATCTCCTTTTTTACATTAATCATCACATTTTCTGATATATACTGCTAGACTGCTCTCTTTCCTCTTTGTTTACAGGTGAACCATACTCACATCAATAACCTGACTCTGGTTTTGAGGTAGGAACTCCTCATGTTCTTCTGGAGTGGCTTCAGAATCATGACACCTTGGCAAAGCAATCACATCTTCATCTGTACACCTATTCAATTTCAGTTTTCAAACGCATTTACTTACAACTCATGCCAATAAAAATAATACTACATTATTATGACACAATCCTGTTGATTTTTATTCCATTTTATTTAATCACCAGGCCCATCTCACCTAGGTTCAGTGGTCACATGCTCAGGGAGAGGGATGCCATTTGAAAGCTTTTCCAATTCCATGATGTTGCTACTGGGTCCACTCAGGTCCTCTGATACTAATTTCCCTGGCAGGAGGGTTTCCTGGCTCTGAGGGAAACTTAGATGGTCTCAGAACTGGTGGAGCTGCAAAGAAAACCAAGAAAAGTATGATCTCAGCCAATTATTGGTCAATATAGTTCTAGCATCTTGAAAAAATTCAAAAATATGGAACTTACAGATGTCGATAGGACTTGCAACTAAGTTGATGACTATTACAGAAAATAAAATAAAATGTATTATAGAATCTAAGATGTGCATCTGAATTGAAAGGGATCGACCAGTCATATTATAATATGAAGGATTTCCCTAGTTAATTTGTAGCTATTTAATTATGTTCATTTACTTCATTCATTTATAGCTTGCATATTTCTTATTTCTATATTTATTTCTGTCCTTGCTACTCGCTCATCATGTTCTTTGCCTCTTATACAACTTACTCTCACCAGAGCCATCTGACCCCCTGGCTCCAGGAGTCTGTACGAAGATCATAGATAAAGGGCCTGCTTCCCTCAGTGGGGGCAGAGACAGACACAGACAGACACTGAACCGGCTGTGTGAAACATCTTTCTGTAACATCTTCATTATGCCTTAATAAACTGCGTAAGCTTAAGGAACCTGCCTCATCATTCAACTAAAAGAACCTGAGGTTTCACTGAAGAAATTTATCAAATATAACCCTCTGCAGAACATACTAAACACAGAACTCAACGAAATTACCACTAAGATCCACCCTACCCTCCCGGCACCAAGCAAGATGCGGACACAGAGAACTAGCTGGTGGATATCCACTGGACATTCTTACACTGGATGTTTTCAAGTAACATAATAACATTTTTTGTGGAATTTCTTCCTGAGATGTTTTTACAGCATCTGCCTCATTTTTACACCTCACTGAAAATATGACTCACTCATGATTTGTGTTCCCACACAATATTTTACTGCTTGCATTTCCACAGCACTAAAAAACAGCAGAATTCAACCATGACCTTTGTTTGTTTTGGTATTTAACCATATGTGCGACATCCTATTCTTTTTAAGAGCTGCAGCTAAAACGAGTACGGAGGTCACAGAGTCTCATTTTAATGTCAGCAGCCGAGACCTGTGTCATGCCAACAAAGGGAAGCACGACCCGGATACAGGCTGTAATGCGAGCAGAACCCTTGCAGGGGACTTTATTCACGGGAACATCCACATGAACAAGCAACAATAACAGAACTAAGGAACAGAGAGCTAGGGAGCATTTAAATAGATAAACAGCAAAAGGCAAACAAGTGGCAGGTGGAGGTGGCCTGACAGTAATCATTAATCAACGTGTGATTGAGAAAAGGAAGCAAATCAGCAAGAAAACAAAAAAAGATTCATGGAAACAGGAGATCATCTCACGCCAAAAGGATAAATACTTAACACAGCTAAAAGCAATTAGCATTTAGCATTAGAACATGTGCTCTGTCAGATAAGAGGCATGAGGTTGATAATGGGAGTAACCCAGGCTGAATTACTATATTACACAACTGAAAGCATTTAAATACAAACAGGAGCAGATGTACAAAACCTACAGTCTGTTCACTCATCTCCAGATAAACAAGCATCTACAATCTTGATGTCATTCTCAGTGGTAGGAGCGTCTAACTGAGACCAGGTTGTTTGAATGTTGTCAGGTTTGAAGCCCTGAATTTATTGGTACCGGTGAGGCTATCAAATGTGTCAGATCAGATGCCAGGAGAACACCTGCTTCATAATATTATGTAAATCGCTACTTAAACAAAGAGAAAGATACCTGATCCAGAATGAACATTAGCAGCATCTGTAACAAAGAGATGCCCAGGAGGATTTTGTAAAAGACTGACATACATGCACATTATAGAGCTGAAGAACACACGCCTCAGTGACTCACTACTGTCTGATGCAATACTTCCTTACGATTGGCGATACCAGTTCAGCCAGATCTAGCTGGCAGACAGAGACTCTGAAAACTCATATATGGATCAACTTACCCTTTCTGAGCGCAGCTGGGCTTGGACCCGGATTCGTGACTCTTTCATATATTCTTAATAACTTCATTAATTAATTCTTAATAACTCCACCAACCGTATTACAGTGACGGTACTGATGTCCAGCAGGGCTAAATGATTTACCTTTTCCTTATGGTCCGTCGCGTACACACACCCACATGCACACATACCGAAGTGGAAGATTGAAAGTAAGATTAAGACATACGCTGGAGAGAGAGAGAGACAAAGAGAGAGAGAGAGAGAGAGAGAGAGAGAGTGATGAGCTGCATTTATCCTAACACTTTTTCTTCCAACTGATCTACCTTTTCATACATCTGAATGCAGCTCAAAGTGCTTTAGAGACAGTGCAAATAACCATGGGAGGTATTTCCTCCCAAAAAGAAAAGGAAAATGATAATGAGGCAATAAAAACACAATCTTCACATTGCCATTTACTTTTCACAGTCTAAGTGCGATGATCCACCCAAAATTAAAAATAAAATGAAATAACACCAATGAATTACATTTTAATTTTCAGGCAAGATTCGTTAGAACCACACTAAGCAGAAATAGGAGAAGGGAAGAGAATGAAGAGAATCCGTCACGGCATTGATCACCTTTACGGTGACTTGAGAGCTTGCTGGGCCGGATGGGGCAGCTCAGAGCCTCGGTGGAATCAGGGGTTACGCAAGGGTATGTACAGCATTCCTTCCCCACTATGGCACAGAAGCCTCCTTTCCCAGCCAATGCCATGCGATTTTGGAAAGCCACCTGTTTGAATGCAGACAATTTAATGGCTTTCATGGTAACAACTGAGTTTTGGGTACAACCCGCATGGGAGGCTCAAGATGAACTAAATAACAATAAGCCTTTGTCATCTGGATGGCACTGAATCCATATAGGAACAAAGGACACGCTCAAGAGCAGATGACTCTTTCTTCAAGAAGTGGGCAAGGAATTGATAAGACCTCAAAATCCAAAGGAGAGAATGTACAGACAGTAAAACTCAGCACTTCATGTGCTGTGTATATGCTTTGAATTTGTGTTCAACTGGGCTCATTATATCATTTCAATATAACTCAGCATGTTAACTTTGTCCTTTCTAGTTCAAAATAATAAACACCCATAGCTCTGGAAGCCTTATCTTGTTTTTATCTGCTTAGGATTAATACATTTCATATGTCTTGATGATTATTGATTTCTCCAAAAAAAAAAAAATTTATCACAAGAATATTTGTTGATACATTCGGGTTACAGCCTGTCAAACTGGGCTTAAAACAAAAACACATGCATTTGCCTTTTCTTGAAAATATTAGTAAAGGTTGATCAAATTTTGTCTGGAAATAACCTTGGACCTTTCCTTTCAGAAAGATTCGTTTATACATTATGGGAAAATAAGAATTTCATTTTATTTAAGTACATCCTGTACTTTATACATATCACTAGAAATCACCATTTTCCTTTGCGCGATCGCGGAGTCCGCTATTGTCCTAAACGTGATCTGACACCGTAATATTACATCTATGCATGCAGCACACATTTCAAGCACAAATGATTTCACCGGGTTTTGACAAAGTACTGATAGCTTGAACGCAATCGGTGCATCTCTCGTACTAACAGAATTTAATAGAATTTAATTTCTGTGCTTAATATACAACCACATCTTTTTTTTCTTTCATGATATTACAACATGATTCTATTTCACTGTCCTTTGTGTAGGAGAAACAAACTTTTTGTCCAGCAGAGAAGATAATAAAATCATTCATAAATGGTCTTATTTCTTTACCCAAAACTACCCGGAACCCTCATTGTTTTAACCGAGATTTAGAATCTGCTCTCCACTCTGCCCCTTTGTGAATGACGTGAGGTCAGTACACCAGGGGGCGCTAGGCAGCCACTTTGTCATATTCTCCCACCATATACTAACATCCATTTTTGTTCTTTGAAATTTTTATTTTCCCACTGACTAATACTGGAGAACCAGCAAAAGTATTTTCGTTTTCAGTTATTGCAGTCTGGGCCAGTCATTTTGAAAAGAGTAAAACATTTAAAAAAAAGACATACTTTATTTCTGTAAAAAGTTGAGCATGAAAATGAAATGATTGACACATGAAATGACACAATTACAGGGGTGAATTAAAACAAATTTTCACAGTCCACATTTAAGGACGGTGTTTCCGAAGTCATGAGAATGAACAGCCAATGGAATCTCTGACACTCTCAGCCACTCCCCCTTCCAAGCCACTCCCCCTTCCAAGCCACTCCCCCTTCCAAGCCACTCCTTGCTATTTGCCCTTGTCCACCCAAGCAAAGAAGTTACAGCGTGCTTCTGGGTTGGAGGCGTGTCCCTGTGGCCTGGAACACACGAAGAACTGGCGGCCCAGGTTTGGCCCCGCCTTCTTAACCGTTCTCAGCACGCAGGGTTCCTCGTGAGCCTTGCAAAGTGGCGGCTGTGGCGGGCCTCGCAGAACAGTCCGCCAGAATCCCAGCGACGCCTGGGTACCTGCTTCTTCACTATTGCTGTCCTCACTCTTACCACTACCACGAACCCTACTAGAGGCCTCCCTGCCGCCGGTCAATCCCATACCTTGAATGGCTGCTGGTCTGTCTGTGGTAGGCTGCGGTTTATCTACAGTCACTAAAGTTGGTGCTGGTTCCTCGTTCTTCTCTGCGTCTGCCGAGCACAGTGGGTCAGCCGGATTCGATCTGGGTTTGAAAAACGCCAACAAGCTCCCCTGGGGCTTTAACAAGCTATTGGACATCTTGCTCTTCTTCCCCTTGGTGCCATGCGGTTCTGGTACCACTGCTTTCCTTTTTGTGCAGCTTGGGGTGCCCTCAATGGGTTTGATGTTTTCACAAATCTCCCCTGACTCTTGGGAACCAGGCAGAGGGTCTTTGGAGTCGCTTGGGGTCTGCTGGTCCACTTTGACCAGAAAACGGGACAGTTTTTGCTGCCTGCCTGCAAACTCGGGCATGTAGCGGGTGCATAGTGGCGGACATCGGGGACTAGGCAGGAGGGAACAGTTCAGGTGGCCCCACACGGGGCAGTGGTCGGACCCTTCCACCTCTGGCATTATGTCAGTCTCTAGGAACTGGGTCTGGGCCAGGGCTTGGTCAGCGAAGATGTAATCAATCCTTGTTCCATAGTTAGTCTGCCGGGCCCCTGTGAGAGTGGACCAGCATGTGAAGGCACCTTCACGTGTCGGGTGAAAGTACCGGAACATGTCCACAAATTTCCTGCCAGCCATTTGAGACTCCAGTCTGTACTCTTCATCCTCATTTTCCTTGTCATCCTTCTCCTCCTCCTCCTTACTTTCTCCAACTATAAAGCTGTTCAGCCATTTCCTCCCAGGATTCTCCTCAAAATTATCCTGGAAGAGGTGAAAAATATTCAAAATTTCACAAGTACAAGAAAATTAAAGCAGGTTAATTAAAAAAATCTTTAAAATGCATACTAAATAGACTAGAATGCATTCAGTAAATTCATCATTTTTAAAATTATGGCATTGAATTTAAGTCTGTCCTCATTTGCCCTAATGCTGCAGTTTCATTTCGTGTACATATCCGTCCCTCTTTCAGAACGCTGGGACAGACACTTACGATCTCGTCAGGGTCACAGTGATCTATCGGCTTGTGGGAGGTGTTAATGTCGCCCAAAACAATCACATGGCTGTACAGGAGAGAGGGAAAGGCACAAAGCCAGGTCATTCCTGGAGGGGCTGATCCAACCACACAAGCCACACTCAACACACTCACCTCCCTGCTCCTAAGAGAGCCTCAGCCCGGATCTGAAGCAGCTTACAGAAGCGCAGCTTGAAGATTCTCCGCTCTGGTTTCTCTGGATCAGCCCGGGGGCAGTACACGTTCACCACCGTCAGCGTCTCTTCACGGCTCTCACACCTGGAGCAACCAGGAACACTTGAATCCTGCTGACATGACCCAGTTCGCACAGACAGCGGTCAGTCACACCAGGACACTGCAGCCAGTCAGATTACACCATGTCACAGTATACTGACTCAGAGCTGCAACTCACTGTCCAGAATAAACAAAGGATGGGGGAGAAACTGGTGCAGGCCTGACAGGCCATGAAAGGCCATAGATCCGTATGCCTGAAAAGAACACCCTGTAATCTGAAATGTTCCTGCAAGATCCATCCATCCATTTTCCAAACCACTTATCCTACTGGGTCCGGAGCCTATCCCAGAAGCAATGGGCACGAGGCAGGGAACAACCCAGGATGGGGGGCCAGCCCATCGCAGGGCACACTCACACATTATTCACTCACACATGCACTCCTACGGGCAATTTAATAACTCCAATTAGTCTCAGCATGTCTTTGGACTGTGGGGGGAAATCAGAGTACCCGGAGGAAACCCCACAACGACATGGGGAGAACATGCAAACTCCACACAGATGTGACCCAGGCGGAGACTCGAACCCGGGTCCCAGAGGTGTGAGGCAACAGTGCTAATCACTGCACCACCATGCCGCCCCCCCTGCAAGAACCATCTGGATTATGAGGGGTACTATGACGAAACTGACAAGCAATGGAACATAATAATAATAATAATCTACAATCCATCCATCCATCCATTTTCCAAACCGCTTATCCTATTGGGTCGCGGGGGGTCCGGAGCCTATCCCGGAATCAATGGGCACGAGGCAGGGAACAACCCAGGATGGGGGGCCAGCCCATCGCAGGGCACACTCACACACCATTCACTCACACATGCACACCTACGGGCAATTCAGCAACTCCAATTAGCCTCAGCATGTTTTTGGACTGTGGGGGGAAACCGGAGTACCCGGAGGAAACCCCACGACGACACGGGGAGAACATGCAAACTCCGCACACATGTGACCCAGGCGGAGACTCGAACCCGGGTCCCAGAGGTGTGAGGTGACAGTGCTAACCACTGCACCACCATGCCGCCCCCCCTGCAAGAACCATCTGGATTATGAGGGGTACTATGACGAAACTGACAAGCAATGGAACATAATAATAATAATAATCTACAATCTATAATCATTATTATTGTTAATATTTTGACATACAAGATCAGGCCAGGTCTACCAGATAATGAATGCTATGGTCTCTTATGGCCTAGAACGTCTGAAAATGTATCAAGGTCAGATTTGCAGGGGACTCATGTTACCCACTGAAAGAAGGAACACATGCAGAGCTCCGTGACAGCATTACTCATGGTCACACGACTTCCTCATTTCAACGTGGAACAGATCAGGCGATTCTAGCTTGAGAATAAAATGCCTTTTTCCTGCTTTTCATTATAACAAAGAACGAGGACTTCCATGACTGGACTGCAGGTGAGATCACTGGTGATTTAAATGAAGTGTACTTGTTAAAAGGATATTTTTATTTATAAATAATCACTAGGGTGACCATCTAATCGATATCAGGAGGGACACTATCAGTTACTTCAGGTTTTACAAACCGAAAGGCTCTCATGCTCGGCTAAATTGTTTGGTTTGTCTTGAACTTTCACTGGTTTGTGTCTTTGATTGAAAGACTCATCCAGCTGTTTCACATTAACATTAGTGACACGTGTATGATTATAGGAGACTGACCAATCGGCACACAGCAAGGGCTCAACGCTTAAGTGAAATCCGGGTCCTTTTAATTGAAATGGTAGTTTACAAACCCTGTCGTAGCTTAGTGTCCCTCCTGACATGGATTAGGTGGTCATTCTAATCATCACCCAGATCACAGATTCTACACAAACACACAGGAGGTAAGACACAACGGAAAGCCGAGAGTTTCGAGTGCTGGGTTACGTTACTTCTCACGGATTCCTTAAAATTGTGCTTGTGATAAAAATGCTAATATCAGAGCGGTAGATTTGGCTGTTTTGGTTGGAGCGTTTCATTGGAGATGTGGGTGGGATGTATCCTTCTAGAATTCTGCTAAGCTCATGTTGGGTCACCATCAGGCCTGCACACACAGGGTCTGAACACCTCCACATGTCCGTACCTCACTCTGTGCTGTGTGATGACGGCTCTTCCCTCATTATCTAGTGACTGTAGCTCCTCATCATCAAAGTCATTCTGGTCTCCGTAACATCCTACAGCTCCATCGTGATTGGTCAGCAGTCCTGTCAATCCCTCCTCTGCAGCAACTGGAGTGGCACTGTCTCTGCAGAATGTTGCCACCCCTTTAAAAACAAATTACAGATGTTATTTCTGTATGGAGTTCTAATGTCGTGGAATTATACAGTAAGTCATTGTTAGTAGGGAGGCTCACCTGAATACCCACTTCGACCTCGACTGAAGCTGAAGAAAGAGTTGTATCCCTCTATAATGGCAGTTTTCTCATTCAACAGATCTCCTAAGAGACAAAAATAATTATGAGACTAATAAGTTGTTTATAAACAAATGCACCTATTTCACCATCATGCTTTTATTTCTATTCAGGGCAATCGATCACGATAGTTGTTACTGATAAGCTACTTATTTTTTTATACTTTTGTAATATTTGATTATACAACACGGAGTATTTCGCCAAACGCTTCTTTGGCTGCGGTACGCAGAATCAGGGCTCACGGCCTTCCCTTCGTACTTTGGCACTGTAATTGCTATCATGCAGCAGCCGTACAACGTGCGCCTTGACGGCACGTAAAACTAGGCCACCAGCGCGCGTTCATCTTACGCGTCACTTTCGTCTCTTGCAAGCAGATTATGTCGGCGTCCAGTGACTCTAACGCCTTCTTAATCCCGCCTTTAAAAGTCCGTATGCCGTTAATGTTCCAGGTGACGATCTTCATATTCAGGTTTGGGGGGGTTGTGGCAGCGCACTTCAAATCTCTAGATTGGACCGGTAATTTTTCACATTCGGACTAGCGGTATAGCGCGCTTCCGATTTAAGCAGTCAATCGGATGAGACCCGGTCGTGTCATCCGAGGGAGGAAATTACATCATAAAATGGGTGGGCCTTAAATGCGCATGGCGGGACGGGCGATTCCTGCTTAAATATCCAATCACGGACAAGTAACCGAGTTTCACTAGAAGGATGCCACGCCCCCTCTCAACTTCATACGATATAAACGTTTTACACATAAATTGGAGTTTATGCTGCACGTTGGTGGAAGGTCAACGGCGTAGTGATGAAACCATGACGAAAGTAAAAGTTTATGCAAAAGACAAACCTGTATCACGTTCTACCACGATGTTAAACATGCATATTGTGCTGCGCGTAATATAATATTATTTGAAGTTCCAAATTCTTTAATAGTTGTCAATTAATACCAACATTTAATTTTATTCTTATGACTTTATTCATGCATGGCATAACCAGAGAATACAGCTGGGTGTTTACTAAAACGATTTTAGACCATGTACTTTTTTATGCATCATCTTGTATAAATTCCCATTAAAAACAAAAGACTCTGCCAACTTCTTAATTGGCCTGGTATGAACATAACCGTAATGAGAAGATGTATTTCAACACTGCCGGCACATAAACTTGCATACGGTAACCCGACTCATTTGTTACCAACTGAAATCTTACCGTGCGTGTCTCCGTTTGTATAACTGTCCTTCTCGTGTTTCAGGACAGTACCGGCGTTTATGGTGGATGAGCGGCCATCCATCGCATTGACTTAGGGGAAGGTGACGTTACTTAGGCGGGGGGCCGGGCTTGGTCAGCATCAACATTTCCCAAAGCGAGGTGAGGATAAAGGGAATTCAAGATACATTAATCGCTGTGTGACCTCGGCTGGCCGGATGCGACAGTACTGTGGAGTCATAATTGAAGACAGTATCGAAGTAGAAGGAGTACAAATACAATGTGCGCCCTTTGGAAGTATAGAGCTGCGGTGAGGATGTGAGACGACGAGCATAATGCGTGCGCATGACCTTCCCCAGCCTGCAGGCTCTGTGTGTAATTCTGCGTACCTTATTTTATCGCCGTATCTGACAGCATTTTTTTTTGTCCGCTGGATGGGACATCTAACCACATCTGCTAAACTGCTATGTTGGAGATCCACTCTAGTGAAATCCTAAACCAAAGGTGAGCTTGCCCGGGTGGTTAATGGAAACCGTTTATTATCTAGCCGCATAATGAACCTGAATTTTTAACGGCGTTCTTGTGGAGGCGTTGGAGGGTCAGTTGTTTCGGCTTTGCAAAAGCAAACTTTTCCTTTCATTGGTATTTCCGAGATAATGATTTATATTGGAGGTTGTATTTCATGGATTGATGGTCAAAGGACGGATACTACCTCTGTCTGTGGCTGTGAAGTTAAGTTATGTTTCATGTCATTAACCTTCCGCGAATTGTCCCCTCCTCGCTATAGTGTTTGTGCATTGCAGAAACTTACACCTGTTAGTGTAAATTAACTGGGGGTCTGCTTTCCTAACCAGTTGCACTGATTATGTCACAGTCTTAGCCGTAGAGAAGAACCTCAGATATTTAAGTGGTCTTACCTGGTGGCTGTTTGTGGTATTTTGTTTGAACCCGAAGACCACACTGAAACTATGTCACGGGGTGATGTGGCGATTGAGTGTTCATCTTTATACTTCTATGGGTAGCAAAAGTTATTCTGGTGGCTCTGAAACTGTCCAAATTCCATGGGTCACAGAGACATTCTAGCAGCTTGCACATTCATCCAGTCCTTTGCTATGGAGGTGTCAGCAGGTCTTGGTCACGCTGGACCCTAGATTCTGGCTGGCTGTTTCGTTCCCATAATAGGCTTAAAGGATTCTGCCTTGTCCTTCCTCTCCCTTCAGTCCTGTAGGAAATTTACACCAGCGGCTGTATCAAACGCGCTGCAGCCTCTTCTCTTAGAGTAGCTGCACACATGGAATACTAATGTGGCTTGAGGTGAAAACTACTTGTTTATGTACTGCTGTCTTTCTGTAGTGGGAAACGGAGTAAAGCTTGGAGAAACTGACCCCTTTACTTGGATTCCAGGCTCCCCTGAACTCAGGGATCAGAGTATTTATTTTTTTTAGTCTGTGAAAAAAGTGCTTTTGTTTTTCTTTTGTTTATTAACATTTTATTTACTAAGCCTGAAGTGTTGTTAGTTCTATGTAGTGATTGCTAGTTTACTGTCAAGAACTGAATGGTTTTAGAGATCAACTGGCTTAATCAGTAAGAGTGTTGGACCCTCCATTGCAAATTAAAAAAACGATACAGTTCCTGATATTCAAAGATTTTCTTATTATTGTCAAATTTAAATTTTTCTGTTGTACACATCAATCAGTATTAAACATATTCTACTATGTATAGTTTTTTTTTTTCTTTTCATTATTCAATGACTGTATCGCATAAAGTCAGATTGTTTTTGTAGTCTAGCAGCATGGCTGAAAGATCTCCCAGCACAATAGTTCCCCTCAAAACCAACAAATATCAGAATAAAAGAAAATATACAGCACAGTGTAGGTGGTAAAATATGAAGTCATCAGAAATTTAACATGCTTTAACAGAAAACGTATACAAATTTTGGACCAGGTAATTGTGATGATGTGGTGAGCACTGACTGGGCGATGGGATCAGGCAGGGCCTCTCGATCATAGCAGCACTGACGTGATGAATTCGCTGTTATCTTCATATCTGTTGCTTGCCCTCCACAGTGAGAAGATGCCCAGTGGCTGGTGGCTGCAGTGAGACATGCTGGAGGAGGACGACATCGCTGGCGGCGCCAGTGACCGCGCCTTGAGAGCAGAGCTGGAGCGGCTGAGCCTGGAGCTGCAGGAGGCCAACGAGGAGAAGCTTCAGGCAGCCCGGTATGGCCTGGCTGTCCTGGAGGAGAGCGCCGCCCTGAGGAGCAGGCACAGCCAGCTGGAGGAGGAGCACGAGGTCCTCCGGCGGGAAGTGCAGCAGCTCAGAGAGGTCAGCAGTGGAGGCAGTGACTTGACGCCTTGTCTGTGTCGATCCCGTGCATCAGATACGGCCTTATCAGTGACCTCCTGTACACCGACACTATGACACTCTTAAATGGCCCCGGTCTATAACATTAATTAGGCAATCGACCTCCGTTTTGCCATTTAAGCAAAATAACACAATTTAAGACACAAGTAGGAAAACTTTATCACAACTACAGTCGGACCATAATACCTCCCGGTAAAAGTATACCTGTAAGCTGCTCCTTTTGTTTAGAGCAGGGGTGGGGAACCTGATCCAGGAGAGCCGGTGCAGGCTTTTGGGATGATCTTTCATTCAGCCAATAACAGAGGGTCCCCAGGACCGGAGTTGAGAACCACTGTTTTATTATTGGCTGATTGAGAGGTCGTCCCATAAACCTGCATCCACACCGGCCCTCCATGAGTCGGGTTCCCTACCCCTGTGTTAGAGCTTTACTGTCCACTTTGCATTGAATGCCCTGCTGTGAGGATTTGGTTTGGCAGTTTATGGCATGATGAGCAGTTCAGAGGAACAGTGCCAAGCAGACAAAATATCACAGATGCGATCCTGAGTCAGGATGGCGCAGGTAGCTCCTCAGCATGGTCCAGGGAGCGGAAGGTCACTGAAATGTTGGGATGTTCGCCCCCTGCAGGCGCTGGCGGACTCCGTGAGCAGCCATAAGCGAGCAGCGGCTGACGGGGAGAGCCGCGAGGAGAGCTTGCTTGAGGAGACGGCCAACAAGGAGGCGGCCATGGCACTTCGCTTGGAGGAGCTGAAGGCCGAATTGCAGCAGAACCATGTGACGCTGACTAATGTTCACGCCGAGAACGACAGGTTGGGGGCGCTCTCCAGCCAGCTGAAGAAGGTAGGAATGCCACACAGGTCAGTAAGCGGTGATTATGTGTGTCAGTCTAAGGTCGTTACATATTTTGACAGTGTGTGAAATAATAGGCTTATGTTTCCTCCGCTCCAGTTTCCACATGCTAACATGTATTCCCTTTCACAATGGCACATGGTGATGTGGGAATCTTTGGGAAATTCCTCTGTTTGGCTGGCTGAGATTTTGCTTCTGAGTAGTTCTGACTATGGTCAGTCCTGTCAGCCAGGCCAACTGTCGCCTGTTAATGTCCTCCAAGTATTACTTGCACTAGACTGCCAGCTTTAAGAAGCGGAAGGCAATTTTGAAAACCGACGTTATTTAAGCAGTGCTTTGCAGTCACTTTTCACACTTTTTACAGACATTTATCTGAGATTTCTTGCTTAGACTGTTTGCTTCCATTCGCTTCATTATTTTTTTTCTGACGCTGACTCTGCTTTTCAGCAACAGACCAACTTGCGCCTGGGAGTCTGTCAGGAAAATGTGCTTATATTTGTGTTTCGCCTGTTCCCAGCGCAACGAAAATTTTAGCCCACTTGTATAAATGTAAATAATAATAGTAATACATTTATTTCAGATCCAGGTTGCATATGTATTTAGGGGGGCCACGGGGGGGGGGGGGGGGGGGGGGGGGAGGGAGGCATGCATGTTGTCACTGCCCCCTCAGAGCTGCCCTTGCTACTGACATCACTTCCTGTCAGCCAGGTCTACTTCCTCTGCCACCAAATCTAGTGTGTACACTTTGGTGTGCTCTCTGCACTACTTTGAGAAGCCTAGCAGTTTTTCAGCATTAAACCCATTATATACACCCATCTCAAATGGTACAAAAGACCATGACAGTAATTGCTTGGTGCAGAGCATCGAGGCTCCATTTGGATAACAACACTCATGGTTTGTGGGGTCTCCCTCGTGACTTAATCTGATGCACTTAGTTACTCCTCCCTCCATCCAAGTAAACTCAGTGATAACAAATCAAGCTATCTGGCCCCTATGGATGAAGCTGTAAGAGGGTGAATGTTTTCTGGAGACGTGTGTAACGCAGTGTGTACATCAGGAGTGCGAGCACCTGGAGGAGGAGAAGGACCATCTGTGTAGTGAGGTGAAGGAGTACAAGCTACGGGAGGTGAGACTGCTGCAGGACAACGGCGAGCTGGAGGAAGAGAACATCTTGCTGCAGAAGCAGGTCTCCATGTTGAGGGAGAACCAGGTTAGGTCCCGCCTCCTGGACTCCACAGCCACTGCATGTGGCTGATGTCTTCTGTGGCCCACCGAAGAGAACTGGCGCATTTAGGAACTGAGCTCCATGCTGAGAGTAATGCGTCACATTTACAGATCAGTGGAGAAGTTGCCTGCTGGTGTCTAGCTGCAGTGTTAAACTGTTCCAGTTCCCAGGCATCCATGGGAAAGAGCCTGTCTTGTTGACCAGCACTCCCATAAACTACTGCTCCACCCATCTAACCATGTTTTCCACCTTCCCAAACCCTGTCAGTTATTCTCTCAATGCTCCCTGGACAATGAGAGCATTGTTAAACATGCGTACCAGCAATCATTTTACCAGGACATTTCAAACATTTTTGTTTCAAGGTCCACCTACTGAGAACAAGTCCTCTTTGTGGGAGACACACTGTCAGTTGTTTGTCAACAATAGACTCAGTCAGGGTTCCAAACAACAAAGGCCAGTTGAAGGTTTTGTTTACTCGGAGCCCATGTGCTGACCTACCGGCAGAGCAGATACCAGGAGCTGGCCATGGAGGCGGGGGAGTCTGATCAGAAGACAGGAAATGCATTTCTGTAGCACAATATAAACGATCAGTTTTCAGGGTTTTCAGTCATAGTTCTGCACATTTTCATTAATAAGATGAACTTTAATCTCACAAAGTGAAATTCCGGGGTTACAGCAGCAACTGTAGATGGGATCGGACAAAACACACAGCGTAAGAGCACAATATGAAAGACATAAATATTTAAATGATCTACTGTGTATAAATACCCAAAGTCATAGACCTGGGATTGTACTGTACAATGTGATGAGTGTCAATGTATAAGCAGGCCATGGAGTTTGGTGGCTCAGTGAGGAGACATGACACATAGCCGTAATAGTAGTGGTTAGTAGTAGAATACATCCTTTGTTCTACAGCTTGGTGTAGCACATGGCTATTGGGTAAGGCATTCCCTGGTCCCTCTTGTGTAGGGCAGTGTTTGTCAGAACGGTCCTTGGGGACTCCCAGACGGTCTATGCTTTTGGTCCCTCCCAACTCTCAGGACTGGTTTGAGAATCTCTGGCGTAGAGAAGTAGTCTGTAAATCACTCCTATCATTAGTGACTGTGCATTACTGTTTGTTTATACACACCTAAGTATAATGTAAAAATCTGGGACTGTGTGAACAGGTGGAATTTGAGGCCCTGAAGCTGGAGCTGGTCCACAAGCAGGAGAAGCAGGACATGCTAAGGGCCCAACTGGAGGAGGCGGCACGGTTGAAGGAGATCACGGAGCGCCAGCTGGATGAGGCGCTGGAGGCCCTGAAGGAGGAGCGAGAGGAGAAGAATAGTCTGCGTAGGGAGATCTCCAGCCTGGCGTTCCAGCACTGCAGCGTCTCCAGTACGTTGGAGCTGCATCCGGACCGGTTGGGGGACTCCCCAAACAGTGGGGAGCAGGAAGACCAGGACAGTGGTTACAACAATGGCCAAGGCTCTGTGGGTCCAGTCTGCCGTGGCTCCCACCTCGCACCAGCCCCGGGCCTGGTGTCTGACCTGCTAAGCGAGCTGCACCACTCGGAGAGCCAAGACCTTAAACAGCAACTGTTGCAGGTACCAGAACCAGGCTTGGAACCCATAATTGGTTCCAATAATTGGCATTATTTCTGGTTTTTGACCCATTTCGTTTTTGGTTCTAATTTCCATTCATACCTGCGTTTTTGTCATTTTCTTTAATGTCTTAAGCATTGTGAGGCACATTTTCACTGTGGACTTTGTACACATAAAAGCGACACCTCCCTTGAAAAGAGAGAGCGCCAGCTCTGTCCCGTTCACCCACGCAGACCCCTTTGCTTCGGTCCCCTAGGCTGAAAGGGAGAACTCGGCCTTGTCCAGCACCGTGCAGGACCTGCAGAGGCAGCTGACCCTTTCCCAAGAGGTCTTCACTGAGCAGCAGGGCAGGATGGAGGCGCTGACCCAGAGCCTAGAAGTCCTGCAGAAGGGCGTCAGCCGGGAGCCGGTCCTGTCTGTGGAGAGTCGGGGCGGGAACCACCATGGCAACGAGGAGGTGCCACAGCTGCGGGAGGAGCTGAGGGAGACGAGGGCACTGCATGAAGCACTGGAGGGCCGCTACCGCAACGAGAAGGAGCGGTGGAGAGGCGAGGCACAAGAGCTGGCCGAGAAGATCCGCAGGTGCATCCGGGCCAGCCGGCTGGACCAGCAGCGCATCCTGGAGCTAGAGACGGAGATTGCCGCCACCCGGAAGGTGGCCATGGACTCTGAGGGCCACCTCGCTGTGGCCCGGGAGGAACTACTGGCCTTATCAGAGGAGCTGGCCAACCTCTATCACCATGTTTGTGCCTGCAACAACCTCACACCCAACCGTGTCACACTGGACTATTACCGTGAGGGTGTTCGGCAGCGTCGGCCACACCACCATGGCCCCCTGGGCAAGACCCACCCCGCAGACCCCTCCGCCGGCACTGGGGACTCCTCAGCCAGCTGCCCAGGTTCCCCCACGATGGACGTTCTTGATTCGAGTAACGTGTGCAGTCTGGTGGTGCTGATTCGCCGCCAGATGAGATACCTCCAGGTAGTGTCATAGCCGCGGAGAGCAGTTCTACACTCTTTGGGCCAGTTTTATTCAGAATGTTTTTAGTGATTAGTGCTTTGCTACATGACGATGTGGGTGCATCACAGTAAACTCACTGTCCATACTCACAGGCCACCATTGAGCTGTGCCAACAGCGGGGAACATTGACCTCCCCGTGGTCCCACGTGTCCTTTGAAATGGAGCGGGATGCGGGGGGCTTCCTAGAGGAAATCCTGAAGCTCAAATCCATGCTCAGCACCAAAAGGGAGCAGATTGCAACCCTCAGGACCATCCTGAAGGCCAACAAACAGGTACCTCAAACATCTCATAAGTCAACTGAAATGTTTTCGGGGTTCACCTGTAGTTGGATTTTCCTAGGCTGGCTGAAGGCTGAGGATGCGACATAATGTTTAACGTGTTGAGAAACTTCTTTGGCTTATTCTGAAGTTGCTGTGCTTTCCACAAGGTGTTGTCAGATGGAAATGCTGTATTGGGAAATATAATGCTCGTAACTTTTTTTGTTATTGGTGTTTTTGTCATCTTTGCAGGAGCAGATGCTTGTCATCCCTCTTGTGTTTGTCTTGACGCATTGTGAGGGTATTCTGAATTTTGCTCCATTTCGCTTTAACACCATTTTCCCCTCGTTGTCCATTTATCTCCCCAGACGGCAGAGGTGGCCTTGGCAAACTTGAAGACTAAATACGAAGCGGAGAAGAGCTTGGTGTCGGAGACCATGCTGAAGCTGAGGAACGAGCTGAAGGCCCTCAAGGAGGACGCAGCCACCTTCTCGTCGCTCCGCGTCATGTTTACCAGCAGGTCGGGCTGCCTCGCGGTATCCTGATTAGTGCTGTCCCAAGCGATTTATTCTTTAAGCGATTTAATCTAGCGATAATTTTTCTTTTGTTTAGTTGTTAGATTAGTCAAATTTCATATTGATCTGATGATAAATTTATTGATAAATGACTAACTTGAAAATAATTAACACAATTCACTCCCTCCCCCACACACACAAATCTGAAATTGTCATTAACATTTCAAATTTATTAAAACATTTCTTAAACATTAGAGCATTATTAACAAGAAAAGGCAAATCTTAAGAGATTCAACAGGATTTCTATGTTAGATAGAAGTTAATAATCATTACAATAGTTTTTACTTAATTATTTCAGTACACTAATTTGACTTTAATGTTGAAACAGATGCTAAAACATGGAATGATTTCATAACTAGAGGAACATATTTTTAACAAACGCTAGCAAAGGTAGCTTATAGTTAAACTTACTTCAGTGACCAAGGAACGATTTAGGCTGCAGTGTGTAAGAGTAGTTTTAAACGATAATTTGTCTCTTACATGACAGAATAAGTAAACAGAAGATATAAAACGGCTGAAACAGCGTGATTGTCAGCTACAGTAGAGGTGCAGAAAAGGTGTCATGACTGAAGTACAGTATAATTGAAAAACCGCGTTCGAGCCTTTTTTACCCCGTGTTTCTCCAGAGGTTCCATAGCTCAGCTGGTAGACACAACCCTGTTACCTCATGCCCGAGGGAGGGGTGGCAAATTTCTTTTTTGCAGGGTGGTGGGAGATGTCTCATTATTATGTATGAGAGAAATGCTACATGATTGGCTAATGCATGCCTTCCAACATAGTGTGGCACTGTTGGTACTGGCGATATTAGACAAAACTATATCGGAATTCAGTCTATAATTGATATAGTTTGAACGGTGCCAGCAGTGAAACAACTAGCCAGCTTATTAACGGAATTACTTTGTATTGTAAATGAAAACCATGCCGCAGGTCCAATAAATAAAATATTGTAGCCAAGAGATCATCAGTAAAGTTCAGTTACTAACATTAACATGCTCCAGAGGGGATAAAGTACTTTCCCTTACAATATGTTTATCTTATAACTTAATGCACTGCAGTTACAAAACATTTACGTAGTTTTACACAATGCTAAAATTCCACATTGAAGCATTTTTATAATCGACATTGTCGTTTACATCAAATAATCATCCCGGCCTTAATCCTGATATTACAAGCCGAGGTGGATAGTTCAGGTTCAAGAAAGTCCAACCCTCCAATTTAGTACTCTGACTCTTTATACTCAACTAGTTTATTTGAAACAAAATCTTGGTGTGGATTTTTACTTCCTGGACCTGAACTACTCACCTACTGGCTACGAGCAGTCGAACAGGATGGGAAGACCCATGTTAGTCATGTTGTGGTGATGTTTTGGGAAATCGGATTCGGTCTTGCAAGGTAATTCAGAGGAAATCCCTCTAGATTTTCATTAATGAAACTAGAAGTAGCGTAAATGAGATTTAATATCTCATGGTGTAGAAATGTCAGGCTGTATTTTGACAGAGGTTATATCTGGACCCCATGCTTCATTGCAGAGATGCTGGCTTCTTCCAAAGAGAGATTGATACGGCAGTCTTCTGCACAGCCAGCCCCCGACACACACAACTCTGTAATCCCATCACTGTGAGGGAGCAGGTTACATGCAGCTGTTTGTCACCCTGGAGGGTCCCACCCTTCAGGGTGAGATTAGGCAGATGCTGGATATTCTCCCAGAATACTGCCAGGTGTTTGGGGATTAGCTATGGGCACATTTTGTTATTGTTAGTGGTTTCGCTTTGAAAATATCCTCCCATTTTCATTGTAAATTAAGTCGTCTTAATAATTAAGTTCATCCATCCGTCCATTTTCTGTAACTGCTTGTCCTGTGCATGGTCGTGGGGGGTCTGGAGCCTATCCCTGAGGCTATGGATACAAGCAGGGAGCAACCCAGGATGGAGCGCCAACCCTTCATGGAACACACTCCACAGAGCATTCACTCACACAGGCACACCTACAGGCAATGACACAATAACGCCACAATGACATGGGGAGAACGTGCAAACTCCACACACATGGAGCCATGGTGGAGACTCGAACCCGGAACCCGGGTCCATGAGGAAGATAGTTAATAAAATTTTATTAATTTCGGACAACTGTAGGGACTGGGGATGGTGTAACGATTGCTTTTGTGGTCAGGGTGTGGATGGTGGAGTTGGCTTGGCTGTAATTGGGATGTTCTCCTCCTAGATGTGACCAGTATGTGACCCAGCTGGACACTATGCAGAAACGGCTGGCTGCTGCTGAGGACGAGAAGAAGACCCTGAACTCGCTGCTCCGCATGGCCATCCAGCAGAAGTTGGTGCTGACTCAGAGGCTGGAGGACCTGGAGATGCCCGACAATTCCCTCAGCAGTAGCGGCAGCCCCCGCCACTCCCGGGATAAGCTGTGTGCCCTCAGGTCTGGCCGGGCCTCTAGAAGCCCATGTGAAAGCCCTGGTCGGCCCCCAAGGAAAAGCCCTCTCTCCAGTCCAGCCAGGACAGCTAGTGCCCCGCCCATTGGCCCATGCAGCACCAGTCACACTCGGACACTCTCCCGGTGTCTACATTCCAGCCCGGTAAGACCTTGTCTGCCACTACTCTACTCTCTGTGGCTGGTAGTCAAAATAACTTTGGAAATTCATGAGTTTTTTTTAACTATGGCTTCCAAAGAGGTCCATAATATTTCCTTTATCCGTTGTCTGATGGTTCCGTTTCAGTGAATAAGTGTTGAATTTTATCTCCTGTTCATCTTCAGAGATAGAACCAAGCCTCAACTGTAATTCAAGCTCCCTACAACATCTCTGATCTTTCTGCTCAAGTAATTGCCGACTTCCATGGATTTGTCCATACTGACTCCAAGACTGAAGGTGTCCTTCTCCTCACAGTTGTGGTGGTTCTTACCCCTTAAGCCACTTTGTGCAAGATGTAGTTTTTTTTTTTCCCCTAGTATTTGCTCAGGTGTTGCACCCCAGGCAAAAAAATGTTAACAGGTACGTTCTGAAAACTTCTACATTCAAGTTCTAATGGTTTGTCCCTCTACATTGTCAAACAACCAGCCTCTTCAGCCAGCTCTATGAATTCCAGCTCAGGCTAGATTCTGACAGGGAAAAATTCTTCCATATATTTCCAGGGTTCTTTATCCAACGGGTTTGTCCTGCCATTTCGCTGTGAAGGTGCCTTAGAAGTGGCTTCTGTATCATGAGATGCATTGGAAGTATTGACTGCATATGACGTTTTGCATCACTACTGCTGATGCCTACTTACACATCTGGTCTGTTCTGGACCTGAACGTTTACCGGATCCCTCACTAAAGAATAACAGCTTAGATCTTCTACCATCCCCGTAATCTACCTGTTCCTACCTCGTCCCTACAGGTTTCATTTAGTGAGTGCTGACTACTGTTTTTCTGAATAAAATGCATTGTACAGGCAAGCTTTTCCACAAAAAAAAAGCACAATATTTTTGCTTGCCTTGACTGACATTTTGCACTTCTCGTGTTTAGCTTTTTTAGCTTGTTCCTGCAGTTTGCCCTTTAGATACTACTAAGAGCGAAAATGCCACTGAGCAACTTGGAACTGAAGTTCTGAGGGCCAGTAAACCCCCCCCCCCCCCCCCCCCGTGCAGATTGTAAGAGGAATAGTTGGGATTCTGCAACTTTAAGACGATATCCCGTTGGAAGCCTCATGAAAAGTGAGAGCTGTGGGCCAAATGAGATGCAGGGTAAGTAAGTTGTGCCCAGAGCAACATTTTGGAGATGCTGGTTGTGATGGTTGCAGATTTGAGTTTGTGATAGTTCTGGGTCAGAATACATCAGGCCTCTGTCTTTACCAGAAACGTGCCTTACGTTGTCTCTTAAACAGAAGCACTCTTTCATAAACTGAAATCAGTTTGTACACATGGCTCTCTGAGCATATTTATACATGCTGTCGGGCTTCTGAGGTCTTTGGTTTTAGTCACTCCAGCTGCCAGCCCATTCGGTGTTTTAGTCATTCCCAGTTCTCCCAGTGGCAGTGCTGCACCATCTGAGGTGCTTCCCAACGCTCTCACTTTTCATAGTTTTATTAAATGTTCTTAAATTTGTTTAATATATGAATAGGATTTACTGACCCGATTTATTAGACTTTATATACTCGTTCATGCAGAACATTTTAACTCAGGATGGAAATTGGAGAAACGCAACCTGAATTGCAGAAAGCTCCGAGGACCATTTTGCTATTTTAAAAAGGGTTAAACCTCAAGATCCAAGATTGTTTGTTTGTTTGTTTGTTTGTTTTGGTTCCTGATTGACTGACAACCCCAGCGAACCACTGACAAGCCTGTTTACCAGTACAACTGTATGTTGATAATAAAGCACTTTGCGAATCAGCTTATTGCTTCCTGAGCTTTTATTAACGAACCACTTCAGTGTAGATATTAGACATTAGAGCACCCAAAGTACACCCCAATTTTTTGTCTGTTTCATTTTTTGGATTAATAATTAAAAAATGTTAGTTTTTCTGTTATGCAGTGGAGTGACAAGGTGGGTCAGCAGGTAGCTCCTGCTGGCTGAGGATTTGCATTTCACCTTGTCTGAGTTTGAGTGTTCTCCTCATGTTCTGTGAGTTCTCCTACACCCATGCAGTTAGGCTATTTGGACTATTCCCTGTAGTGTGTCTGCCCTGCTATTCCCTGGCATCCCATCCAGGACATACCCCACCATGTGTCCTGTGCTGGTCCTCCAGGTTCCCTGTAACCCTAATAAGCAGCTGGAAGATGTATGGATGTTATACAGTCTGGTTATTCTAACCCATCAAGTTCATCTCCGCTAGTTCTGTTTCTCTCTGGATCCGCCTTACACACAACAGCTACCCCAAGTCCCACCATTGAACACACCACTAACATCTGTGAACACAAATTATAGAATTCAAAATTAGTTCTATCCATAAATGAAAAATTTTTTCAGTAAAAGTTTTGTGAAAAGCAAAACAAGAGTAGTCAACCAAGAACTGTGTTCTGTCATACCCGGCTCGTCCGCTCCTCGTGTGTGCCACGCCCCCTGATTACCCACGTGTATTTCCCTGATCGTCTCCTGCTTTGTCTAGTTACTTTGATTAGTCCTGTGTATTTAAGTCCTGGTCTCCCCGGTTTCCCTTGTCCGTCATTGATGTTTCCTGCTGTCTGTTGCCGTCCAGTGTTCCCTGACCCGCTTATCCTTATTAAAACCCCGTTTTCCCGTATCCCGCTTGCCTGCCTGCTCCTTACCCGCACGATCACCGCTTATCTCCGGCGTGATCGTGACAGAATGACAGACCAAAAGAAGAAGCGGAGAGGGAGGAAGAAGCTCCCAGAAGAGCCGATCCGTCTGGGCGCCTGCTCGCTCTCCAGCCCCTGGCTCCCTCAGGAGGAGGAGCTCGTCCTGGGTCCCGACCTGGGACCGTACGGTCTGGGACCCTGCTCCCTGGCGAGGCTCTGGGCTCCGAGCGAGGATGAAGAGGACGAGCCCTTCGTCTTCCCGGACCCAGAGCCCCTCCCTGCGGAACAGCTACCGCCCCCCAAGCGGTGCGATAACCGGCCCGAGCGGCTGGCCAATGGGAGGGCCAGAGCAGTGAGGGACGCCATCCCGCGGGTTCCCCGCCCTCTTAAAGGGGCCACGCCCGTTTCGCCCGCGGCCCTCGCTGACAGGTACTTCACCCTCCAGGGACTGTATTGGAGGGTGATGGGAGAACCGGCCCCACAGGGCCCTCCGGAGGGGGAAAAGCTCGCAGTGCAACTGGGGCAGGATTTCGCCTCTTTCACTCCAGAATCCCCGTATTCAGATCTGGAGAGGATGGCTGAAGACCTCCGGAGGCTGATCAAGCTCCGGAGAGCTCCGGAAGCGCCCCCTCCGCCTGCAGCTCCAGGGCAGGCGCCCCCACTGCAGCCGCCTGCTGCAGCTCCTGGGCAGGCGCCCCCACTGCAGCCGCCAGCTCCTGTTCCTGACCGCGCTCCAGTTCCTGCAGAGGCGCCCCCTCTGCAGCCGCCTGCTGCAGCTCCCGGGCAGGCGCCCCCACTGCAGCCACCTGCTGCAGCTCCCGGGCAGGCGCCCCCACTGCAGCCGCGCTCCTGTTCCTGACCGCGCTCCAGTTCCTGCAGAGGCGCCCCCTCTGCGGCCGCCTGCTGCAGCTCCCGGGCCGGCGCCCCCACTGCAGCCACCTCCTGTTCCTGACCGCGCTCCAGTTCCTGCAGAGGCGCCCCCTCTGCGGCCGCCTGCTGCAGCTCCAGGGCAGGCGCCCCCTCTGCAGCCGCCTGCTGTAACTCCCGGGCCGGCGCCCCCACTGCAGCCACCTCCTGTTCCTGACCGCGCTCCAGTTCCTGCAGAGGCGCCCCCTCTGCAGCCGCCTGCTGCAGCTCCCGGGCAGGCGCCCCCTCTGCAGCCGCCTGCTGCAGCTCCCGGGCAGGCGCCCCCTCTGCAGCCGCCTGCTGCAGCTCCCGGGCAGGCGCCCCCTCTGCAGCCGCCTGCTGCAGCTCCCGGGCCGGCGCCCCCACTGCAGCCACCTCCAGTTCCTGACCGCGCTCCAGTTCCTGACCGCGCTCCAGTTCCTGCAGAGGCGCCCCCTCTGCAGCCGCCTGCTGCAGTTCCCGGGCAGGCGCCCCCTCTGCAGCCACCTGCTACAGCTCCCGGGCCGGCGCCCCCACTGCAGCCAGCTCCTGTTCCTGACCGCGCTCCTGTTCCTGACCGCGCTGCAGCAGCTCCCGAGGCGCCCCCTCCGCCTGCTGACCCTGTTCCGGTCCCTGTCCCTGGCCCCGCTCCTGTCCCTGGCCCCGCTCCTGTCCCTGGCCCCGCTCCTGTGACTCCTCTGCCCTTGCCTCGGCCCCGACCGAGGGGCGTGATGTCCGTGTCCCGTAAGGGGCGGGGACACAGACGCAGGGCTGGGGTCCCGCCCACCCTGCCCCCTGGCTCGCCCTGCCTCGCCTGCGCTGGGGCTCGGTTGGCGCCTGCGGGTCCTGGCCCTCCGGGTCGGCTGTCGCCTGCGGGTCCCTCTCCGATGCCTCGTCACCCCGCCTCGCTCCCCTCTCCAGAGCCTGGTCGGTCGCCTGCGGGCTCCCCGACGGCGGCTCCTCGGTTGCCTGCGGGGCCCCTACCTCCGGCCCTCCACCGGACGTCGCCGCCTGCTGCGGCTCCCCCCTCCTCCGGGCCTTCGCCGTGGGCCCCTCCTGCTCCCTCGTCCCCTTCCCTGGTGCTCCCTCCTGCTTCCTCCCTGGCCCCTCCGCGGGTCCCTCGCCCTGCCTCCTCGGCCCCTCCGAGGTCCCCTCCGGCTCCGGCCTCCCGGCCGCCTGCGGCCCCTCCGGCTGCCTCCCGTCGCCCGCTGGGGCTCCCTCGGGCTCCCCTTCCTTCCTCCTCCTTGTCTCCCTACGCCCCTGCCTTTGTCCCGCCTGTCTCTGCCCCTTCGTTTTTTGCTCCCCCTTGCTTTGTTCCTCCCGTCTCTGCTCCTCGTCCTTCTGGGTTCCCTCTGTTCACTCCTGGCCCTTTTGTTCCGCCTGTTCCCTCCGTGTCCCCGTTTCTTGTCTGTCTGTCTGCCTTTCCTGTCCTGTGTCATGTCTTGTCCTGGCTTCTGCCTCTGTGTCAGTTTTGCCTGTCTGTCTTGTTCCCTGTCCCTCGTTGATTTCTGGTTTTGTTTTTCAGGTCCTGTTTTGCCTCGTCCCGTCCGTCGCCCCCTTCCTTGGCGCGCCCGGAGAAGCGCGCCTTTGGGGGGGGGTTCTGTCATACCCGGCTCGTCCGCTCCTCGTGTGTGCCACGCCCCCTGATTACCCACGTGTATTTCCCTGATCGTCTCCTGCTTTGTCTAGTTACTTTGATTAGTCCTGTGTATTTAAGTCCTGGTCTCCCCGGTTTCCCTTGTCCGTCATTGTTTCCTGCTGTCTGTTGCCGTCCAGTGTTCCCTGACCCGCTTATCCTTATTAAAACCCCGTTTTCCCGTATCCCGCTTGCCTGCCTGCTCCTTACCCGCACGATCACCGCTTATCTCCGGCGTGATCGTGACAGTGTTCTACTTAATATAACAAAAAGTAGCGGACACCACTACCCCCCCCCTCCCCCCCCCCCCCTCTCTCGGTGTAGCGGACACCGTCTCCTCCCCCCCCCCCCCCCCTCTCGGTGTAGCGGACACCGTCTCCTCCCCCCCCCCCCCCCCCCGGTTTGGCGGAAAATGCCCCCCCCCCTCTCGGTGTAGCGGACACTGCGTCTCCCCCCCCCCCCCCCCCCCCCCGCTCTCGGTGTAGCGGACACCGTCTCCCTCTGCAGTGTCAGGTGAGAAGTTCCTGTTTAACAGCCGGGGCTGGAAGTTAAGCTCGTACAATTTTGACAAGGGGCGAGTTCAAAAACCGAACACTAGCCCCACAGGCTAGTACAAAGAAAATGCATGTCAGACTCCATTTGGCTAGAGCCAAACCTTTTTAAGATCCATTTGTTATAAACCTTAAGAACATTTGCTTAACCGAGGTAATTTCTAGACAGCGACCCGTTTGTACTGGCCTTACTGATCAGGTCTGTTTTACAGTCCTTTTTGATGTTTGCACAATAACTGGGTCCTTTTGTGGGACAAGAGTGGCTGTTTGGGGACAGGGAAAAAATCAATGAACAGGTGAGTACAGGATGATTATGGTATTTTAATGCTCAACATCACCCTGATAGCACTATAATTTTTGAATATTAATAACACAGAGGAGACTAAGGCTGAAACACCTTAATGCATGAAACAGGAAGCTTTCAGTTTCTGCACTGATTGTTCTTTGACTTGTATATTAAAATAATCAGCATTTAACCTGCATTAGTATGCAGTTTATCAAGAGTGCAGGAACCAGACTAGAGCGTAAAACTGTTTTGCCTCCAACTAAATTGAAATATATTTTTATAAGGACTGGCTTTTTTATTTACCAAGTGAGAATTTAGCAGTCCATTTCTGCAAGTTTATACAATGGTAAGGGAAATTAATGTTTTTCGGTTTAGACATAGGCTAATCCTGCCTGCACCACTTTCGGGGTTAATCGTGAACACGGTTGGTTTGCTAAGGACAATGGCGATTACTTTCCATGTGTCATTTCCAAGTCACTGGCTGGCCTTTCTTCACGTCTGTACTCTAAATGTTGTGTGTGCGTGGCACCTAATAAATTTAAGTAGTTCTTCTCCTCATCCATCTTTCCTGCTTGCATGTCTGCTCAGTGTGAACTGTGGTGGTGCGAGTAAAGTTTTCATCTAGGAGAGGTAGGTCCTGAGAAAGGGCCGAGCAGGTACTATCTATCTGGGTCCTGGAGGTGAGAGTGCTCTGTCAGTGGTTGTATATCAAACCCAACTCTCTTGCAGGGTCGCTGTGATGTTTGTCCGGCTCTTCTGTTGCAGAGAAACCTCTTTGAATTCCTGAGCATCGTGATCTGGAGGTGGTCCAGGGTGCTCTATTTTGGGGACCTGGTAGTGAGTGGCTGGCTGGCTGCCCTTTTTAAAGTCATTATTTTAATAATGAGCAACGGCTGACTGGATTGCCAGTCCAGTGTCCCAGGTTACAGACTATGTTCTCCTGAGCTTGTCTTAGCCCTGCAGCTTCTCAGTTTTTTGCCCCATCTACATATCTGTTCCGTCATACATGCCACCTGTTCTGTGTATTTTAGACGCTATTATGGGCTTCATACAAACTGCCCCACTTAATTTAATCCCCCACGTGTAAAATTCCCCACTTGTTTTAATCACTGGTCTTTGCAAAGCTAGGTATCAGTCTGCTTATGAAAGAAGATGGTGAAGATGAGTGTTCCAGTGCCACCTGACCGTACACATGTCCAGCTGACCGTAATGGGGGTGCGACTGTGGCCCACCCTCTCACACTGTGCTGTGCTTGACTGTTAGCTGTTGCAGTTTAAGGTCGAGGCCTTTAAATATTGAAATCTTTCCTACATCCGCATAAAATGCAGCATTAAAAAAAAACTGCAAAAACAAGAAGGTATACAAAGCAGGTGAAATATCCAGAACTGAGAACTTCAGCTTTAGGTAAAACTTATATCTGTGCAGTGAAGATGACAGGGTTGCCCCACAGCGGTCAGGAGAATCAGCAGAACTGTTACTCCTGTCCAGAAGAATTACAGATACCTGCTGCAGTTGCCAGCTGACGTCAATAGGGCTGGTTTTCCCACTGCTGCTGGCTTGTCGACAACGATTATCAGGGACTAAATGAACAAGCTGACAACCGACATGACTGTAAACTCAGCCAAGAGGACGGAAAACCCTGGGGCACCCAGAGTGCCTCTTATCTCTCTAGACAAATGAGGACCATCTGATGACCCAAAGGCAGCTGCAGATTCTGCACAGAAGGCAGCACCCGTGACGCTTTGCATAAGTCAAACATCTCCATTGTTGTTTTTTTGTAGGATTTTCATTTGCCATATACTTTCACTCATTTTATTCACATAGACTACAGAATTGAGAAATACATTTAAGTGCCAATCTAAATATGTTGAAAATGTGAGTAGATCTTTTTAGAAAACCCTATACAAAGCAATCCTTTGTATAAATGAATTAGTGAAAGACCAGGATTTCTATAATTAAAACCTATTTATATTGATACTCAAATGTGTACCATCCTGTGCAGTAATGAGAAGACAACCACCAGAGGGCAGCATAATGAAAAACAACATCGGCACCCTGCGGGGTTGGGGAACAACTCCTTCAGCACAGTAAGAAAACGTAACTGGCAGTACGAGTCATGACGTGTCGGTAACCCTGATGGAAACTTCACAGGAAATAAAGACAACGGCAAACTGAACCAAACCGCAGGGCCGCAGGTCCCAGGCTGCTCTCTTCAGCACTCAGACCTCACAGCTCACAGGCTTTGAAGGAGATACCCTGGCTTTTCTTTCTTTTTACCTTTTGCAAGCAGATTTTTGTTATTGTGGGAGTTTTAAGCAGATATTAGCTTCACATGTAACACATTCATGCTTGTATTTTATACATGGCCAGGGGTGAACAGGACACAGTCCAGTCATTTCTGCCATCAGCAGCATGGGGAGGATTGTCACAAATGGACAGACTGGTCCTATGGGTCATGTAGTACAATAGATGTGATATGACAAGAAATGTGCAGCATAATATCTATGGTGCAGAGAGACATTGGTAATCGAACGTCTATGGTATGGTGAGTCACATGCACATGTTTTCCCTTGAATTTTTTTTTTTCCAGGGACACTGGCAGAATCCTGCCATTTGAAAATAAAAAATAATAACAATCAACTGCTGTAGTCCTCAGCCTCAGTTGCTATAATGAAATTTTGAGACAAGTAAAGGTTGGGGTCAGCTTATAGTGAAACATGGGGAGCAAGTTTTAGTTTTAAATGATTTGCTCTTTTTATTTAGATTTTTATGTGGTGATTCATTTGGGGAGGCACCATGGAAGTTTGAAATCGTTTCGACAAGTCTTAACTTGGAATCAAATTCCTATGCTAATTCAAACTAATTTATTTTGTGTTTTTCAAGACTACACATTATATGTTTCAATAATATATGTATTAACTTAGTTTCCATATTTATTACATTCCCTCTAACTGAATGATACAATAATCGCCATGGTTTAAATTAAGAGCACATTTAAAATACTTAAATCCACACAAGGACAAGACGGCTGTAATGTGCCACACCTCACTCTGCCTGTTGCACAGCGCCCTCTTGTGCTGTGGTGGTAGAAACACAGATGCAAGACAGCCCAATAAAACAAAAGGAAAAGATTCGGCTTTCTCAGGTATCACTGACACCAGATCTGTATCAACAAGGTAACGGTGATAGCTTCTCTCCAGCACAGTCCAGAACATGGTGGATTTAGGGGAGGAGTGATCCTGCTGAGGTAAGTGGCTTTCTGTTTGACTTACTATTCTAACGTTTCAGAAAAACCGATATTCAGTTATTGAGTTATTCGTCTCAGGAGAGAAGCACGTGATCAGCGGCTGCAAGTTGCAAAGCAGCTTACTGCTGATTGCACATTGCTGGTCTTACCACCAGGAATTACAAAATTTCAACTATAATACAACGATGCTCTCGCTTTGGCATGGAACAGACACCAAAACAGGACACGCATCGCAAGTCTTCAGCGTGAACACTACGATGTTACTGAGAGTCTTCCTGTTTAAGGGCTTGTTTAATTAGTTATGCTTGGCCACCTAATTACATTATGAAACCCTACTGCTCCACCACTCTCACTGCACCGTCTCTCCTCCCTCACGCTTCTCCCAGCAGCAGGATGCGGCTGGATCTGTACCTCAGCCCCCGGTTCCAGGTGATATCTCATCTCCAAGGCTCAGCACCATGAGATCTGCCAGCAGCACCAGTACCGGCGGGACCAGGCAGGCCATCAACGCCGCATCGCAGTCTAATGCCGGCCCCCCCACTGCCGCTCACACCAACACTCATCACCTCAGCACAGGTGGGTGCAGCAGCATGATCAAACCTTGGTGTCTGTGTATCTGCCTGCCCTGTTTCTCAGGGCATAGGTGGGCACTGTTTGGGAGAACCAAAGCCTGGTGAACGGTCCCAGACATCTCCTCATGTTTTGGTTTTAAGTTCTTAAAATGATCCCTGTAACACCTCACATCAGGATAAATGTGTCTGGGAAATCCTTCAGACTTCCACGTATCTACTCATACTTCATATCATGACGTTTGAGTTTTTAACTACAGGGACTGTGCTGTGATGTGTCAACATCCATCAGGACGTGGCCCGTAGAAACGATCAGGACTCCGGCCTCTGCTCTGCTCCACAGGTGCTGTCAAACCTCGGCTTTTTGTCAGCGGCCCCCCAGCTAATCCTGTCAAGGTGTCCAGGACACACCAGGAGCTGCACAAGGAGCTTCTCCTGGCACACAAAAAGTAGGAACCTAAAGGCTCATTTTCCTCTAAGCCCTCCAGACGGCGCTGTTTAAGCACACAGCAGGGGGACAGCGATCTGAGATGGAAATGCTTGTTTTTCCGGTCCCCTCTTCCATACTGTTATAAAAAATGGATGGCCGTCTCTTCCACCTTTTGTGTCGGGTCAGAATGCGCACTCGGGGGCTGCAACCATACACCGCCTGTCAAAAGTACGCCCTCTGCGCAAATGCATGTAAACAATACTCCGCGCACAACCCACAGTTGCAGCACATGCTAACATGCTTGCTAGCTTAACGTGACCTCCACCCAAACCCGACTCACGCCCTCAGTCTCTGTCTCCCCCCTTCACCCGCAGGGGCCTGGTGGTCTGCAGGAGACCAGAGCTGCAGCTGGTACTGGAGCGACGGAGGAAGGAGCAGACTGAGAAGGAGGAGGGTGAGCAGAACCGGTCCCCCTTGGAGCGCGTCTTGCTTCAGAGGCAGCAGATAAACCAAGAGGTGAGATCAGGGGCAGGGGATGGTATCTCTCTCTCTCTCTCTCTCACACACACACACACACACACACACACACACACACACACACACCACCCCGGTGCTGCCGCCTTCTCCTCATTAACTTTTCACCCACACCATATTTCATCGTAAACATCATCTCCCTCAATCTATTTCACATCTCTCGTATGACGTATTTCAGAAGGAGAAGCAACTGGAGAAGACCAAAGAGGATCCCCAGCTGCTGGAGTTTCTAAGGGTTCGAGAAAACCTCAAGAAGATCCACTCAAGGCACATGAACGAGCACAGTGGGAGATAAGGCCAGACAGTGTAGAAATCTCAGACAAATAGACTCCTTGACGAATAAACACAGACTCCTCTGCCAGATGGAAATCTAGTATCAGTGTTTGAGTTTGTGGTCTAGATGTGTGTGGGGACAGCCTGCTTTGTTTGCATTTTTGGGGAAGTAGCCACAAGAAATCGGGATGTATTTGGTTTCAGATTTAATCATGAAAAACACCAGAACCGTCACATACTCATGCTGTGTAACTTTCATAGCATTAACGCACCTTTTCACTTGTCGACTATAGTAAAATTAATATTTAATTTTAAGTTGTGGCATCTACAGCTTCTCCACTGCAATAACATTTTTAATGGTTTGTGATCTGTTAAGTCAATGGAAACGAAATGCGAGTACTGAGTCCGTCTGAAGTTCCTGTTGTTGTTTTTTTCCATTAAATCCCTCCATACTGTATGTTTTTAAATGCATAAAATTATGATTGTGTAAATATAAAACGTCATCTTCTACCCTTTCTGTCTCACAAAACAAAACATGGAAAAAAAATTAAAGACGTTGTTCGTGTGTGTTTACTTGCTTCACGGTGGAAACTCCCATGCAGTTTACTGTTTTTCAGAAGTATTATTTAAGAATTAACTCATCACGATGGACAGTTGCACTTAAAAACAAAAAGCGGACATCATAATTCGCTAACCCCTTGCTTCGTTAAGCTGCATTTTATTTTTATTCCTGCATACAAATACAAGATAAAGTAAACCGAGGCTGCATACATGCTTGCTTTCGCTTTTAAAAACAAGGCATCTTCTCGGCTGTTTGCGCTGTTGCCCAGGCGCGTGCCGACCCCCTTTGCACGTGATGGACCGACGACACGCCACATGACGGTCATATGATAAGAAACGGGACCCGGGACGGACCGAGGGGTCGGAGATTCCTGTCCTGGGAGGAGAGAGGCAGGATCCGGGCGCCGGTGCGGGAGGAGGAAGCATTCTGGGGATCCTCCTCGTGAGTTAGTTAATCGGTGTTACTGGGAGACAGTGCACCCTGAGATACTACTTATCTGTATACAACGGCAGGACAGAGTCTGTCAAGTCGGTAAGTATGAGAAAGGTGACGCATTACCGTCACAAGAGATCGGATTATCGACTGACCAGCAGTCTTGGTGACTATTAACCTGCTGGCTGCTCATTTTAACTGAAAACGGCCGTATCTCATGCAGACTGAACCATGTTAGTGATACTTTGTCTCTTCGTTTTCATATTTAATATAGTTATTGATCATGACTGCAGATACCGTTTTGCAGTAATTAAACTTCTCTGTCTAGTATAACTAGGTTCTGCGGTATTAATGTGGTAGATGTGCGGCAATCATACTAAATGGAATTTTGCATTGATTTCGTAAGTTGAAACTTGCACTTAAACCTGTATAACAGTTTTATTTCAGACAGGTTTATACAATATCCTCTTTTATGAGAGAGAAATAAGGCCTGCTTAGATTTACAGCCAGTTGATTAATGACATTTAAGAGCCACTCTGTACGTATGAATGATATATATATATTTGTGAAAACTTTGGTCCTCTGCTTGCAGCAACAATGACCACAGAGCGATTGGAAAGGTACCGAGCAAGAATCCAGGCAGAACTGGACCAAGTGGTGGCATACTGGCTGAGACATTCCCACGACAAAGCCTACGGGTACCATATGGAAGCCACAACACCCTCTTAGAGGGTAACTTAAAGTACATGCCATTCTCATAATTAAAGCCAAATGTCGTTCATGTCGTAATTAACATACCACAGAAAATCTGAGAAGTTCTTAGACCATTAGACCTTCCCTGAACATCTGAGAGAAACTCAGGAAACCGGTTTTGCAATCCTGTATTAACTTATCCTCTTCCCTCACTCCCATCCTCACTCCCTTCCTCCTGTTGGCTAATTTTAAAGCATTTCCTGTGTCAATCTGTGTTTGCTTCCTCAGTGGGTTTTTCACATGCCTTGCAAAGGACGGAAAGATTTATGACGAGCTGAAGTATGTCTGGCTGCAGGGTAGACAGGTAAATATCATTTACATTGACATTTACATTTTACATATTCAACAGATGCTTTTGTCCAAAGCCACGTACAAGTGAGGCAAATAGCACATTGCAAACATACATACTGCCATGGAGTCAATTAGGCGTAAGTGCAGCTAGGCTGAGCTTCCAGTGAATGACCAGGTACGAGTGTAAGCAGGACTGGAGCAGGAGCTACACGACAGCTGTAGAACTATACAACAAATATTCACCAACTTCTAAGAAAGCAAGAACATAATAAGACCGTTCAAGGACCAGAAGTGCAACACAAGAACATTCAGGGAACATAATGAGGCATCAGGCTAATAGAGGAATTCATGGAACAAATGGGTCTTGAGGCGTTTCTTGAAGGTGCAGAGGGGGTATGATGACCAGATGTGGTTCAGCAGCTTATTCCACCATCGAGGAACCACACAAGAGAACCATCTGGAGTGACACTTCTCGCGTGGTGGAAAGAACTCCAAATGGTGCTGGTTTGCTGACCGAAAGGGGCGAGATTGAACATAGATCCTTTTGACGGAGATGGGTGCCTTTGCATTGATGGGTGTGTAGGTCAGCACCACGGACTTGAACTTGTCAAGTTAATGTCAAGTCAAGTCAAATTTATTATGGATCCGAGCGCCGAAGCACTGTCAGAAAAAAGGAGTACCAGTTTGTACCTTTGCTCGTCACTGGGACTGTTCCAGATACCTACAGCTAAGGCAGGGGTGGGCTATCCTATCCACAAAGGGCCAGTGTGTTTGCAGGTGTGAGGACTCTTCAGCCAATCACTCTTCTGATTGGTAATCTAATTAGGGAGTTGCAGCGAAAACCCGCACACACACCGGCCCTTTCTGGATAACATTGCCCACCCCTGAGCTAAGGGTACACTTGGCAGAACCAGGAGGATACATCCCCAGTGATAAGTCAAAGGTACAAATTGGTACTCTCTTTATTTTATTCTGACGGTGTAGGGAGCCAGTGAAGAGGAGTATGGGTGGGAGTGGCATGAGAGCATTTAGGCTGAATGAATATCAGATGTGCTGCCATGTTTTGATTTATCTAAAGTGGTCTGATAGCGCTGGTGAGCACTGGTGAGCACTGGTGTCACGTAGTCGTGTGTTAGTGCTGTTGCCCTGAAAGCAGTGAAGCTGCCTCTGACAGGCTGCTGTGGATGATTACGGAAGACAGTACAAACTCTGCTGTCGCCTCTGTTCTTAATGCTTCAGCTATAATGAATTTGCTTTGCACAGACCCCCTTTTGGGGTTCAGTCTTTTCGACATAGAGCTTTTAGCTGATGCTTTTAGCTGATGTGCCATACTTTGGCTAATTGCTCACATGTGAGAACTGCTGATCTCTGTAAATGATTAACACTTTCTTCTTAAAAAACATCAAATATATCAAAGTACTTTGCTTTAACTGTAAGCTGGGTGTTTTATAATTACGGGCATTCAAATTTTGTTTTTTTCTTTACCATTGCTGATGTTTTAATCATATTTTTTTATATAATGTGAAGATTGCCAGTAATCTAGACCATTTTGCGCTAACGGCAGTTTTATCAATAGAAAAAATATTCAGTGTATGTGTGGGATACATAGGGATAATGTTCTTGCAAGAAATATAAATTTTATTTCTACAAAGATGTAACTCTGTCTGCACCGTGCATTGTGGGTAAAGTTTTCCTGTTGCAGAGGTTCACCAGTAGAGATGGGAGAATATATTGAAATTCAGCATATCACAGTACAGAATGTGACTATTTGTATCATGTGGTCTTGCGATACCTATCATTTGGTCCGTATAACCTTTAGTAGTAAAAATACTTTATTAGGACAACTGTCTAACCAGTTTACATTTTGTTTCTAATTTTTTGTTGTTATTGCAAAAAATTGCATGCATTTAAATTGGCTTGTGTGCCTGTTATTTTTCATTCACATTTTTGTGTACTGTGTACAATATTATTTGAAGAAATAATAGTACACCTGTTCTCCACAGTCATGCTTTGATGTCATTTTAATTTTTTGCATTTATTTTTGAACTATCGAATTGTGGACTCCATACCGTGTATTGAATTGTATCGAGAAAAAAAGCATGTCATTCCATCCCATGGACCAGCGTTCTAGATTGACCAACGTTCCACATTGGTTTATTTGCAGGTATGGATGTACTGTCGCCTGTACAGAACGATGGACCGGTTTCACTTGCCTGAGATTCTGGAAGCTGCTAAATCAGGTTGGTGAAGCAGAGGATCTGTGTGCTGTGAAAAATCTGTTGTTTTTTTTTTGCTTTTTCCTCAAAGGTTTTACTTGAAGCATGAAAAACAGGGTTAGAATATATTAAGAAGCAGAGTCTCTATTGCAGTGTCATTAATGTATTGTTGTGATGTTTTTACAATTTCATCAGACTGAACGAATGCTTTTAAAATACTTTAACTCTGCCTCCCTACTCCCCAATACAGGTGGGGAGTTCCTTCGGCGGTTTGCATGGGTGCCCTCTGCTGGCAGCATAGGGAAGTGTGCCTTCTGCCTGACCCGGGACGGACAGCCAGTGAAGGTGCAGAGGACCATATTCAGCGAGTGCTTTTATGTCATGGCGATGGACGAGCTATCCAGAGTTACTGGGGATGAGGAGATGCAGGTGAGACACTAACGGTAAAGCTGACTTCCTTGGTGAGGTCAGTGGAGCTGAATTGACATGTGGCAACTTTTCGTAAACAAGATGGAACGTCCATGTCTAAAACCTGACTACAGGTGTTTCCTCATTCTGGATCTACAAATGGTTTGATCTGGACTTTTTCTGATCCCTGCCTCCCTGGGGCCATGCTTGTCTCAGGCACATGCTGAAAGCGTGATGGACCAGTTGGTGCACTGGGTTCGTGTGGACCCATCGGGCCTGGGCCGGCCCCGGCTCTCTGGCGACCAGCCTGTCAACAGCATGGCCGTACCCATGATGCTCCTCTGCCTGGTGGAGCAGCTCGGCGAGGGCAGGGCAGGCGTGGCTGAGAAGTACAGTGAAGTTGGTTCCTGGTGCGTCCAGCAGATCCTCCAGCACGTTCAGGTGATTGAGAAAGCGATAGCCTGCTTGGTGTGGTTTGTGTGGGGGCAGAATGGTACAACACAGACGTTACAAGCAGAAGTGGGATGTGTATGGATTGGTCCGGCGGGGGCTGGGACTCACTTGAAGCACATCTTCACATATCCAGTTAAACATTTACTTTAAGGTCTGCCAGTGTGTGTAAGCTTCAGTACGTGGTTCAGGCCAGTAGATGGTATGGTGCTGGACGCAGGTAGAGTTTCACTGTATATGAGACGTTTTCGTGTCTTTCCTTTACAGAGAGATGGGAATGCGATTCTGGAGAATGTTTCCACGGATGGGAAGGAGCTGCCTGGTTGCCAGGGGCGACTGCAGAACCCAGGTGAAACATTATCAGTAAACCCTGCCCTGTTTCCTCTGCACAACACAACACTGGAATAGTATGTTTGACCTTTGCTATGTCGGAAACGAAATTATTGATGGATCCTTATTTTTAGTGCAAATATCACTGGAAGGTAATCCCTTGCAATGTAGAAATTAATCCATCCATCCACCCACCCACCCATCCATCTACATACACACTGCTTCTTCTGGAAAACATAGAGGTGGCAGCATGCTGAGCAGGTGAGACCTGGCCACAGACCCCAGCTCTCTTTGGACTCCCCAAAGATTCCCAGGCCAGCTGGGAAATTCGAGGCAGTGTGTCTATGGGCTTCTGCCTAGTGGGACTGTTGTATTGAGTTATGTCTCTGTATATGACTACATGTGTGTGACTTTTTTTTTAATATAACTTTAGCTTCATGTGTGCTTTAAAAACCTGTCAGTGGGGCAGCCGCACCATCCTCTACCATCTCCACCATATAAGGAGACTGTCATGTGACCATGTAGGCCACGCCCTGGAAGCCGGCTGGTTCCTTCTCCAGTATGCTGCTGGCCGAGGAGACCAGGAGCTGAAGAAGGTGGCAGTGGACAAATTTCTGGAGTTGTCGTTCAAGGCTGGCTGGGACCCTGAACACAGAGGCCTGTTCTACTTCCTGGACGCAGATGGACACTGTCCCACACAGGTGGGTGTGGTAGCTATCAGTGCGGTTTAATAGTAAAATGGCATTTGGAACATCATATAGAAGATTAATATGCTTTGAAGTAATTGATGCATGTGGCAGTTTGTATGTTGAGCTGGATTTTTTTTAAAGCAGTTTTGACCACTGAGCCCCGCCCAGGGCTGTTTCCATGGTAACCCACAGTGACTCGATATCCTGCAGCTGGAGTGGAGCATGAAACTGTGGTGGCCGCACTGCGAGGCGCTCATTGCCTTCCTCATGGCCTACAGCCTGACCAAGGAGCCGGGCCTGCTGGACCGGTTCACGCAGGTGTACGACTACACCTTCAGCCACGTGAGTGACGGCCTGGTGACCACGAGGCCCCCGTCGTGACGGCTGACCTCTGACCCGAAGGCCTTGCTCTCTATGTTCTTGTTTAGTTTCCTGATGCGGAGCATGGAGAGTGGTTTGGGTATTTGGACCGACGTGGATCAGTGGAGCTGGATTTCAAAGGAGGCCCATTTAAAGGTGAGACAGCGGTTGGCTGAGCAGGGGTGGCAAAGGGCCATTGTTTACGCAGGTTTTTAGGATAACCTGTAGGTCAGCTGATCAAACCCAGGTGTGAGGACTCTTCAGCCAATCAGTCCTCTAATTAGTAATCTAATTAGGGAGTTGCAGCGAAAACCCGCATACACACCGGCCCTTTGCGGATAAGATTGGCCACCCCTGGCTTAGAGCGTTGCTTTGAAGTGTAACATGAACTGAGCACACAGGCACACATATACTCTGTATACGTAGAGCAAAAATTCTCTTTCAGAGTTGTGGGTTGGGTTCCAGCCCTGGCTCTGAGTGTGGAGTTTGCGTGTTCTCCCCGTGTTTGTGTGAATTTGGATCTGTGTATGTGAAAGGTTCACTTTGAACCACCTGGCTGTGCTCATTCTATTTTAGGGTTTTTCCACGTCCCACGGTGCCTGTTTCTTTGTGAGAAGCTGCTGGACACTCTCCTTGCTGACTAAGGTGTCACCAGCCCCACTCCGGTGTCCCTCTGCGATGTGCGGCTGACAGAAAGAGTGTTAGAGCCCTCACATGCAAGAGCTGAGCATGGCTGTTCTGCAACGCACATCAAAGGGCGACAGGAAACGGCTCGACATTCCTGTGGCTGGCTGGGTATTTTTATTGTCACATGATTTTTTTTTTTCTTTCATTTCAAGCTTTGCAATGTGAAAACTAACCTATTGATCCAGGTATTTACACCTCAGTATTTTGGGTAAACATATCACAGCCTATTAAATCATGGCATTCACTTAGCAGTTTTCTAAAATTACCTCAGCAAAAAAAATTTTTGAATCTGTCTATGGAATAATTGTTTGTACGTCATTCACAGGTTGATTTCATGCCCTTTTCCATTTACTGCCATTTTAGTTTCCTTAAGCTTAGACCTGACAGTAGACTGATCCATTTATGCTGGGTTTGTCGTACAATCCGGTTTTAAAGGGGATGGTGATGTATGGTTAAAAGGAGACAGACTGAATGAACTCAACCCTGGTCAGACGTACAAGCTCCAGTCGGCTTCTAGGTCTTATTGCGGCATGTAAACATGCCCCTCATCGGGCTTCCGATGAACAGAATGTGCACTACGCATCTCGGAAAAGGGAGATTTTCTGTTTTAAAAAAAATGTTTACTGTTCCTTTCCCCAACTAAACCGATAATTTAAAGTTTGTTTCACCTCTTGCAAAAAACACTTAATGTGCCATGTAGTTTTGTTCTGTCTTTGTGCCGTCTTGAATTCTTTTGACTGCATAATCACCATCAATGTCAGCTTAGATTCAAACACATTTAACACACTGTAACCTATCAATTGTTGCTCTTAATAAAAATGAAGTAAGGCTATTTTATTCTCTTTCTCCACCTGAAAGTGTTACAGGTGAATCTGCATCTGACAAGGGCAACAGCCCTCGAGCCCCAGATAACTAGTTAACTAATCTCTGTCCAGTAAGGTGGTTTGTGGTTGAGCCTTGTTTACACAGTGCACAGTGTCTAAGCTACCTGCATCCCAAAATACCTCATCAAGGGTGTTTTGTTAATGCACAAATATACGTTTTTTCATATACATTTATTGGTTAATGCTATGTCAGCCATTTGCATACATTAAATAATTTACACACGTTCATGCTACGAGGACCTGTTACAGGTTTGCTTGTTTTCCAGTAACCCACAGGACGCAGCAGTTTGCCTTTATAGAAATAAGATCCCAGGGTTCTTTGCAGGACACTGCCCCTGTTTGGATGGCTGATCAATGTCAGGATCTTGCTTGCCATGTTGAACATCTCAGCTTCCTGTTATGGGCAGACCAGGCCACTTCCCTATGTAGGGTCATCCTCAGTGGGACTTTCTCCTCTTCTCCTCCAACAGGTTGTGGAGTTCCTCTCTGGTGGAGATCACTGCGCCCTGCAGAGCCGCGATCTCTGCTGACAGCTCGATCACTGTAGAAACGCGACCCAGATAACAGTATGTGGAATCTATATGGTCACCTGACCTTTCAACAAGCGTTTGATTAGCTTAGGTGGTTAATTCAGCAGCTCAGTGAACTGAAACACAGAGATGGCCGCCTGCGTAGCAGGTTGCTGGCAGAGACATGCTCCTGCACACCCACCTTGCCTGAAGTCCACCTGCGCCTGCTTCAGGCTTTGTGGGACCAGGATTCCAAACCACTTTAGTGGGTCCTGATGCCTCTGCAGTCCTTTGCTCTCCAGTCTCGTATCATCTTTGGACACACACTCTTTTACTAGGACCAGTTCCTCCTGAGGGTTCTTAGTCTTTGCCGTTGTTCTTCTCCTCAGACCTTTCACATAACATATAACCAAGAATTTTTCTTCATAAACCTAGACCACATAATCTTACTGAGCAAATATGCGCTGGACCTCAAAGCAAATGATTAGCAGCCATGAGCCTGTGACTTCCCCCAATCTACCTCCTTCCATCGGTCCACAGTCCTCAACATCATCCTTAGTCTTCGGATCGTCAGAGCCCTGGGTCTCCTCCCTTTCGGCTTGAAACTCAGTCACGCCGCCTGGCAGCTCCCTTTCGAACAAAGAGGTATCTAATGATGCCACAGTTTTACTAGGTACTTTATTCATACATGGTCACTCTATTTTAATTCAAGAAACGACCTTTGAATCACAACTTTGATTTTGATGACACTTGGAATATGAATTACACACCAGAACTGTTTTTGTTCTCTTTTATTTCCCTTTAAGAAACTATGTGTAAAATAAAAACATAATTCAGAGTGTTTTCTTATGACCTGACTTTTCTACTGTGGAAGCTATATGGTTTAACTATAGCTTGATTTTAAGTAAGTTTCTTTTTTCAAGGTTAAAGTTCAACGAAGGGCTTGGACTAATGAAAATGCACGTCATGCTTTCTGTCAAGCTATGTGATTCGTCTTCAAAAATTGCACAGGAATTATCCATTGAAATGTAAAAAATTTCGACCAAAGATATTGGGTATTTTCACCCTCAATTTTCTAACAGAAGTCTAGTAATCTAGGCACCAAAATACAGCTTGGAAAACGAAGCTAAAAATGAAACGTGAAGTGTCTACTGACCAAGTCGGGGATACCACAACAGCCAAATCACAAACCTTAAACATAATGACTTTTTACATTTTTGTCTCTTTATATGATATTAAAATGAAACATTCTTATTTATTAAATCTAATCAGAGCCAATGTTCATTTTTTTTACCTGTCAGTACCCAATTTCACTACATAGCTCTGACCTAGTACCGGCCTTAGCTGATGTAGACCAACAGTGCCCGCGTTTGAGGCAAAATGGAATTGGGTAGCATGTCGGCGCCCCCTCAGAACTCGGCGCCCTAGGCGGCCGCCTATGTCGCCCCCAGGACTGACCTGGATCTGGAATAAACGATAAGCATGGCAGTACCTGACACACACGCGCACCTGGGGCTGTATCTCGCTGCCATACTGCAGGGCGGAGACCTGCTTGTTTCCCATGGCGTACCTCGCCTTAGAGATGGAGAACCAGCCCTGTGGTGCGAAAGGACAAGACCAATGTATTTGGCGTGGCCGCCAAGGCAAGAAAAAAAAATCAAATATCAAACTGATCTTTCGAATGTTAGAAGTCCTATTTGTGAAATGCAATATGTAGCTATCTAACACGGAACGTCACTACCTAAACCGTAACTCGCCTGCTCTATGAGTGAGTTGAACCTCTGCCTTTTCTCTTCAAGCGACTCCAGCTGGTCCATGAAGCGCAGAAGACACCCGTCCAAACGCAGCGAGACATCTTCCTTCATCGTGGAAACCTGTGGCGAACTCCGGAATATCACGCTCCGTTAATCCGTTTAACCAAAGATCAGTTGCATGCAAGACCGTCCACCGCTCGGTTCACTTCTTATATACAAAGCAGTGAATTTCGCATTTTACGCGACACAATAGTCCTCTGTATAGCTGGAAACTTCTAATTGATTTTGCTCCCACTACGATACTTCCTCATCATCTGACGCGCAGAAGCAACACGCTTCCTCGGCGTAACTTCCTGTAACTTCACTGAGGCACATGAGCTCCCCCTGTCGTAACGGAGTATACGAAGTGGTGGTCACTTCCCCAAAAGGTGATCCAAGGGACAACTTCACGCAAAGGTAACCAGGCAAAAAACAGTCATGTATATGAACAGCGAGGATCTTTGCACATAGTGATCTCTAGGTCAGCCTAGGGATGTTAAAAGGTCACTTCGGCTAACCAAATAACCTAATCAAGTACAAACAATACCAATGGGTGTGGGTGGACCAGAATAAGTGTAAACAGTAACACATGAAAGCAACGTATATGACGAATATTACATTTATCTTTGAACAACAAACAGCTACTTAAAATACCACAATTCAATTGGCGTATTACATATAAACAAAGTAAAACATACATTCCCATACCGGGAGTCGAACCCGGGCCGCCTGGGTGAAAACCAGGAATCCTAACCGCTAGACCATATGGGATTGTGCTATTTCTTTTTGTCTCCCGATCTATTAAATGGATTATAAATTATAGAATCAAATTTAAATTTAAAAGTAAAAATTATATTTCGAGGCAATGTACTATCAATATGAGTACAATACAAAAAATGTTGAAATTACTAATTTGCATATAGATAAAATTTAAGATGTAGCCATTAGATAACATTCATATCATGATTCATCAAGCAAAAAAAAAGTAAAATAAAATGATATTACAATAGGAACCCACATCATTATTATACAAAACCTGAGTTGGACTTCCTATATATAGCCTTTTAGAAAGTAACTTTGTACGTCCTCTAGTAGCTCGCCGTGATCGTATAGTGGTTAGTACTCTGCGTTGTGGCCGCAGCAACCCCGGTTCGAATCCGGGTCACGGCAGGGATAAATACCCTGATGCGGCAGAGAGGACAATTTTTTTAAGAAGCTGTATTTCAGATTATTTTATTAAAAAAAATCTGTAGAATTATGAAATGTCCACAAACTAAAGGACTTAGAATTAACTTTATATGATAAACTACCTGCCTATAGATGAAGCTTCAGTTTACTTCGTAGTGTATTGTACAATGCACCTAACAGCTCTGCTTCTACTCAGAAACTCATCAAACTGGACGAACAATCATAACAGAAATTAAAGCGTTCTTTTATTTCTCACGCAAAACCTGAGGCCGCTACGTCCGTAAACTATAAACTCGAAGACTATCTATGACGACATGTATGTTCCGAGACGTTCGACCAATTGGATACCTCGAATAGCTCGCGTGTAGGGACGACCATAGAACTTTGAGTCCTGATAGGCGGTAGTATCCAAATTATCCCGCCCATCTGAAGCTTCATTGGTTACTGATAGGTGTCCTGGACATAGCTGTTATTGGATGCTCGATGTTGCGATGCATTCTCGCTGGTTTAAGTCCATTGTGTATATAAAGTACAGGTGTGTTATTGGTGTTTGACTGAATTTCAAATATTTGGTTTCTTCCGGAGTGAAATTATTACGAAGACGTTGCATATTTTAGATTAAGCAAAAATATAACAATTGTCTTTTAACTTTTAGTGCCTTCTCTTGATTCTGCAATGACAGTAAGTATAGAGAGCAATGTCACAGAAAATATGTTTCTGTCGCTTTTCTAGGCAAACGAGCGTAAGCGTACCTACCAGAATATTTGTTATATAAATATATATTTTTATAAATAGGACAATCATGTATAATTGAACAGCAAGTAGCAAGTAATATAGTTATCCCTCTATATAGAAAGAGGGGGAAATTGTGGAAATTATGATAATTTAATGTGATTATAAATATACTTATTATATAGTAAATTATAACAATTTTATGTGATTTTTCACTTGCAGAAAGTATACACCGAGGCAGGGGGGACTGATAAGAGGCACCCTTATTGGCCACGCAGTCTGTCCATCCCAAACTACACTGAAAATGATCGGTCCATGGTTGAGATCCTTACCTTCCTCTTCTCAGTATCGGGATTGCTACTTTTTGTCACCTGGATGGTGACAGGGCGGGACGTGGCTGGTCTTCAGGCAGGCAGGAGGCTTTCAGTTGCTCGAAGGCTAGCTCTGTGCTGGTTTGCCGTATGTGGCTTCATCCACGGCATCATTGAGGGGTGGTTCTGCTTATATTACTCCATCATACCTTCTGATCAGAGTTTCCTCTCTCAGCTGTGTAAGTGAAACTAATGCTAGTCAGTCCTGACTAGGTGTGATAGTAGTAATTGATATGTGGAGAAGGAAGGCGATACAGGTACTACTGAAAGTGTAATCAAAGCTGTTTATTTTACAGGGAAAGAATATTCAAAAGGGGACAGCAGATACGTCATGTAGGTATATTAAGCTTTTTAATCATTGTGTGGTGAATCGCAACGGTTTTGGATGGTGGTTCCACCTCATGGACTCCCACATTATGTTTTTTTGTCACTCTTCTCCATCTGACTTTTTTTTTTTGATGTGATTGTGGCTGTCTTTACAGAGCGGACAACTTCACTGTATGCATGGAAACTGTGACAGCAGTCTTCTGGGGACCCTTCAGTGTCTGGATTGTCCTGGCATTTCTCTACAACCACTCCTATCGCTTTGTCCTTCAGCTGATCGTCTCCTTAGGTGAGAGAGCCCCATCGGAAGTGAAGACAAATCCACTGCATTTAATTAGTGGGTGCTTGATAATTTAGCTATATAGCGTGTTTTTGTTGAAAATGCAAGTTTTTATATTTCATTATGCATTTACACACTGCCCACACTGTCACTGACCACTAAGCGGGCCCCAATGGTATAAGTTGCTATTAAAATAAGCAGCATGTGTTCGATTAGTCTTAGACAGGGGTGGCGAATCTTATTCAGAGAGGGCCGTTGCGTGTGCAGGTTTTCACTACAACTCCCTAATTAGGTCACTAATTAGAGGACTGATTGGCTGAAGAGTCCTCACACCTGCGTTTGAACAGCTGACCGACAGGTTATCCTAAAAACCTGCAAACACACCGGGCCGTTGTGGATAAGATTGGACACCTCTGTGCGTCTCTTCTCTTTCTGTCCTCACACTTACGTGTATCTGTCCCGTCAGGCCAACTGTACGGAGCAGTGTTGTACTTCTACACGGAGCACAGAGAAGGCTACGCTCACAGTCAGCTGGGACACCCCATCTACTTCTGGTTTTACTTTGTATTCATGAACTTGCTGTGGATTGTCCTTCCTTTGCTTCTGATTGCGGATGCCTGGACAAACCTTTCATCTGCTCAGACCCTTTCCGACAATAAGGTGAGGGGCAAGGAGAAGACGAAGAGACAGTAGAGGAAGAAGCAGGGAAGGGAATTTTGGTGGTTTGTAGTAGAAATGGGGTGAAATGGGAATTCCAGAATCCATAATCAATGATTTTTTTATGCAATGGTACTGTATGAATGGTGAAAGAACTTAAAATTTATTCCAGTTCACTTTGCAATTTTATAGTCAGTTTTATACCATTGATTTTTGTAGGAATTGTTCTCATTATTGCATAGAGACCTAGCCGACGGTATTTTTAATGTTATTGTGCATCCGTTAATAAATCGTCCATTTGTACAATTTGCGTCACAAGGATCTCTTTTGTTTTACTGGAGGGTAAATTTCCCACTGAAGATGGGTTTATCTTGACATATTATAATTTCCATGTAACCCGAAGAAGAACCTTGTTTTAAGGGAGCAAAAGCAATGCTTCAAAAATGACCTCCAGACACAGTCGCTACGCAGGATCGTTTATAAACAAGATTATTACTCCGCTACCCAGTACCGGATAAGCTAATGGGATAATTCTCAAACCAGGACTCCCAGATTGTGTATGGTTTTGTTACATCACAGCTCCCGGGGGAATTTTGCCTTAAATTTTTATTTGCGTTTGCTGTGCTAGCATGAGCCAAATAATCTTTTGTCGCAGTGTACAAACTTTCTTGCGAGCCGAAATAGCTCAGTTGGGAGAGCGTTAGACTGAAGATCTAAAGGTCCCTGGTTCGATCCCGGGTTTCGGCAGTTGTTTTATTTCCGTTGTGTTTCATACCGCACATGTGTAAGAGTGGCTGATATTCCTCGGGTCTTAAGACATCGGCGTATTCGACGACCGTAGATCAGTTTTAGAAAATGAAGCTCTGGATTAGCATCGTTGTGGTAGCTAACCAAAGCATATGGGTCTGGATCGGATTCATTCAAAGCCTCAGCATCATAACCGTATTCCTTTAGTTTATTATATGATAAACTAAACTAAGTTTATTATATAATAATTATTATGAGTTACATTCACATAGCAAGTTTCCGTAGTGTAGTGGTTATCACGTTCGCCTCACACGCGAAAGGTCCCCGGTTCGAAACCGGGCGGAAACATCATTTTTGTGGTATGTTTCTATTTGGTCGTAGTAATAATATGTTCCATTGCATTTAGTTATCGGTCTGCCTGATCATACCTACATCTACTAGGTCTAAGCATATAATTTATTGATCATTTAATTTGTTACGCCTACGTTAAACTGCGCAAATTCTCCTAATGGATCTACTAAAATAATTACATTACTTGTTTTCCCTCTATAAACAAGGACCCCCTTTTACAGAACAAACCTCTCATATCAGTTTCCTTAAATGGAAAATGTGTTTAAACTTAAATTTTTAAAATTACTACAGACAAAATATAGCCTACCTGCACTGGGACAGCACTAACAGCAGCTCATGTTAAGGTTCAACAGGCAAAAACCCCTGTTGAACTTGCCTATTTTACTTTACAAGTGTTCTGCTGATTTAAATACAATACGAGAATATCCATCCATCCATTTTCCAAACCGCTTATCCTACTGGGTCGCGGGGGGTCCGGAGCCTATCCCGGAAGCAATGGGCATGAGGCAGGGAACAACCCAGGATGGGGGGCCAGCCCATTGCAGGGCACACTCACACACCATTCACTCTCACATGCATTCATACGGGCAATTTAGCAATTCCAATTAGCCTTAGCATGTTTTTGGACTGTGGGGGGAAACCGGAGTACCCGGAGGAAACCCCACGACGACATGGGGAGAACATGCAAACTACGAGAATATCAGCACCTTAATTAAATTTTGATTAAGTCAGCACTAAAGAAAATACAATTATCCTACCCTCCACCCCAATCAATAAATAAAAAAACATAAAGGGACTATTTACATTTTATTGGATTAGCATAAGTTTTATCATTGACGAAACATACAACTAACAAGTTTACATATAGTCATTTTAAAGATGGATATCAACAAACTGAATTACAGCTGAGAAATACGACACAACAGTCCTGATCGGGTAAGAAGAATGGCAGCTTTAAAATGGAGACGTCAGCCTCCACTGAGGTAAGCATTCAAGCCATTGTCATCTCCATCCATCTCATATTTACCTCAAGATAATAAATGCGAGATTTACCATATTCTCACCATCAGTCCCCCCCCCCCCAGTCCTGTACTGGCAGGCTATGTTGCATCTGCAGCCACAGCTGCTCATAGCAGCATGAACAAACAGTAGAAAACACACACAATCTGAATAGACCTGAGGCATCTTCATAAGGGTTTTTAACCATCAGAATTACACTTGGGGATGTTCTGGACTGTCCTGGCTTTTAAGATTCTCTCATGACCATATCCAAACCCTGACACAAATCCAATCTTCTGGCCTAGGTAACCCAGCAGAGAACCTAGCTGAACATCTTACTAAGCTTCTGACCAAGCTTGATGTCCAGGTCCTTCTCGCGCGCCTTCACTTCTCTCAGGGCCTTCTGGGCTGATGGTGAACTTGGCTGCAGCTCCAACACCTTCTTAAAAGCTCCTTGGGCCAAACCCAGCTCCCCCACCTGCGAGCATGCTTGACCAAGCCGATACCAGGCCTTCGCATTGCTGGGATCCAGTTCAACTGCTTTCGAGCTGCTGTGTCGTGCCCTTGCTGGCTTGCCTAGTCTGAGCTGGCAGAGGGAGAGGTTGGAGTGCAGTTCTGACCGTACCGCCTTGTATTCATCTCCTATCGCCAGATTTACTTCTGATTTGTGCATTTTCTCTGACGTGGTTTTCTCATTGCTCATAAAGGAGTCTGACTTCCTATCTAACTCATCCCCCACAGAAGATGCTCTCATTTCTTTGTTGTCATGCTCTCCCGAAGCATCTTGGCCTCCTGTGCTAGCCTCACTTTCCTCTGCCTTCAGTCCTCCTCCCTCCGCTTTGGCCTGTGTCTCCTGCCTCTCCCCCTTCTCCTCATCTTTCAGGGTGAGAAGCAGCTTAAGTGCCCGGCTGTAGCAATCTGCAGCTCCCCACACGTCGGCCTTCCGGAACCTCTCCCCGCCCTCTTTTTTGTGGACCTTCACCCAGTCCCACTTTTCCTCGGGTGCCATCTCCCACGATTCCCGGCCAGAGGTGAAAGAATGCAACTCCAACACATAGCAGAGAGGTTGGTGCTCCTGGCCAACTGGGTCCAGCACACTGCAGTCAGTTTGCATTGTGAGTGCGGAACCTGGCTTGGTTCCGTCTTTTAATGCAGTGACCAGCACCTGAAAGAAGGGAAAACTTCACTCATTAAGCAGAAATCAGCTTACTGTAGATGCTCTAGATGTTAGACAGCTGTATTTCAGTATTTTTAAAGACAGCATATTGCCCATGCAAAAAAAACTGAAACATACAATTAAGCAACCAAGGGTCACCATACCACCAAGCAAGTAGGACCACCAGCATCCTCACCTCACACTGCTCTCCAGCCTTCATTCCTTCCAGACAGCTTTCCACAACGTCACACTGCCCGTCGCCCATTCGCACCAGCACCCAGGTGTTCTCCGGAATCTGAAGCACTGAGTACTGGGAACGGGGGAAGGAGAACTTCTGCACCTCACTGTGCAACTCATCCAGTATGCCATGCTCTTCTGCACCAGTGGTATCCTGGCTCCCTGATCCATCCTCAGTTTTCTGCCACACCCGGACCCTGCAGACTGAGCCCATTACAGGACTCTGGTCCGCACTCCCAGTCTTCCTGGTCCTTCTACTTTCCACCTTTAGCAGGCCACTGGGACATACTGAAACCCAGGAGACGGTGCCGTCTGTGCCTTCAGTCTTCATGGCTAAAGTAGAACAATAATAATAAAAATAAGACCGCATTCAGAAAGTGAGTCTGTGACTAAAAAAACAGCTTTGAAAATTTGAAAATGACATGTAATTTAGTTACTTACTTATCCGTGTAGGACTGGTTTTCCATTCGTTTACCAAACTGCCATTTGCATTCTTTTTTGAGGAGAGAAACAGTGCTGCGTTTTAAAAGGCGTGGTCTTCTGTGTTGAACTAGTCAACGATAACCAATAACCAGCCTTAATGAACTGTACGGAGCTTCCTCGTCGATACCTGTCCACTGACACCCAAATGTGTAACCAGCAAGGGAAAACATGTAAAGGTAGTTAACGTTCCTGAACACAAACTGTTACTTGACAGTCAAAGTTTTATAATAGCATAAAGGTTCAGACGCGAACATAAAACATGCGTATCATATATCCAACAACAAATACAACATACAGCCCTTATGATGTTATCTAGTGAAGGATTGCTAACTAACCGTCTAAACAGCCGACTACAGCTAGCTATATACCGTCACACAGCGACCAGCAGTTTGATCAATCTCCAACTCAGGCAAGAGAAATACCGCTTCATTGTGCTACTTCATCTGCTGTGTTTTTGGTTATTTGACTCCTCAATTGGGTGTTTACTCGCTTGTTTACCTGTCCGGCTATTAAACAGCTTTTACGTGCATACTTTACGGCTCTTCAGCAGCAGGCAGGCAGAGGAAGCGTTTGATACTCGCGTTTCAATTGGCGGCCTCAAGATGGTTCAGGTTTCTCATTGGTTACTGCTCCAACGGGGGTGGGACTTATAGTGTAGGATAGAGGGAAGAGACGTTTCCTGACTCCCTATAGCTGTCATTTGAGCTTCTCAAACATCTCCTCGAAATTACTGTTATTATAGTTTTTATTTTAATTTACTTTTTATTTATATAAAATATTGAATTGAAATTATTTTTTAAAATCCAGTTTAGTTTTAGTTGTTTTCGAATTTTGCTCGTTTTTACTAGTTTTTTTTTAATTTGAAATACATGTTTCAGTTTAGTTTTTATATATTTCAGTTTCAGTTTGGTTTAGTAATGTTTTTCCTAATGATAGACTTAAAGTTGTAGGACTTAGACACATACTCCAAAATTTTGGGAAGGGAAAGTAGTGATGTTTGTTTTTATTTTATTTCAGTTAGTTTCGCAATGAAAGTCATATTTATAGTTTTTGAATTTTTTTTGTTTTCGTACCTTCTTTGAAATATTTCAGTGTACAAAAACATTTTTTTTTGTAATATTTTTTATAATCCTTATTTTTGTTAACGATAATAAACCTACTGGAACCAACTCGTGCAATGCCTGAAAATTTCCGCCAGGTGGCAGCATCAGACAGAAAATTTCATACAGTGTATAACCGACGTCTGTGTATGTACATGCGTATGGACTGGGAAGGTGTCTGCATATGACAAGGTGTGGTCAGACCCAGATGCTATACACGTCAACACACATTAAAGCTTAACTATCGATTCATGACACAGTTGAACCTCGCATTATTACTTTGTTTAAAGGCACTTTATCAGCATGCATTAATTACTTTCTGGTTTCAGTGTGTGAAGGGGAAAACAATTTGACTTTCTTGAATGATTAAGACAGGAAGACTAGCATGGAAGAGTCTGACGACCTAGTCTTCATCTTTTTGTCAGTTTTACCTACCTCTGTGATAAGAATGTGTAATCATGATTTAGAAGTGTGCTGTTTTTCGATCTGTCTCTCCCCATAAAGGTGTTTTGTAGTTTTGAGCAAAAATCTCAGCTGGTTCTAAGCATTCAGAGAACTGAACTCTTTTTGCTTGCCATTCTCACCCCAAAAGTCCACAAAAATCACATCCTATAAACATCATTGGGAGACTCGGCTACTGTTACAGATGAGTAGGAAAAGAGTTAAATGACCTTGTGGAGAGAGTAGAGATTTAGGATGAACAATAGGATGAGTGTGAGCAACAAGACTGCATGAGCTTGGTACAGAAGCAACAGCTGAGGAAGATCAGGCAGGCTGTGACTGTTGCTGGGCAATGTGTATTTTTGTATAAAGGAAACTGGATGAAAGAGAAGAAACCTTCAAGGGCAGCACAGATGAATTTTTTTGACATGTCAGCATCAATAATGGTTGAAGAGAGCAAAAATATGTGCTCAGTTCAATGTCTGTTTGCCACATTCAATCAAAATATTTTCGCAGAATTAGTAGCAGTCATGTAACAACTTCTAGAGCTGAAAGGATGAATTTACTGTCAAGGTTAGCTCAGACTAAATGAATTCTCTGAGGCATACTTTCAAACAGGAATGGATTATTTCATTATGCCAGAATACACAGCAATATATCTTACATTCTTAACACCTCCTAAGATGAAAATGTGCCTAATTCCTGTTGTCTTTTCCACTGCAAGAGCTGTTTTATTTATAACCTTGGGGACTTTGGAGAAAGGGGAGGCTCTGGCCAGCAGGTCTTTTCCTCTTGTCTTCTCAATAACTTTCCAAATTTCCCTTTGCACAGACACCTCTGACGTGGACTCAAGGGGCCTTCAATTCATCATCCAGAGCTTAAAATAATCATCCCAACTGGCCTAGTTAAAGGGTTACCACCGCCACCTCCCCCTCGTCTGTCCCTGTTCTGCCTGTTTTCCATGGTAGAGATGTGGTCCTGCTGCTGGTGCTTGTCTACAGGTGGAATCATGTAGAATAACAGTGGCATTTGTTGGCCTACTGCATATGATAACAAGCAAAATAAACACTCCGCCCATGCCCCTGTCACTCTTCTGGAATTTTCTTCAGACGTATGGAATGAGGCTTGAGAAAGTGGGCACAGTCACATAATTGTGTCATGTGACCTGGTGGCTTGAGGTGAGAAGTGGTTTGCGGATTCTGAGGTGGATAGTTACTTTAGGTTCTCGGGGCAGCGCTGGGCGTCGTGGGCAGTCTAGCCGTGCCTGCATCTGAGAAAGGCTTCATTAGTGTTAGTTCATTCTTGGATGAATCATATGTGTTGATTGGATTTTCATTTGGCATGACTCAGTGTGAGTAAAGTGCATGGGTTCTATTCAGGAGTTTAATATTAAAATGATTTTAAGATGATGATGGGGATTTTGAACCAAAACTGCAGATTCTTCACTGCTGAGAGATGAGAAGGTCAGGTCACTTGAAATTGATTCTCTGAATGTAACCAACACATGCATGATTTTCTGCATTGAAGTCTAATAATTTTCAGACACTTGGGCCATTTCTAACTCAATCAGAAAATGAAAGGAACTGCAGATGTCCCATTTTGTTTATCCAATGGGTATTTTAGTTTAATTGGGTTTATTTATACGCGCAATCGTTAATAATTGAAGCTCTGTAACAGAGAAAAGAATGAGTAATTGAATAATTGAATAATTGAATAATTAATGGAACCTTAGGAATTCCAATTATATAGGTTACTATTACTGCACGATAACAAGTGACCGTTGCATAATTATAACAGGAAATATGTGCACTGGAGCTGGCCGGCTTGATCTTCTGACCTGAATGGGTAATTCAGCTGGTAATATCCGCAGCACCTACATGCGGGTTTTAATGTCTGATCATATATCTTTTTTCTAGCCTTGATGCCTCCACAAGGACAATATGCTGTAAAAACTAAGCTTGTTGGGACTGCCACATGAGGATTTATTTAGTTAGGAAGCTATAAAAAAAATTGAACATGTTTGGGAGTTTTCATGGGGGAGAGTTATGACAGATGTGCTGCATTAAAACAGGTCCATGTAAGACCCTCCAACAAGGCCGTACATGCGACAGTCTGGTAATCTGCATACTGAAAGCTTTTAACCTGCGGCAGTGTGACTGCAAGCTGGAAAAGCTGGGAGATTGCCGTTAAGGTAATGGTGGGTTCTGATCTGATACCCAACTGGATGTAGAGTTTTCTGACAAACAAGGAAGCCAAACTAAATTTATTTGTTCTTCCAGCTTTTTTAATATTTCAAAACAATCAGTATCCTTTAGTAAGTCTGTGTAGATATGGGTAGCTTGATGGCTATTTTACTTAATTTAACCTCTAACTTAACAGGGCTACTTTTCCATGTACAGTAATAAGCCATTATATTAAAACCACTGACAAGTGAAGTGAATAACATTGATTATCTCGTTACAATGGCACCTGTCAATGGTGTAATTATATATTAAGCAAGTGACAAGACAGTTCTTGAAGCTGATGTGTTGGAATCAGGAAAAATGGGCAACTTTGATAAAAGGCCAAATTGTGGCGGCTAGATGACTGGGTCAGAGCATATCCAAAATGGCTTGTGGGATGTGATATGCAATGGTCAGTACCTACCAAAAGTGGTCCAAAGGAGGCCAACTGGTAAACCGGTGATGGGGTCATGGGCGGCCAAGGCTCAGTGATGCACATCGGGAGCGAAGGTCGGCCATCTGGTCAGATCTCATGGGAGAGTTACTGTAGCACACGTTGCTGAAAAAGTTGACGTTGGCTATGAGAGAAAGGTGTCAGAACACACAGTGAATCACTTGCTGTGTATAGGGCTACGGAGCCACAGATCAATCAGAACGGCCATGCTGCCCCCTCTCCACCGCTGAAAGCACCTACAATGGGCATGTGAGCGTCAGAACTGGACAGTGGAAGAGGGTGGCCTGGTCTGGTGAGTCATATTTTCTGTTGTGTTATGTGGACGGCTGGGTGTGTGTGCATCGTTTATTTGGGGAAGAGATGGCACCGGGATGCACTATGGGAAGAAGGAAAGCCATGGAGGCAGTGTGATGCTCTGGGCAATGTTTTGCTGGGAAACCCTGGCTTCTGCCATTCATCTAGATGTTACTTTGACACATACAAACCTACCTAAACATTGTTGCAGACCATGTGTACCCTTTCATGCCAAAGGTATTTCCTCATGGCAGTGATACTGCGTCCTTCCACACTGCTAAATTTTGCAGTGGTCTGAGTAACATGAAAAAGAGTTCAAGTTTTTGACTTGACTTGGCCTCTATATTCACCAGATCTCAATCCGATCGAGCATCTGTGGGATGTGCTGGACAAACAAGTTCGATGCATGGAAACCCGATGCTAATGTTTTGGTGTCAGATACCAGGGCACCTTCAGAGGAGAAGTGACCACTGGCAGAAGGAGACTGAACCAACATGGCAGCCCATGTGGACCATGTGTGCAATAGATGGACATGGGCGGAAAGACCTCCCCCAGGAATTCTAGTCCATTGAGATGATAGTGACATTAATGTTGTTACCCATCATATCTAATGTCTAAAATGCAGCATGGATTTTGGAGCAGGATGGTAAGAATGGGAGAAACTAAACAGAAAGATTAGCACAATCAATGGGCAAAAACAGAGGCACATCTGGAAGAAGAAGATGACGATACAATGACAAGAGGATTGCATGGGATGAGTTTGAGAGGGGCTGTGAATATGAGCCACACATGCAACATGGTGATTAGTGCAGGCCTTCCTGACAGTGCGGACTGGGCTTTTGTGAGGGGGGAGTGGTTTAATTGCACATTGCCACCAATATGGACTGGGACTAATGCCCAGAGTCAGATTTGGGGAGGACAGACCCTTAGGGGGTCTGGGAGATAGGAAGGAAAGAGACAACAAAATCAAGTTAAATACCAGCTGAGAGATAAAATCAACTGGAATGGAGAAGCACAGCGATAATCATCACTGCACCTCTGTTATACCAATATTCCAGCCAAATATTTCCATTGCTTCAATCTTCAGTTGCAGAGTAAGTTGCTAGTCCATCGTGAGAAAGCCAAGGTCATTACCGATGCATAGCCGGCTGTAGATGCTGCGTTATTTTCATGCATTGTTCATGTCCTCCATGTAACCAGCAAGAATTGTAGCGACGATAGAGTATCACTAGATAAAGCTCTCTCTCTCTCAGACGTTATCGCATCTGAGCTGTTGTCACGCCTGAGCTGTATCTAGATATTCCTACATATTATCTAGCTTTTCGATGTGAAAGGCCTCTTTAGGTTTTTACCCTACATGAACTGCATTCACCATATATAACAAAAAACTCTGCTTTGTACAATACAACACAGTTTTTAGCCCAGATTGCCCTGATATGCAGTCTCATATTCAGTCCCTCTTTTATTTCTGACAGCTGCTTTAGTTATTTCTACATAACTCTGCCGATTACTAATCTATTTTAAATGACAGATGGGTCTATGAGAGTAGATAAAGTGGACGTCTTTTAACAGGGTGGTGAACTGACTTAGGAATTACAGTCATCGTTGCCACATCGGGATGAAGGTCTCAGCACAGCAGTGGGTCAGAAAGTGATTTTACAGGATTATTAGACAACCCCCTTCTTTGAGAGGGCCATATGAGTTTTCCCCGGTAAAGCATGCTTCAGTTGGGATGGTGAAGGGAGCTGTAGGATCTGAGACTTTATCTGGGCTATGGGTTTTTACGAAGCGAAAGAGTAAATCTAATTCAAAAGCTGAGAGGAAACAGACAGCCAAAGCAAGATGGATGCTGAACTCCGGGACAAGTAATAACACGTCTGCTGTCAGGGCAGAATGGATGAATATATAGTCATGACCTGCTAAAAGACCCTGTGAGGGTAATCAAACCAACACAAACCTGAGAAATTCACACACCTATCACTTGGGCTGCTTTTGAACCTGCAGCCATGACCCATGTGGCAGAGAGGCAGAGCTGCTGGGATGGTGATCAACATTAGCTTGCCGATTGCTGAAATAGTTCATACGTCTGAAGTGTTTATTTTGAATACTGTTTGTTTATGAATTATTACCGCCAGAAAGTTGCATTTGTGTGCTGGAACGCGCTTGCAGCCACCTCCCTCCCTGCCCCTGTGTTTGTCTGCCAAGCTGGTTAACAGATGGAGGCATGACGTGAGCTAAAATTGGGAGAATCGATGCCAGTCAACGCCATTTCAGTTGTGGATGGAAAAATGCTCCCCTGAGTTACAAAAATGACTAATCTGTCTACCTTTGTACTGCATGTCCTTCCTCGGTTTTCTACACCCAAAACTATTCATGGAACAAATGCAGCAAAAAAATGCAACTAGATAGTTCTCTTTACTAAATATATATGTTTTTATAAATAATTTAGAATCTACCATGTGATGGTCTATGTGTCAGTCTAACTTCAGAGCTTGAAGATTAAACTGTGCTCTCATACACTCAGATATATCGGTAAAAGATATGCAGTATTATCTGACACTTCAAAGGAGCTGCTTTGGAACTGGTCTCTTTCAGTAATATTTTAATAACCAAGTCAATGTTAAACTTCAGTCATTAGGACATTTGGGAAGAAAGCCGCTTGACAGCTATTAGATATGTTTTTAATATGAGTGTATAGGACTGAGACCAAATTAGATGGGAATTATTAAAAAATGAACAGAAAAGGATCAGATGATCTTAACACAAAACAATTGCAGAGAGCGTTTTTGAAACCACACTTATTTTAAGATGAACTTCCTTTTCAGAATCTGCAGTATTTTATAAGATGAAGAAGTACAACCTGGAGTTATCGCCGGCTCGACCTTCACTCGATGATTCTTGATTGAACATACTTTGACCACCCATAGGCATACATCATCCTAAACACTTTTACAAAAGTGCAATCGTTGCTTCAGCCTATTCCAGACGAAAGATAGATTGGACTCCTCTTAATTATTATCCTGTCACTTAAAGACCTCCTTCGGTACGCCCTGAAATAAAGACCCCTCTTCTTCCGATATCCATGGACATGCTATCAGTGTTAAGCGTACAACCCATAAATAATTTCAATAGCATTTCAAATGTATTATGAAAACAAAAACTAGTTTTAAAAACAAATACTGTTTATGATACTAATTTAAATAAAATGATCTGTGGAATTGTGTGTTCTCGCCATGGTGTGTGGGTGTATTCCCACAGGCCAAAGAAATCTCTTAGTCTGACTGGCATCTCCTAATTGCCTGTACTGTGTCTGAGTGAATGTGCCCCATGATGGACTGGCACCCTGCCTGGGGTGTACCCAGTCTATCCTGTGTCGCCTAGCAGTGTCCAGGCACCTCTGTAGTTATGCATGGAAGGATATTTTCAATCGCCTACTGATTCCAATAGTGTAATGAAAATAACCAGAATAGGAATGTCGGACACACTCCGGCGTTTTGTCTGAGGGAATCGCAGACACGATGTCCCACTCCAGGTGCTTAAGCGCTCTGACTCCAACTCGGGGCTTCGGTGTGGATGTGCGGGGCATGACAGACCTGCTGGCAACATGTGGACGGAGAAGGTAACATTAGAATTTAAAATGGCTTTTATTTCTTCCCTTCTCCCTGCGAGGTGAGGCCTGGTTACCTCATGTCTTTTTCTGTCCTGATTGGACTATAAATATCAAAGGTCTTATTGTTTTGAAAGTGTGAGAGGCAGAAAAAAACAAGACAGGAAACGTTTTCCATTCAGTTCATTTATTAATATAGATTTAGACATAAACATAATATTTTTATATAAATTCATAGTTAAATCTCCACAACTAACTAAAAAATGTGATTGGAAGATGGATCTAACTATAGATGGATGAATCTATTGGTTTTTTCCCAAGTCCCAACCCCACAGGCAACTTCCTGTCCTCTCCATGAACACCCCCCCCCTCCCCCCCAACCACACACACACCAGGATATGTATACTTGTTTTCATATTTTTGTGGGGACCATCCATTCATTTGTATGGAAAAAACATGAATCCTAACTATGACACTCTTAACCCCACTACCCAGCCCTAACCTTAACCATTAGTAACCAAACAAAATACAAGGATTTTTAGTTTTTTTGGTTGCATTCACAGACTTTTATAAAACTGAGTTTCCCCTTGTGTGCACTGAAAAAAAAACCGGTCCCTACAAAGTTAAAAACAAGTTTTATGAGATTGTGGGGACATGTGATGGCCAGTGTCCAGTTTTAACAAACTAAACTGCTTAAACTGTGATGAGGACAATTAAGTATGGGCCTACTTACGGCAAAATGTTAAGACAATGAACAGCAAAACATTTTAAGTGTGTAAGTCCCAAATATTCCCTGTGCATCTGTGTGTCAGCACTCCTGTTTTCCATGCTGGTGTGGCTGATGAAATGTGCGCTGTTCTCTAATTCCATGTAATCCCGTCCAGGCGCAATCTGCTCGTACCGAACTCATGGGCTTTCATATTGGGCCTCTACGGCATTCACGTCATTTCATAAAACATTATTCATGATACCATATTATATATAGATACTATTTGTCGTAGCCATATATGCGTTTTATATGTAATACACTGTATTACATAAAACCGCTTCAGTATAACGATGAAGCAGCGAATGGAGCGTAAATATTTCACTGCCAAAAATCAAAATCGTGAAAATTCTGTAAATCGTTCATCGAGAACAAATCAGCCGGACCAGTTTGTCAGTGATGACTGATGCAGACGTGGAAGTGGGCGAGCGAGCTGGTGGTCTCCATTCATCCATACTTGTAAAAATAGTTATAAAACAGACACCTGCTGTGGGTGTAAAAAAAATGAAAAACAAATAATAAAACTCCACGTAGAAAACAATACTTAGTAGCTAGGGGTGGGGTCTGTGGAGAGCGAGTGTGCCCAGATTATAACTGAAGAGAAAGAACGGAGATTATTTCTGCGTGGGGGTCACACGTACGAGTCCTGCAACAAGGCACGGAGAGCCCAGGAGCGCCAGCCGGCAGTCCGGTGCAATCCGCTCGCCGCTCCCCAGCGCAGCTGCCATGTAGCGACCCGCAGTCCCAGTCGTACCCACAGGACACGTCGCCCTAAAACTTTGGACTTAGATTTGGATACACGCTTTGCTCCCCGTCTTTCGGCCAGGTGAGTCTTTAAATTAACCTGGTTTTCACCCTTAGATGTTTAACTGACTCTTTGCATCAAGTGGCGTCCGTACAGCGTCTTTATTTTTTATTGGGGAATGTAATATAAAATTCTAGGTTAAATAATACTTATTAGAATGATATACTGGTGAGTGAATTTTAGCGTGTTTAATTGGGATGGTTTGATAATGCTCTTGGTGCTTGTTGATTTTATGATATTAAAGGCGCAGTTTACTGTTTTTTGCAGATAAGGAATGATGGGTGATAATTATCACGGTGTCCGCGTTTAAACTAGTCGCTTGGGCAGTCTTTTTTAATTAAGAAGTAAAAATTAATCGCTCATCCGATTTTCTGGCTTGCAAGACGGTTACTTCCACAGATGGTGTTTTATGGGTATTTCGTCAAATATTACAAAATGTTTGGTTTTGTGGTTATTATATTCTAACCTGAATTTAGCTCCAGCTATCGACACCTGTCCGCAGTTCCTCCGGGTCTAGTTAGATCGGAATGTGGTGAGATTTAATAATTCCAACCCCCCTTCGTAAGTTTAATACAAGTTCGCATGTTTTAAATGTCGTTTCTTGAACGATGGCTGCAATTTTCTTTCGCTTTCGCGGATACAAGAAAATCAGTATCATACATCAGCCTCGGGCCCCCAGTCCAAGCTCCAACTCGGACTACACCGCATTGCCAGACCTAGACGGAAATTAGCGCTATATATCCACTGTGAAGTGTACTTTTCCCTCCGAAAAATCGAATGTCCCGTTCTCTCTCTCTCTATCTCTCGCTGTGCAATTCACCAAACCACAGGTGTACATGATGTGTGAATCTATGTAAGAGGGCTGTGAACTGTAAAAACCACACAAAGCAGCTCGCCGGATCCATTTATTATTCTGCATTTGCTTGTTTAAATTATTTTATATTCTGACTGACCCCGCAATAGATGGGCGTCATGTCCAGGGTGTACCTCAGCGTCGTGTACTTAGCCGCTTGGGAGAGACTCCAGGTACCTCTGTGACCACGATGAGTGTTTAGAAGATGGCTGGATGGATCTTTTGACTATACACTATTTGTTAATCACCCGGCAAATGGTGCATTAATCAACTCCCTCACGTGACAAAGTATATCGCTACTCTTTCTGTTGCCGTTGACATTTTCTGTCACTTATACTCGATTTTATATGTCCTTTAAAATTGTTTGTAATCATGAAGTTAATTTAGCCATTAGAAGGTACAAAACGTTTTGCATTCTCAGATATATTGTTTCCTCTCTGGTACATGTCATATGACGTGAATGGCTAATATTTTATGCACTGTTTTTGGTATGGGAGAGCACATGACCAAAAAAAAAAAAACTATACAATTAGGCATCCGAGTGGCAGGGGTGCAAAAACCCACTGTCTTCGTTATATATTTACTAGCTTTTGTTAAACTGCATCTTTGTGTCTTTTTTGTATCATTTCCCCTGATTATTGTTACTATGTGGATGTCTGGCCTGAAATCTAAGAATAGAATATCCTTGCTTCTGATTGGCATTTTTATGGGCAGAGATCAGCTCTTTATTTCAGGATCCCAGAGCGCCCTCTCCTACCTCTTCTTCTGAAATGTTTGTATGCTGGAAGCATACTTTTGTGTGCATGAGCAAACACCCTGAATGTGCTGAACCTGAATAGTTCCAGAACAGAGTCCAGCTGTGAAAATGGCTGACACTGTAAGCCAATTTGGCAAAAGGTTGGCCAGGGAACAGAACTTAGAGACTACACTTAAGCATCTGGATAACAGGGTGCAAAGCCCCACTGTATTTGTTTTATATTTAGTAGCTTTTGTTATTAATTTTATAATTTTTGTATCAGGGTTGCCATGGTTTTGCAGTGGTTAGCATTGTTGCCTCACACCTCTGGGACTCAGGTTTGAGTCTCTGCCAGGGTTCCATGTGCATGGAGTTTGCATATTCTCCCCATATCATGGTGGGGGGTTCCTCTGGGTACTACAGTGGGTCGGTGCCGCATCCTGGGTTGTTCTCTGTCTTGTGTCTAGAGGCTCCAGACCCCCTGCAACCCTGAATAGAACAAGTGGTTGTGTCGTTTTTCATGCTACATCAATGACCCACTGGTCACCGGCAGGCAGCATGTCCACTGCAAACCGGCAATCAGAAAATATTTACGGAAGTTAGGGCAGCAGACTACATCCTGTCTGTTGGAAAGACTGCAGCTTAGTAAGGCCAACACCCTGAGTTGAGAGACTCAACCTGAGAAACTGTCCTGAGAGCTTTTTAGTTTGGATTCCTGCCTCCTCCTCCTGTTGCTAATGCCACTCCTGCTTCTTCCTTTCCTTATCTCCATCTTTCTGACCTGCTCCTCCCGCCCAGCCCTGCTTCTCTGTGATGCACCGTGTAGCATTTGCTGAGCCAAACCATCACCCTTGGAGCTAAGGTCTTCTCCGAGTCCTTCCGTGTTCTACCCGTGCACTTGGCAAAAAAATTTTGCAACAGGTTGGGCCCCTCCCTCCAGAAGACCCCCTGCCAGCAACTCCCAGAATTCCTTAACAAAAATTATTCATTTCTTTCTGTTTTTAGGCTTCAGTTCCTCACACTTATAAGGTTTGTCACTGAAAATAAAGCTGTTGTTTGCCGACGGCTCCTTGCCGAAACACAACATTATTCTGTTCTGCGTGTCCCAAGCGAGCGTCGGCTGCCTGCTTACGCCCGTCTGTCTGGCAACTGTTGGCGTCACCGCCGGTATGAATGCTGTGTCTCAGGGCCCAAACACAGACCATCAGGAACCTAACAAACACAGAGGTTATACACCTCCCTCTCTAGACTGCCCTCACGATGCTGTGGCCTAATTATGGTTTAAGCCTTGCATTATGCTTTTTTAATTATTTAATATATTTACTGCACTCCAAGCCACTTATGCCACTGTTACTACAGGTTCGGCATACAAGTTCGTACCAAAAGACATTATTTTCATGTTTATGAACCAAAAACACATTAATTAATATAACTACTTTCTTTTACCGATGATAAAATGTTTCCATTTAGTTTCTGTTCATTTTAAATTGTGTTATGCATCTGGAATTGTAAGTAATGTTAGTTAGAATTAGCGATTATAATATTGCATTGATTTACAACTGTGGTACGCCTGGTTGGCAATGCATGTATAGTCATAAATTTTATATATATGATTACAATAAATGTGGCACCGGAGCTCCATCTATTCCCTCTTTCTGATAAAGTCTGGCAGTCTGTTTTCTTACTGAGAAGTTCGGCTGAGTCTGACTGTTTGGGTTTTATTTTGCTAAGGAGGCACACAGGTTTACATGTAATCCATTTAAATTCCTCATCACACAGGGGTCAGCAGTGGTTTCCACCTCACTGGCGAGTGTGTCCATTTGAGCCATTTTCCCATGAGGCTTGTGTTTTATACCTGTGATACCGGAGGCAGATGGTCCCCTTTCACTGGGGGCCCACCCCGCACTCAACAGCATTTTTAAGCTCTGCAAAAGGCGATTTGTGTTTGGGGTATTTGCTGCTTACCGCAATCGCGCAAGCTGGGGCAGCCTGGATGCAAGCCAAATCTTGGTAAGGTTCTGATAATCAAAGCATCTTATGTGGTTTATAATGGAAAAGTTGGCCCTTCTCTCTTAAACTTTCTGTCCTTTGTTTTGTTGTTGTTTAAGGTCAGTAGGCTTTTGCCTGTGCCGTTATGTGAGGGAATGAGCCAGGAAACACAGGTTGTTGTATCAGATGCAGTACAGAAATAGAAGACATAAGTTAATGAAAACAATAAAAACCTATAAATAAAAAAAATCACTTGGAAGAAACATGTTTTCAGAGGTTCTTGGGACTCAATTCGATGTATGATGCTGTTGGTCATGTAAACGGCCACACAGGATTAAAGGCAAAAGTGACTTGCATGCATGACGACTGGGAAGGTAAGATTAACTTTGGCTAGATGAATTTCTGTATAACCTGGTGAGGAGGGGGGCAGTTAGGATTTTAGGGGCCTTCGAGTGTTTTAATGCATCTCAGTTTAATGCTATTTCACACAGCCCACGTCAACAGGAAGAGGGAAAGTGATTAGTTGACACCATAGTACAACAACAAAATGCATCTTCTGTATTTAACCCATATATCACAGCTCATTCTGTGCCTGGGAGCAGTACTTTGCTCCCAGTATCTCAGTAGATATTTTGCTGGTTAGAGATTCAAACCAGCAATCTTTCAATTACTAGTGCATGTCTATAACCATTAGGCCACCACTGATTTGAGGACGGCTTGCTTATGAATTTGGGGAAAAAATCACTGCTGTCACAGATGTTTTGGGGGGAAGGGATGCAGTGCAGTCAAAACGTTGCCTTGTAAGAAGGGAATCGCAGTTAAGCACAGGCAGCTGCCGTTCTCCTGACTGCTTGCCTCTACAGAGCCTGCTCACATTGCGTTGCTTCATCAGCTTTGATGTCACCAAACACCAGCATCTCTGTGGTTCGCTTCTGGGAGTCTGGGAAGAGCCAAACATTTCCGGGATGTTCCATGGGATGTGGTCTCCAGGGAAAAACCAATTTCGCCTGGGAGTTTTAACACTTGCATTGAATTGTTTCGCTGGTACTTTTAACCAAGTCAGGAATTTCCCTGAATATCTCCCCAACCAGGATGGTGTGATGGCAGCACATCACGAAGAGAAGGACGATCCCTGTAGCAGCTTCAATAAATCAGGGTTTATTTGACAAAACAAGCAGAAAAGGAGAACCTTAAAACAAAAGGACCGCCAGTGGTCAAGACAGATCTAGAACAACAGAAATGAAGGCAGGGAGCAATAGCAGGATTCTAATTCTAAATGCAAGGATGAACATCTATAGGAAAACTACAGTAACTGAGAGGGTATAACAAACACATCAATACACAGGGAAATAGCCACAATGAACCAACAAGGAACGGAACAAGAATGGGCACTTAAATACGCTGCATCAAGCCTAGAGAATCATAACAAATCAACTTTCCATTAAGGGCACGGGGCAACAAGAAACTGGTGGGGTGAGTAACAGAGAGGTCACTTAACCAGAGGATCAAACGCAAACGAAAACCAAAACTAGAACAACCGAATGAACAGGAAACCAGGAGCAAAAACAAGGAACTGTAACTGAAATACCAATACCAGCATAAAATCGGGAGAACAAAAAACCAACAAACATTAAATAATAAGTAGCTGAGACTGGCCTCGAACCCACAACCAAAAAAAGGGAGCTGAAAATAGTGACCAACCTCTTGGCTTGTCAAGCCACGCAACAGCCTAGGGTATAGATAAACACACTAGGGACTTAGGGCTACAAGACAGAGGAGGGACTAGGATGGCCAGCGACACCTGCTGGCCAAATGGGGACAAACGAATGGGACTGGACCAGACAGACTGGGCTGGTTATAAGAATCAAATAGACAGATCTTTGTTTATTTAATCAAGTATGCAAATGATGGATGCTGTTTGTTCATCGTTTACCAGATAGGGGCTTCCAGACACGCTTTTTAAGTGAGCCTGGATAAAGCTGGAAACCTTTTGTTTAATGTTCTCTTTTTAGGGCATGGCTGCAGCTGTGATTCCTTTCTGGCACACTGAGAGAAAGCACCAGGTGTCTTCCCCATTGCGTCTCAGTGTTCTGCTTCTGGGCATCACCGTTGCTCTCACTGGAGGTGACCCAGTGTGATCACACATCAGGCAGCCACACTCCATGGCCCAAAGAGATTCATCCACAATGCGCCCTCAGTGGGTGGTGACAGAACGACCCCATTAACTGATTTTTAATGTTTTTACCAGCTTGGCAACATTAGTCAGAGGACTGAAACCTCTGGCCTCACAATCGAGCCCCTAATTGTTAGAGAGGAACAGAATATCAGACTGTTGCGGTCTCCTCAGTTTTTTACATCTCTAAAAAACATGAAAATCGTGTTTCTTTCCCAGCACTGATGAGATTTAACACCAGGAGATTATGACTATCAGATCGTCTCATTCTCCTGCTCACGTGCTTTTATGAAGGGGTCGTGTGTAGATGCTAAACTTTTACAGCTTCTGACCCTGATCAGGTAAATCTGACAATAATGGCAAGACACATAAATCAACAAGCTTCATGTATGTGTGGATCTCTGTCTTCCAGCCCACAGGACAGCACTACCATGTCCGAGGGTGTGGGCCATGTAAAGTGGAGGATCTGGACATGTTCTTCTGTGATTCGAGTCTCGCATATGTACTGTGCTGTAAAGCAGGGTGTGCTCCATGTCGTCCGGCCAAGCGTCTCCGTCCATAGAATCTCTGCTGATCTCTGCAGAATCAGGGCCTCTGAGGAATGTGCTGTCTGGTGACAGAGGCGCAGAGAATCTGGCCAAGTGTTGATCTGTCCCACTTGGTAGCATTTCCAAAGCCGCTTCATCATTTCCGAGTGGTATTTCAGCAGTTTTACACACAGGAAGTACAAGGAAACATATTACCTGGAAATTGTGCATGCTTGATTTCTGGCTGTTATTGTAAAGCCCGCAAGGCTTAACTGTAAATGATGATAATGACGTATAAATCTGGTTTTCATTCACTTCCCCCCCAAGCTGTTAGAGGTGAAAAAAGGGAGGAAGCGGTATGTTAATTTCTTAATTAGTTTCAACATTATGCTTATTTGCATGTTTACCTTCAGCCTACTTATTTTCAGGAGAGGGAATGTAGCTCATAGATAATACATGTAGACCCACCCAAGGTCAAACACTGCATCTCCATCAACTTAATTGTTGTAAAATGATCAGTGAGCTTTACAATGTATTGCCGTCCATTCATAGGACCAAGACTAGAGATGCACTGATCACAATTTTCTTGGCCGATTCCAATTTCCGATATTTTTGCAAGTGTCACTGGCCAATACCAATTTTTGCCGAAGAACTATAATTGACAGCATATGCCAATAAAAATAAGCCTTTCTTCAATGCAAATTTTTCTTTTCATAATAAAACAAATTGTTAAATGTGTGTATGACGTGCTGCATGCGTAAAGCGGACCAGTTTGGTATCGGAAATACATGAGACTGATTGGCCAGGCTCCAGTCTGGGCTGGACATGCTGAACATCGGATGATTCTGGTCTCTGGTCAGTCGATCGTTGCATATCTAACCAGGAATCATTCTTTGACCTGTCAACAGAAGGGATTGACAGAGACATTTATTTAGCAGATACTTCTCTTCCAAGCATCATACCAGCGAGGATCAGAGAGCATCAGTGTCCCTAGATCATCTGGGGTTAATGAACTTGGGCCTAAGGGCTCCCTTTGCCTACTACGAGGCTTGAACCAGTGACCTTCTGAGTACAGACACAGAGTCCTAACCACAGAGACCCCCCCACCGCCATGATGAAAAACATCCTAGGTGTTTTGGAACCCCCACCACCACCAATTTTTTTGGTATATAAAAGATACAGTTCAGAAATTATAGTAAGGTAGTTAAGGGAACTAGCAGGAGACCTACATGTTGATGCTGAGAAGACCTGTTCACAGAACAGGTGGCGAACAGCTGACTTCTGCTGTTTCGGCAAGAGCAAGTGTGTGTTTGTTTTACAGTGTTGGAATGGGTTTGCAAAGTGTGGGTCAGTTTATTTTAGCTCATGAAAAATGTTGAGTGTGAACAGCGTCTGAATGAGCCCCGTGTGAGTTTGGCGCCAAGGACGCGGTCCTTATGGCTCACCCATTTAGTCTCTCTTCTCCTGCTTTACTTGGGCTGCTATCTGAACGTCTCCCTCTAGCAAAACATGTTCTCTATAGATTTTGTTCAGCTTAGAATGATTGTCATACTCAACTGATATCGATTATAGATACGTAATCAGAGAGGTCACTGAGTAGCCGGGATGACATAGCTTAGAAGGGCAGGGGGGTTATGGGATAGCCTGTCCACGGTCAAAGGTAACAAGACACGTCACACCAAGATGATCTGTTGCCCTGAGGTTTGGCCTGTAACATTGCCTACGTTCACACTGCCATGCTGAAGTGACTGAAATCGGATTTTTTTCCCTTAATGTGACATAGATCTGATTTTTTCAGGGCTGTGTGGACATGCAAATCTGATCTTTTCAAATCAAATTTGTCACTTTCATACTGTATGTGGTACTGAATCGCATACGTATCCGATTCGCGGCCATGCGACCTGAATGTGAACGCTCAGATCGGAATTCATGTGGCTTTTTGCTTATATGCATGTGCTGACATCATCAGCCTGCGCCGGCAGGCTCGTACCCACACATCTCTTTGTGCAGCAGTTCCAGCAATAACTGCGAAAACAGAAAAAGCTAGCTGCCTGACTTTTTCTCCTTTTCGACCTGCTCATGTACAGCTGAGTCATTGTTTGTCGTCCTCCAGAGCAAAGTGTGATACATGCGTGAGCTACTAACGCCTCCATTTTTAATGCCATGAGTCGTCCCACAGATATGACGTTTTTTATGGTTGGTGACGCAGTTGATCCGTGTAAAAACGTATCAATGTGCGCATGCGTGACGTTTCGGAGGACCGATGCATTCACATTACAGTCAGATACAGGTCACTTGTAGTTATGAATGTGAACCGTCAAGATAGACAAATCCGATCTGAGCAAAGAATCGGAATTGAACGATGTGGCTGGCCGTGTCAACGTAGCCATTGTCTCCTGTGCCAGTCATGGAATTGTGTGCCGAAGCAGAGATGAGTGTGGGTGATGGTTCTGAGTTCACAGCAAGTCTAAGAGCGTGAGCCTTCATCAGAGAATGGCACGTATCACACCGACATGCACACACCCTTTCCATTGTCAGACATGTCAGTGTCATTTCTTCATCATCTCTTCCTGCTTTTTTTCTCCAGTTTTCGCACAATGCCTTGTGCCCTGCACTCCCTGATGTCGCTGCGCTCCTTATCTCTCTCCTTTAAATCTCTCTCTGAGTCCCCCTTAAAATAACCAGAACTGTTATTTATAGGTCGGTCGCTCTAAAAAAGCAGGCAGACTGAGAAACAGAAATGGTAGCGGAGTAGGGCATGGAGGCGGGGGGTGAGATTAGACACAAAGGCTGAGGCTATGGAGGGGCGTGAGTGGTGCTGGACACTAACCTCCTGGGAAGTGCCCACTCTTCTTCAGAGGTAAGACCACCAGTGGCAGGGTCCCACCATGCTTTAGATCAGATGTGGATTCCAGAAGTATTTGGAGATAATGACCCCCATCCCCATGCCACTTAGTGTCTTCCACTCACCTTTTCAGCAGGTACAGGACGGCCAGTTCTCAGCGTGTCCCGTCCTGTTTGTTGGAAAGCTTTCTGTCCTGGGCTGTCGCCGTAACGGACCACGGAGCAGGGGACACTCAGGACATGCTGCCAGAGGAAGCCCGTTAATTAAACTTCCTCCAACAAAGAAATGGCAGGGAAGCCACTGGTAGCACAATTTTTTTTTGCACAAGTGAATTTTCTATAAGTCAACAGTTAAAATGCGAGCAAGGTGTGTTTCTGTTCATTGATGTTGTGCAAATAATACTTGTCATTTATTATCGTGCAAAATTAAGATCTCACACGTCACACGTCTCACACGTCAACATGGAGCAGGCTATCAATGACTTAGGAGCTCTAGAAGAACTAATCATTTTGTCTTATGTCCTGCGTATCGACTTATTGGGCAAGTTGTGTTTCCATTGCGGTTTGGCACATTCTTTTTCAGCTCACCGCAGAAACCACCTGAAGCGAGCATAAAAACTTTTTTTTTTCAATATTTAAAGGCTTTTTTTTCTAAATTTGTGTGTTTCCATTAACGTGTTTTTAGTTTCCATCTTCAAAACGCACTAAATCTAGGTCAGTGGAAATGGCAGTGGCGTGTCGATGTGCAGAATTTGGGCTGACAGATGCTTGTCAGTTTGGCACATCTCTCAGGAGATGGGTCCTTCAGATGGGACCAGCTTCCCCGCTGTTGTCTCCTGTTAACATCTTTGCTGTGAGCTTCTTCATGCCCCCTGTGATTGTTGCCTTGCATCTCTTCAGGGATCATCTCTAGACTAGAACTGGGAGATTGTTGTTTCAAACAGAGTGGTTTTGTCAACAGAATTTTCCACCATGAGAAATGAAACGGATAGAGCCAGCAGGACAGAGAAGAGGGGTTTACATGAGAACCACTATAACCCACGGCTCTGAACGACGTGGCAGTCAGAGCTGATTCCACAAAGACTTCATTAACAAACTTTTGTCTCCAAGCAAGACTTGCAAGACTGTTTCCTTTGACAGTGGAGAAGTCAGGGTCTCTCTGGTTACTTTCCTAGAACAATCCAATATTTTTTGACGTGTTTGTGAAGCGGACCTCTCCCTTGAAGCTTGGAGGTTTGTTTACCTTCACACCCTTGCCTTGGGCCTCTTCATTTTTCTTCACTCTGTTCCAACCCCCAACCCCCCAACATTTCCCAGTATCCCCCATCACGAATTCCCCCCACCTGATTCTTTCCCATTTCTTTCTAAAGCCCCGTCAGTCCCAGGAGATCTGCTGACCCAATTTGTGTCAGAAGGCAGGCTGTGTACACACATGCATGTCCCCGTATTGACTTAGTCAAACCTGCTCCGGGATCATGGAGGTTCTCTTCATTGTACCTGTTATCTGATACCTTTCACAACCGGTGTCAGTGAGGAAACAGATCGAATCTCCTGCACATTTCAATGCATGTTCCCCTGTCACCATGGAGATCGATGAGAATTTGGATTTTCTGATGAATTGGCTCTGTGTAATCAAAGCTTCAACGTAAGTGTGCTAAAAATGGAAGGGTGAGCGTCCAGAAGGCAATGGGGTCCATTTCAGTCCCTGTCCAAGGAGGGACATCCAGCCAGCAGACTGTTACTGACAGTCACATGGTGGGGGTGTGTTTGCGCACCTGCCCCATTTTCCCGACCAATTGAAAATGCCCCCCCTTGGAGACCCTTTTCATTACTGGATGATTACGCAAAATTTACCCCAGTCGGCAGAATTAACCAAGGTGGACGTCCCACGCCCCTCTCCAGCTATGCCCCCCCTCCCCCATTCGAATACCTTCCCATTGAACAGTCAGGTATAAGCTGGGCAACAGAATCATCCCAGTGAATGAGTGACTAAATGTGTGAAGGGGTAAAATTATGCCTGTGGGCTCCTCGTCAGCAGATATGTTTGAAGTGTGCTATTTGCCTCACTTGCACGTTGCTTTGGATGTATGCACTTGCTAAATGAAAGGAAACATAAATGTATAACATACAGTAAGTAGCTCAGACTATGGAAATGCAACAGGCCAGGAAAGTCAGAATAACATTTCAATATGTATATAAACCAAGTTCTTTGTAATGCACTATACGGACAAAATGGACACACCTCTGTATAAACACGGCGCATGTGGCAGGGCAACCAGGCCATCACCAACTACAGGGCATCTCCACCTGCCTGTGACGGTGAGGCCTCTCTTCCAGACGTGCTGAATAGCTTCTACGCACAGTTTGAAGCCCAAAACAGCATGGCAGTGAGGAAGTCCATCCCACCTCCCAACGACCAGGTGCTCTATCTGACCGTGGCTGATGTGAGGAAAACTCTGCTTAGAGTCAATCCGCGGAAAGCTGCTGGACCAGACAACATCCCTGGTTCTGTGCTCAGAGGATGTGCAGAACAGCTGGCTGATGTCCTCACAAACATCTACAACATCTCTCTGAGCACCACAGTCATCCCAACATGCTTCAAAACCACCACCATCATCCCCGTGCCAAAGAAGTCTTCAGTGTCCTGCCTCGATGACTATCGTCCCGTTGCACTCACACCCATCATCCTGAAGTGCTTCGAGAGGCTCGTCATGAGGCGCATCAAGTCCCAACTGCCACCCTCACTGGACCCCCTGCAGTTTGGTTTGCATACCGTCCCAACCGCTCTATGGACGATGCCATCACCACCACCCTTCATCTGGCCCTCACCCATCTAGACAAAAAGGACACTTATGTGAGAATGCTGTTCATAGACTTCAGTTCAGCATTCAACACCATCGTTCCTCAGCATCTGATCGGGAAGCTGAGACTGCTGGGCTTAAACACCTCTCTCTGTAACTGGGGCCTGGACTTCCTGACTGGGAGACCTCAGTCAGTTAGAATCGGGAGCAACATCACCAGCACCATCACGCTGAACACGGGAGCCCCCCAGGGCTGTGTGCTCAGCCCTCTACTTTTCACGCTGCTGACCCATGACTGTGCAGCAATGCACAGCTCAAACCACATAATAAAGTTCGCCAATGACACAACTGTGGTGGGTTTGATCAGCGGGAAAGATGAGGCTGCATACAGAGAGGAGGTGTGATGGCTGGCGGACTGGTGCAGAGCCAACAATCTTTCCCTGAACGTGGACAAAACAAAGGAGGTGGTTGTCGACTTCAGGAGGGCACAGCGATATCACTCCCCGCTGAGCATCGGCGGTTCCTCGGTGGGGATCGTCCAGAGCACCATGTTCCGTGGTGTCCACATCACGGAGAACCTCGCATGGACCCTCAACACCAGCTCCATTGCCAAGAAGGCCCAGCAGCGTCTCTACTTCCTGCAGAGACTGAGGAGAGCGCACCTTCTACCCCCAATCCTCACCATGATTTATAGAGGGACCATAGAGAGCATTCTCTGTGGCTGCATCACAGCCTGGTATGAGAATTGCAGCATCTCGGACCACAAGACCCTACAGAGGATTGTGAGGACGGCCGAGACGATCATTGGGGTCTCTCTCCCTTCTATTACAGACATCTACACCACACGCAGCATCCGCAAAGCCATCAGCATTGTTGATCACCCCACACACCCCTCACACACACTCTTCTCCCTCCTCCCGTCTGGCAAAAGGTTCCGTAGCATACGGGCCTCCACTGGCAGAACGGGGAACAGCTTCTTCCCTCAGGCCATCAGACTCCTCAACCGGAACTGAACACAATCCACCCCCCCCCCCCACACACACACATCTGTATATACTATTTATTGTTATTTATTGCCTCTCAACTCTTTACTCTTTTATACCACGGCATTTTTGCACAAATAACCCTCGCTGCTACCATACAGTAACTCTACTATTAATTTGCACTGTATGTCGTCGTCTGCTTCGTGCCCATTGCTTCCGGGATAGGCTCCGGACCCCCCGCGACCCAGTAGGATAAGCAGTTTGGAAAATGGATGGATGGATGGATGGATGTATGTCGTGTCTTGTCAATTTGTACTGTTATGCTTGTGTCCTGTCTGCACTTATGATGCTGCTCTGTCTTTGTCCTGCTCTGTGTTGCTCCATGGTCCTGGAGGAACTTTATCTCATTTCTCTATATACTGTGTGTATGGTTGAAATGACAATTAAACCTACTTGACTTGACTTGACTTTCATTCAGACCCATTGTCACAGGTATATAAAATCAAGCATTAGCCATGCAGTCAGGTTTACAAACATTTGTGAAAGAATGGGTCAGTCTGTAGAGCTCAGTGAATTCAAGTATGGTGCTGTCATAGGGTGCCACTCTGCAATAAGTCAGCTTGTGTATAATGTCATATCTGCTAGATATTTCACGGTCAGCTGTAAGTGGTATTATTGCAATATGGAATCATTTAGGAACAACAGAAACTCAGCCATGAAGTGACACATAATGTAAAGCAATGGGGTTGCCGAGTGCTCGGGTGCATAGTGCATAAAAGAGTTACAGACTTCCTCTGGCATTAACCCCAGAACAGAGACTGTCATCCTGAAGCTTCATGGATTGGGCTTCCATGGCTGAGCAGCTAGATGCAAACCTCACATCACTTAAGTCAAAGCCAAGCATCAGATGGAGTGATGTACAGCACTCTGCCACTGGACTCTGGAGCAGTGGAAATGTGTTCTGTGGAGTGACGAATCACGCATCTCTGTCTGATAGTCTGATGGATGAGCCTGGATTTGGCAGATGTCAAGAGAATGTCACCTACCTGAATGCAATGTGCCAACTGTAAAGTTTGGTGGAGGAGGGATAATGGTATGGGGTTGTTTTTTGGGGATTGGGCTAGACCACTTAGTTCCAGTGAAGGGAACTCTTAATGCTTCAGCATTCCGGGACATATTGGACAATTCTATGCTTCCAATTTTGTGGGAATAGTTTGGGGAAGGCCCGATTCTGTTCCAGCATGACTGTACACAAAGCATGGTCCATAAACACATGGTCGAGTGAGTTTGGTGTGGAAGAACTTGACTGGTTCGCACAGAACCCTGAACTCAACCCCATCGAACACCTTTGGGATGAACTAGAATGGAAATTGCAAGCCAGGCCACCAAGTCCAACACCAGTGCCTGACCTCACTAATACGTCTTTGGATGAATGGGCAAAAATTCCCCCAGACATACTCCATAAACTTGTGGAAAACCTTCCCAGAAGAGTGACAGCTGTTATTGCTGCAATGGGGGGGGGGGGGAACCAACTGCATACTAATGCTTACAGATTAAGAATGGGATGTCATAAAATTCCTGCAGGTGTAATGGCCAGGTGTCCCAGGGCTTTTTTCCATATAGTGTCGCTCCAGTAAATGTAAAGACTATATTTTTTCCTTCGCAACTCTATTCAGCAATGAGTCATGAAAGTCTTAAAGAAGTCTGTTATGGAAGATGTAAAAAATGGCAGTACGGGGGTCTGTGAAGCATGCTGTTAGGGTCAGTTGAGGTGAAAGCTGTGTTCTGTGTGTGGGTGAAGAGCCGATAAACTGTCTCTATTTTAAACCGTGATGTGCATCGCAACTGGATAGAAACGCTTCAGTGGACCGTGACAAGGCCGTGGGGCAGTGAACGCACAGCAGAGCTGGTAGAAGCCTGACTTTGAGGCCTTGGCATATGCGGTTGAGAAAGGGGTCAGAATATGGAGGTGGAGTAAGACACCCGGGGAGGGGGGTGGCAGTGTGGCCCTTTAAGCGCCCAGGATGAACTTTCTGACGGTTGTGGGTTCGTGTGGTATAGCAAAGCCTTCACATTCTGACAGAAAGCTTGTTTGACACAGAGAAGTGCTCTTACAGGCCACAAAGTACAGAAGTACAGAACTACTCACTTGTGTGCGGCTGGTGTGAATATTTAACTTCAGACGGAGGAAGTAGGTTATATTACTGGGCTGTATTTCCGGGTGGAACAGCGTGACTTTTAATTCAGTTAATTTTCCCTGTAACTTCAGGACATTACATTTATAGCTTGTTTAATAAAAGTATTAAGTAGTAGATGTTGCTCAAACCCTAAGCATCCTGTTGTAAGACAGACACAGGCTTAGATCTCAGTGGAAACGGAAATGAATTTGACCCCATAATCAATTTTATATGATGGGTGAGCGATGAGATTTACTCATCAGTAAGGAGGGCAGCTATTTACAAGGAAGCTGGAGTCATTATACTTAGCTATGGAATGGAGAGACTCTCTCTACTTGAACACAGTGAAACAAAAAATGCAAATGAGATGCCGAGTCTCTGGTAGACAGTTTATGTAGAAAGGCACTTTGATGTGGTACCAAGGGGAGGAAAGGCGAGGGAGAGACCAATATCAACACTGCTTTCCAAATGAAACTACTTCCTCGATTTTACTAATGATTCACTGTGAGTACTGAAGTTGTCAGGAAATATCAGTAGTGCATTTCCCTCGTGAGCTGTGGTAGTTCTGGGAAGCTTTGGACACTCAGAGCTCGACTGGCATTCGGGGATGAAGCAGTGGCTCAGAGTTCTGGTTCTGTAAGGGCAAAGATGGTGTGGACCAGGTAGAGCCTGTTACCCTCAAGGCTGTTAGCGGGGTCCGAAGGGAATGTTCTGTTTATCGTCATGATTGGTTCCACACCTGAAAAGTTCAGGATTTTTCCTAAAACGGGACTCGGGGGAAGATGGTGGTGCAGAAGGTAGTGTTATCGTTCGGCAGCTGGAGGGTTGCAGGTTCAAGCTCTGGTTCCTCCTGACCCCCTCAAAGTGTCCTTGAGCAAGACACTGAACCCCAAATTGCTCCTGGTGAATATGAGCCATAAAATGTAAAACGCTTTGAGTACTCATACTGTAGGAGTAGAAAAGCGCTATATAAATGCAGTACATTTACTATTTACTTGTGTCAGTAATGTTCATCAGGGTCAAAGAACTCCTTTTTCAGGGAGACCCAGAAAATCTGAAACTTTCTATATGGATTAATGTGTTCCAGTTCTTCCCTGCCCTTATTTTAATATGTAACATTAACCATTGAACTCAGCACATAAATGGAGATGAGAGTCAACAGTTCAGTATTATGTGCACGTGCAGAGGTTGTCTGGGAATCTGCTGAAAACATATGTATTGTTAAACCCCTCATACTTTGTCTGTTCTCCTCTGTTCAAATTTATTAGCAGAAATAAGCACTTATAAATGAAGTAAACAGAGTCTGCATAAAAATAATCCACAGGCCTGTTCATTATCTGCACTCGAATGCCCTGTGGTGCATCTAGTTGCCAGGCAAGTCCGAGAATCCTCTCATTAGGAGACCTGACAGACCCAAACACATTTAATTCAACGTTTGCCTTCGATTTATGCCGTATCGTTAAGTAATGAGCCATTTTACTGCTCTTTTCTTAATGGGCTGTAATACATTTCTGAAATGGTGCATCAAGTTCGTGTCGCGAGCATTTGGTCACTTCTTGGAGTCAGAGGACGCCCTGCATCCTGCTCAGATGTCCCTAGCTGTTCCAACAGCACAAGCTGCCATTTGTTGCCTCCTAGGTTCTTCGGAAGCTAGTAAACTTCTATCTGCATCACGGCTGAAAGCCCTCTGTGTCCCGTTTCTGCCCCCCGCCAAAATGGGCTTTTTCAAGATCTCCATCCTCATAAAAGCCAGTGACAGGTGTAGGTAAGGACAGAGCAGCAATTTGAGCTAATAATCTAGATGTACGGCCGTGCCAGCAAGCAGGGAAGCAGCCCCGCTGTCAGGGCCTGGGGGGGCTCGTTTAAACCGAGGCTGGAGGCAAAACCCAATTAGCGACAGAGAGAGGAGCAAGAAAGAAGCCAAGAAGGAGCGGAGAGGAAGGCCAGCTGACACAAATGAAAATCCAAGATGGAGTGGGGAGGAGATGCAAGGGAAAAGGAGGGGCAGCTGAACAGCAGCGGGAGAGAAACATTAAAAATGGATGAGAAATACGGCTCTCGTTAGGTGGCGAAATGTGTGTGGATTCTCACTTGCCAGTTAACAGTTGCCACCACTATTAGGAAGCAGTTTCTTGGGAACTGTGGCACATCAAAGCTGAGAAATAACAAGGCCCATACCCGTGGTCGTTAGCCTGTTGGTATGCTCCGTGTGCACACGCCCCCCTGCTTGGGCCCCAAATGGGTGCTGCTTCCTCCAGATACGCTGTGCATGCCCTCTGTGACACGTGAGAGTGACCCAGGGAGAAAGATCCCACGTTAATGGCAGGAACTACATTCAGACAATGGCTACTTATCGTCCTGCTGCTGTCCTATAGGTGCTGGTTTCTGTGAGCTTATAACATGGAAACAGGTACACAGAGCGTATCACGGGAGTGGAGAAGCACAGTAAATCGCATCGTGGTGTGTCACAGCCCGTCTGCCTTCCCTTGGTCTAGCGGCCATTTTCACATTCATGATGACAGTAAAGACGCTCCCAGGGTCACGATGGTCTGCGTTACAATATTGCGACTTTACGATGGGTAAATGTTCCTCACTTTCAGTACGTCATCCAATAAATTACATGAGATATTCAGCAGTTCATTATAAATTAAGGTTTGTGTTAATGATTTTGCCCAACAATAAGCTTATGTTAGTGTTCTAAGGTAAGGCTAGGCTATGATGTTTGTTAGGTTAGGTGTACTGAATTAAAATGCATTTTCGCCTTACGATATTTTTGCCTTACAAAAGGTTTATTGGCACGTAACGCCATCATAACTGTATGATATTTAACGTTGGCTTTGAATTCACTGCGCTTTTTATCCGTAATGCCCCTTCCATCACTAATTTGGGCCCTTATGGGTAGAATGTATGTTGATGGTCATTCGGTTCTTAGCTTTAAGATGATTAGCCTTGGAAGACTCACTTGAAAGGATGCTGGCTGTCCAAACTCGCAGCAAAGGCAGGTCAGGAAAAGAGAAATGTTCAACCAATAACTTTAATAAGATTTCCCCCATCCCCAGTGAGCCAGGAGTCAGTGAAAATACCTTTATATGCTCTGCATTTTTAATACGTTCAGATGTTACTCATTTTCATTGCTGCCACAGAACACACTTCTCTTTATTAAAATTGGTGTCTCTGATGATTTCTGTCCAGTAATTGCCTGTTGTTATGGAAATAATGGAAGCCTCATGATTCACAACGGCGCTCTTATGAGCAAAGAGGAAATGACTGCTTGAACTTGCAGGAAGGTTGTGATTACAAGGTAGCTAGACAAGTAACATTAGTGCAACACAGATATGCTTCTTAAATACCTCCTGTGTGCATTTCAAGTAGGTATTCAGTGAATCAGCTTTAAGTTCTTAACATTAATTTGTCTAGCACTTGTTTTCAGCTTGTTCATTTGCCAAGATGCACGTGAGAGAAAATACGGCAACAGCTAACACCGGTCTCTCGGTCTAACGTTTTATCCTTTCACAACACGTTTTTCTAACGTCAACTGTAACCAAGCAACAAATCGAGATCAGTTACTCTGCCCTGTGTATGAAGCAGAGGGAGGAGGATCCATAATCTGACCTCAGACCAGTTTCTGCTGGAATTCTGAGTCTCCAGGTCCCCTATAACAGCCGCAGATCTTCGCCCACCATTTTCAGTGCCTTGGTCCGTACTCTGGGTGTCTCACTGAGGGTCACATGGAAATGCCCTCTCCCCGTCGGAACCTTTTTTTCTCCGTCTGCGAACCAGTTTCATCCCGTTTCTCTTTTAGTATTCCTGATGCATACTTATTGCTTCTGGCTTTGTTAGAGCTGAAGCCTATAATGATGTAGGAATCCTTGAGCTGTTTGACCCCCGGTCACTATTCGCCCTGTCTAGACATTTACCTGTTTTCTGTGTTTAGATTGAAAAAGGGAAAGAAGAATATTTTCTTGATTTGGGTCTGAAAGTCAGAGTACCACACCGAATGTAAATACTAATGGTCACCTACATCGTGAAATGGCTTCTGAAAAATTAAGTGATTTGATTACTCCTAATTAAGCAGGATTCAAATTTTGTGCTGCCTTTTGAAGATCTCTGGTGGGTCAGATCTAGTGCTGGCAATTTGCAGAAATTCTTCGGGATCTGTATGTGGTGACGGTAATTAGGGGCCGCGTTCTGCATCTCTCTGGAAACCTCGTTACTTATGATGTGGGGGTTCCGAAGAGCGACAGTGAGTGTCCCAGCCGCCCAAGACCTTCTGTCGCTTTTCACCCCTGATTTTCTTTTACTCATTTTTTTCCCCCATCTTTGTCTTCTGACAGCGTTTATATCTCCTTCACATCTCATCATCCATCCACCTATATTGTTTCTTCATTCCTCCTCATCAACAGCCCCCAAAGTCGGTGTGAACCCCCCCCCCCCTTCGGTATGCTTCAAAGCGAGTCGGGCGGCTGCGGACACCATGCACCCGATCGCAGAAGCTCAGGGCCCGTCCTGCAGTGCTCTGCCTCTCGTTTGCCGCCTGTTAGAGCATGAAAGTTTCTGAGACATATTTTGATCCGGTTCATTATTTACTATTCCTGTCACAAAGACAGCATGGACGTACCATGGTGCTAAACTTGTCACAGTTGGCAAAAAAAAAGCACCTCCACCTTGACTGGGTCTTGCGTTCATTTCCTTCTTTGTTTATTCCCAGGACTGAAGGCCTGGCAGTTAGGATGGGAGTTAAGCCTATAGGCAGGTCATTATAAGCCATGACATCAGACACTCGCAATGTAGCTGGTGACTCACTGCTTTTACGTCACTCTCTGTCAAAGTCTGGACATCAACTTTTCCAGGCTGGCCACTTGAAAGAAACTGGCTTCGAACAAGCAGGAGGCTCCGCACTCTGCACTTCCGTCTGGAGACACATAGTCATCCTCAGCGGAGCTCAAACTAAAACGATGGCAGCCATTCTGTGGGGAAAGCAGCGAGAAGGCAGGTGCTTTAAACATTGGAATTATTTAGTAGAATCAGTGTCTGTGTAACGATGTGTGTTACTAAATATACCAACACCCAAGAAGAAAATAATGTCTACTTGTTACAGGAACCGTTTTGCATCAGAAATAAACCACTTTCTGTATTTTGACTAAAACTCAAATTTGGTGGGTCTCTCTACATATAATTTTATATTCACCAATTTCAAGACCAGAACCACACTATACAAAAATAGCTTCTTCCCTTCAGCAGTTGAATTCATCAACAAGCCCCCTGACCCCCGCTGACACAGTCCCTGTGCCTGTGCGTCCCCCACTGACTCTGCCTGCATTTTTGCACATCTGTTTAATCTGTCTAATCTGTCTATCTATTATACTTTCAGACATACGAACGAAGAGGACTGTAAGTCCAAATTGTGTTCCTTGGGCTCCCGTTTACTGTCCGCAACATAATTTTTTTTTTCTGCGCAACAATCCCACCTAGTATGACTTCTGGCCGCTACTCCCACCACGGAGCAGTGTAACGTACATATTCCCAGCATCCTAGTTCTTTGTACTTGCATATACCCTTAAAATGATGCTGAATAACAACTTATGAACATTTCAAGTGACAAACGGTCGCTCGGAACGTAACGCATTCGAAAGTAGAGGAGCGTCTGTATATGTTATATTTCAATATTCAGCACATCTCCTTTATTTCATATTCATTTATATTTCTTGATAGTATATTGTACAGTTTTGCACCGTTTTATTGTACTATTTTAATTCTACCTATTGTATTTTTATTAGTTTATGTTCTATGGTGCCTGCGAATGTATACACCAATACTGCAAAAAATTCCCAGTACATGCAGTTGTTCCGGGCCAATGAAGTGAATTCTGGTTCTGGTTCTAATTCATTTCACACCAAGATTTAGCATTAAGATCAAATGTATATCAAACTGTCTCTCTACAAAATACTACCTAGCATTATCTGAAAATACGCTTTACCTTTGGATGTAAGAAGTAGGAAGAGTTTGTGTGATTTAAAAGGACCTCGAGAAGCAATGGGAGTGTCTGCTGACTCTGGTTTCAGCTCCAGAGTCCGAGAGTCACCCATCAGTCCCACCCGTCTGCCCGGTGCCATGGACTGGCGAGTGCCACGGAAACAATGCTCTCGATATATAATACTCAGCAGATATTAGGACTGTTTTCTGTTACCGAAATGGTCTGGGAACAGCAGCGAGACCCGATCTGGTGAGAATCCACACCCCAGCGCTGATAAACAGGCCACATGTGGCTGACAGCAGCACTGCCTGCCTGACTCCTCATGGAATAATGATTTATCGCTTTAATTACCTGGCAATGGGCTCAGGGAGAGATTGTGGCACCCAGAGGAGGACTAACTAGTGTCCCTCCACTCTTTGCTTCTGCACCCCCCCTCTCTCATCAGATCCTTCACAAGCTGAGTTAATATCATTATATAAAGGGTCTTTCAGTCAATACCAACTGCTTTCAGGGAGTCCAATAGCCAAAGACATGTCAGCACTGAATGCAAGCAGGTGGAAAACTGACCCAGACAGGTCTTAGATGTTGTATAATATACTGAGTCAATGCTGTCATGAAAGACCGTAATCCAGATGTGTTAAAGTAATAAGCTAGAATTGGTTTCTATCTTTACACTGTGTGGTCTATTTTTGTGTGCTTCCATTTAATTTACATTGTTATTTTTCCCAGTTATTTGGTCATTATTTCCCTTGTTTGCATTTGCACCGTAATTGATCCTCTCCCTTTGAGCATCATTTCTTTTCGTCAGACTTCCAGTGATGTTATTTCTCCTGTTGATGACACTGATCTCGCATCCTGGCCACAGTCATCGCTAGCAGGGGACAGGCCTGTATTGCTGGTTTATGCAAAGCTCAGTTATGCTGCCGTGGGCCTGTGGGATCAAGGGCTGAAATAAACCCAGTGGTTGTTTCCTGGAAGTAATTCCGAAAGTATAGGACAGAGTCGAGCTCATCGAGCACATCGTGTTCGGAGAAACCAGAGACACTTAAGTCGTTTAATTCGTCAGCCTTACATTTAACTACAACAACCCAGATGGCCGAATCCAGAAGCAGATCTCCTTTGGGCTAGAAGGGTGTGGATGGTCAAAGTGTCTCCTGTGCTGGTTGGCAAGACCATGGCTACACTTGGTAAGAAACATCTGTGCATCATCCATACGCAATTGTCCTATTCAGAGGCAATGGGTATATGGAGCGCCAACCCGTCACAGGGCACACTTTGGACAGTTTGACAACTCCAGTTCATCGTAGTATGTTTGTGGACTATGGGGGGAAACCCTGTAACTTAGAGGAAACCCCACACATATGGGGAGAACATGCAAACTCCACACGCATGGAGCCAAGGCAGAGACTCGAACGCCAGTTCAAGAGGTGTGAGGCAACAAAGCTGACCACTGCGCCACCATGCCGCCTCCCTAGTGAGAAATATACCAAACGTCTTTAGCTACGCAAAAGGAAATTTGAAGTTCTGCTCCAATTAGCTGCTCAGCAGAAACAGGAAGCAGTTAAAGGAAAATTAGACTGAGGATTATGACAACAGCACAGGGGTGATTTAGCCTTGGAGAAAAAAGCTGAATAGAGTGTCTGCTACTGGTATTGAGTTATGAAACCTTTTTTTATTTGACTGGTTGACTGAGAAATGCAGGTGAAAAGTGATATAACTGGGACAGGTCATTCCCCAGGCCGGAGGTTTGGGGTTTATGAAATATTTTATGAGGATCTCAAAGTGTTTTACAATCTAACAGTATATGTGGAGGCAGAAATGAGGGCGACGATGAGGCTGGGTGTTGTTGAGGTGAAGTTATGCTGACGACAGGGCTATTTAGATAATTTGTGTCTCTGCAACAAAATACCCAGCAGCTTCTCTTATGCAACATGTGACAAGGAGAACAGAACTCCACAGCAGCTGCTGTTCAGGGCTGCTAGTCACCCTAAGCTTTTCTATGATCAAGGGCTGCTAGCTGACTGCCCGCGAATATGAAGATAAGAACCTCACCTCTCCGCCCACACACGGCTGCAGTGAGTAGCTGAAGCAGACCTTGAGTATGCCACACACAAAAAAAGTGTGTTTCTGCCACTGGAGAGAACTGGGGCAAGTTACTGGTTATGCTCCTCCTCCACCTCCTTCTCCAAGTAAGACGAACGTAAACCTCAGCCGTTCACTTCTGAGCTGCTCTGTCATAACGAGGCGTGGGAGCCTTTGGACGTGCTGAGAGAAGGTTTGGGGGGAAGAAGACACCAAAAATGGACTGTGAGTGAGTCCGTGCACGCTACTGTCAAGGCTTCCAGATTAAGATGATGCCACAACCTGAAAGGGCCCCAGTCATTAGTCTTGCCAGACTGGCAGAATGTCAACACAGTGAAGCATCAGAAAACAGACTGGTGGGATGCAAGGCGAACCAGTAACAATGCTGGGATGTCAGTTTGCTCCAGTCAATCAGAGCTGCTTCAGCCACAAATCATACTGAAGATGGCTGGTACACTCCTACAGTCAATACTCTTTATGTTAGAAAACAATACTCACAATGTTAGAAAACAATACTCACAATGTTAGAATAATGTTAGTATTTTAGTGCTGGAGGAGAAAAACCAGTGAAACGGACCTGTTTGTCCCTGATGTGTGATTTCAAGCAACATGAACCAGTTTATCCAGTGGCACTGGCTGGCAGGATCCTTCCTTGTGTGTATAGCCTTAACCCCCAGTTGCTCCAGGGATTGTCTGACTCTACTTTCTCTCAAATTAATGCTTGTCGCTCTGCATAAAACAGTCTGCTAAGTAAATTAAATGTAAATGAATAGGCGCTGAAAGGACTGAGTGTGATTTATATACAGTGTCTGTCAGAGGATTTCATCCACCTCCGGCGTCTCCACTTTTTTGCTGAATTACGTCAAAACGTGAACATTCAAGCCGAAGATTGATATGGGCCAAAGAAAAAATGTCAGCAGAAAGAGGGAAGAAGTGAAAGCCGCTGAGGCCATAATTATTCATCCCCTGAGTCAATACAGTAGAAATTACAGCAATGGTTTGGGCTTTTTGGACAAGTTCGTGCTGATTTTTGGAAAAGGGTCTAGAAAATGTATAATATATATATATATATATATGGTGCAGTTTTCAGACATTTCTCAAAGTGAACTTGCTAAAGTTCTGTCTGGCTGCTTGTGGACTGTTGACAGACACTGGCTCTCTAGGCTTGAGACAAATTTTCTTTGACTGGGTCTGTCAGGTGAAGTTTCAGAGTAAAGCGTGTGGTGGATTACCAGCAGTCTAACATGCTGCCGCTAGCATTTGGACAGAAAGTTCCACCAGTATCGTTGTTAAATTAAATTGCAGCCAGGAGGCGGACAAATATTACATCATTTTGTGGCCATGTGATTTGGTATTTTAGTATCTCTTCTCAGCCCCCCCAAATCAGATCAGGGCCAGATTAGAGAACGATTAGGGGCCGGCAGATGGGTCACAAAAGCATTTACTCCAGCATTGCATTCATTTTTGATGGTGAACATTTTTCATGCTTTTCTTTATCATTATAGTTGTTAATATGTTGTTACCGTCATTTCCGATGCAGTTAAGTTTGCCCTGTTTACACGTCAGTATGATTTAATGGCATGTTGCTTAAAAATCTAATTATTTTGAACATCACATGCAAATCCCATGATTGATTTGAAAGTCTCTACAGTGGCCTTATTTTTTATGGAAAACATTCTCTATATGTATACCTATATGTATACCTAGAATGAAAACCTGTGTTTTTAATCTCTGCTGTGGTGAAAGATGCTGAGTGGAGGATGGATCTTAACAATGCAGATACTTTTTCTTTGGTATTTCGAGTTTTCTGTGTTCTTGCACTGCTTTAAAATAACACTCGATTGATTTTACTGAGATGCACAATCCAGGTTAAGTACACTATAGCTCTTTATTGAACTTGGACCCACTCGTTTGCATGTTGCCCTGTGCTCCTTTGTCATAGGGTGACTGTGTGATGTTTATCTTGAACAGCTACGTGTCGTAATGCCTTTTGGATGCCTTGCTGTGCGAGATGGGCAGATCTACAACAGCCTGTCGGACATCACAGACAAATACGATTTCGGCCAAGTCCTGAAGGCGTAAGTATCCACAGAACGACCCTCTGGTCTCTGTCCTTACCAGCAGGGGGAGCCAAACCAGAATATTGGGAGGTTTTTCGGCACCTGAGAGCCCACTTTGCACGTTGGTTAGATGAACTTTGAAATAAATGCACAAAAGTGAGCTCAGAACCTGATTAAAATACATTACAATGTATTTCAGGAAAGATCAAATCATTGTCATTTTGCCAAGTTCTGGTCTTATCTGAGTATATTTTTATACAGACAGAGATTTCTGTGTTTAAAGGAAACGACCTGTTTTTGTTTAACTGACATCGAACCGGGTGTCATATGGTCTTTGTAAAACTGGCTACTCCATGCTCTGTTTAACCGGAAGTTTCTTTTGGCTTTGCTTCCCATAGCAAGGAGTTCTGCGAGCTGTGCCTTGTCAAGGAGCGTGAGACGGACAAAGTCTACGTGTGCAAGAAGTTCCTGAAGAAGGACGGCAAGAAAGTCCGCAGAGCTGCGAAGAATGAGATCATGATCCTGAAAATGTAAGAGGTGCCAGAGAGGGGCCGATATGAGGGGCATCAGGCAGTAGCACTGCTAACCACATTATGATCGTGTTTCGGCAAAAGACGTCTGAGAAATATCTCTCATTCTTTGATGTTGGGGACAGTTTCCATTTCATCATCTGTAAAACTCAACACTACTCACTTACAAAGACAAATATTTCCCAGGAGAAGATTACCTGTTGGATTTTAAATATGTTCTTTTCTTTTTTAGGATCAAACATCCTAATATTCTGCAGCTGATTGACACATTTGAGACCCGGAAAGAATATTTCATCATTCAGGAACTGTAAGCGCAGCTCCCCGTGCACACCTGTGGTTCCTGTTCACACTCCATTCAAACCCAAAACAATGACATATAGTAACCTCTTCAGTCCCAAAGTCTACTAGTAATAAAATACTGGCATCTCAGCATTTTGGTGGTACGTTTCCAGCATTGTTTTCTTGTGTTTCTGTGAAAATCAGCAAGACATTAGCAAAAGTTTACTGACGTCCAAGCAGAGAAAACAGTGGAAAATATTCACTATTCCTTGTATCACTATTGGAAGTATACTCAACCTGGAATTCGGTTTGGTGGTTTAAAATGCAGTTTTCTAACTTACTGTACGTACAATGCTGGAGATGGCTTATAGGCACTGGAAATTTTTCCTACTGGTCAGATGAATATGCTATTTGAACATATTAATTTCAATGGTATTAAATTAAATTGTAAAGTTGCATTTGAGAATGTGGCTTGTGTTAGTCATATCAGTGTGTAATAGCAATTAATAGCAAAAGTGTTCACTATTTTTTGACTAATTATCTTATCTGGATGAATGACTCGTTTGGCTCTGTCATTTGACACGCCCGGGGGGGGGACCTACAGGCATCTGTGCTTGTAGGAAGGAATTTCAGTGAGCTGAATGATAGTGATGAGGCTCATGTGTGACGGTATTTAATGTATTCATGACGGTAGAGTAACGCATGTGTGTGGGTGAATCAGGGCCACGGGAGGCGATGTCTTTGACTGGATTCTGGACCAGGGAAACTACACAGAGAGAGACGCCTCAAACGTCATCCGCCAGGTCCTGGAGGCTGTGGCTTACCTCCACTCCATCAATATCGTTCACAGGAACTTAAAGGTGCGTCTGCTTGCCTGCACTTCTCCAGCCTCCCATGCAGAGCTGGAAAGTTCAGATCCCGAAAGTTAAAATCCTGACCAAGATTTCGTTTCAACCAACCAGCTGAGTTCTCTGTCACTGTGACTATTTCAACTGGTTGGTTGAAACAAAATCTTGGCCTGGATTTTTCTTTTCTCATCTTCGACTCTCCACGTCTGCCCCTGCTCTCAGAGAGGTACAAGTCTGCTACAGTTTAAAATGAACCCCCCCCAGTTATTAATCTCTGCATGACCACTAGGTGGTGTAAAGCCCATATTTGTACTTACGACATGTCTAAAGTCATCCTTTTTGAAAAAGGGCAAAGAAGCCACACCCTCTCTACCTCTCTAACATATAAGCTTACCAGACGGCACAGTGCTTCATTGCTCTCATAGCTCTTGGACTGTGGCCTCTGGCTCTGCCTGGTTTGCCCATGTCCTTGGGCTACTCTGGTATGCTCCAAAGTCAGCCCCACATGGGAGCACGTTCAAGTTAAACGGTCTGCTTGGGAAAAGCCCGCCCGGTCCTCTGAACCAACAGGTCTGCATTTTGAGGCTTTAGTGCCCCTTGTGGTCACATTCCCTGTTCCTCCTGTCTCTGAAAGCCTGTCCTGTGGTGGGTTAGTCACAATATAATTTCAAAATATTAAACTGTAATTTTGCAAGAACCCCTTATGGCTATGACATGAAAAACAAATATAATTGCGATTAATCATTACTAAATTGCCAAGCGGAATTTCCCTTCCCGTCAGATCATATTTGTATCTGATAATGTTAATGTTCTTTAGAAGCCTGGGTCTCTTGCACCCTCTTGTGGATCAATATAGTTACTTTACTGCCGCAAGGACATAGTATAACTTGAAATTGTTTTAGTGTTTCTTTATAAAGAAATGTGTAAACGGCATAACACTGACTGTGTTCATATTGCATTTATGAGTTTATTATTGATTGCTTACAGTTAGGTAGGTACACTAGGGGTCTGGAATTAGTTTAAAAGGTAACCGAGACCACAAACAGCCACACTGTTAAATTAGAAAATCTTCTAAGTCCTAGACACAGTTTAGATCGTGTTTAACGTGACAAATGGAAGCTGTCTGCATGGTGTGTGTGCATTAAACTATTAGCTTGATGGCTCGAATTGTCTTGGGATCTAGGTGGATGCCATCGCACTGTGGGAAAATTAAGCACAAAATCAGACTTTACCTTGATGACCAGATATCAGCATGTACTAAGGATTTATTTGGGCAGTACTGGTGATATATTCACAGGCAACACAGAAAATAATTAAGAAAAATGCAATAAATAGAAATAAAATAGAGTAAAATATATATGAATATAGAAACTACCTAGAATATACAAATAGATTGTATACTGTGATAGACTGACTGATCAGCATCAGTGCATGTGGGCCATGGTAGATAGCAGTGCAAATGTTATGGTGAGCTCCAGACTGACTGATCAGCATCACTGCATGTGGGCCGTGGTAGAGAGCAGTGCAAATGTTATGGTGAGCTGAAGACTGACTGATCAGCATCACTGTAGGTGGGAAGAAGCTACATAAGTGACATGTTGATTCTGTTTTCTTTGTCCCCTTTAAATCTACATCCCCCCCCCAAATTGCACTGTGTAGTTTTGCTCACGATAAAGTTACCCTACCGATTTCATCAGGGGTACTCAACTGGCAAACTCTGATCCACATCCGGACCAAAGCACTGTTTAATGCAGGCCCTATGATCAATCCTCAGCAATCCGGCTACCAAATTTTATTGTGGGGTATACCACCCCCCCCCCCACCTCCCACTTTTTTCATGGCAGACATTGACCCCCTCCATCCTCCTTGAAATATTTTTACAACTCGATCACCGAATATTTGTAACTGTCAATTTCCACGACTCTCACCACAGCTTTCACTCAGTCGTTTCATGAGTTTTCATTTGTATTCATATTGTATTTAACGATTCTGCTGTCTGGCAAGAATAAATATATATTTTTGTGTAACCTATTAATTCATTTTAATATATAATATTTAATTATTGATCAGCCCACTAAAAAAGAGGCCAAAGTTGATCTGTATTTCTTGAAATCATGATCTTTTTGCCGTTTACGAATGCAGCAACATTAAAACTCTTATTCCTGCATGTGTCTCTGCTGCCCTCAGCTTGAGAACCTGATGTACTACACAGAGAACAACCACAATAAAGTTGTATTAAGGGATTTCTACTTGTCAAAGTTTGAGAACGGTGCTATCACTGAACCATGTGGCACACCGGAATACTTAGGTACGACTTTTACTTTTTCTCTGTTTTTCTGTCTCCTCTATTTTTATGCAGTAAAAATGTTTGCTGGTCTGTATTCATTATGGAGCTGTGCGTGTACACATGCTTATGAACAACCTACAAGTCCGAGCAGAATCACATTTTGTCTATCTCTCTGAATGCCTTGGACTACAAAATGCTCATCCGTTAGCCTTTATGCTTTTGCTTTCAGCTCCTGAGGTTGTGGCCAGGCATCGCTATGGCCGCCCCGTTGACTGCTGGGCCGTTGGGGTCATCATGTACATGCTGTGAGTTTGGGTTGGAGTTCACCAAACACACAGCCAAGAAACACAGCTCTGGGTGCAGTGATGACTGTAACTAACTTTGCACACCCCTCCTCATGTCTGCTCTCTCTTTCAGTCTTCCTCCTTACCACACTTGTTCTTTCTCAATTCTTCTCCGCTTTGCTAATTTGACTTCTTTTGCCAGTCCATCAAGGATAGGCTCCCCCTTTGAGTCAGACTCTTTCCAGGGTTTCTTCCTATTTGTGTCTGTTACCTCTGGTTTGCTTTCTGGGTGCACTGGGCAGGTATAATGTAAAGCTCTTTGAGACAATGTAATGTTGTGAAAATGTGTTTTTTTTTAAAGTTCAATGGAATTGAATTGTATTTTCCTTCCTCGTCTCCCCAATTTTCCTCACCAGTCTGTCTGGGAATCCACCATTTTATGATGAAACAGAGGAGGAGAATACAGATATTCATAACCGCATTATCTTCCGGCGCATCCTGTCTGGGGAGTTTGAGTTTGACTCCCCCTACTGGGATGATATCTCTCCTGCAGGTACAGCATCGTACTGACCTCACCTCTGAGTCCTGCATGTATGGTTACTGTCTGTGGAGACACTTAGTACATGAGTAGCATCACACCTGGCAGTCAAGATGAGAGCAGTGAGAATCTAGTGATGTTCACATGTGCTGGTTTATTCAGCAGTCAATGCTAATTTTGTGTTTTTATATTGTAGCGAAAGAGTTAGTCTGCAGGCTGATGGAGGTGGACCAGATGCTGAGGATCACAGCCCAAGATGCTCTGTGGCACGAGTGGTGAGTTTAACTGATTAACACAAAGGCTGAAATCACACATCCAATCACAGTCATAGATACAAACACAAAGGCTGAAATCATGCATCCAGTCACAGTCATAGACACAAACACAAAGGCTGAAATCATGCATCCAGTCACAGTCATAGACACAAACACAAAGGCTGAAATCATGCATCCAGTCACAGTCATAAACACAAACACAAAGGCTGAAATCAGGCATCCAGTCACAGTCATAGACACAAACACAAAGACTGAAATCATGCATCCAGTCACAGTCATAGACACAAACACAAAGGCTGAAATCATGCATCCAATCACAGTCATAGACACAAACACAAAGGCTGAAATCATACATCCAGTCACAGTCATAGATACAAACACAAAGGCTGAAATCATGCATCCAGTCACAGTCATAGACACAAACACAAAGGCTGAAATCACGCATCCAATCACAGTCATAGAAACAAACACAAAGGCTGAAATCACACATCCAATCACAGTCATAGATACAAACACAAAGGCTGAAATCATGCATCCAGTCACAGTCATAGACACAAACACAAAGGCTGAAATCATGCATCCAGTCACAGTCATAGACACAAACACAAAGGCTGAAATCACGTATCCAGTCACAGTCATAGACACAAACACAAAGGCTGAAATCACGCATCCAATCACAGTCATACACACAAACACAAAGGCTGAAATCACGCATCCAATCACAGTCATAGACACAAACACAAAGGCTGAAATCACGCATCCAATCACAGTCATAGACACAAACACAAAGGCTGAAATCACGCATCCAGTCACAGTCATAGATACAAACACAAAGGCTGAAATCACGCATCCAATCACAGTCATGGACACAAACACAAAGGCTGAAATCATGCATCCAGTCACAGTCATAGACACAAACACAAAGGCTGAAATCACGCATCCAGTCACAGTCATAGACACAAACATCTACAGGAGACTCATGGGGGAAAGCAACACAAACTTCATGAACATCATCGGTTGTGCTTTCTTTGCAGTGCATGAACCCATGAATTGTGATTATTGACAAAGGCATGTTTAAAAACAATTTCTCACACTAATGTGTGTCTCCTTTTCAAACTTAAATGAAAGTACCTCACCCTCTCGCCATGGACGGCTGAGAAATGTCTCGTTGATGGACTTTGTCTTGATCCTTAATCACAGCTCATTCCTAGCTTTTAGTAAGCGAGTCCATTTGTTTCTGTTTTCAGTAATGTTAGTATGCCCAGGGGGGTGGGCAGCCAGTTGACCTTGGACCCCCAGAGGTTTTTTTTATCATTCTTTGGGAGTTTTTGGTTCCTCTCCTCTGTTGCCTTCTGTCTTTCTTTATTTAATTTCTTTCCTTCATTTTTCCCGTTCTGCATTACTTTCTCTAATGATGTTTAATGTGTCACAGCACACACATGTAAAGCACTTTGGGATGACTCTGATGTGAAGGGCACTATGTAAAAATAAATTGAATTGAATTGAAAATGTCGTCAATAGACGTTTGTATTTGGCAACTTCAAACAAATGAAACTTTATCTGTTATTATAAAAACATGACATCCAGAATTCAAGCTCCTTTCAATGAACCCAACTCACCAATCGTGGCACATCTGTCTTCCCTGTTTTGGTCTCGTGTCTGTTTTAGGATCGCCGGTAATGGGGCCTCTGAAAAGAACCTGAAAGACGGAGTATGTGCGCAGTTTGAGAAGAATTTTGCCAAGGCTAAGTGGAGGGTAAGCAGTACCTCAGAATAACAAGGCCAGGCAACAGCAAAACTATTATCTGAAAATCGACTGATGCACTTATTACAAAGCAACCTTAAGGTTACACACACCACCAGTCAAATGTTTTTGCACACAATGAGATTTCTGCATTTGTGTGTTACTCGCTAACATTTACTAAAAATACTCTCAGTATTCTTTACTAATAAATTTACAGTATGTTCAATATTTTAGTACCTTTTTAGCAAGAAAATGTCATATCTTTGATTCATCAAAGTAACCTCCTCTAGCAGTTATAACAGCAGAGAAAATTTGAGGCATCCTTTCTACAAGGGACATCAAATATTGTTCTGTTTGCTGGGATGAAACAGTTAAGTACTGTATTTAAAGTTAAAGGACAGCCTTTAATTTGACTCTGCCATCATCATACACCCAGTTAATAGGATGTCAGACATGCACTGTTACATATTCTTTCCATGTTATGAAGGAAACTTGTTTTATATCTTCATTTAGATTTGTCCCCCCAACTTTCCAGTGCTTAACAAGAATAAAAATGAACAATGCACCTATACAGGTTGTGGATGTATAATAAAGTATTTTTTATGTGTACTTTCTCTAGTCTAATCTCCCAAGCAAGTCTCACCCCAATATAAGAAGCTTTTCAGATCCTCATATTCCTACACAGCTGGCCAGTTCCCATGAAAGGACCCAAACGAAGATGCCAGAATGCAGGATTATGTCATTTTGAGGGCTTTGTCCGCAGGGGCAAGACCTCAGGATTAGCTGCGTAGGGTTTGGCCGCTGACCTAGTGTAACTAACCAAATGATCCTCTTTTCTCCTTCCCCCTGCTCATGAACACCAGGAACTGAAGGTACTGTGCCCCCAGTGGCAGGGAGGGCGATTGCAGGCTCAGCCTTATCACCCTCCTCTGCCTCCGTCCCCATTTTCTTAGCAGGGACACTGAGGACCCTGTGGCTTATGGTGCTGACAGCATGTTTTACATGCGTGTTAGAACAGCTCCTTACTAAGAAAATGCAGGGCTGAGCTCATTCACTGGAGCCCCCCTCCCCCACTACGTCAGCTTAAACACCGCAGCCCCCCCACCCCCCCGCAAATATCCATCCATGCCATCTCTGTGTCCCAGCTGGGAGTGTCCTGGACCAGTTGGGGTATCCTTCCCCAGAACATTCAAAGACAAGAAGATAAGGGACTGATGTGGGACAGCTGTGACTCATAGATCTACATACTTCTACATACATGCAACATACTTCAGATGATGATACACGAATAAGACGTCTTATACTGCATCACCAGGCATGACAACCAAGCAAATATCCAGAGTCTTTAATTCTGATACTTTAAACTAATGTGTGAACATCTGAAATGATGATAGACCATCAGGAGATTGTAAACACCCAAGATAAGCCAAGGCTTTTCATGAATGACAAGCTTTTCTCCATTGAAACAAACTGTAGGCTGTAGTGATGGCCATATGAAGCTTCATGAACCGTTTGCTGTATTCTCTGACCCCCACAATGCTCGATATGTGCCCCAATGCATAGCAAGAGCACCATCTGGAGGTGTCAAAAATACTGAAAAGTGGTTCAAGAAGCTTCATTTGGCCTTCATTACTAGGCAGTGACAATGAAGACATACTGCCATGTCCACCGGGGGGCGCCACTTGTTCTTCTCCTCCATCTCTGTAAGCGTCCTTCATTCCTGCTTGGCAGCAGCTCTGTGTGAATGACGTTGACACTGCCTTAAATGCTTAACAATACTAACTTCATAACACATTACACACATGTGCACCTGACAGGTCATTTTGTCATCCTTCTTTGTTTAGATCTGGGAAAAAAATATTCTCAAAGGGCAGACAGGTTGGGAAACTGCCCTAAATGCCTACTGACGATGTTAAAGATACCTTTTCCTTCCTTACATTTCCAAACTGACTTGGTGACACTAGCAGCATGGCCGCGATTGATTTAAGGTACATTTTCTCTTTTCTCTCCACACAGAAAGCAATCCGAGTCACTACTTTCATGCAGCGCCTTCGAGCCCCTGAGCTTGCTGGGGGTCCCGGGGAAGCAGGTCCTAAGAACGAAAGCCAGGAGATGGACAAGGAGGATGGGAACGTATGTGTGGCAAATACCAAATACACCAACCTGGAGGTGACGGCCGGAAAGAAGTGCATGGAAGTAAAAGTGGAGGAGAGAGGGAAGGGAGAAGTTACCACTGCAGGAGAGGCGAACAGAAGCAATGGGGCAGTTCAAGCCAGCCACTTGGTGGGCGTGGCTCCCGCATCCTCTGCAGGAGCTCTCTCTAAAGCAAGAACCTCCCCCAAACCAGCAGGGCATCATCAAGACAGGGAAGGTCTGAGTATGAGCAAAAGGGACAGTACGATGAAAAATGCAGCCCTCTGGGGGCAAAGCAGAAGCACACCAGAGAAGAAGGCCGTGCCGCTGAATCCTGACGCTGCCAAGTTAGCAGAGAGCAGAGGCACCAAAGTGATCGTACTGGAGCAGGAGGATGGCAGCTCTGAAGAGAAGAAGCCTCCTTTCCCAGAGATGGTCGGTCGCAGAAAGATGGCGGCGGTGCTCTCACACTCCCCTGATGAAGGAGAAAGATCTAGTATGCCAACGGCAGCTCCCCCTGTAGGTCAAGACAAGGCGGTGCAGCATGAGGGGCTGAAAGGAGAGTGTGGGCAGGATGTCGGCCCTGGAAGCTGGTGTCAAACCCAACTTCCAGAGGCTGTGGCTGAGAAGACGGTGGAAAGTCCTAAGGGAAGAGAGAAGATAAGGGAGGGAGTAGAAAAGAGCACTTCAGATTTTAGCACCTCTAAGGTGAAACAGGCAGGTGCAGATTTTGGACAAACTGAGTGTCCAGGTCTGTCAGGCAAAACCACTGTTAAGGAAGAGAGGGAGGTAGGAGCAGGCTTGTCTGGGTACGCGAGTCACTACTGTCCTCCTTATTCCTCAAGCGGGGGGGTAGTCTTCAGCGGTTTTGGAGCAGAGGGGAGCAGAAGCTCCGACTGGATGATGGACAGCGCGATCGAGCAGATCGAGAGGCAAATGGCAGCTGTCCTGGAGAAGATTGAGGGTGACATGCCATCTCTGCTGGAGCAGATCAGCGACTGCCCGGAGCAGAAGACGAAAAGCGCCCACTGCTCGCCCTCCCCTAGGCACCGTGACTACCCCCAGGCCACGCCCCCACCTCTGCCCACCAGCCCCCGCCCACCTCTTCCCTCCCTCCCACATCTGAATATCCAGCCTCCATCATACCGCCCTCCACCCCCACCAGTATTCCCCCTACGATCCCCACTGGCCGCCCCAGAGCTGGGTGAGAAGAACGTGCAGCGGGCCGAAGGCAGGTCTTCTCAGTCTCCAAGGGGGGGGCAGGCAGCACGGGGGCTGTGAGGCTTCACGTGAGCATGAATTTCTCCAATACAAGCATAGCAACACACAGGCACCAGCGGACACCCGCACGGCCATTATACACATAATGGAAGAACAGAGTGCAGCATGAGGCGTCACTGACCAATAAAATCAAACTTAGCAAGCATGGCTGGGGCCTTCCAATGGGTAACACGCAGGGGTGTATGCGGGGGCTCAGCCACTGAGGCACTGGTCCCAGCTGAATGCTGATTGGCTCTCAGTATGGCCACACCCCTGTGACTCATTGTTTCTAAACATATCATTGGTTGGGCCTACTGTGTGAATTACGGCCCCTCTTATGACCCCCAGATAAAAAACCCTAGACTCGCCCCTGGTACCATGCCCAATCTCCTTCCACCACCCCAGGAAAGCACAGGCAGCTAGAGGCCCGTTTGGCCCCGAGTGAACTGAGGAGCTGTCAGCAATGTGCTGCATTCCACACTGGCCACTCATAACCTTCTAAAAATCAGACATGACTACATTTCCAGGTTCTCATCCTGCAGGAGCACTTTGTTGGCCTGCTCATTTTATTGAGCTTTGCTCAGCTGATTATTGAAGACCAGATCTCATGAAAATCGTTTTAATCATGTCAGACCGATCTGTGTTTGAAGAGTACCTCTACTGGTCAAAATGTTCAAATCATATGAAACAGCTTCTCTTACTTCAATTAACCAGTGGTGGATCAGGAAGAGATTGGATCAGGTGTCCTTGTGTTAATAGAATAATAAGGGTACTGCTTTGTCGATCCAAGTGCACTGACAGATCAGAACTGGGATACAAAGGTAAATAATTGGACCAAACAGAGATTGCATTAAGTGAGCACCAAAGTGGGACAGGGTGCACATATTTCCAGACCCACATCTCAAACACAAAGACATTTAGCAGGCTGATGGTCCTTGTTGTGGTCCTGACAGCTCTCTGTCCCTTTTGATCATGCAGGCTTGAATCGTCCCTTGGCATTGCCTGTACAGTCCTGTCTAGCTTTGTGGTTAGGTGGTGTCTCTCTGTAATCAACTAGGACGTTTCCAAAATCTGGTCCTCGGGACCCATAGACACAGTCCACCTTTTTGCTCCCTATAAGCTCTAGGAGTAAAAATGCCAGGGAGCTGAGCTGGAGCAAAAATGTGGACTGTCTGGCAGGGAGCTCGGAGGGTCACCCCCGGCTGTGGGACCTGATTGAGAAACTCTGTTCTAGAATATCACATTGATTTGGTGCATTTGGAGTTTTACTAGGTATAGTACAAGGTCTAAGGTTAAAGTTAGTACTGTGGGGGGTAAAATCAGCTTTAGTGTTTCCTCCTGATTCTGACATGGTCCATTTGCAGCAGCATGATCTTAGCTGGGTAGTACCTGCATGTCACATTTAGAAGTTGAAAGAAATAGAATAAAGAACAAATCGAGTGGTGTATTTTATGTAATGATGCAGGGCTGTGGCAGAGCAGGCCCACAAAGAAGCTCACTACTTTCGCTCTTGCTTCCTTAAGTGCCATTTGTTCACTTGTGTATTCATACTTGCTGCCAAGGATCCATTAGTTGGACTGTCTGGGCCCATCCGCACGTGTAAGGAACATGCACACACATGTGCTAGCAGGTGTCAAAATATGAAGGAGATTAAGATTCTCATCTGGTGTAACTGACTACTTTAATCCCATATTTTCCAGCTCTTACCTTTTCTACAACATCCCTCCCCTGTTTTCCAGATGAAATATTCTGCCCGATTATTTGTGGATTTGTCTTGTATTTAACATTATAATGATGCTGTGTTTTTGTTTATGCCTTGGTGTCCATCTCTCTGTATTCATAAATATATATATATATATATAACTTACTGCGTTCTGATGTTTTTCTCTGTATAAATATGAAGTCATGAGACTGAGAGACTGTCTGTGACTGTGAAAGAAATACATTATGTCAGAAATTCTTCCAATTAAACTTCAGATCTCACCTTCTTGTGCTTTGGTGTGACTGTATCTTGCAAAAAAAAATGTGTTGCAGTGTTTTGGTCATAGTGCATATTTTGTATTTCTCTCTACTTTATTGTTTGATTGTGGTGAATATCCTTTATTTCCCTTTTTTTACTGTTTGGGTTAAAGTGCATCATTTCCTTATTGTCTTACATATCAATGCAGGCCTTAAACATGCATGTTGCTGTGCTTTAAGTTCATCTAGTCCAAGATCCCATGGAGATTCGTCATTTCCTGAAAGCTCAGCAGGCCCTGTGTCATTTAAATGTGTGCTTGTGGGCTACTTTGCACATTGTGAGAAAACAATATCAGCCCATTTACCAGAATGTGCTACATGAAACCAAAGGCCTTTTCTATAATAACATGAAGGCCAGACGTGATGTTATTGCAGTTTCTAATTGATGTATCAGTATTTATGGGTAGCTGCTAACAGACCACGCATTACTGTCATGGATTTGGCAAGTAAACAAATAACTTTCAAACATCCAATCATCAATTTCCCAAGAATTAAACATTTAATAATGCTGTCCATTTACTGCACTTTCATAATCCCTGTATGATGATGCTTTTGTAGAACATCCAGTGCACCTTCACACTGCATTCATAAGCAAAATGTAAGTATGCCTTAACATCGTAACTTGTCATAATAGCAAATTTAGTACACATTAATAACAAACAAACAATTATACAATAAAAATGTTTGTTATACTCGTTAAATATTACTCCAGTACAAGAGAAAGGTGATTAATCAAAATTTTACTTGAGCTAATGTACAAGAATACGTGCTTTTAAAAATACTTAAGTATTCAAAAGTACATTTTCTTTTTAATGTCAACACTTTGTTGTATTACTGCCACAGTCCAGTGACAGAACCTAATGACTTTGACACAGCCTACTGAAAGCACTGAATTGCTTGTACAACCTGTGGAATAAACATCTTGTGGAATATGCTACTCTGCCTATAGAAACACAATTGATTTGACAAAGGGACAGCCGTTGTTGTTGTTGTGTGTGTGTGTGTGTGTGTGTGTGTGTGTGTGTGTGTGTGTGTGTGTGTGTGTGTGTGTGTGTGTGTGTGTGTTCATGCACATGTGTGCATCAGGCAGACAGGAATTGCTGTACATGCAACGAACTTAGAAAATAAGAACTAATTAAAACAACCCACCCAGGTAGAAACCCCTAGTAGCTCTATTGCTGCCCCATAGCAACTTGACTGACAGCGCAGAAGTAGATTACCGTGATTGGTTTTTCTCCTGGGATGAACGCAATATAAAAATTGTCATCTGAAGTAAAAGTCATGTGTTTCTAAAAAATGATATTCAAGTAAAATACATATACTAAAAATGTATTTAAGTACTGGACTCAAGTAAAAGTACTTCGTTATTGTCCACCCCTGGTTTGGATACCTCTGGTGTGTGTATGGAGTCTGCATGTTCACTACATGAAAAACTGCTCTGCTCCAAGTTATTTGCGACCTGTTTTAAAATGAACAATACAGCTACTATAGGTAAACTTCCAGAATCATCAAAACTACTATCCGAGACCATTCTGAGAAGTTGAATAAATGTGGTTATAAATTTTAATCAACCTACAAGTAATTCCGATTTCATGCACTTAGACTACAAGTCCCATCGATCTTAGCGGCATGGTAAACTGGGTTGGCTCAATTCACAAAGAAAGGGGAAAACGTCGTTGTCGTTTAATTCTCTTCTGTAGTTGCACAAAAAGTACGAATCCTTATACATATATTCATTATCAATATTGTTTTGTGTGCATGTTGAGGAAATACCGTGTAGCGGTTGTACATGACACATTTGTTATCCATGAGCACCCCTAGTGTGCGAAACGTTTCTAGAGCCGCTCTCCGCACATGTTGCTGCTCTCGGGTCTGAGCTGACGCGGTCAGATAACAATCCTGAGGTGTCGGGAGCGGCCGTTTCGCAGATTGCCAGCCCCCTGCTTCACTTCTCAAAGTAGCCCAAACTCCCGCCAGTTCGCCAGATGCTCTCTGGGAAATAAACCCCGAATTCCACTTCGCTTTGAGCTTTTTCTTTGGCGGCATATTTGCCTTTCCATAACGAGAGTCAGGCCCGGGTAATATCGGATGTGGTGAGTTCTGCATACTTTCTCGCTACTTGTTTTCACGCAGCTTTGCTGGTCTTGCTGGTCGTTGCGCACCGGGCAGCGCCGACTGTCATCTGGGAAGAAGAAAGCAAGTTCGGCCTGGTCTGTCACCAAGGTTAGCAGGATAATGGGGATCGGGGGAACCGGGGTTCGGGGCGGAGGGGTGAGAGGAGGACAGGAGAAGCAGGGACGTGGTCAGAGTCGCCGACGTTCCTCAAAGGCAGGTTTGCATTAATTTCTCTCTTTTTAGATGTTTTCCCATTTTGGTAACGCTCCCTAGAGGGGAGCAGTCTATAGTCAGCCTAAGCTGATGTTAGCTAGCTCTTTCGTTATCCGCGGAGTTGGGGGGTACCAACAAACTAGCCGAACATGCGTCTTAAACTGGTTTTTATGTGTAGGTGGATCTCTGGTGTTAGTCGGCGGTGGGGGGCGGCATGGGGGGTGAACGGATCGCGCGGATTCGGACCCGTGCCGGTACATAGTGCGCTGGAGACTAGCGGCCCTCTCGGGCCTTTGTCATCCCCCAACACCCCATCCCCCCACACTCTGCTCGAGTTCCTGTACGGATTTTCAGCACTAACCCCGAAATCTCTGGCGTCTTTCTTTATCCCCCTCCTTCGAGGGATGCCATCTCCATTTGCTTGCTTTTTCTGTGTAACTTATTGTGTTAAAATGTGGTAGTGTTAAATTCGGCCGCTGGGGGGGTCAAATCTCGTGGATTTTAGGGTTAAAAGTGATGGGAGAATAAGGCAGGGATCTGCAAGCGATGATGACGGCGTTTTGTAAACTCAACTCGTCTCTAAACCCTTCTGCATGTAACCTTAACTAAGACGTGCATATATGCGATTCTAATTTAACTGTGAAGTATTGGTCATCAACTTCCTGTTGATTTTCTTTTGTGTATTTTTAGAGACCCAAGACTATCTCAGACTCATCTGGTTTAATATACAATATACCGCTGCACTTGTTTGTCATTATTTCGAGCACATTTGCATTTCGCAAGCAGGTGATTATGATAGAAATATAAAATAATTTAAGTGTGTTATGATTTAATCATTTTAAATACTTGCTATATCTGAACTGTGGAATCGGCATAGGTGCACAGATGCTGCTGGTGAATGTTACTGTTTTTAATACACTGAGATGTATAAATCTCAATTTAAATCAGTAAAAGACAATCATTTGCAGTATAATTGGAATTTGCGTCATTGCAATGCTACACAGTTTGATATTTAGGTTTACTATATTACTGTTCATTGTGTTACAGTTGACAAACACACTCAATCGTTGATGTTTTTCCTGAATACCGAACTACACTTCGATAAGATCAATATGAATACATCTAATTTTGTATCACCTGCAGTATGCCTTGATAGCAATCGTTCTGCAATAACCATTCAATTAATCAAATTAGACGACTGTATTTTAGCTGTAGATCATGCTTTGTCTGCACAGCACTCTATTAGCGCCTGTTACAGCAGTTGCCTTCCCTGCATGCCGGGTGTTAGACTTTCTGTTCATCGTCCACGCGAAAGCTTGTGGGCCAAGGAAAGGATCGCGGTTCGTCGAGTGCCGAGTTAGACTAGCCAATGAGCGGTCCCAGATTTGTTTACGTGTAGCTTCCGTCGTACGCGTGGACGTACATACGTCGGCAGGCTCCGCCTCCGCCCCCCTCCTCCTTCACTCAGCTGCCATTTTGGTTTTGTTCCCGTCTGCGGCGATACCAGGAAGAAGGAACAGCCGCTCAGAGTGACTCGACACTTGGTCGAAACCTGCGACGGCGCTCCCGGGCCGACGCGTTTCTCCACTACACGTCGGCGCTTTCAGAACTACGTTTCCGTTTTTGCTTGGAGGAGGCGGGTGACTGTGACAAAGCCGGATTTATATAGAAGGGAGGTTTGCAGGCGCTGAGGGAGGACAGAGAAGGAATATTGGTAAGAACCGCCGGGTTACTGGCGGGTAGCTGTTCGGTGAAGAGCACCATTGACTGGTTTGTTTTACACTAACGGGCGTGTTCCTGGACATCAGCTCGGGTAATCAGGTGTGGTGCTCATGAAAATGTGTTTACTGTTAGCTCGTCAAAGGACCAGGCCCTGGTCAGGCAGTCAACTAGTCCTCTGGGTAGCTAGTTAGCGTTCTGAATGAATGGACTTGATGGGACAATGGATGGTTGTCCGGGTTGGTTTGGGCCCACTGTTTAAAAATGTTGCTTTCAGACTCATTCCACAAAGGAAAGACTATGGCTTGAGTTTGACATAATGAGGTAAGCTACGCCTCATACGAACCCCTGGGGAGGTCTGACCTCCAATCTAGTGTTTACTCTATCTTAGTTATGTTTACTAATCGTGCGTGTAGTAACCGTAACATAAGTAGGGTAGACATTTAACTGGTTTACTCACTATAGCGTATTCCAAGCTGCCGTGGTTCCGTTTAATTACCCGTGTAATTCAGCTGGATGGGATGCAGCAAGCGGTGAAAATGTCAGGCTTTCTGACACACAATAAAATCCAATAAAAAAGAGAACGTGTATAACTTACCGTCTGATTGTGTGGGCTGCTTTAAGGGAAAAAGAAATCTAGGGCAGCAGTTGAAGCTCTGCTCTGCAGAGGAGCTCGCCTAGGTGGATCTAATGATTCAGCATTTTGAAGCACTGTATCGTACCACTGGCAGTGGCCGGATGCGCCCTTAGTCTGTCTTAGTCCTGCTCATTCTGACTCTGGTCTGGATCCGCCCGCAGTGTCTGTCCTGCCATTCCAAAGACTCTATAGTTCAGATGCTCTCTCGTTGTCTTGCCTTTACCTCGGATTCTGCAGTTCGGTCCTGCTCTTGGGCCACGCCTCTGCACAACTGACCTGCTTAGTTGGTCCAGACTGCAGAATCATTGGTAAAGGCCTTGCCTCCATACTGTTCCGTTCAGCATACGGTTTGGTGTTGGAAGAGCCGTGATACTTAGCTTTGCTAGTGATCTTTCATAGGTTTCTTGTTTCTGGATTTAATTATTCCTGTGTTTTTGTGAGTAACATGAGAAGGCATATTATGTATAGCTATTTGTTGAACTTGGTAATATATGGCCAGAACCAGGATAGGTCAGCGTACTCTGCCTGTGTGGTGCCCTCAGGTGCCGCTAACCTGGGCTGCTCAGGCACACCTATAGCTTAACCTTTAGCTGAAGCAGAGGGTTGGTATGGTGCCCATGAGCCAGTAAAATGTCGGGCAGTAGGCCAGGTGGCAGGCCCGCTTTCCTGCCATTTGACATCAGCAGGACTGCGGCACGTCACCTGAAGGCCCATGTGCTTACTGGGTGTCTCACAGCCAGGTTTTGGATGGTGACTCTCACACCAGCTTCTGTATTCATATCTGTTTAAGCCTTTGTATTTTAGGGGATTTACCTTTCACTGGGGGTTGAGGCCTTTTAGGGGTTCTTTGCTCTGACAAAGGTCAGGTCTGTTGTCTGAGTTGGAACAATACGAGTTGGTAAACTGCTTCCTGGATTTACTGCACCCCCTAGAGTGTCATTTTCAGATTGCATGGGGGAAGCCCATGAAACCCAGTCACTCTGACTTCTATGAAAGGTACATTAATTTATTACATCTTTCAAGATCTTAAATTGATACACTACAGATGTTTCACGTTTTATCTAGGTTTTGGTGTATAAGGTACTTTTTCAATAATGAATTCAAATTTTTTGAGGAGAGAGAGAGAGAAACCCCCCCCCCTCTTCCTGAGCTTGTAATGGCCTATTTAGGTAAATCATCTGTTTTTGACTTCCCTCCCGACTACTCCCACAGCTGGGCTGGGAGGTACCTAATTCTCACCACTTATAAGGAACTTGCAGCCTCTTTTTGGCATCCACCCTCATTCCTTATACGGACTGTGTTTCCTATGCAGACTGCCGCGTAGATCAAATCATCCGGTTTAAGATCTGTGCCGAGAAGGTCCAAACACTATCCCGTCAAACGGATTATCAGATCAGAAAGTTCACATGGTTGGTTGTTCCAATTAGTGATTCAGTATTAAGGCCCTTGGCACCTCTGGGTATACAGCTCGCTCACATGTTGCGCCAGGTGCGCTGAGGCTTTTTCATGGAGATGGAAGTTTGGTGTGAAGAGGTGTGGTCTGTGGCTGACTTCCTCGGCGTCTTGTGCAAGCGAAAGCCATTCATTTCACAGAAGTATCTGCCGCACTGCAGCTGCACAGGAACATCAATCGTCTCTGAGTGGGGGGGGGGGGGGGGGGAGTAGATTGCAATTTTTTCACCGGTCACACCTTTCATCCCTTGTGTTAAGATGTCCAGTTCGCCGCTGTCCAAGAAGCGTCGCGTGTCAGAATCAGAGACGAAGACGGAATCCCACAGCTCCTCCTCCAACTGTGTCAGCAGTGAACTGTCCCACACACCCACCAACGTAAGTGCGCATGCCCCCGTGGTCGGATTGCGTAAAGCTCGTCATTTGTGCTGAATTGAAAGTGAAGGAGAGACTAGCTTACCCTTTGTGCTTCTTTAGGGCATGGCTAGAAATGGGAATGAAGCTGACATCGACGAAGGACTCTACTCCAGGCAGCTGTGAGTTAGGCTTTCCAAGCCTTTCTTTAGTGTGAAGTTTGAGTGGAGTTTGGCCCCAGTTCCTTTTGTGTGGAGTTTGCATGTTCTTAGATTTGGCAGTTTTTTTTTTATATTCTTATTTCCTCTCACAATCCAAAGGCAGGCTGTTCTTCTGAATTTCTGTGACTCATGTGATGTTCTTCTAGCTGTCCAGGGTGCTACCCTGTCCCAGATAATCCTGACCTCGAATCTGTGTGGCTGAATGGAAACAAGTGTAGAATCTAACCAGTGAAAGTGCTTGCCTAACAACTGATGCGTAGCATTTGCAGTTAGCGAAGACTCAGGCCTCTGCGCCATCTCCTTTAGCTATGTTTTGGGGCACGATGCCATGAAACGCATGCAGACCTCCAATGTCCTGATATCTGGGCTGCGTGGTCTGGGTGTGGAGATCGCCAAGAACGTCATCCTGGGAGGGGTCAGGAGCGTGACCTTGCACGACCAGGGCCTCGCCGAATGGAGGGATCTGTCATCGCAGGTGAGTGACCGGCTCTTTTGAGGAGCCTCCAGCCTGCACGTGGGCTCTCCCTCCGTGAGTAACAGCCTTGTACTTTCCCACAAGTTCTACCTACGTGAGGATGACCTGGGCAAGAACCGTGCTGAGGTCAGTCAGCCTCGCCTGGCAGAGCTCAACAGCTATGTACCCGTGGTGGCTTACACCGGCGTCCTAACCGAGGACTACCTGAGCCAGTTCCAGGTGAGCGGCCTTCTAGGTAGGGCGGCTGCTGGCCCAAGCTGCCGGCCCGGGATCTCCTTTACCTCCCTGACTCTGCGTCCTGCAGGTGGTGGTGCTGACCAACTCCAGCTTGGATGAGCAGCTGCGCATTGGGGAGCTCTGCCATGGCAAAGGGATCAAGCTCATTGTGGCCGATACTCGTGGCCTGTTTGGGTAAGGCCCCGCACTGCTCTGGCGCCAGAGTCTCTGGCATGAATCCTAGTAGGACATGTACCATAGAAGCAGGATATGTTAAATGGGGGGAAAGGGTATCGGCTGAGGAGCTCAGTCTGTGTTTGTCAGCACCATTCGATCTTCATAGTGGATTCCTTCTCCAGTTCATCTCGTTGGTGTAATTAATGTTTAACTATGTAAGTTGTGTCATCTGATCTTTCCCCACCTTTTGTCTTCGTGGCTTCTTGGTAAATGTTTCCCTCTCCTTGTCTGCCTTCCCAGCCAGCTGTTTTGTGACTTTGGTGAAGAGATGACAGTGTTCGACACCAATGGGGAGCAGCCCCTCAGTGCCATGATCTCCATGATCACCAAGGTTAGTCCTGGGATGTCCCACTGCCACTTGAGGGGGGGATTCTAAGGTACTGGTCTCCTTTGTCCATGTCAAACGTGGCTTTGGGGGGAGCAGTATGGGATGGTTTATGGTCTAATAAGGGACACTCAATCTGGGCTAAATGAACATATCTAGTGCGCTGAAATGAGCTTGCGGTCTTCAGACTCATCTAACTTGTATAAAGCAGCAGCAGGATGGGTGCTTGTGTTGGGGTTGTCATGCTCTTTGAGGTTGATCCAGGATCTGTCCTGTCCCCATGTAACCTTTTTTGTTGCCTTATTCCAGGACAACCCAGGTGTGGTGACCTGCCTGGATGAGTCCCGTCACGGCTTTGAGAGCGGTGACTACATCACCTTCACCGAGGTGCAGGGCATGACTGAGCTGAATGGCTGCACACCCATGGAGATCAAAGCCCTGGGTATGTAGTGCGGCAGCTCCTGCTGGCTCGTGTCGGTTCAGCCTCCCGGGTATAATGATGGGGGCCCTTTGTTGGTTTTCAGGTCCATATACCTTCAGTATCTGTGACACCAGCTCCTTTTCCGAATACATCCGTGGAGGGATCGTCTCCCAGGTCAAGATGCCCAAGAAGATCAGCTTTGTGAGTGTGACCTTGTGCTGCTCCTACTCCACCCCCCTGCCCTTCTCCTCCATTTTATCCTCAGTGTTCGTGCTTCTCCGTGCAGAAATCGCTGCCGGCCTCGCTGTCGGAGCCAGAGTTTCTGCTCACCGACTTCGCCAAGTTTGAGCGTCCAGGCCAGCTGCACTTGGGCTTCCAGGCGCTGCACGCTTTCGAAAAGCAGCACGGCCGCGTCCCCAAACCCTGGAGCCAGGTACATCTTCCCACTTCACACAGCCAGTGGGAGCCCTTTAACATTCTGATGTCCCAGCTGACTCTGTCTGTTCTCTTCTTTACTCCATGGTACCCCATCCCAGTCAGATGCAGATGAACTGGTATCTCTGGCTAAAGAAGTCAACGCAGCCCAATCAGGCAGTGCCAAGCAGGAGCAGCTGGACAAAGGCCTCCTGCAGAAGCTGGCATATGTGGCAGCCGGTGACCTGGCCCCTGTCAATGCCTTCATCGGCGGTCTGGCAGCCCAGGAGGTCATGAAGGTGAGAGAGAAGCCGTGCCATGCTTGCTGTACCCTTGGGGCTGGAAGTGCTTTCCGGGCAGCACTGACGACCTGCATTTTGGTTCCCCCTGCAGGCCTGCACCGGGAAGTTTATGCCCGTCATGCAGTGGCTCTACTTTGACGCCCTGGAGTGCCTGTCTGAGGAAGAGGGCGCGTTGCTTTCTGAGGAGGAGTGTGCGCCTGTGAGCCAACATCTGGCACATCTTAGCTCCAGTAGCAAGACTGCCTTGTTAAGCAGCCACGTTGGAAAATGATGATAACTCTTAAGCTGCCAGCACCACTGTGACGTTTGACACCTAGTGATTCATCTCCAGTCCACAGCGTCTGGAATAACCTGTCTGTTTTCTTCCCTTTCAGAGGAATTGTCGATACGATGGACAGATTGCTGTGTTTGGCTCCAAGCTGCAAGAGTTGTTGTCCAAACAGAGGTATTTCCTGGTAAGCAGTAACCAAGTTTGGTCAAAAATGGTTTTTAATGGTCATTGTCCAAAACAGCTGATGGCTTGATATTTGGTGGCCTCACTCCTTTCTAGGTTGGGGCAGGTGCCATAGGCTGTGAGCTCCTGAAGAACTTTGCCATGATGGGACTGGCCAGTGGGGATGGCGAAGTGATCGTCACCGACATGGACACCATCGAGAAGTCCAACCTCAATCGCCAGTTCCTCTTCAGGCCGTGGGATGTCACGGTGAGGACCCAGGGCGCAGACCGTGGTGTGGAGTGAAGCACTGCGTCTTTCTTAATGAAATGAGTAACACTGCTTCAAGTAGTTCATACGAGTCCCAGTGACCGTTGTGCTATGTGGGAACCCACTAAGTTTTCTCACTACTTAGAATCAGGGAGGGGGCAGGGTGTGTGTTTTACATTCGAGCTTTGCAGTGGGGTGGGCATTCAGGTAGGGCTGAGCTGCACTAGTGGAGTGATGCCAGGGGGTGAGGTGTTCATGTTCACACGTGGTTCGTGTCTTGACTGTGAGTGCAGAAGATGAAGAGTGAGACAGCAGCTGCCGCCGTCAAGCAGATGAACCCATCCATCCGCATCACGGGCCACCAGAACCGGGTCGGACCCGACACGGAGAGGGTCTACGATGATGACTTCTTCGAAAGCCTGCATGGTGTGGCCAACGCCCTGGACAACGTCGACGCACGTAAGCCAGCCCACCATTGCCCCCACGTGTTTCTGAGACGCCCCTTTGTGAAGACCTCAAGGCTGGACATGCTTGGATATTCTCCATGCCAGCCCACCCATGTGCACATGCAGGCTACTGACCTCGCTGTCTTGTTCGCTGGTGTGTACCGGCAGGCATGTATGTAGACCGGCGCTGTGTCTACTACCGGAAGCCTCTCCTGGAGTCAGGCACTCTGGGCACCAAGGGCAACGTGCAGGTCGTGATTCCCTTCCTGACTGAGTCCTACAGTTCAAGCCAGGACCCCCCCGAGAAGTCCATCCCCATCTGCACGCTGAAGAACTTCCCCAACGCCATAGAGCACACACTGCAGGTGGGGCCCCTTCCTGGATATTCTGGGGAGAGAATCCTCCTTTTGGCTTTTGGTTTTACTTGGCTGGAAATTACCCACAGTAACTAGGTCTGGTATTGCCTTGGCATATTAAGTTGCCAACCCAAACACAATTTTTGGTGCGATTGGTTTTAAAATTCTAAGCCCACTCCAGTGTTCAACTGTCGCTTCTATGCTTTTCTCCCCCCAGTGGGCACGTGACGAGTTTGAGGGTCTCTTCAAGCAGCCAGCAGAGAATGCCATGCAGTACCTGACGTGAGTCTCCCCGCCCCGGGGGCTGCTGAGTGGTGTGCGGGTGAGCGGAGGTTAGAATGTGGTCTCCACCTGCAGAGACCCCAAGTTTATGGAGCGTACGCTGAAGCTGCCTGGAGCCCAGCCACTGGAGGTGCTGGAGGCCGTGTATAGGACTTTGGTGACAGACTGCCCCCGCAGCTGGGAGGACTGCGTGGCCTGGGCCCGCAACCACTGGCAGGTCCAGTACAATAACAACGTCCGGCAGCTGTTGCACAACTTCCCCCCGGACCAGGTGAGACTTGCAGCTGCCGTCCAGACTGATTTTGGGTTGAGCTGCAGCTTCTGGGCTTCTGTTCTTACTCATATTGCCGTCTTAGGTCACCAGCTCCGGGGCCCCATTTTGGTCAGGTCCAAAGAGATGTCCTCACCCACTCGAATTCAGCACCGACAACGTGAGTGATGGTCTGCACGAACCGATCGGGTTCAGATGCTTTGGGTCTACGTGACCGACACCTGCCTTTGTTCTCCCTCCCTGCAGCTGCTGCACATGGACTACATCATGGCCGCAGCCAACCTGTTCGCACAGACCTACGGGCTGCCGGGGAGCAGCGACCGTGCCGCCGTGGCCCAAATCCTTCAGGAGGTCAAGGTGCCCACCTTCACTCCCCGGTCAGGGGTCAAAATCCATGTATCAGACCAGGAGCTGCAGAATGCCAACGCCTCTGTGGGTAAGCTGCAGTTGGGGGAGCAGGGAACAGGTGGAGGGACCGGTCACTGGCAGAGTCTGACCTGTGGCTATTTTTACAGATGATTCCCGGCTGGAGGAGCTGAAGTCTCTGTTGCCAACCCCAGAGACTGTGTCTCAGTTCAAACTCTGTGCCATCGACTTTGAAAAGGTACAGCCCAGTTCTGAGCTAGTTAATCACCGATTAAATTTTCTCTGAGCTCCAAAGGATGTGTTCCTGATCTCTGTACCATGTCGCACCGTCCAGGATGACGACACCAATTTTCACATGGACTTCATCGTCGCTGCTTCCAATCTGAGGGCGGAGAACTACGACATTCCGCCTGCCGACAGGCACAAGGTTTGACTCCGATCCTCCTCTTGGCTGGTACCTACCTTCTGCCTCGTGCTCAATGTGATTTTGCTCTCTCCAACCCTTAGAGTAAGCTGATAGCTGGGAAGATCATCCCAGCGATCGCCACGACGACGGCAGCGGTGGTGGGCTTGGTGTGTCTGGAGATGTTGAAGGTTGTTCAGGGTCATCGACGCCTTGAGTCCTACAAGAACGGTTTCATGAACCTGGCGCTGCCCTTTTTCGCCTTCTCGGAGCCCATCGCTGCCCCCACTCACAAGGTGGTGGCCCTAGGCATTAAGCCTTTGTTTAGTTATGGGATTTCTCCTTTATTCTCAGCCTGCATTTCCTCTCAGCCCCTAATGTCTTGACGGCTCTGTCCCGCAGTACTATGAGGTGAGCTGGACACTGTGGGACCGTTTTGAGGTGACCGGTGTGCCGCCTGGTGGGGAGGAGATGACCCTTCGGCAGTTCCTGGACTACTTTAAGGTACAGGAGCCACTGGTCTCGGTCACCTCTGATGGTGTGCTTAGTTCCCGGTAAAGCCCAGTGTTTTTCTTATTCCTGGCAGAATGAGCACAAGCTGGAAATCACCATGCTGTCCCAGGGTGTGTCTATGCTCTACTCCTTCTTCATGCCCGCTGCCAAGCTGAAGGAGAGGCTGGACTTGCCGTAAGTGCATCAGCGACGGGCGTGGAGCGTTGGGCTGTGGTGGTAGTCACTGGTCTTCCAGATCCGGGGGGCGCAGGGATCTTTTACAGCTGTTGTGACCCAAACGGGCTGTTGGGGATTCCCCCTGCTCATGTTGCGTAACTTTTGCTGTCTTGGCACGTTCTTTGCACTTGAGTTTTGGGGGTTTTTTTTCTTCCAGCACAGCCAACCTACCCCTAACAGTATAACCTCAAAGTGGGCAAACATCCAAAAGGAAAGGCTGTCAGTTTTTAATGGGAGACCTGTGGTGAGAGTATAGCTATTCACTGTCACTAGAATCACTCGGCAGGCCAGAACGAAATGCATTTTCACATGTGGGACACAAAGCGGAGGATATCCTGTGAACTGTTGATGACTCGATCCTGGGGATGTAACAATACGCTCATCTCACAATTAGATACCATTTTCTCACGATTTAACAGAATGAGCTGCAGACAAATTTATTAAATATTCCTTTATATTTCTAAACTGTGCAAAACCTTAACAGTGCAACTGAAATTGAATAAAATTCCATAAAAAAATTTCAAATCAAAATAAATTAAAACAAGTACATAAACGGTAACTTGACTGCACCTTCATAATGCTTTTATATTGCATTCATAAAACATTCAGTACACCATCATAATGTATTCATAAAACATTCATAAACATCATGTATGTATACCTAAACATCCTAACATCCCTTAACAGCTGTAATATACATTAATAATAAGCATTATATAACAATTATAATTGTATAATCATGTAATGTTTATTAATGTATATTAAAGCTGTTAAGGGATGATAGGATATTAAAGTGTACTTGCATGTGGCTTATGAATGGATTATGAAGGTGCATTGAATGTTCTGTGAATGTTCAATTAATGTATTATGAAGGTGCGCTGCATTATAATTGTATTATAAATCGTTGCCAAATAAACTAAGGCTTGCATGTGCAGCTTTTTAGCATGGTTTGCACTTTTAATAATCTTCGCTCTGGCAGTGGAGAGTTGAGCTCACTGTGGTGCCGGTGGACATGCTGAAGCATGTTCGTCGTGCTATTTGTGTGTTATCAGTCTTACACGCAATTTTTGTCTCGCTTGTGCTTTTCTCGTTTTCGTTTGTGATTACTGGAAAGCTAAAATGCTGTCACACTGCAGATTTAAGATCGGGCGATGCATCCTCAATTTCAAATTCACTTGCTGTTTCGCGTTGTCAAAACCAAAAACTAACGCATGACGTCGGCGTGAATATGCAGTGACATCTGGCGTCATGAGATCAAATGTGATATTGCACCAGGTTTTATTAAGTAAAATATCTTAAAGTACTCAAAGTACTGATTCATTTCCCACATCAGCCGGTTTAAATCGTGATACACTTACATTGATTTTTAACCTATACGTGATTCATCATTACCGGTACAGTGAGTTATTTTGAAGTGGTAAATGTAAACAGCGCTACGGTGATATTTGCGGTGCCGACGTTTCATGGGATGCAGTATGGCTGTTTTCAATGCAAATTGAATCATCTGAAAAGAGACCATTTAGTGGAAGATGACATGTTCACACAGATCATCCAAGACTTTGGAACTTTCAGATTACAAGAAGCTTTCTTGAGATTGCGACTTGGCAAAAAAAAAAGAGGGTAATTGAGTTCATTGTATTATGAGTTACGGAATAGAGGCTTCTGCTGATATGGGTGCTTTGGAGGCAAGACCCAGGCCTCATCCCTGAATTTAACACTCATACCAGAGCTTGAAAATGAGGTTTACCACAGTGTACAAAATCACTTCGCGGGTGTGGCTACAACCTGTTTTATGATATGTGCTTTAGCTGCTGACTCGACATCATTGCTTAGCCTTACTGCGCACTGCGTTAACCCCAGTTTCACTTAAAAATGTGTACTGTTGCTTGCGAGTCAGGGCCATTCGTCTGGTACAGTCGAGGGTGTAACAGACTGGAATCCGCAGATAACATATATTCAATATATAGAATTTAAAAAATTTAATGGTATAAACTTGGCCTGGGACACTCGTAGTACTTGATGCATTTCAGCTGGCTAATTGAAAGCTTATGGCTGTGTGGGAGGGTCTTCACAGCAGTGACTCAGGTGTGCAGGATGATGGCTTCATCTCTTGAGGTGACTGACACTCCCCACTCCCCCCCAGGATGACCGAGATCGTGACCAAGGTGTCAAAGAAGAAGCTGGGCAAGCATGTGCGGGCCTTGGTGTTCGAGCTCTGCTGCAACGACCTCAACGACGAAGACGTGGAGGTCCCTTATGTCCAATACACCATCCGCTGAGGCGTGGGGGGGCCGGGGGGTGGGAATGGGAGGGCGGGTCAGATTTATAGGAGAAATGGAGTGGTTGGTGCCCGAACCCGCTCGTCAAACTGAGCTGGGTGGGACGAGGGTTTTCCCAGGTGATGACAACAGTGGAGAGAAGCATGTATCTTTTAAGCTGTTTTCTTCCCTGTGCTTACACATTCCCTCAAACTGACACCAGTCACAGAAGCCGTGGATTGAACAGAAACTCCTCTTTAAATTTATCCCAGAATGCAGGAAGCAGCCTTCCGCTTTTACTCGGTGTTCGGAGCAGCAGAGCCCCAAATATTAGTGACAGGAAGTCTTAAAATACATCTTCGTTTTCCATCTCAAACATCGCTGAATTCTGGTAGTAAAGTGGACAGTTCAGCCGTCAGATTTGTCACAGTGCTTAAGTTCTGGTCAAAGTTTAAAACCTGCTGCTCGCAACACATTTTCTGTTTGAGGCCCACCTCAACTTCCTCCCCTCCACCCCTCCATGAGCAGAGGAGTCAGTTGGATCTGTGAATATTTCTTGTCCTATCATCGCTGTTTGGTGCAGGGCTTGGGATGTGGTACACATCGAGTTTTTGTTATTTTATTTTCAGGACCTCCTACCATCCATCTTGTAGAACATGAACCACTTGCGCTTTCTACTTTAACACTCTAAAATGTTAAAATAAAATTAAGGTTTTAGGTTATTTTGTGAGCACTTAGTGTGATTAATAAAGTTGTAAGATGGAGTTTTCTGTGTCCTTTTGGTGTGTTCTTTCATACACACACACACACACACACGTCTGCATGGCTATCTGAATGGGGGACCTTCCATTAATTTCCATGGGGGGAAACCCCTAATCTGCTTACGCCCTTAACCCCAGCACGGCCCTGATCGTAACCAAAAGTAACTGATTGAAATACAGCCACGACTTTTGGCATTTTTACATTTTTTTTTGTTTGCATTCACAGATTTTTATAAAATTGAAGTTGTCCAAACAGGTATCTGAAAATATCCCCAAAAGTAAGGAAGTTTTACCACACCTTGCGGACATTTTGGCTTCCAAATGTGATCTATGCGAACCCCACACATGAACTTCACATAGGTCAGCATCTGCACGCTTGTATCCATCTATTAGTAGCCTTTAGGTACTCCAGGCGAATCTTGTCCACCCCCAAGGCCCAGCCACCATGGAGCTCTTTAACCACCCTGACCACCTCAGCCCTTGTGATGGGCAAGTCCGCCGCAGTCCCCTCTGACCTCATGCCTTCCGATGTCTCGAAGGCGGTGCGCGTAGATGTACCTGAGGCAGGGTTCAGGAGGTCCTCAAAGTATCCCTTCCACCCCAGGTGAGGTCAACAGCACCCCCTCCCCACTGTAAACAGTAGGACCCAGGAGCTACTTCCTCTTCCTGATATTCCGGATGGTTTCCCAGAACCTTTTTGAGGCCGACCGAAAGTCACTTTCCATGGCCTCACCAAACTCCTCCCACGCCTACAAACATAGCCCCCAGGGTCACTGAGGCACACAAATCCCTCCACCACGAAGGTACCAGTTCAAGGAGAGGGTTTTTTTTATCCCTCCACTAAACACCTGCATATTTAAGGTTGAGGTCCAAGATTTTGGGCTTCTATTTATAGAAAAATTCATTGGTGCTGTTATACGAATAGAGGTTCTTATTTATGGACGTTAATTTACAAATCTTTTTTTTTCAAAATATATGTGTGTGACATGGGGTTGGCTCTGTCAAAGAAGGCTCTTAGCTAATCGTGTGGGAGATCTGATCACAGAGTCTAACTGGAAGCCCAAAAACAGCAAGGAACAGCAGACACTTGTGGCAGGAAATGCATGAATCAGCTGCTGCAGACATGTGCACCAGGGGATGGATCTCAGACGTGAGATTATTCCATGAAATGATCGCTGCCCTTTGTTTTGTTACCTTTATTATTCAAGGAATAAACTACCTGATTTTCAAAGGCAGTTTATGGAGGCTGTGATTTGTATAAAAACATACAGCAAGGTTTTGAAATATCAAAAAAACAATGAACTAGAATCAAACCCTACACATTATGCTGGTGTAAAACTTGCTTTTTAAAGAAAAGAAAAATGTTTGTTGAGGTCTTGTGTTATATTCAAGCAGTTAAAAATGCCATCCTCTGCCTGCGATGTGTGTAGTTCTGTGGTTACACTCTGACGCCATTGTTCCTGTTGTACAGGAAGGTCTCTACAGGCCTGTGGCGTGCATGAGATCTTGCAATGCTGGCTACCATTGTAATTAAATGCTATAGTGTCCTCTATGGTTCCCAAATCACCAGGGACAATGTGTGGCTCTTGGATCTACCCTAATATTCCTGTGTTCAATTGCAATGTAAAAGCACATCTTAGTGCCTTGTTTGGACCTCACAGGCATCCTGCTCATTAAAACTTTTCAATTATCAGAGGTCTGGTGTATTAAATGATATTAATCTATGTACATATAATTGGCCATCACTTCTGAATCTTGTTCAGGTTTCTATTCCATATGTAGCAAAACAACAGGAAGCGCTACCTTTTTTTTCTCTTTTTTTACTCGGAGGATGTGGTAAGAGCAGCAAGTGAGAGGAAGAGGTGGAGGAGGGGCGATGTGCATTTGTCTGTAAGTTTTGCCATTTTCCCTTCTTCAGTATGAAATTTAGGCAGAGACCTTAATATTTATGCCTCTCCGGGGGGGTGTCCCCTTCAGAGCCATGAACCTGCGATGAGGCTGACGCGGAGAGATGGAGAAAGACGAGACTACTGCTGATTCGCTTTCCTGGTAAGTGCTGACCCCCCAGCCTTAACGCTTGCATCTGTTTCCCCTGCTGCCCCACTCCTGATTTCCTGCCTGGGGTATGAGCCGTCCACTTAATCTATCAATTTATATTAATTGACGATAACCCCCCCAGCCGCTCTGTTACGCATGGCCAAGCATGGGGAGACAGCCAGATCTGTCTGTCCGCTCCAGCGGAGACCTGGCTCTTCCTGTATTTCTTCCTGATCTCTTCAACATGGCACACTGGCAAATCTATCGCTCTGCACCAGATTAAAGGGCCATCAGACTGTTGGGTCAATTTTACTTTGTTATAACTTATAGGAATCTAAGGAAGCAGTTTGTTGAAGTCGCTTCCTCAGGTCTTGGGTTATGGTTTGTGTCGTATTAGTCAGCTGGTCGTTGCCACTGATTAGTCCCACGATAGTTACAATTTAAACTGGATGCTACTCTGAAGCTTGGAATTTCAATTCACATTTTAAAAATATTTGTGAGGCAATGCTGTAGACATGGTTCCCTCTGAAATGTGGCTTTCATACTGTACACGTGTCATTCCACCTTTTAAACGTGTGCCGGCCCAGATGAACAGAGGAGCCCCTTTAAGACCCCCAGTCTAGTGTACAGGTTCTGAGGGCTGCTGTTGCCCACTCTGACTACTGCTCCTTTCAGGTCTCCGGTGCAGCGAGAGAGACTCTCCACCTGTGCCAACCTGTCAGACTACGCCGGGGTAAGCGGGGACCTGCATGACAGGCGGCTCTGAAATGACATTCCTTGGGAGGGAGGCTGGCAGGCGGTGGGACTGGGGTTTAAACTCCAGGTTGTGTTTCTTCTGTCTGTCTGGGGCCTGTAGAAGAAGAGAAAGCAGGGAACCGGGCCTGAGATCATGACAGCGACCACAGAGGACAAGGTGAACAGCCTGTCTGTCTGTCTCTGTCAGAGCGCCATTCCTGTCTCACCCACAGCCGCCAAACTATACCCGAAAGCAGCCCTCCCCATTTCATTCATTGCTTTGCTTACTAGCCTGTTTGTGGTTTCTAAATAACCGTCATCCCGGAATGGTGTTCTGAAACTCAGTGAAACCGTAAATTTTTTTTGCAACGAAAAAAGTATTTCAGAGACTCTATATGAGCCTTAATAATGATCAACTTATGGCATGCGACTTCCTGCTAACCTACTAACCCAGCCAAAATTCATGGTAAATTTTTCAGTTTGCTACCTTACGCTCGGTGTCTCGCAAACGGAGTTCAGTGTTATAGCACAAGCAGAAATCCAGACTTAAAAGACTTTTGGTCCGCTACACTGAGTTCAATACTGCGGCGTTTGCAAGACACCGGAAAATGGAAAATGATATTGACAGCACTGTAGATGCTTACGCTAAGATTTTATCTGCCTAGCCAGACTGAGGAGGGCACAGTTTGGTGTGTGTGTGTGTGTGGGGGGGGGGGGGGGGGTCTGCATGCATTTTAATGAACTGTGCACAATTCTGATGTGTTCTTAGGAAGGTGGTAGAAGGCTGGTCTGCTGTACTGGCATGTTCCCGTGTTTGTACATAGTCCACAGGTCTAAGTTCTGAATGAGGAGTATTTCTCTCAACCTGTATTAGTGCATGTTTAAGTCTGCGTGTGTGTGTGTGTGTGTGTCTGTGTGCAGCGGAAATTGTGTCAGGGCCACCCACCTCTGCTCTAGCTGTGAAGGCTCAGCCTGACAATCGATTGAGTTGTCGTTTTACTTCTGAAAATATGGTCTCCAGGAAACTCGAGTGGCTTTTGCTCAGGAAACATATTGTAGGTTACACGTTATTTACATGATTTAGCTTGTAGCCAACATTGGCTAATCGAGAAAACAAATACCTTCAAGGGAGAGAAAAGCCAGATCAACCTGTTATTCACAAGAGCCTGACTTCAGGCAGGAAATCTGAGCTCTTTAGAGAAGCGACACCCCACACCCTTTTCTGCTCTTCCTCTCTGTCATGTCTGCTCTGCTGCAAGCAGTTGTGAGATGATAAATTCAGCAGCAGTGACAGCAGGGGACTGGGCCAGCGTCATGCTGGCGGGGTCTGACGGGCCATATGCATCAAGACTCCTTATCTTCAGCCGCTGCTCCGCTCAGAAATGCCAGACAGAAGCTGTTACGCCGGCATTATATTCATCACTATATTACTTTTAAACCCGAACAATGATCGATCTACAAAGTTCCTTATCTTCAGCTCAGGTGTTGTCAGTTCCATCATTGTCACAGTTTTTAGCTTCCTTATGCTTTCTGCTTACACCAGACACTGTTTTCATTTCCAATCTGCTCAAGTTGAGATGCTCTGGAACTGGTGTGCTGCACAGTGATGGATATCGACGGAATGTGGCCCTTTATTCTTGCTTCTTCCTGCTTTGTGAACTATGATGTCACACATTTTTCATGTACAATATTACACATTTCGGTGGATTATCAGTCTGTATCAGAGTGCAGCTAATAAAATAAAGCTGAAGATTGAAATTAAACAATGACGGTAACACTTTACTTAACAGGGCACAAATATAGTGTTACGTTCTTACTTATGTATTAATTAACCACAAACTAAGTATTAGTTATATAATGATCTCTTGTTAATTCATCATTAATGAATCATGAGGCATGTTTTATCTCAAGCAGTTACTATATTTGTTACTATGTCTGTTAATTCTGTAAACCTTTGTGAACTACTGAAGGAGCTACTGAAGTAACAAGTAATGAATAACACAAGTGATATTCTAATTTCATGTTTGTTCGTCATTAGTGAATAGTGATGCATATTTTATCTGAAGTAGCAGCTATATTTGTTCATAATCTGTACTTCAGTAGTCACTGAGTTATTACCAGGTGTTTGTGCCCCATCCAGTAAAGTGTTACCAAAATGATTTTGTTTTTCATAAACAGCCTACAAGGGCTTGCGGCCTGTCAATGCTGGTGGTTAATGCAAGTGGTAAAATGATATGATGCTTAAAGACATACACACTTTATGCAGTATGTCAAATGACGCATTCCATGCTGTGCATGACAGGAAGAAGAGGACGGGCTTGGAAGCCTTGAGCACAGTAAAGATGCCGAGGTCAGTCACAAGCTGGCATTTTAATGTGACAGACCATAGAAGACTTTTATCTTTAACCTGAGATCAGTACGGTCCTGTTTATAGGGCACCGGAGAATGAATTCTCACCTATAACTGCCCATAATGCTATTTTGTGTAGAATGAAATGATACTGACAGGACAACTAATGAAATGTATTTATTATGAATTTATTTTAAGTTTTAACATCCCCCTTGATTTGTCTGAAGTTATAATGTTGTGCCTCAAATCTGTGTGCCCCAGGAGCCCAGTAATAAGAGGGTAAAGCCTGTTGGGAAAGGAAGTGGATTGGCTGGTTTGATGGCACCAGTGAAAACGCCATCATTGAAGCGGCTGGGACAGTCCATTCAGGTAACAGCCCAAGGTCCGTTAGTCTGATCTAAGATTTGGACAGAGGTGGAAAGTTCAGGTCTGGAAAGTAAAAATCCAAACCAAGATTTTGTTTCAACCAACCAGTTGAGTGTAAAGAGTCACAGTCACAGAGAACTCGGCTGGTTGGTTGAAACAAATTTTTGGCCTGGATATTTACTTTCTGAACCTGAACTTTCCACCTCTGCTGATGGCATAATCCAAGGATTCAGGCCCGGCAACTTACTGTCGGGGGGATATTGATGCTCGGTTTTGTCCATGGAACCACTGACGTATCCCTCTCCGTGGCTGGCCAGCGGTCCATCAGCTTCCGGACAGAGGCACGCCCGCTGCCGATGGCCCCCGCGCGGGTGCGGCAAAAGGCCAGCTCCTTCACACGCAGGCGCAACAGCCAGCTGTGGAGCGACACGGTGGAGAACCTCTGCCAGGACCTGAGTGCTCGGGAGATCAAACGGCAGGAGGTGGGCCTGCTGGGGAGGGGGCTCTGGGGGTGTCATGGTCTCTGTGGGCTGGGCTGTCCACATTTTCCTGTGTTCTCCTGTGTCTCATTTCCTTACAGTTTCCCCAAGCTCACTAACATTCCTCCTCTCTGACAGGTCATTTATGAGCTCACTCAAGGAGAGAAACAGCTCATTGAAGACCTCAGCTTAGTAAAAAAGGTTGGTTTCCACCCTAACATATTAACCTGAAGAACTGCTCTGTGTCCATTTCTTTAAATAAGTGCATTATTACTAATACATTATCATGTGCTTACAGGTGTATTATGAGCCTATGCTTAAACTAGACATCATGACAGAGAGTGAACTGGGCCAGATATTTGGAACTTTAGACACTCTAATCCCCATGCATGAAGGTACAAACATGGATTTCTTCAATAGCATAACGTCTTATTGGGTTTTTAACGGCTTACTCATTCGTGTCCCATAATTCACGTCTGTGCAGATCTGTTGACGAAGCTTGAAAACCTCAGAGGCTCAGAAAAGACAGTGGGGGAAGTTGGGCCCACATTGCTTGACTGGGTGAGTGAGATACGCAGCCGAAAGACCCGCAGACAAACAGTGACAGATGATTCTTCTCACTGTAAGAAGCATCTAATCACATCTAACCCTCTGTCCGCTGGCATAGTTTCCTTGTCTGGAGGCCTATGTCACCTACTGCTGCAACCAGGTGGGGGCCAAGGCCCTCCTGGACCAGAAGAAGCAGGATCGTCGTGTGCAGCACTTTCTACAGCTGTGCCAGGAGTCCTCTTTTAGTCGCAAACTGGACCTCTGGAACTTCCTAGACCTTCCCCGCAGCCGCCTGGTCAAGTATCCTCTCCTGCTGAAGGAGATCCAGAAGAACACACCAGCTGAACACCCCGACCTGGACACCATACCGGAGGCGGTGAGTGTGACGACACCAAGACCAATCAGAAACATAACACCCAGGTTTCATATTTCATTGATCTTTAGGAAAGCCATGCTTGGTTTTAAAGTTTCTGCATTTCCATTCGGTGTTACCATAGTAGATGGGTCAATGTTTGGGCAACTCACATCACAGAAGCTTATAATGTATTTGAGTTTATGTACTTTACATGATGATATATGGTTTATACTGGGCATACAATCATTTTAATTTAAAGATAAAAGTGTCATTATATAGGAATAATTGGATTATGTTACTGGATCAGGGGTGGGCAAACTACGGCATAATTATGACTGCATTCATTTGATCTTGTCCTGTAATACCTGGCATTCCACCAGGTGGCGCATTAGGCGCAGTGATACATTGACTTGATTTTGCGGAGCCCAGGCTGCTCTCTGTTATTACTCTGCTGCTGCTCTGAACCCATCTGCAACAATGAGTGGGCCAAAGAAAAGAAAATCGACAGTGAGTGCCGAGTGTTTAATAAGGAATGGACAACTAAATACTTTTTCACTGAAGACCGATCAAAGGCTGTATGTCTTATTTGCCAAGAAATCGTCGTGGTTTTAAAGGAATATAACATCAGCCGTCACTTTTTTCGACTAAGCACGCTAATTACGCTAACAACCAGTCAACGCAAGAACGGAAGGCTACCGCTCAGAGGTTGGCAGCTAGTTTGCAGGCTCTGCAAAACACCTTTATCCGACAAACTGCCATCCAAGAATGAAGCACGAAGGCAAGTTACGTGCTGGCATTCACATTAGCGAAGACTAGCAAGCCTTTCTCCAAAGGGGAGTTTCTCAAAGAGTACATGGTCAAGACAGCAGGTATCTTATGTCCTGAGAGCAAGAATAAATTTGAAAAAATTAGCTTATCATGCAGGATAAGCTATGTAGGCCAGCCTTTGGTAGAAATATTCTGACATTACACTGAAGTGGAGTCCGCAGGAGGTAAGACTAAGCCCATCTCGTGGCATCTGTCTGTCTCCAGATGGACATACTCCAGAGGATGGTGTCGGAGGTAGATCGTAAGACGGGTGAGGCAGAGTGCCAATTCTACAGACAGGGGCTTTCATACTTGGAGGATGGACAGAGACTTCCTGAGATCCAGCACTCCCGGTTTCTTTACTGCCACGGGGAGCTGAAGAACAGCAAAGGCCAAGTAAGGAACATCTTACATATCATGTAAGAACATGAAATATCACATTAGAAACATCACAGTCTATGTAAGAATGCCAAATATCACGGTAAAAAACACCACAATCCCTACAAGAACATCAAACTTCTCACAAGAACACCACAGAACATGTAAACAAAAAAACATTCAGTCCATGTAAGAACACAAGAGAATATGAAAGGACACCAGAGTATATGCTGGAACACAAAAGACTAGATAGAAACACTAAAGATTAGGTAAGAACCCAACTGTCTGTGTAAGAACATTAAAGAGCAAGTACAAACACCTCAAGTCAATTAAGAATATGAAAGAACAGTACAGAAGATGTAAGAGAATGTAATAAGAGTACAGAAGATGTAAGAGCAAGAACAAACAGAAGAGAAGATGTAAGAGAATGTAAAAATAGTGCAGAACATGCAAGAGCAAGAACAAACAGAACAGAAGATGCAAGAGAATGTAAAAAGAGTGCAGAACATGTAAGAGCAAGAACAAATATCACAGAACATTCACGGACACCAAACACCAGATACAGCCTATTAAGGCCACATATTCCATATTCTTCTCCCCTTCTGCCTATGAATCTCCTTCGCTTGTCCCAGTGAAGCTCACCACAGAGACGCTGTCATCCACAGAAGCTGTACGTCTTCCTGTTTGAGCTGGCCTTAGTGCTGACGCGCCCTATGTGTCCCGAGCGAGAGGGTCTGGTCCAGTTTCAGGTGTATCGCCAGCCGCTGCCCGCTGCCCACCTGCTTCTGGAGGACCTTCCTGACGGCGATGGGACTGGAGGGAGCTCCTTCAGAGGGGCTTTCAACTCTGGTAATGAGAAAGTTAGCATGTGGCGGTAATGGGGGCTGATCCACGGTTTAGTTCCGTGTAACTGGTGTGGGTTTAGCTGAAAACCACAGTTAAATGCATTTATGAGAGCAGTTTCCCCTGTTCCACCTCACATCACCGGACCAGCTATCAGGTTTTTACATTCCAGTGCCTTTTATGTACTTAACAGCTCCTCCTTCTGTTTGTTTCGTTATTTTCATTTCCTTTCCCAGCCAAGAACTGCTTCAGAGTGAGCAGCAGAGGGCGCTCTAAAGTCCTGTCTCACAGTCTGCAGGCCAACGACTCCTTCAACAAGCAGCAGTGGATCTCCTGTCTGCGGCAGGCAATCATCCAATCACGCGACAGCCAGTCTGAGACGCTACGGCAGTCGTCAGCTGACCCCGGCCTGTGTCACATTGCTGAGCTTAGCCTGAACTCTGATGTTGAGATGACAGACACGTAGACATCATTCCCCTCACAGTGCTGCTACGTCTCCCCCGTTCTCGGTGGCGTTTCATATTTCACTGTCAGAACTTTCATGCCTTTTTTCTACATCTACATCGTTTTCTGTTTTTCATTGTCTTTGCCTTCCGTTCATCTTAAAACTGCTATTTGTTCTGTTCTCTTGAAAGAATTCGAAAAGACAAAGTCCTCACTGCAAACACCGTGATCCCTATTCCATTAGAAAGAGGTAAAATGAAATGTTTAAGTCCATTCATTTAGTTTTTTTAATTTTTTTTGAGAAAGAGAACAAAACTTCTTGGTACTTTTGTGGAGCCAGTCAGGGTAACGGGAAAAACAGTTATGCTATATTTTTAATGAAGAGAATTATTTCTGTAATTTTGTTTTTGCGTGTGTGATGTGCTTTGAAGCAGGAACCACATATAAGCACACAGCCTGTGCTGTGTGGTAACGTGAGCATGATGACCCCCGAATGTTGCTGTTGACATGTTGCTATGGTTTCAGATCTTCACAGGAAGTGCCAGCCATGTTAGCCCTGTCAGCAGCTGTTCATCACATGCTGTTAGCCTGCTAATTATAACTAGTGCCACAACCAAACTGGCTATTCGGAGAAGTGTTGGCGGTTCGAAACCCTATTTAGGAGGGCTAATATTTTTTGAAATATTTTTCAAAATCCATTTAGTGTCCAGAATTTATGCACACATTTCGTACCTGGTGGCATGATCCAGTGGTGTGGTGTGATGTCCTTGGCCTGGCTGGGGGGGGTGGCTGGTAGCGTGCTTAGTGATCCCAGCTTGGTATATTTAGCCAATGGTTATCAACCAGTTGGTCACCAATGAAATTAAGCATTACCCATGAATCATCTCCTACAATCGCCCTGGAATCTCACCAAGATCGGCCAACTGGTTGGGCACCCCTGGCAGGGACGGATTACGGACCGGGCCAGCGGGGCCGCTGCCCAGGGGCCCTTGGGGTGCAGGGGGCCCGTGGGGCCGCTAGCCCAAAACAATTTGCAACGCTTAACAACAATGTATTTTCGTTTGTCTATTTTAGAGGGCCTACATTCTTTGATCCTCTGCCTACAAGGGCCCCTGACCCTATAGGGAGGGCGTTTGGCTGCCAAGGGCCCTTGAATTGTGGTGGTTGTGCTGGTGGTGGTGGTGGTGGTGGTGGTGGTGGTGGTGGTGGTGGTGGGGGGGGGGGGGGGGCCCTCACGAACGTTTTGCCCAGGGGCCCACACAACCCATAATCCGTCCCTGACCCCTGGGACACAGGCTATGTAATGCCATGGTTGCTGGCCTTCACAAAAGAACATTTCTGAACTTCCCAGTGGCTAGTCTGCATCTGAACTCCTGTGGTACCACTTTACAAAAAGGCTACCCTTTGCCACTTATAAACGGCAGTATCTCATTAATAATAAGAAAACTGTGGTATAACTTGTTTATAATTGTCTAGTAATGATTTATAAAGTGTTACAACTTAATTAATAACCTGCCTATGAACCATTTATAATCCCTTTATAAGGGTAGCCTTATTGTATAGTGGCACCGCCCCCATAAATGTCAAAGTGGTCTGTGTCTTTCTGTTTCAGTCTCTGGGTGTTTCGTCTCTCAGTTCATGTAGTTTTAATTAATTACCTGTCATGAAAATGTCAGGGGGCGCATGAAAGGGGACATACAGCGCACCTGTAGTAGACAGTACATAGTGTAGCTGTTCGTTCACAGTTTTTTTATGTGTATACATTTGTGAACAAGAAGAAGGAATTACGACTGTACATGATATCAGTTTTTTGTGAGTGTATTGAACGAAATATGTACTGAGTAAAGCAAGTATGAGCCACACGAGTACATATAGTCACTTTATTTCCCAGAGAGCTCTGGGACATCTTTAATTGCTCTGGGGTATTTTACCAACAGGGAATCATAATACAAAAAGTCAGGATACAGTGGTCAGGGCAACAATGACAGCATGTTAGCATGTAAGAATGTTATTTCATGGTTAGAGCCATCATGCATTTTTTTGTCTCCTGGAAGTTTAAAATGGAGAGAATGAACTGTCCAGCACTATATAACAGTATTGTAAACTCTTATGCCATTCTCAGCTAATCGGTTAAATATTTTTGCTATAAATTGAAGTAATATGGTTTGTGAATATGAGTGAGTATTCTATTAATAAACAATGTACCATGCATTTTAGATTGAAATGAGTCCGCACGTGTTGCCTTACTGCTGGGCACATTTGTGTGGACGGGGTCCACGAGGCCTGGGAGCTGTCGGAGGGTTACTGGCTGACATTTTCACCCCTTAAGTTTCTATGCACTTGGGGACATGAAGGCAGGGCTGAGTCCGGACCTTCTCATCTAGCTTAGGGCATAACTCCAAAGGCTTCCCAGAGAAGTAGGCCTGATCCTGCTTTGCTCCAACCAGCATCCTGCAGGGGAGAGAGGCAGAGATTAATAACATGTCAGAAAGGACAAAAGTGGAAGTCTGACTATCCTCAGAGTGGAGGCCGACTACTCATACGTGTACATAGACACGTCTACTTGACATTCCCGCGTTCTGGTTTTCTGAGCTCCAGGTCCACAGCTGGGCTTGCAGAGACTCCACTCGCTCCACTCATTCCACTTGCCATGCACTGAAACACATGTAGGCGCAGACTCAGTGTGAGGCCACTAACAGAGAGGAAGTGAGGGGCGGGACTTCCTGGTGCCTCCCTGCTTCCTTCTCACCAAGCCGGTCTCACCTGGATAAGCTTTCTGACCCGTGTGACCATTACAGTCATGTCTCACATTAACTGTATACATATTCATATTTAAACAGCAGGATCTCTGGGCTACGGATCCAACCCTGTGTGCCATGAAGATGGACACATGGCAAAGCAGCCATCGCCTCTCGTGTCAGAGACATGAGTGACTCACTCTCGCACTTGTTGATGTCATAGCAGACCCGGCTCTCCGATATTCCCGGATTTTCGGGACAGGATTTCCCTTCCCAGGCTGTGAACCTGCAGCTCCGCTCCCGCATCTGTCGGCCCGCATATGTCTTACAGGTGATGTTTCTATTCTGTCTTACACATTTGCCCCAGGGTGTCCACGCTGACCACAGGCCATCCACTGAGAGAGAGAGGGGCAGTCAGGCTTTCTGCATCTCCATTCAACACCACATTCTGGCACAATCCAGGGGCAAATTTAAAGGTCATTCCCAAACGAAAAATGAAACAGTGGAACACATCTAAAATGAAAGTATTTGTACGGTTATATAATTGTAAATAAAAGGAGTGTTTCCTAAAAGTATATATGAAAATATATTAAAAAGTTCAACAGTGGTGTTACATTCAGCTTCCAGCTTCACTCAGGTGAAAAGCTCTGCAATAAAGTTACTTTCAGCTGCTTACAGCTTCATTCCAGTGAACAACTCCACAGTGAAGTTATTTTCAGCTGCTTATGTAATTCCAGTGAAGGGCTCTGCAGCGAGTATTGCTCACCTGGGCAGTGCTTACGTGTGTTACAGAGCTCTCTTTCGACAGAATCTCCAGAGCAGTCCTGACCCCCATATTGGGGAGGTGGGGAAGTGCACTGCCGTAGTCTCACTCTCTGCCCCACACCACAGGTCACAGAACATTCTGAGAACTTGCTCCACAGAGTCCAGCCGCCATCCACTGGGGGAGGAGGATTGCACTTTACTCAGGGTGGCAGCACAGTTAGCCTCAGTCAGTAAGAGTGATTACTCAGTCTCACAGTAGTCAGTCAGCCTGATTACTGAGCCTCACGGCCATCAGTCTGATTACCTAGCCTCATAGCAGAATCTCTGTAAGTCTGATTTCCCCGCCTCAATGCAGTCTCAGGCAGTCTGATTACTCAACCTCACAGAAGTCAATCAGTCTGATTTCCCCGCCTCAATGCAGTCTCAGTCAGTCTGATTACTCAACCTCACAGTAGTCAATCAGTCTGATTTCCCCGCCTCAATGCAGTCTCAGTCAGTCTGATTACTCAACCTCACAGTAGTCAATCAGTCTGATTTCCCCGCCTCAATGCAGTCTCAGTCAGTCTGATTACTCAACCTCACAGTAGTCAATCAGTCTGATTTCCCCGCCTCAATGCAGTCTCAGGCAGTCTGATTACTCAACCTCACAGTAGTCAATCAGTCTGATTTCCCCGCCTCAATGCAGTCTCAGGCAGTCTGATTACTCAACCTCACAGAAGTCAATCAGTCTGATTTCCCCGCCTCAATGCAGTCTCAGTCAGTCTGATTACTCAGCCTCACAGCAGTCAGTAAGTCTGATGACCCTGCCTCCTGTTCCTACAGCACTGACATCTCGGATGCTGTCGCTTTCTTACCGGGACAGTTTGGCAGGTTGTCACAGTCCTGCACATCCAAAGATTGGCCAGGACAGGGCATTCCTGGGGGTTTCTCAGAGGGCTCCGGGTTTGTGCAGTTCCTGGTGCGGTGGCGGGTGGGTAGTGCCATGCTGTATGTCAGACAGCTCCTGCTGCAGTGCATCCATGGGCTCCACTCTGCCCAGGCTCCGTGGACTGGGTATTGGGCAGAGGGCCACCACAGATGGAGAGTGAAAAGATAAAATATAAACCAAGATCAGGGTGATAATGAGACGCCGTGTCGGTGGACTGGTGACGCGCATCTTCCTGTTGCATTTAGACAGCTGGAGATTCTCCTGACCTGGACACGTTCCTGTGTCACATTCCTCAGTCATAGTATCTTCTCCCTCACAGTTGCCCCCGCAGATCGGGCGGGGGTTGGCGCACATCCTCCTACGGCTCCTGCTTCCTTTCCGGCAGGTCACAGAACAGGCTCCCCACTTGCCCCATTCTGTCCAGCCCCCAGACTCTGTGTGGGGTGAGATGGGAGGCATTTTGGAGTTATTAAAATTTTCTGTAGTCGGTATTCACGCAATTCATTTTCATATCAAAGACAAGGGCCTTATCTGGACCGGAAAGTCATGGTTCGAATGCAGTGTGTGGCAGAGTAGTCACACCTGTGTTGGATCCTTGAGCAAGGTCCTTTACCCCTGAAATGCTCCAAAGGTGCTGGATAAATAGCTGCCCCAAGCTTTGCTCTCACCACTGTATGTGTGTGTGTGTGTCTCAAAGAAGAGCATGATGGGATATGTGAAAACTATCGCATTCCAAAGCACTTGTACAAATGGCAAATGGAGCTTCATTTCAAGTCTGACCCAGCTGTCAGCTTGAAAATCTCCAACGTCACCCAATGCTGTGTTAGTTGAACTGTGTCGGGTCATCCACCATACGTGGGCAGCAGGCTTGGTCTTCACAAGACTGAGTCTGCAGGTTCCCCAGGGCCTCCGTGTCCTCGCAGTCACCCAGCCCATAGCAGAAGCGTCTCCTCTGCCGTACACCCTCCTGGCAGGACACGGTGCAGTGACTCCACTCGCTCCACTCGGACCATGAGGCGGGCCTGGGTGCAAGGAGAGAGAGGTGGGGTAGGTGTGGGGTGGACGCCACCCGGAGAGGTGGCGTGCAGGTATGGCACGGTGCAGATCTGAGCACCAGCCTTACCGGCAGGAGCGGCACTTCCCGTGATCATCCTGGAAGCCATAACGGGGGTTTAGACAGCAGTCGTCCTGCGACACGCGGCCGAGCAGCGAGCTGCAACTCCCGGATTCCACTCCGAAGTTAGAGAAACACTCCACCATCTGGCGCTGAGGTGTAGTGCCCCCTACAGTCAGGAGATCACAATTGCAACGCTGAGTAGTGCTAATATACAATCTAGGATGCCGACGAGCTGGTACAAATACTGGTGTACAGGGGTGCTGCCGGATATTTTACACGCCATGAAAGCATATCATATTGGGCCCCTAACCCAGAGCAATGCAATTATGTCACTCAGAGGCCCTTTTTAATCATCTTACCTCCCCCCCTTTACAGCACCCGTGCTGGTGGAGGTGCTCCCCTCCACCCTGCAATGACCTGACTGAAGCTCATACTAACCGATGTGAAGGAGGAACGGTACCAACCGGACTCAGTTAATCCCAGAAGGAGTACACATCTAACTGGGCAACAGCAGCAAACAAACCACGATGCTCACACACCCGTAAGATGGCGAGAGGAGGTTCTGACCTGAAATCCGGGCCGATAGCAGCACTGTTTGTACTACCCACAGCAGCATGAGGGTCCCTGCAGTTTCCTCTCGAGGTATCTACACTTGTGGCTGCTTTGCTCCACTCGGTCTCACTCGGGGCCTCCCTCCTGGGCACCTCCTTTTCATACCACAGATCCTCCTCCTGCTCTCTTCCTTCTACACTCGCTCCCACCCACACATCCAGGGCTCAGGGTTGATGAACTGTGTGATCTGGCCCTTGACTGCCCTTCTCAGAAACCCCTGCTGCCTTTCCCTGACCCTTCCTATCTAACTGATAAATGGGTTGTCTCCTTATAAAATATTCGGGGGTTGGGTCAATGGTTTTATGGGAAATTTTGGGGAGGAAAACATTCCTGTTATATGAGAAAACAAACTGCATTCTAACTGCCCCCCCCCCACCACCCATGCAAACAAAAAGCAACCACTGAGCTTTCTAATTCCTATAGATTACTTGTATTTAGAAATGTACATATGTGACAGGTCAAAGTATTGGGTATTGCTTTTCATACAAAGGCGTATACCTAATTACTTTAATTAGGATTTATTGGTCTGATAGCTTTTAGATTGGGGGCTGTCATATAAGAGCGGGGGAGAACTCGTTCAGGAGGCACATTCTGAGGACCTGTACGTGGTACCGGGTAGTTCAGTTTCCACTGCGTGGGCAAAGGCAATGTTGTCCGTCATTAAGCGCACCTGGCTTGTGCTGCATAGGAGGTATATCGGTCGCCGCGTGCCTCCGTTTTGCAGTATCGGTGTTCGCTGAGTGATCAAGCTCGTGGAGCTTAGTGTCCCCTTCCCTCTGCTTTCAGGACAGTGGTTTCAGGGTATTGGCTCGGCTGCATATGGCAACAGCAGTGATTGTTGTTTCCTTGGTTTCCATCTTGCAATCCCTTGTAATCTCCACAATTATTGGCACCCCTTGTAAATATTTGTAAAAAGGGTTAGAAAAAATCTACCTTTCAGTGAAGTAGCTTCAACTCACACTGAAAAAGATTTGAAAAATCCAACCTTTGTTTGAAATAAATTTATTCAAAGAAAAAGCAAATTCTTCATTAAGAAATAATTATTTTTAACAAAAACAGATGTACCACAATTATTGGCAGCCCTGGAAATTACAGTGAACACAATGTAACTGAAGCATGTTTCCCCTGTAAATTGTACATCTTTGAGTTGATTGGAGTGAAAACGAACCTTCAAGCTGTCATCCATGACTTCCTGATTAACTGGGATACACTCATGACGTGACACAGAGGCCAAATTCCTTTAGTCATCCATCAACATGGCAAAGATAAGAGAACATATAAACCAAATGAGGGAGAAGTGTGTTGAGCTTCATAAGTCAGGGAATGGGAATGAAAAATAGCTATTTGCCTGAAAATGCCCATTTCTACTGTCAGGGAAATAATAAAAACTGGAACTGTTACAAACCTGCCTGGAAGAGGACCCAAGTTTAATTTCCATCCAACTACTGTACAGCGATGAAGATTGTAAGAGAGGCAAAAAATCCCCAAGGATCTCTGGTGGTGAATTACAAGACAAAGTAAAATCTTGGGGTTACCACGTCTCCGAAAAAACCATCAGACACCACATTCATTCTAACGGATTATTTGGATAGTATGCAAGAAAAAAGCTGTTTTTGTCAGTTAACCACAAACGTAAACACCTGGAGTTTGTGAAAGACTATTACAACTTTTACTGGAACCAAAATTCAATAGTCTGATGAAACAAAAATTGAACTTTTTGGTAATAAACATTGAAGGTAGGTTTGGTGTAAAAAGAAAGATGGCTGCAGTAAAAAGAACTAAAATATGGTGGAGGTTCTGAGATGTGAGACTGTTTTTCCTTCAAAGGCCCTGGAAGCCTTGTTTTGATACATGACATTATGGACTCCATGAAATATTATAGATAAAAATTTTGCTGCCTGTGCCAAGAAACTAAAATTGGGTCACTACTGAGTCTTCAAGCAGGACAATGATCCTAAGCACATGTCCAAATCAACACGAAAATAATTAGCTGATCACAAAATCAACTGTATCAACGGGGTGGGGGTGGCTTGGCAATGGTAAAAATTGTCGAGCTGGGAGTGGGATACTGATGCTAGAATTAAATTTCCTGTAAGTCCTATACAAGTATTACCTCACAGTTGATGTGTTGCCAACCTCTGCTTTAGTTATTTGTCAGTTACTGTTATGTGTATGTGTATATGTGTCTTCTAAACCATAATATAAATGACCTACTTACAGTCCTAACAAGGATAAATGGCTGGAGGCAGATGCAAAACAAAATCACCTGCATAACTTAGAAAGTGAGCAGTTTGTGGTTTGAAAACCTTTCAGAAAACACTAGTGGTCAGGTCTGAATGAAGATTTTAGCAGGTAACAGGAATGGGCAACCGGATAGGAGAAAGGGGGAAATGACTCATCCCAGTCTGGTAAACAAAAAGTCAGTCCGGTGATCTTAAGTGGGTGCATCCTTCTCCCCAGTTTAACAAAACGAACAGTATTCAGGGAAGGTCTGCAACAGAGATTTTTTTAGATGTACATTTCTGCAAGCCAAACACTGTGACACTCAGGAGGAGTTTACGAGAGAACAGCACCCCGAAGACTACGGAAAATGGGCACCCAGCATAGGAATTTATGTGTAAATATTACAATTAATGTAATACCATAAAATATATAATAAATATAGGAAATTAACACATGTACAATGAATCCGATGAGGAACAGGCATTCATTTCCCAAATTATCTGTAGGTGGCTAAGTACAGTCAGGGAGAGCAGGGGATTATGGGATTTACCTTCCTGTCGAAGACTCACGGGCATGAGGGGAGAAGACAACTGCAGAAACTCAGGTGAAGAGATATTTACCAGCATAGCAAAAGCTACTGCTGCATTCCAGTGTTATTACTTAATCTGTGATAGGACAGAGAAAGCCGGAGCATGTTTAAACCCGTGTAATACACTGACCTTCACAATGACTTGCGGTACTACAGTCACCTCACCTCAAGGTAGGGATTCCATTTCAGCTTAAAATTTCACCGTAGCCTTGTGTCCTAGTATCGTGTGTATTTATATTCTGTTTCTTAAATATAAAAGATATGACCAAAACTAACGGAACACTGCATCTATTCTGATGTCTCAATCGCAGTTGGCTAACCTGGTAAAACATGGGGCATCGATCTGATTTATTAAAAATTTGTGTTTCTTCATTACAAAGAAACTGACATTCCATCGATCCACTGGTAAAACATCTGAGGTACCTCTTTGAAGCTTGTCGGGAATTTGGCGTGTTAAACATGTTAATGAGTGATGATCAAGTTTACCTCCTTCTTGACTCCTATCAGGAGAGAAGATAAGATAGTTGGGGGTTTCCCATGTCTTGAAGGATTGCAGCACTGGCTATCACAAATGTTCCAGGTTGAAAGAAGAAGGTTATGTCAGGGACTGGCATCACTGCCATAGAGAACTCATGCCAGGCCTTATGCCATTCCTTGGTCATCCACAGTCACCTGCAGGAGGAGGTGGACATCTGTGTTCTACACCTCCCTCATGGGACTCCTGCTGGTTGCGGGCAACAAAGTACTACAGTACCCCATGCAGTGCTGCTGTAACCCTCACGGTCTGGAGCTTCTAATCTGCTCACATTTTGTTGTATTAAAGAAATTTCGGTAGCACTTTACTTGAGGCGGCACAAATAATGTAGTAGATACATTCTTACTTAATGCATCAGTTAACCAGAAAGTGTTAGTCATGTGTTGATCCCATGTTTATTCATCATTAAACAGTCAGAAGGGTTCATGTTTTTCCTGAAGTCACTATATATGTTCCTGACTTGTGAAGTACACACTATATATGTACTTCAATAGTGACTGAGTCAATAAGTTACTTGTGCTCCTCCAAGTAAAGTGTTACCAAGATTTTTGCCTCAAAAGTCTGCTACAAAATCTTTTGATTCATGCAAAAAGTAAGACTGATGAGAGCTTCATAGTCTTTCTACTTCAGTACAATAAAATTGTGTTGCCATTTATTCTGCAGAAGTTGTAAAACAATAATAGGAATGGAAAATAGAAACACATTAATTTAAGATGAAGAAAGTGAAACAGGTAGTTCCAAATAAAGTGCAGGCAATGGAGACAGCAGCGTATGTGTAAGTCAATATATAGAAAGTGGAATTATACCCAAGGTAGAGTTATTAAATATAAAGTATAAAGAGACAGTGGGAAAGCAATACAAAAAGTGGACAGGAACTACAGTGGTTCCCAGAGAGTGTTTCCTAAAAGCATAGTTTGTAACTGCCATAGCATCTTAGTTGGATACATTTAACTGAATGGGTCCAACTATGTAAGTGGCCAATGTGAGCTTTTAGGAAACACATTCCGAGTCAAGATGGCCCAGGAACTCAGAGCTAAGTCCTTAACTTTGGTGGAAGGGCACCTACTGGTATTTGATGTGTGCATGAGGGTACAGTCAAGGGGGGAGAAGAATGAAAAGCATGGAGCTGAACACACAGCCTGGTTCAGGATTAGAGTGGATGAGATGTGTGTTATAATCCTGACACTCCTTGGTCTGCTGGTAAGAAAATTCAACACCCAGGAGCTGAGATAAGTGTTCAGGCCTAATTACTTCTTAGTTTATGGGTTACACTCAATATAAACATGTATTTGAAATAGCACAGAGTTCCTGCTCCGTACTGGGAGAACCGAATTGAGAAACACTGCAATAGACCATATCCCTTTTCCTTCTTTAGTGTTTGTAATAGTTTTTATATTATATTATATTATATTATATTATATTATATTATATTATATTATATTATATTATATTATATTATATTATATTATATTATATTATATATTTTTTGGCTGCTCTGGGTCGTTTCTTTCTTCACTGTCTCTCTTTGTCTCCTTGCAGTGTTACCTCAGCTCTATAAATCAGTGTTTGCCTCACACACACACAGTGTGAGAGACTACTGCTTAACCAAGGCCTTTGTTCAGGAAATGGCTTCCATGAAAGAACCACAACTAACGATAGGTAGGTTCTTCCCTATTGTGTCATGTTCTCAGAACCTCTTGAAAATCAACCCGCCACGTTAATTGACTCTGCATACTCATTCCTGTATCAAAGCATTTACTCGGGTCTTGTCTGACCTATGGGACCCCACTGAAATATGTGCCTAACTTCCATGGCTACAGGTGAGTGCTTGAATTTCACGGGATGTCATTAAACTTTCTGTCACGCAACAGATGTGAGGGTTATGATGTTCAGTTAGCTGTTGTAAATGGATTCTGCCTAGTCATGACCAAATGAAGCCTCTTAAACATTTTTCTGTATTTTTTGACCCCACTAGATGCTGTCCTTGGTTTGCATTGGGACATGTGTTGAGTCCTTTTTTTAAATAGAGAGCACAATCTAGTGGGATCAAAAAATACAGCAAATGGTTCATGAAACTCCATTTGGCAATCACTAATTCTGACTATTCTCATTCATGCTAACAACTAATCAAGCCCTTAGCTTAAAAACTGTCATGGAGTCTAACTCTTAGAACCATAACATGAACCTTAGCAAGAGGAAATTGGCTGTTCTTGTTCCTCAGTCAGCAGGATGCACAGGAGTTTCTCCGTTTCCTGTTGGACAGACTGCACTCCGAGATTGGCGCCCAGCACATGGCAGGACAGCGCCCCCTAGGGTGTACTCTGTGCGCTTTAAGCTTAGGTACTGAGACGAGATGCTTCTTGGACTTCCTATCACCAATTCTGGTTTTATTGACATGTCTTTTTTTTCAGAATTGAGGAAGAAGCTGCCATTATGTGGGACAAATACCTTGAGAATGATGACAGTATGATTGTAGGTGAGTTTGTTTTCCATTCACATTTAGGAGATCGTAATCAGTTTCTCGCAGACAGTCACTTTTTGGCACAACACCTGTTAGCAAGTACTCGGCAGTGGAAAGAGAGTTATGGTGGTAAGTGTAATCAACACTCTTTACTAAATATAATGTAACTATATGGTACTTATCTTCTTCGTCTTCATAAAACAATTATTTCGATCGACAAATAATAGTAGCTTATGGTTTGGTTATGTTTAACAAACGAAATACAGATGTTATCATCATAGTAATCGTGTTAGGTGTATTTTTTTGTGATTTTACATAATTGCGTTAGCATTATCGTTAGGTAACAAATGTTAATTGTTAAGAGTGCAGTACGTCCTGTCTACAGTATAAACTTTGTAATTTATCACGGGATGCTGAAACGGTGTACAGCTATATCAATAACGGAAAATTATAATTCATTCACCTGTGCGGCCTTCTTGAGACATGTATCTGAAGGTTGTTTTGGTAAAATGTTTTATTTTCCTTGCTGATTACAGCATCCCACCTATTTCAGAATTGACACACCAGCGCCTGTACTGGTGCAGCAAGATGGTGTGTACAGGTGCCCGTGCTGCCTGTTCGCTTCTTCACAGCAGCACAGCATACATATTCACCTGAAAAATCATCTGAAATTAGCAGTGCGACATGGAGGTACATTAATGTTTTGAAATACTTGAAAATACTATGTTGTTATTTAGACCATCCAGTTCTGTATTTTACATTCATTTTAATGTTCACATTTAATTATCTGTCTTAATGTTTTGTCTAATCTTGACAGAATCTTATGCAAATGCAGCATGCCCTGCAGAGAAAGTCATGATTTCCACTGCATTACTTGTGAAAAAACAATTGTGAAGAGGGAACAGTTTATTAACCGTTTAAAAAATTGCAGTAGTACTCCACAACTTTCTGCTGCAGTTACCGAGGCACCTGCAGATCCTTTGATTACTCAAGCATCCATAGATGTTCCAGAGACACCGACACCATGTGCTTTGGTTGCCCAAGCATCCATGTATGTTCCAGTGTCCCGACAACGTGTGACACGTATCACTGACATATAATCTCTAATACTTTTTTATAATAATTGCACACACACAGAATGTGTCTACCAAACAGATACCAAACATTCAGGGAAACAGTTCAAGCATTCAGATACCATTCAGTTACCAGTACCTGTGTGTAATTGTTATGCTTATGTCAGGGTCGCGGGTGTAGCGACGGGCTGGCTGGCAGGAGGGATCAGGCAGGGATGAGGCAGGCAGGCGGAAGAAGGGGAAAACTGGGGATTTATTCGGGAGACCAGGGAAACAGCGACAAGGAAACATCGGACCTCAACCAACATCATTGACGGACAACAAGGCAGGGCAAGACAAGACTGGGCGAAAATAATAGGACACAGCTGGGCAAGATCGGGGAAGCACACATGGATAATCAGGGGGTGTGGCACACACGAGGATCGGACGAGCCGGGCGTGACAGCTGTATTCATATAGTTGTCAGATTTGATGCTGCAGGACATATTTCTGGATGTTGTCCTTTCTGAAGGAGATGCTGCAATCTTAAACCTTGCCCTGGCGTGCTCATGCTTTCGTGAAATTGTTCAGAGGGAATCCTTTAGGAGGCAGGCTCATTTTCTCTGGCTTGATAGTGACTGTTAAGAGTGTTTTAATGCAACAGTTTTTGTGCATTTTGATAATCCATTTGTTAAACATTATCTCCATCTACTAGAAAGTTTGTGATACATAGGTATCTCAGACTGGAGTAAATTTACAGATTGGTACAGAAGACAGTTCTACAGAATGTACACACTGGACACCTGCACGGGATGCAAAGTACTGTTTAAAAAGTACATATCAGGTGAGCAGAGAATAAAATGTTTCAACTTATTTTCAGTACTTAATTTTAAATTCATTGATTATTCTAATTCTGTGCTCTTTTTTAACCATATTGTGATACCTAGGCTACTTTGGCAAAAAGAGGGAGGTGATTGCATTTTATTCTGACAACAGCCACGCAGGTTTTTGCAGCTACTTGTGCAAAACTTTTGCATAAATATAGGTACATCAAACACATGTAGACATGTAAAAATGTCAAGAGTAATTTATATATGTTGTGGTTTGTTTATATCAAGAGATTTAATTTGTGCAGGATCTTTTGGTTTTACTTTTTTGTATTTTCCTTATATATTTCTTTATATATTTTTCTTATATATCTGTGGTAAATCTTTTTTTTTTGGAACTCATTCCTTGATTTCCATTTCCTTAAGGTATAGGTTTGTAGAAATTGTTTTATTCAAGTTATTTTTATTTATTATGTATTATCACCAAAATGATTTCATTTGTCATTGGCAATTTAGTTTAATAGTTACACTGAGCACAGTGAGAGGTACCCATGAGCAAAGTATCATCCACATCTGCTGCTCTCTGGCGGCCACGTGAAGCCGCCCACCGCTTTACTGGGTTAAACGGAGAAGATGGATTTCAGTACTGTACTGTATGTTCACCACAATCACAAATCACTTTCACTTCACTTTCAAGCAGGTTAGAGATTTGAACATGTTTTAAATTATTATGTTTATTATGGTCATTAGATATGTATTGCTTTTATTTATTTGGTAAATAAAATATATACTTTACTAATTGGTTATAAGTGTTCTTAAAAAGCGGTGTTGCACAGGAATTAGTGTTGTTCAATGATGTGCAATTACATTATGCAAATACAAAACCATACAATAAAGCACTTCAACAGCAAAAGTTGTTGACCAAAAAAAACAAATACAAATAAATTCAAAGTTACATTAAGTGTTGGGATAAATTAAAATCATTATAATGTAGTATATGTCATTAAACTAATCATTACGAAGAGACATGAGATGTGATGTGTAAGTAATCATTGGCAAAGCAAGTGCGATGATCCGCTGTAATGTTTAACGTTAGACAAAAACGGAGCAATAAAGTAACGTATTTAGAAGAACATCTAAATCCATCACATATAACAGTAAATGACAACAAAATGAAAGGTGTTTAGCGACGCAAGTGTTACTAATCTTCACGGAGCAGGACGATGCGGAAGTACATAGAGGAAATGGTCAACGAGTCAGATCTGAGAGACAGTGTAGTTTCTGACCAATCAGAAATGAGTGGGCCGGGCTGGCCGTGGGCCTGGCTGTCTCGCAACCTGCAATGAGGCACTCCTGGTACTGCTCTGCTTCCATTGGTTAATATCTCTTGTCATTTATAGGATACGGCAAATCTATTGGCTAAAGTGAGCGGTAGTGGGCGGGCCGATTAGTGTGGAGGAGTCGAACAGGATAGACTGAAAGCGGAGAGCGCCGAGACAAAACAAACGGTAAAGTAACTTATTTATACTTTACCTCACCGTTTGACTCACGAAAAAAGCGTAAATCATAATTTTATTGAGGGAATTTTACTAGTTAAATGCTGTTGTTGGATCGAGTCATGGCCCAGGGCTGATTAGTACTTTTTGTCCGCTTTTTGAGTGTAGTAATGGCCGATTAAAATCTCCGGTTTCCAATCGCGAATGCAGTGCATCATACCGCCGCGACTTGTGTTGAAGAGAAATATATATATATCCCAATATATATAATGGTACATACATATATATCATCGCGACCCCCTAGCTAGGCGTTAGCAGCTTTTCGGTCCCGTATGCAGCTTAACAGTAATTAAGCGACGTTAGTTTTGTTATTGCGACGGGGAGAATACTAACCAGCTGGTAAAATGGTATGGGTCTGTTAATTAGTTATCCGGTTAGTCCTTCCCTCTGGAGTAGTCACCTACGTGGCGCTTAGTTCTCCTAGTTAGCCTGGTTATCGGCCGTAAAGCCGGAGCTATTTATTCCGTACCAATGTTTCGACGAGAAAGCGAGATGTTAAAGATGGGAGTCTGTTGTTTTTCGGTGTTTAATTAAATAAAATAAAACTTTGGGGCGTTTCGGGGACGGCGGGGGCCCTAACGGTGGTTTTGGTTCTCGATTCGGTTGTCTTTTTTATTATATGAACAATGTCAGATATGCCGTGTAACCGCTTTACACTTAGAATGAACATCTTCATTTTCAAACTTTATCCAGGGTCCATGTCGTATATTTTGTAAATCGTTATATTAATGGAGATAATTTGACGGTAAACCCCCTACTTCCGGTCGGGCCTCACTTCCGCATCTGTACTTCCGGGGGAGTCTTTGACGCCGGACTGGCCCTTTTCCACTATGTGTTGTTGAACTATGACTAGTTTTGTTGGGCCGTAAGCAGTCGGGATTTTCTGTGTCGCACTGTCACCGGGTTATTTGTATTCTCCAAATACTACTCCAAGTACTAGGCCGTAATAAGAATAATTATTTAATTAATATTATAAATATTTGTGTGTACTATAAATAATTGTGTGAAATATCCTAACGTAGATAATACCATTTAAATATTGCTTTTAGCTTTGTGAACAGAGGTCATAATCTGTAATCTTCCACTCTGTTGCAGTGGCCTGCTTGTTAAAAATTATGCCTTATGTATATATAAGGCATATATGTATTATATGTGTATGTATGTATGTATGTATGTATGTATGTATGTATGTGTGTGTATGTATGTGTATGTGTGTGTGTATGTATGTATGTATATGTGTATGTGTGTGTGTATGTGTATGTGTGTGTATGTGTGTGTGTATGTGTATGTGTGTGTATGTGTGTGTGTATATGTATGTGTGTGTATGTGTGTGTGTATGTGTATGTATGTATGTGTGTGTGTATATGTATGTATGTGTATGTGTGTATGTATATATACAGAAACAGACCTAAGTTCATTTAAATATGCAAAACATACTGTGCTTTCCTTACAATATTCTTTCCTGGTGCAGAAAGATGTTATCCCTTCAGGAATTTCAGCATAATTTTCTTTCTCCTTTTTGCATGAATTCTTTGAGCCTGTTTCTTCAGACGTGGTACAAAAATCTCTGTATGAAGTGCATTGGTCATACTATGTGGTTGTATTTCAGTAACCCAGTGAGGCTTCGAACTTTTGACTCGCATTTCTCCCCTTTGGTGTGGTTGCTTTGACACTTGTCTCATTTGGGTGTAAGTTCTAAGATGATGGGCAAACTGATTGTAAAGAAATTTCACATATGACCTTGGTGTTTCTGTTAACAGATGGTCAAACACAGGATTTGAACACATTAGTTAAATATCATATTCAATGCATGTACTAAGGCATGAAGCTGAAGAATAAAAATTATTCATAGTAAAGCAATTAAAAACAAGACTATAACAGGTCTGACCTTGTCTGTCTCATTTTTCTGATTTGCAGATGGCTGCCATTCGGAAAAAATTAGTGATTGTGGGAGATGGAGCCTGTGGTAAGACCTGTCTGCTCATTGTCTTCAGCAAAGACCAGTTTCCAGAGGTATACGTCCCCACCGTCTTCGAGAATTATGTTGCAGATATAGAGGTGGACGGCAAGCAGGTAAGTGTCAGTAGGTTCTCTTTTCAATCTTTTGAGGTTTGTTGTTGTTTGCAAGCTCCTGTGTCGAGTCATGTTCTGTTTGAGAATTCTATAGTATTACCATGAAATGACTGTATATCTGAAATTCCCCTTAATGTTGCATGTTTGTCTTGTAACTTGGTGGTTCTTTATTTGTGTTATTTATCATTCTGTGTTTTTGTTGCTCTTTTGAGGTACATTGCATTCTACGAACTTTTATATGCACATTTTCACTTGTTTCCCATGTAGTTTTTTGATTGTGCTTCTTTATGCTCAGTGCACTGTTTCTTGTTGATTGCTGTTCCCCACTTTGCCTGTCCTTGCTGTGGGCGTGTGTGTGACGTAGTAAACAGATCAGTTTAAATTTCAGAGATCAATTTTGTTTTGAAGTCTGTTAAAACTTCCCTAGCTATTGAAAGTTGGCACCATTAGATTGACCTGAGCTCAGTCTGTGTTTCTGTATTTCTGTCTTGTAAGATATGACATGGAAGTTGGTTCTGGCTTTTTTCGTCATTTGTTCAGGTGGAGCTCGCTTTGTGGGACACTGCTGGGCAGGAGGACTATGACAGGCTGAGGCCTCTGTCCTATCCGGATACAGACGTGATCCTAATGTGCTTCTCCATAGACAGCCCCGACAGCTTGGGTAGAGCTCTTTCATCAGGCAATGTTCACTATGCAATGGGAGATGCACGGTCTCATGTTCCCGATGTGTGTCCCGCTTAACAGAGAACATCCCAGAGAAGTGGACCCCTGAGGTGAAGCACTTCTGTCCCAATGTGCCCATCATCCTCGTGGGTAACAAGAAGGATCTACGCAACGACGAGCTCACGCGTAGGGAGCTTGCCAAGATGAAACAGGTACCAGGATCAAGCTAGTAGGAATACCTCAGCTGTTGTGCCCATGAGTGATTACTTTATCCCTGTTGAAATGATAAAATAACTAGCTAGGTAAAAAGATTTTGTTTGAGTAAAAACATGAATTGAACAAACCTCAATGGTCTGAGGAATGTGGTTCAACATGGAAGTCAGCTAGAAATTGAAGCTCCACTGGAATGTTGCTTGGCAACCTGGTTTTTACAAGAAAATAATGTAGTTTATTGCACTATGATTGAGACCGGAGCCACCCTGAGATGCCTTGAGGTCTGTAGGTAATACAGGGACGGGCATTGTGGTCCCTGAGCAGCAGAATGGAGGTGAATAACACCATGAGGATGGCACCTCCTTGGGAGTTTTGAAATGGATGAGTGAGTCAAAGTAATTACAGGAAAGGTACTGATCACCCTGCAGCCATTTGAATGCATTGTCTTGCTTTCCAGTGGCAGCAGAAGTAATGGCTGAATTGTACTGGGTGGCTGTGTCCTTCCAGAATGCAGTATGCTGCCCTCTGCTGCAGTCCTACTGTCAGCAGTCATATCAGCAGTGGTTATTTCTTGTAGTCTTGGTGTTGCCCCCGCATTTTAGCTTCTCCTTAGGTCTAAAGAGGAGGACTGTCCCACATATTCTTTTCGCTACCAATGCAGGACTCTTTGTGGTCACAACATGGTTCTCAGATCTTTTTAAAATCATCTCTTCAGGAGCCAGTGAAACCTGAGGAGGGGCGAGATATGGCAAATCGCATCAATGCCTTCGGCTACCTAGAATGCTCAGCCAAGACAAAGGATGGCGTCCGGGAGGTGTTCGAGATGGCCACCAGGGCGGCGCTACAGGCCAAGAAGCGCGGCAAGAAGAGCGCCTGCCTCCTGCTATAGAGTGTTGAGGGAGGCTAGGGAAGGGGCTGAAGGAGTCTTAGCAGGCCAAGGATAACTGAGAGAAAAAAATGAGGGAACTTACACCAAACAGGCCAAGTAGTAAAAATGGAGGTCATTGTAACAGGCTAAAGTAGGCGTTAAAAGTTTTATATTCAAAGGGATGATTGACTTCATTTGTTCTTATTTTGACCAAAAAACTGTTTAGTACAAGCTACCTTAAAGAAGGCTCAAGACTTGTCTAATCCTTGTTTATGCTGGACTTTTAAGTCTATATATATATATATATATCCACACCTTTTTTGTACATTTTCTGTTTCCAGCCTTCAGCACCTCTTTCATACACTAGCTTCTTTTGTTGTGATCCCCACACATGATCTGTTACTGATCCAGAGGCTCCGGTCCACTATGAGAGTATGTGAACATGTGAGATGTTAGTGTGTGTTCCCACAATCTCTCCATCTCCCTGGAGTTCCGTGTGCACCAGCATTGGCCTGCGTCACATCTTCAGATCCTGTTTCGGTCTGTGGGCATGCATCTGAGCTGCTGGTTCCTACCAGTCTTCCTGACTAGTGTCTGATTTTAAAAATTCAAAGGACTGTGTTATTTTTTTATGGTTCCATAAACATTCCTAGGACCTCCTGTTCACTCCTTTTACGTTGACGTACCTCTTCTTTCCCCCCTCATTGGTTACTATTGATGCCAGTTATCTCTGGAAATAAAATAGGTGCAGCTCAATATTTAAACCACCAGCTGTTTTTAATTTTAAATATCTGAATTTTTAATTTCCATATAAAGATACATTAAATAACCTGAATTTAGCTTTTTTTGTATGTGCGTTTTTATATGCTTGTCAGATGTAGATGTTTAAATTAACTGCTTTGTTCTGTCACTAGGGTGGAATGAAAGCAGCAGTGCTTACACTATATGTTCGGATTTTGAAAAGGGGCGTGGTTTCGTGATGGGTTGTGTAAAATTCCACCCTCTCCGTCTTTCTCTGTTCACCCCATCTTTTGTGGTCTTTTGCAGCGTTGTTATGGTAACTTATTACTCAAATGTATTAGTGTTGTCTGTTTGTTCTGCCCGCTCTTGTACTGTATATTTAATCCTATGTGAAATTCTATTGGCTCCAATCAATTACTCCTCCTTATCACAAAATAAAATGTGAAAAGGAGATAAAATGGAATAATGACATATTTTCAAAAATAGGTCTTAAAATATTGTTTGAGAACCCAAAAAGGAGAGACCTTGATGCAGCTCTTTTTGTAAAATGCATCTTGGAATTTTCTCTGTACTTTAAAAAAAATAAATAGTTTTTAGGGTAAATGACTTTTGTGTTGTTCAGTTTGAATTAAAGGCACCTAACGTGATATTAGGATTTTACCCAAAATATGTGATATTTAATTGACAAAAAATTGTTTTTCCTGTTGGTGGCTTACACAATGCGATCCTGCTACGAAGCACCTTACCAGTTTAATAAAGTACTGGTAAGTGCAGATTTAAATGGTGAGGGGTAAGTGCAGTCATCTCTCTCTGTATGTATCTCCCCTCCCTGATGTGAAAGCACTAATCCCTCACTGCATTGTTTTGTTGTTCAGTCGTCGTGGGCCAGCCGGCGGCTGTGTCTCTAGGTCAGAGCCGAGGATTCGCCTTTGTCGAGTTTAGTCACTTACTGGAGGCCACCCCTGGATGGAGACCAACCAGGTCACTTCACACACACACGTACACGCCCACAACGCCTCTCACCAGGCAAGGGCCGCATGCCGGCCGCATGGCCTGCCTGACCAGTGTTGCCACAGTGAAAGCAGACTTACTATTCTTCATTTTCCCCCTTTGTGTTTTAATGGCTACAGTATCAGGATTTTTCACTCTTTTTACATTTACTTCTGTCTGAAAGAACAGACCTGCGTTCACTGACAGCATCAGGTCAGCAGTGAATGCAATACAGCAACCAGTAAGATGCTGATATCTGTGTTTTGGACATAGCCCCTCCATACAGACACATCCACGACACCCAAGCCCAACAACCTTTCCTCTTTCCTGTCAATTTGCTTTCTTCAATGAAGTATACATTGTTTAGAATCTCTGTAGTTCCATGCGAGCCCTAACTTCTTCGGCCCCCGCCCCATTTTGCCTCCAGAACCCATGTTCCTTCAGCATGGTGAACGTCATGGTGAACAGCATGGTCTGTTAGCTTCCCATAAATACTGATACATCAATTAGAAACTGCAATAACGTCACGTCTGGCCTTCATGTTATTATAGAAAAGGCCTTTGGTTTCATGTAGCGCATTCTGGTAAATGGGCTGATATTGTTTTCTCACAATGTGCAAAGTATCCCACAAGCCCACATTTAAATGACACAGGGCCTGCTGAGCTTTCAGGAAATGACGAATCTCCATGGGATCTTGGACTAGATGAATTTAAAGCACAGCAACATGCATGTTTAAGGCCTGCATTGATATGTAAGACAATAAGGAAATGATGCACTTTAACCCAAACAGTAAAAAAAGGGAAATAAAGGATATTCACCACAATCAAACAGTAGAGAGAAACACAAAATATGCACTATGACCAACACACTGCAACACATTTTTTTTGCAAGATACAGTCACACCAAAGCACAAGAAGGTGAGATCTGAAGTTTAATTTGAAGAATTTCTGACAAAATGTATTTCTTTCACAGTCACAGTCTGGAAAACGGGAGGGATTTTGTAGAAAAGGTAAGAGCTGGAAAATATGGAATTAAAGTAGTCAGTTACACCAGATGAGAATCTTAATCTCCTTCATATTTTGACACCTGCTAGCACATGTGTGTGCATGTTCCTTACATGTGCGGATGGACCCAGACAGTCCAACTAATGGATCCTTGGCAGCAAGTATGAATACACAAGTGAACAAATGGCACTTAAGGAAGCAAGAGCGAAAGTAGTGAGCTTCTTTGTGGGCCTGCTCTGCCACAGCCCTGCATCATTACATAAAATACATCACTCGATTTGTTCTTTATTCTACTACTTTCAACTTCTAAATGTGACATGCAGGTACTACCCAGCTAAGATCATGCTGCTGCAAATGGACCATGTCAGAATCAGGAGCCCACAGTCAGAGCAACCCTCCGAACTCCCTGCCAGACAGTCTGTTTTGTCTTGCTGTTTATAAAGCAATACAGCAGGATAGCGGTGCACGATCTTTATTGAAAGGATATCTTGCACTCCATGCAGGTAGGTAGAACTACTCAGACTGAATCTCAGTGAGTATGCATAAAACAAATCACGTGTACATCGACCAATCAACATCAAGCTTCTAGCAAACGTGTACACATCATTTGAATAATTAATTCTGTGCCTAGCAAATTATACAATATACTCTGCATGAATATTACACAGTCCACATTTTTGCTCCTGGAGCTGAAAGGGAGTAAAAAGGTGGACTGTGTCTATGGGTCCCCGAGGACACTGTCCTAGTTGATTACAGAGAGACACCACCTAACCACAAAGCTAGACAGGACTGTACAGGCAATGCCAAGGGACGATTTAAGCCTGCATGTTCAAAAGGGACAGAGAGCTGTCAGGACCACAACAAGGACCATCAGCCTGCTAAATGTCTTTGTGTTTGAGATGTGGGTCTAGAAATATGTGCACCCTGTCCCACTTTGGTGCTCACTTAATTCTATCTCTGTTTGGTCCATTTATTTACCTTTGTGTCCCAGTTCTGGGAGTTTTTTCCGTACGTGTATTACTCGTTTAGCCGGATGTAACTTGACGATTTGGCATGATCCTGGGATCTGTTTTCGAAACTCTTGCTAGATGTGTTGTCATAGCCGCACATCCAAATCCTCAAACATGCTCGGAGCAGGTTTGTTCTATGTAAACAATGATTAGCTCACACACTTAACCAGTGCCCGTGCATGGAAATCCGTTCAGTCATGGCCTCGCCATTCATGGATGAGCGACCAATTGCAATCGTTGCACAAATAATAAGAAGGGAATTTCAAACTGAGAGGGTTTTGCGCGATCGGCAAGATCCTTTATTGTTGCCAGATGATATTCTTTTCGAAAGATACCACTTCAGGTGAGATGGAATATTATATCTTAAAGATTTATTGGCTTAGTAGAAGTCCAACTAGGCGAAGTCAGGCGCTCACTTTTCAGACGCGGAACTTTTTGTATACTGTTAGCAAGGCGGAAAATATATCAAAGAGTAAGAGTGTTTGTTGTCATAAATAAGTTTCTGCCTTCTTCTTATTAGCTTCAAAAGGAATGTTTTAAAAACATTAAAGATACATAAAATTAACAAACACACACATACAGCATATATATATATATATATATATATATATATATATATATATATATATATATATATATATATATATATATATATATATATATATATATATATGAATAAAGTGTCGTGTTTGCCAGTATACACGTAAATATACCAGTATATTTTTGTACTTCACTTTAACTTGTTCTCGTGTCCTGCATGTCTGTGCTTGTATTTGATCTGTAATTATGACGACAAAATAATAATGAAACAATGAACGTAATACTACGTTCAAGTGATAAATACAATAAATAAAAAACTACTTACACATTTAATTTGTCGGACACTTTTTCCAGCCGTCTCTTCTGGTTTGGGAAGTTTTGATGCGTTTCCTTTAGTACATATTAAATCTTTAAATTCATCGTACCCCTCCAATAAAAGGTCCTCCTCGGATTGCGTGAAAAAATGAGCGCTGTTTATTTTTAACATTTTGTGGAAGCCAAAGAGAGACTTGACTGGTGTCACATCAAAGTCAAAACTCACACGCGTAAATATGCCACTGGCGAACACCGGACGAAGAGCCGCGTGCGCGTTCATCATAACATCATCTTCTCTAATGTATTTTCCTCCTTCCAACATCATGGTTGCGCTCACGCGCAAAGCGCATTTCCATCTGCCGCTCTCCGCGCTCGCGTTCAGTTTGCGGGCGGAGTCATGCCGTTTCTGACAGCGAGCGCTATTGGCGGATGAAGTATGGTTTATCTATGTTATAAGTATAATTTCACCGATTTTCATTGCTCCCTTGCCTGTTTCCCCATCAATATAAAACACATATGCCTACAGTTACAGAATGCAGCGACACACGTTATTGTTATATTTAGGTTCGGTATCTCCATACGGTAAAGTATCGTTATCATGTATTACGAGTTTCAATAGACCATGCATAATTTTTAAACCTCGTCATGGAACTACTTAGGATGATATTAGGTATTATAAACTAGTTCCAGATAATTACGGATATGGTTTGCCTCTAGCTACAGTCACTTGTGTTCAAAGCTTCAATATGTACATGCATTTCAATGACTTGTCTCCTAACATTTGGATTTATAATTACTTCTGTTTCAGTTAAACAGGGGGATCAGAGATAAAATCAGTAGTAAAACATTACACTAAAGTCTTTATCTGGAACTGGTTTATAATACCTGACACCATGGAGACAATTCAGTGTGTCCCCATGTGAAGATATTTTTTGAAAATCAATTCGCAAAGGGACATTACATTGCAGAGTTAAGTACTTTAGAACAGAATAGTTTAATTAACCCACAACGTTCAAATAGCCACTGAAAGCTGCAATACAAAATGCTACAACTACGTTAGTAATGCTCATCGTAAGTGGTTGGATGACGAGGTGTAGAAATTATGTATGGTCTATGGAAACTTGTAACACATGATGACGTTACTTTACCGTATGGAGATGCCGAGCCTAATGCCTGCCTCAGCATCTCAACGTGTGTCGCTGCATTCTGTAACTGTATTTGTTTTATATTGATGGGGAAACAGGCAAGGGGACAATGAGAATCAGCGAAATTATACTTATAAAACAGAGAAACCATACTTCATCCGCCAATAACGTTCGCTGTCAGACACGGTATGACTCCGCCCCCAAACTGTCAAAACCTCCCCCCGGGAGAACTCGAGCGCGGAGCGCAGCCATGATGTTGGGAGGAGAAAAATACATTGGAGGTGGTGATGTTATGATGTACGCGCACGCAGCTCTTCATCGTGTACTCGCTAGTGGCATATTTACGCGTGTGAGTTTTGATTTTAATGTGACGCCATAGAGTAAGCTTTCCGCGATGGGCTACCACCCTTAGCGGCGCTCAGGGAGCTGGGGGTTAAGGGCCTTGCTTTAAGGACCCGCAGACGTGCTGAGGCTGGGTTTAATCGGCGACCTTGTGATTACAGGCACACAGGCTTACAGGCCCACGGAGCCACACACTGCCCCTTAAACTTGATGCCGTGGTGCAATTGCAGTGATTGACTGGTCGGGTCACATGTCACCGGCAGGACTACTAGATGTACTTAGTTTAATTTAAATGGACATGCAGGCATTCATACTTTATCCACAATTGTTGTTTCTTACACAATTCGTAAAATAATACCTTTTGGTGCTATACAAGTTTCGCTAGTCGGCTTGCCTCCCGCAATCTGTTAACATTGAAAATAAAACAAATTACACCGAAAGGGAAGGAGACTACTACTTCAGTGGGTCAGACTGATAACGCAGGTCCACATGGGCGGACACGACAGGACTTTCGAGTGATAGCGATCCTGTCCAATCATCGAGTCTATACAGTGCCGCTCTGTTTTGTCTACCAGTCATAATCCACGTACACAGTCTAGTGCCCGCCCTTTTTGTAGTAGCCATTTTATACGAGACAGTTTGGACTGTAATTTAAGACTTATTTTTGCGCTAAGTACGTAAAATTTTTTAAGACATTTATGACTTTTCAGCTCCGTTCGTAAAACAAGGGTAAGCACTTTGTTTTGTTGTTCCTAATCAGGGAGAAAATCACACGGCCGTCGGTTGTCTTCCAGGTTTCCGGACGTAGCCTAGTGGGTTAGCATATTAATGATATCGACTCCGACTGGCGGAGCGCTACCTAGCAGGTTAGCATGCCAGCGTTAGCAGCTCCTGCTACTATTATGCGGCTGGTTGGTTAATTGGTCAGTTAGTTGGTAGTGATAACCCTGGAACCAACTTGCCAAGTACTCGTACTGATTCACAGATAACTGGTTAGAGAACGAGAGAGCCGAGTTGCTGGGCTTTACTGGCTAAGACTCCGTAAGGACATTTTCTTCGGTAAACTTTAGGTAAACTAACTAATTAACGCATTGAAGATAAATAGGAGTAGGTAATTATATATACTCCGAAATATGTTTCATTTAGGCTATTGCGAGGAGTCTGATTTGTGGGTTAGCCGTCAGCATACTTTTAAAATACTATTATATTGTAGTTTTGATTAACTAGTTTAATTAACTACATTTATGGTTTTATCTGACAGATTAAAACTAATGCACAGGGCCGCCATGTCACGTATGCGCAGTAATTTGACTTTAGCTACGTATCAGATACACTGCTAAACACAGTATCAGTGCTGGTTATAGTGTTAAAAACAGTATATTAAATAAGTAATATTAAACAGAGTATTAGTCAGTCCTAGTGTTAGATACACGTGTCGGTCATAGTGTTGATATGACGTTACTGTTGTAGTGAGTATTCTAGTATATCAAGAATCAAATAAAAATGCGTGTGGAATGTCATATTTCCTAACCTTTTAGCTCATGTGGATGCTGTAGCCTCAGTAGACATTGGAGTTGTGGAAGCTGGAGGGGGTACCATGGACTACGAGAGACGGTGAGTGTACCTCCCCTATTTTTTTCTTATCCTCGATTTCCCATGAATCCCTAGAGGTTCCTGGAAGTAAGGGTAATTTAGAGGACGTGTCTTGTTCACAGGGAGATGTAGGATGATCCACAAACCAGTAAACAAACAAAGTGACTGAAAGTGTGTATAACTGGACAGCTTTTTCTACTTGTGACAGCTGAATGTTATGAGTATATATCTGACACCATTGTGCTACCTGTGTCCTGCTGCTAATAATTAATACGTTGCCAGGCATATTGAATTCAAATCAGCAAGTATTTGTAAGCCGATGGCTGGATCATTATTTCAGCTCCGCAGCACTATGCAACAATAAAGTGAAATCAACTGAGTACTTGAATCAACTGAATGGGCTGGTTACCCCCTCAATGTATGTTTTTTCTTCTTAATGTCATGGGCATATTCCAGGATGATACTGGTAAGATTCATCAGCTCGAATTGTCAAAGAGTGGTTTAGGGAGCATGAGGAATCATTTATACACTTAAATTGGCCATCACAGAGTCCTGAACTTAACCCAATTGAAAGTGTTTGAGATGTACTGAAGAAGACTTTATGGAGTGATTCAACTCGCTTATCAGTATAAGATCTCAATGAGACATTAGTGCAAATCTGGATGAAAAAGTTGTTGATGTTGCATAAGCACATGGAAAGAAGGCATTGACAAGTGTGCACCTTAATCAAAGCTAAAGGCAGTCCAATGAAATATTAAAGTGCAACTTTTTTGGTCAAGCAGTGTACCTTTTCTCCTTGTACTTTAATTATTCTTTAACATTGTGCGGCCTGTACACTGTTTCTAATAATTAATATCTCTGTGTACCTTGCTTGTAATAACTGTTATTTTCTGTGTTTCTTCTGTGCTGTCATCAGCAGTTCATTACCAATATCTGGGCTGTTTTTTTTTTTTTCTGAATAGAGGCGGTCGGGGAGACCGCATGGGTCGCTATGGCAATGACTTTGATGAACATGACTACAGAGACATGGACTACCGAGGGTATGGGCATGAGGATGAAGAGCCTGGGGAATCCTATGAGGACAGGGTGCCCAATGAAAGACTGTACAGACGAGAAGAGAGAGCAGGAGGCGGGGTCAGAGAGTACAACAGCGGGGTCTTTCCTGATGGCCGGCTGGGTTTCCGGCAACGAGGACCGAGGGGGGAAGACGGCAGGGTGGGAAATGACTTCGCACGTGGCCTCCACTCCCAGTCCCACTCAAGATTTCGCAGGGGGGAGCACTCCTACGAATTTGATCGAAAGCATGAAGACCATCGCAGGGAGTACCGACCATTCAGGCCAGGGCAGGACATGGCACCTGGAGGTATGTACCCAGAGGAGGATGAAGACCTGGCTGAGCTGGAGGAGCAGGGAAGCTGGGGCAGGATGGATGCCAGCACCCCCTCTGGCCAGGAGGAATATGTAGGATTGAGACAAGAAGAAGACAAATACAATCATGGTCCAGACAAGCAAGCGGTAACTTGTGGGCTTCTCAAGTCTGTCCTCAACTCACTGTTAGAACGTGTCATGACTTCTACCTTGACTTGACTGCTCCACCATTGTTCATATTTAACTCTTTGGCTCTGACGTGTTCTTCATGTGTAGGATTTCTCAGATGTGCTGCAGTCCCGGGGAAGCAGCGAGAGAGGAGAGGGTGGGTACCCCGGTGGCCCAGAGTCCTCAGCCGACCCAGACCTCCGTGACCAGGACTACAGGGCTGATGTGGACCCCAACCAGAGGCCCAGTAACATTATCATGCTTCGGATGCTGCCTCCCAATGCAACTGTCAATGAAGTCAGTGGCCCCTCAGCTGCCAATAAATCTCCCTGTTGTTTGTAGGGGTTTTACGGGTTTTACGTAATGAAACATCACCTAAAATTACCTAATTTGAATACCTTTATTTTAATTATTAATGTTTTAATGCTGGAATGTAGGACTCATCTGTTTTCCTTTATTCTGACTTAAAGAAGCACGTGTTTTTAGTTTTTTTATGACAAATATTAGAAAGCTTTTTCTACAAGTATGCGGCCAATGGAGATGTTGTCTTCCCAGATCCGCTCCCAGCTGCAGAAGCAGGGCATCCAGCCCCGAGAAGTGCGACTGATGAGGAACAAGTCTTCAGGTGAGCCGGGGGTCTGGCTTGCCGTGCCATATGGTCTCTGCTTGCTTGCTGACTCTCAGTGGAGGTCCAGTGATGCCCTTGCATCTCATTTCTAACACAGCACAACAGTACGCTAGGACAAGTGTCTTTTACCCATAATCCTTTTCTTCCTGGATGCACAGTGAGAGATTTCGGTCACCCCCTTCTCCACCCCTCTCATTCTGTCCTCAATCCCTTTTTGTTTCTCATTCATGATTATCTAACACAAGGTTTTGGTGGTAAATATATTGCTGGCCCTTTTTAAAGAGGAGATCGTGCCCCCCTCCACCCCCCTCTACCCCCTTCCACCCCCCCATTAAGAAAGGCACTCCATGCACTCCCCATTTCTCCACTCTGCAGCCGCTTTCTTTGCAGGTCTGCTTGCTGTCTGACAAGACCATTGTAAGTATCGTGTGAATGCTGCTGCCCTCTTACTTTGACATGAGCTTAGCTTTTTTTTTTCTCCCCATACAGCCTGCTTCCAATAACGTTCTGTAGCCAGGACGGGGGCATTTATGTCTGTGCTGTGTGAGGTCGAATCAGTGTGTGCGGCACCGTAGCCTTGTGTGGAACGAGCGACTGTGCTGTGTGTGCATGCAGCTCTGTTTCACTCCGCACACACCATAGGTGTCTGTACGTAGGGAGTGTGAGATAGGAGGTTATGCCAGTGAGCTGGCCTGTCACATAGCCCTTGGTCAGTTACTGTTTATGTGCACAGACTGTAAGGTGTACTCTGTGGGTGAGTGGTAAGTGCAGTCATCTATCTCTCTATCTCTCTCTCTCTCTCTCTCTCTCTCTCTCTCTCTCTCTACCTCTCTCTCTACCTCTCTCTTTCTCTCCTTCTCTCTCTCCTCCCTGATGTGAAAGCACTAACCCCTCACTGCGTTGTTGTGTTGTTGTTGTTCTGTCGTCGTGGGCCGGCCGGCGGCTGTGTCTCCAGGTCAGAGCCGAGGATTCGCCTTCGTCGAGTTTAGTCACTTGCAGGAGGCCACCCGCTGGATGGAGACCAACCAGGTCACTTCACACTGCGCACACACGCACACGTACACGCCCACAACGCCTCTCGCCAGGCAAAGGCCGCATGCCGGCCGCACGGCCTGCCTGACCAGTGTTGCCACAGTGAAAGCAGACTTACTATTCTTCATTTTCCCCCTTTGTGTTTTAATGGCTACAGTATCAGGGTTTTTCACACTCTTTTTACATTTACTTCTGTCTGAAAGAACAGACCTGCGTTCACTGACAGCATCAGGTCAGCAGTGAACGCAATACAGCAACCAGTAAGATGCTGGTATCTGTGTTTTTGCTATAGCCCCTCCATACAGACACATCCACGACACCCAAGCCCAACAACCTTTCCTCTTTCCTGTCAATTTGCTTTCTTCAATGAAGTATACATTGTTTAGAATCTCTGTAGTTCCATGCGAGCCCTAACTTCTTCGGCCCCCGCCCCATTTTGCCTCCAGAACCCATGTTCCTTCAGCATGGTGAACGTCATGTTGGAATGGAGACAGAACTTGATTTAATTTTGCTGTGTTGGCTTGAAGTATTTGTATGCTAGAAACCCTCAGCAATAGAACCTTCATTAATTGCTCAGTGTTGTTTAGTCCTGTGTACCAATGGTAGACATATTAGGGGGACTCCCCAAGACATGTACACTATGATCTGTGATGGCATAACTGCTGATTCTATTTTTGTTCGCATTTAACGAATGGTGTCTGAACCCTCCAGGACAGCTGTCTTTGAAGAAGATCTCAGTCTTTTTCATAGTCTATCTTGATGGTTGAGATGCACCAAGGAGGCTCACTAGATAAACGTCAGACTAGGTTCCAGGGTGGTGGCTCACCATGTCGGGGCTGTTTTGGCCCATAAGTCTCTCAATGACTACAGTTGGCCATGAACTGCTGACCAAAGGAGAGGCCTCAGTCTCTCCTGTTGGCTTTGATGAGGTTCTAGTTGAAGTGGGATAGTCTGTTTTACATGTGGGTCAAAGTCCATCTTATTGTGTTTTATGGAGGCTCTTCCTGCCCCTCAGGGATTTTTTACGGCTTTTGTCAAATTAGTTTTATTCCCCCAGATGAAGCAAATGGGATCAGTGCTTGTCAGGATGGTCCAATTGGCACGTGGAGGGGACTTTTTAATTATATTTTTAGCCATCTGCAGGTTTCCCCTAGAAGGGGGGGGTTGAGGTTATGGTCTGGAGAGTGAGGTCATTGCCCGCTCCCACATGCCCCCAGTGGCATGCAGGCCAAGGTCTTGGTCCTTTCTCTAAAGTGGAAGGTGACCTTTCTCTGCGGCTTTCGACCTCTCTCTCGTTTCGGACCTCTCTTGCTCTCACCGGCCTTATTTCCGCCTTTCTCTGATCAGTTGAGGCTCTTCTCTTGGCCCAGCTGCTGGCTGGTGAAACTCACTTTCCTTCTCTATTCCCCCGACTCTCTTTCTGGGTGTGTTTCAGAGGGTCCTCACCATCTTGGGTCAGCGAGTCTCCATGCATTACAGTGACCCCAAGCCCCGTGCCAACGAGGATTGGTCCTGCAACAAGGTATAGATCGACCAGCTTTTGCTTGGAACTGTTCTCCTCCTTTTAGACTGTTAGCTGAGTGAAATCGGCATGCTTGCCTTCTGTGCCTCCTGGTAACCCTGAGTCTCCTCCCTCTTTAGTGTGGAGTGCAGAACTTCAAAAGGCGAGAGAAATGTTTCAAGTGTGGGATCCCAAAATCAGGTAAAGAATGTGTTTACACCAACCGTGCAGTGTGCTCAGATGCTGCTGTGCACTCTCCTCTCACTTGTGCTCTTGTGTTCTGCTCTGCTTCACTCATTGGTGTGTCCCTCCCTAGAAGCAGAAGTTAAATTACCTGTGGTGCATAAGGAAGCACTCATAGGCCAACCAAAGGAGTCAGGAGTTCAGGGCTTGCTGCCGCTGCCTACTATCTACACCCCAGCTGCCCCTATTCTGCCATTGGCAGTGCCCGCCCAGCCGGTGGAGGTAGCCAATGACAGTGAGTATGATCGACTGCCCTGGTCTGCTTGGCTGATTAAGACACACACCTTAAGCCAGGGGTGTCAAATCTTATCCGCAAAGGGCTGGTGTGTATGCTGAATTTTCGCTGCGAATCCCTAATTAGATTACTAAGTAGAGAACTGATTGGCTGAAGAGTCCTCACACCTGGGTTTGAACAGCTGACCACAGGTTATCCCAAAAACCTGCATACACGCCGGCCATTTGGGGATAAGATTGGACACCCCTGCCGTAAGCTGTCTTCACATACAATGGCATGCTCTCAGCTCTGATCCTGAGGAACCTGGGACCTCACACTGCCCTGGAGAGCATCCTGACTGCCCTGGCACCTTTCGCTACACTGTCCCCATCTAACGTGCGCCTTATCAAGGACAAGCAGACGCAGCTCAACCGTGGATTTGCCTTCCTGCAGCTCAGCACCATCGTGGTGAGAGACCTGATTTACCAAGACTATTAGTGTTGATAAGCTGCAGGCTAAATCTAGGCCTCACTCCCATCTCCTGCTTTGTCCTCTAGGAGGCATCCCAGTTGCTCCAGATCCTGCAGGCCCTGCAGCCACCACTGACCATCGATGGGAAGGTCATAGCTGTGGAGTACGCCAAGGGCTCCAAGCGGTAACTCTCACATACTCAAAAGTTTGATGGATAAATGAAGCTTCTTGAACCACTTACCTCACTAGATGGTGAAAAAAAGCTCAATACTTGCTCCAAAGCAAACCAAGAGCACCATCTAGTGGGGTCAAAGAATACAGCAAATGGTTCATGGAGTTTCATTTGGCCATCACTACCCTCAAGCACAGCCCTGTACCATCAGTCAGATCTAAACAAGGTGACATTCTTAGGAAAGTAAATCACCACAACGACACATGTCCCTCATAACCTTCGACATAAACATGCTTGTTATGGAGGGGGGGTGGCCTTATTTTCCTGTTCATTTGCATATTTCATAACCCATCTACCAGTGAGCTTTCAGCTGTTTGATACGCTTTCCACCAATGTCTGGTTTCTCTCAGGGACGTGTTCCTGACAGACAGCAGCCGGGTCAGTGCGGTCACCGCAGCCAGCACAGCCATCGCTGCCGCTCAGTGGGCAGTCACTCAGGTACCAGGCTGTGCGCTCTGCCTTCGCTTGTTTGTCCCAAGTGCTTTGATGTTACCGTTATCTCTATGCACTCCCCCCCACTTTTTTTTTTTTTTTTTTAAACAGACGGCACAAAATGCTGCCACTACATCACAAGGGGGCGAGTACAGCCTGTACCAGCAGGGGGCAGACGTGGGCACGTACACCCAGGAGGAGCATGAGATTCCAGGGTCGGAGGGGCAGGGATATGAAGGAGGCCGTGTGGCAGGGGCTGGAGCTGTGCCAGCTGCCCCTGGGGCTGGACTGATGGGAGCATATGGAGGATCCACAGCAGGTGAGGTGGTTCTGTGCTCAGAGAACCCAGAACCCACATCCTCAGTGCCAGAGAGCAGGATGTACTGGTACAGAGAACAAACATGGAAGTGGGCAGCTGCTCTATTGAATATTCTATTTTGAATGTGAATTTCTGCCTTTCTGTCTCCAAGCTACAGCTGTAGCATCCTCTGAACCAGAGGCACCAGGAGTGGATGCTAGCCAGGGGCCTCTGGGAGCCACACCAACCCAGGCACCCTCCATCCCTGGGACCACGCAGTCCGCACAGGTACGCTGAAGCAGACCCACAGGCAGCAGAATCGGGAGCTTTGGATAGATGGTATGGGTGTGAGTAGAGGCAGGAGCGCTCAGCAGATGGGACCCCTGACCCAATGCTTCTTCTTCAGGCTGTGCTCTACACCCAGGCCCCTGCAGCCCAGAAGACGGAGATCATTGGGAAGCCCCAGCCTGCGGCGCCCAGACAGCCAGCGACCCCCGGCACGCCCTACGAGTATCAGCAGTACCGTAAGTATGAGAGAGACTCCAAGCTGTCGGGGTCTCCCTGCACTTTGCTGTCAGAAACATGCTGTCCCTCCTTCCCTCCAGCTGTGCCAGATGTGTCCACCTACCAGTACGACGAGAGCTCTGGCTTCTACTATGACCCGCTGACTGGCCTGTACTACGACGCCACCTCTCAGGTCTGCTGTTTCCTTGTCCGTTCTGAACGGACAGCACATGTATGGAGTCTAGCTTTATGATTCACTTCGCACTTACGGTCTTTCTGCTTTACACAGTATTACTACAACTCCCACACCCAGCAGTACATGTACTGGGATGGGGAAAAGCAGACCTACATCCCAGCTCCCGCTCAATCCTCCACGGAGATTCCAGGCTCCGCATCCGAGTTCCCACTCTCCAACCTGGCTGCTTCCAGCAAGGAGAAGAAGAAACCGAAGACGAAGACTGCTCAGCAGGTACGCAGCTGTGGCAGAAGGGTGCAGGCGTGGTTCTTGTGACCCCGAATCGCAAGGCACGCTTGCTAAATGGTCCCCGGCGTGGCCACACTCTCCTGTTCCAGATTGCGAAGGATATGGAACGTTGGGCCAAGAGCCTGAACAGGCAGAAGGAGAACATGCGCTCAGCCGCTTCCACCTCCTCACTGCCAGGCCGCGGCGATGACAGGAAGGAGTCGGCCAGCGCCGACGCCGGATATGCCATCCTGGAGAAGAAGGTCGTGCCTGTCCCCCCCATCCCACCCGTAATTCCTTTTTCTTTCTTCTGGTTTTGGTGGGTGTCAGGGGCCTGTCGTCTGCTTCTGTGTCTGTATTCACCCTGCTGCATGTCTCCCATGTGCAGGGCACCCTGTTGGAGAGGCCGCAGACCCTGATGGACCAGCTGAAACGAGTGGAGGAGAGAGGGGTGAGGATGGAGAGGGAGAATAAGGATGGAAGGGGTGTTATCTCACTCTATTTTTGTTACTTGGTTTCATTTAAGCTGCATATCACCTCAGAGTCTGATGCCCTGAAATCTGACCCTCCTCACAGAAGAGCAGCCCCCCTCAGGGTCTGGTGGCCGCCTACAGTGGCGAGAGCGACAGCGAGGAAGAGGGTGGCGGGGAGAAGGGGAGCGTGGACAAGGAGGAGAAACTGACGGACTGGGCCAAATTGGCCTGCCTGCTCTGCAGGAGACAGTTCCCCAGCAAGGAAGCCCTTCTCCGACACCAGCAGCTGTCGGAGCTGCACAAGGTGGGTTTAGATCTCCTGGGGGTGGGGCCAGGTCATTTGGGTGGAGCCAACATGACACTGACTACTCCTCCACGTGTCTCCTTCCCTCCTACACAGCAAAACCTGGAGCAGAGGAAGAGTCGGCAAGCAGAGCAAGACGGCTCAGAGAGACGGGAGGCCGAGGTGTGTACTGGCGCGGTAGCATTAGTACGCACGGTGCCGCGTCGCCTGCAGTTTTACAGTGGGCCATTTTTTGCAGCTGAAGTACAGAGATCGAGCCGCAGAAAGGAGGGAGAAGCTTGGTGTTCCAGATCAGCCAGATGCCAAGAAGATGAAGTACAGCCCCCTGTATGTATGTACATAACCGCCGTAGGCATGTGTATATCTACCTCATTTATCTATCTGTCTCTATCTATTTTATCTGTCTCTATCTATTTTATCTGTCTCTATCTATTTTATCTGTCTCTATTTTACGCACATCACTGCTTCTAATGGGCCACTCGCAAGCTTCATCCTCTTACTGTCTTTCTGTTCTGTATCAACCCCATTTCCAGTGATGGAGTCAGCAACCACCCTGCAGTGATGCTGTGCGGTAGGGCACAGAAGGGCTTTGCAGTGCACAGCAAGGAGAGCGATGGGGTTCCCAGTCTCTGCTGACCTGTCCTGAGTGTCCATCCTTCTTCACGCCCCATGTCATATGGTGCGATGGCACCGCAAGTAGTATGGATTCACAGTGGGAGCAGCGACTGTCCTTCCTGAACCTTTCTAAGCTTTGGATGTGCCCTGTGTTGGTGTGAGGAGATGTGAGCGCAGAGACTGTTGCTGCCTTAGCAGACGTGTGGTAGCATTGTGCCGTATTTACAGCGCATCTGTTCTGTACCGCTATACATTTCAAGTTGATGTACAGCCGACGTGCAGGGATATGTGCTGTATAAGCTGAGCACAGGGTCTACATGTGCATAACTTACAGAGCGTTTACAGCAAGTGGTGGACCACCGAACACTGCTGTCCAGCTGCTGCCTTTTAATGAAATCTGTCTGTTTGTCTGTGTCGCTCTATGTGTTTGGTGATGATGGGTCAAGGGTTGATCCTGCCTGGTGTGACAGTGACAGTGTATTCGGTTGTCACCCACATTCTTTACATGCTTTTCCATGTTGGGATGAATTGCAAATGTGACTCTACTTTCATACCTGTATTTTTCCCTCTTTAGTCTTTATACATGCTGCCCGCATTCTTGACATACTGCTGTCAGTAAAGTATGAAAAAAGTTTGAATGGGTATAAGTAGCATAAAATTGGCATAAATTTACATGCCATTTAGTTTAGTAGCCCTGGGCAACCATGTCTTCGGATGTTGTATTTCCTTTAAAGACCAGAGTTATCTGTTACACGTGACTTATTAACCCTTTTCTGGGGCTGATTATATTCAGCCTGAAGGATGGCACAATACACACCTCTCTCCCTCAGTCCTGCGAGCGTGGCTGTGGTGCCCCCCGGGCCACGTGCATCTCATCTTCTGTGCCCTGTTCTCCGTTCTTATTGCCCCTTTCCATCAGCCTCCACCCCAGTTGCAAGTCCCTGCCACTATTGTCTCAAGTACACAAGAAAATGTCTAATGCAGTCAGTTGATGAGATTTGAGAACCTGAGCTTCATTTGTAATGTGGCAGCCAAAATAATGTACTCCGAGAAATGTTAGAAGTTTTGTATTTTTCGAAGCATGTAAACTATGCATTAAGTGATCCGTATCGCCCCTCAGAATGTAGTGTTCTGTGTTTGCACGCTAAACTCCAGCCTTGTGCATTGGTGCTGACACTTCCATGTACGGGCATGTTGTTGTACAATTTGTGTATATATTTTTCCTGTAAGTAATCAGTTGGTTATTAAGTTATTGGTTCCAGATGTTTTGTCTTCTGGCCCAAGCATTCTGTGTATTGTTAATTATGGCAGTGATTGTTCACTTTGTAAATGTACATTTGAGTTCAGAGGTGGAACTTTTGTGTTTAACAATTTTGCTGCTATGTTATTAACCAATGAAACATTTATATTTTTACCTTTGATTGTAATTTGATCTTTTTACGCATGCCTTTTTGGCGACTCAAATTAATTTACGTGTATCCTAATTGCGTTTGTTTTGTGTCTGAAGTTTGTTATTAAAAATGAGTAAGCAGGATCAGCGGCCTGTTTTTAAGTAGGCGAGAAATAAAGTGATATTTCATTGGATTCAGATACATTTCACATTTATTACATTGCCGGATTACGGCTGCTATCTGAAGCTCTTTTTGCCTTTGGTAGATTGCAGAAAGGCAAAAACCATACACCCATGAACATATTTCTATGTTGATTTCAACTGAACCATCAGGCTCCGTGTCCAGATTTATCTACCGCAATAAGAGGTACGGTATGCAATAGACAAGGTGCTCGACGTACACGTACAAAAATTTGCGATCCTCGGAGAGGAACTTTAACTAAAACGACTTACACGAACATCTATCACTTAATAATATCGTTAAAAAGGATGCAAAAGTGTTTAAGTTACTATATAGGAAATGGCTTGCTATTTGCTTTTACCGTGTTCGTAAAACCCCAGGATGATGCAGCATCTATAACCACGTATTTATTGTTCATTGATAAGTAGTCAAAATGTTACGATTCGTATGTTTACTTTTTCGTAGGCTATTGCATATTAGGCGTGTGTCGTAAGTAGTTTGTAAATCTATTAATCGACTTTGGTATCTGCACTTAATTCGTTTCTGATCGTTTCGGCCAGTGGGTCTTATGCTTACAAGAGAGATACTCCCTGTTTAACCAACCTACCGGATATATGATATGTGACCGAATATGAATGAATCTTATAGCACGAACCAACTCAATAGAACTACGCTTTGCATTTCACCTACAAACGACGCATCCTCTCCCGCTGAAACTATTGGCTACCCCCGACGTCAGTCATGTATGGTACTTCCCTAACGAGCTGAATGTCGTAATCTCCCTCTGAATCTACTGGCTAACCCCAGTGCTAATCATCTAAGGTCGTTGGCGTCGTTTCCATAGCTACGTTATTACGGGTTTCCAGAAGTTCAGATCACCAGGCACGTATTCTGCAATAATGTTACTTCATTAACTATGTAGCTGAAAATACAATAAACAGATCAGCAAAATGAAGTGAGCACACAGACCAAACACATGTTGTTTTTCTCCTTAATGTAGCAAACTACAAAAGTGAAAGAAATGTCAGACATTGAAGAAGAGGAGCTCAGCTTTGGAGAATCAGAGGAAGTAGAGGAGGAGGAGGACACCAAGGAGGAAGATGAGGAGGAGCACGAAGGAGAGGATGCCGTGTTCGAACCAGAAGACCAGGTACAGCTCACGTGGTGAGCTCACATTAATTACAGTGTGTTGTTGGGTCCAACGTGTCAAACTTTCTTAAAAATCACATCATGTTCAGTTAATCATGTTCTCTGTGTGGTTTGCTTACTTTCAGTGTCCGGTTTTTCTCGTTTAAAGGCTAGTTTCATGTATGATAAACAAAGATTTGGTTGTTTCTCTGATAGTTTCAGTGCATTCTGGTTTATTTCTATAAAAACGTCCCATGCAGTGTTTGTGGTCAGTGTCCATAGCACCTGTCTCCCTCTCAATACACAGATTGTTGCCTGCCCAGTCTCCCAGGAGATGATCGTTCATTGTCTGTCAATGTTATGTAAGATTGGGAACGGTCTGGCTCACGCTTTTGTCAAAATGGATTTGAGAGACAGGTAAGTGTCCCATCTGCTCCTCTCATCATTCGGGACTGTGACATGCTTACAGCACTCACCTATAAGGGCTTAAGCAGACCAGCTTTACTGCTGTAGCATCTCAAACCCTGTGTTTTGTCTCCTGCCCCTGTTTACATCTCGGCATGGATACAGTACCAGTCAAAGGTATGGACAGACCTATCCATAAAAAGGTTTATTTGTACTATTCTCTATATTTTAGAATAATTACAGACATCAATATTATAAAATAACATATATAGAATTATGCACTGGCCAAAAAATTTTATTTCTTGGAGGCCAACTATATGGGATGGGTCTTCAAATCCTATGATCGGCAGAGTGATCCCACCACCGGGCCGTTGAAGAAGTCTACAGCAGTTTCATGAGGTGGCCTCCTATGATGCTTCCCTAGCTGCCCAAAAACAGTTTCCACATATAGTGAGAACTCATTGGCTGCTTTTCCTTCACTCTCTGGTCAAACTCTTCCCAAACCATCTCCACTGTGTTTAGGTCAGGTGGCCCATGTCATATCATGTGACACTAGCACTCTCCTTTGTAGGCGGCTTGGTGTGTCCAAAGTTTTGACTGGTATTGTATAACTGGGAAGCTTTCTAGCGACGAAATATGCAACCCAGCCCTGAATACCCCACTCCTTTTTCTGTTGCCAGGAGACTGACAGACATCGCTCTGCTTAGCAACTTTGTCCACCTGCGGTTCCTGGACATCTCATCCAATTGTCTGTCAGACTTGTCTCCACTGGCAGCACTTACGCAGCTTCTCTGGCTGAAAGTGGATGGAAATTGGGTGGAGAGTTTGGCCGACCAGCCTATGAACCAGCTGGCCTATTTACAATGCCTCAGTATGGCAACCAATCGTATCCATAGCCCTGAGGGCCTCAAAGGTCCGGCCCTAGAAAGCCTCAATCTGATTGGTCAGTATCAGACAGATTCAGTCTGGGTAGTTATCAGTTTTGACAGTAAACTTTTGGGGTCAATCTGTCACAACTCTTGCCACTTTACACTGAAAGAACGTCTCTCCTCAGGTAACAGCATTCAGCGAATGTCAGGTCTGCAATGTGACAAACTGGCAAACTTAGTGACTCTAGAACTGAGAGGGAATCAGCTGGAGACGACCGATGGCATCCAGCTGCCAAATCTGCGCAGACTCTACTTGGTACAGTCTTCTCACACCAGAGGGCCTATCTGCGCAGACTCCAGAGAGCCTTGTTTGGCAGTCAATAAAAAAAAAAACATCTGCTTCTTTAGTTCCGAACCACTGATATAATGTAACCCAAATCCCCCAGCATCTGCTAAAGCTGGACTGTGTTCTTAACCTGTATTTTACCTGTGCAGACTCCACCTGGTAGAGCTCTCTCACAATTCAGGGTCTACTTGCTATAATATCAGTAGCAAAACAAAACATTCCTGCTAATCATTCGACCTCTCTTCTACGGCCAGCGTAGGCTCAGAACCGCATTAAGCAGCTGAAGGGACTGGACCATCTGGAGCGACTTACCACCCTGCACCTGCGGGACAACCAGTTGGAGATCCTGGATGGCATCAGCGCCAACATGAAGGCTCTACAGTACTTGAACATCAGGTAGCACCAGTGAAACCGTGGCTGTCCTTGGTACTGGGTGGAGAGCCCAGCCAGCTTCTGGTTACACCTTCACTGGAGATGATGCTAATTGGTGATGGTCTTTCTCACCAGGGGTAACCTGGTGTCCTCCCAGAAAGCTCTTCACTCCCTGACAAGTGTATCAGGTACCTTGCAGACGCTAGTTCTGTCTGAGAACCCCCTGGCTGAGGCCGAGGATTATCGTCTGCATTTGCTGGCCAGGCTGCCCCTGCTGGAGAGGTTGGACAAGAAGCCTGTCACAGCAGACGAGAGGGAGGAGGGCCAGGCTGTGTTCAGGGTCAGATTTTCATCTGCAGTGGGGGGGGGGGGTGGGGTGGGGGTCCAGGGGACTGCTGATGCAGCATGTATGTGTATGTTATTTTTATGAGAGACAAACAGGGGGAGTCATCTAAACAGATCATTTTTCCCTTTTAGGAATTTGAAGAAGATGATGTCTTGGAACAAGATTAGACACATCTGCAAGGGATGTGATTTAAGTCGTGATATTCTTTTCACATCTCTTGAAGCCTGCAGGAATCAGTCCTTAAGTTCAGTTTCAGCTTGTTACTAAGCTCTGTCCACGTCACTGAAATCAGTGTGGTTGGTTTATCATATTTCCATTGGTTCCATTAAAGTGACTAAGAACCTAGTTTTTCTCTTCTAAACTAGAAAAAAAAATCAGTGCACATTATTATAATCAGGGCTGCCAACTGTCATGCATCTGGAGTAACATTCACACTTTGACTCATATTCATGCAATAATTCTTATGGCAAATCCATCTTGTTCCATTATGAACCTAAAATTAGCTTCGTCAATAGCGTTGGGGTAGTTTGCAAAACATACAGACTATTTGCAAGGTAATAAAACTGTCACATACATGTAAATATGTGTGCATGTGTGTGCAGACTTGTCTTGAATTGGCAATCTCACTCCAGCCAGCTGACCGAAGTTTCCAACCCTGTTATGATCATTACTGTCTTCCAAATACAATGGTCTTTTAAAGAAAAGGACATTTCATTGCATGATGGTTCATCCATCGCAGGGCACACTCACACACCATTCACTCACACATGTACTCCTATGGGCAATTTAGTAACTCCAATTAGCCTCAGCATGTTGTTGGACTGTGGGGGGAAACCGGAGTACCCGGAGGAAACCCCATGACGACATGGGGAGAACATGCAAACTCCACACACATGTGACCCAGGCGGAGACTCGAACCCGGGTCCCAGAGGTGTGAGGCAACCACTGCACCACCATGCCGGCCCGGCTTTTATTATATCTGGAAGATATAAAATTATATATAGAACAGTGGAAGAGGTGTTGGTGTGGCCAACGGAGAAGCTCATCCTGTAATCTGTGTGGATCCCAATGCCCCAGTGCAGTAATGGGGACAGTGTGCTGTAAAAATGTGAATTCTCTCCTGTGCCTTCACCATCTTAGCTGCTGTGTGGTGAGCATACTGGTGCAGAATGGCTGCCGTATCATCCAGATGGGGGCTACACAGTGGTGGTAGTTAAAGTGGAATTTGCTTCCGTAAAGCACTTTGGGTGTTGTAAAAAAGCACTATATAAATGCAACATTCATTCATTCATTCATTCATCTGTGTTCATAATCCATTATCCTTGATTAAGCCGCTGGATCATCATAATGTAATAGGAAGATATGACATTACATATTTTTATAAAAAAATATATCAGGAAATTATTGCTTGGATGTTACAGTGTAAAAGCTGATAATTGTGAAATATCATGTGAAAATAATATACATAATTCCACAAATTAAAAATGGATAAGTGAAGTTTCCAGCGTTTGCATTGCTCGGGGGAGGGACGGAACAATGCAGACCCGGACCATGTGCCCTGTGGGAGGAAACGTGGGCTGGGCTATATGAGTATCTTAGTTTAAAACCTGCGGATCAATGAATGCATTCATCTTCTGGTGAAGGCAGAGAGAAGCTTTGGACGAGATGGCGAGCTACGAGAAGCCGTCTGATGCAGTCTTGCAGGCTCTTCAAGATGTGGCCAACAAACTGAGGATTCACTCCATCAACGCGACATGCGCCTCCAACTCTGGGTAAATTTCTTTCCCTTAAATTTATGTAATTCCCTCGTATTTCCGCAAAAAGTCCGCATTTATTCACACAGTGAGCTCAGACTTTTTTTTTAACTTACTGTGACGATTTTGTCGATTTAAATTTAATTGCTGTACATGTTGTTAACTCGTTTACTGCCGAAATACATCTTAGGTGTGATAATGCTACAAAAGCCGATATAAATTTACCCAAATCCCCCTGGCGTATGTTAAACGCGGCAGGACTGCGTTATAAATTTAGCATTGTGTTTCTTAAATCGCATTAATTTATTCCAATGAGCTCTCCGCCTGCCAATTAATGTGCGTTACCTTCTGGTATAATGGAGTTCTGTGGGACCGACCGGTACGCCCGGAGTAATCTACAAGTATTACCGTACTCTTGCCGATTGGGTTTGATTGTCCTAGACCAATACACTGAAAAGCATATTTGCGTGACGCCAATTAAAAACCACGTGGATACGTGCTGACCTCATGGCTGCCGTATTAATACTCACCCATTGATCTTGTCCCTACCTCAAAGTTTGGAAAAAGTGAACAAGAATCCCTAACTGATCTGACTACATCAGTTGAGTTAATTACTTGCATCTGACAATTTTAAAGCATGGTGTGAAAATGTAAATCCTTACTTTGTTCATGTCAGAATCTTTCCCTGTTGAATGTTGTCATGCTATTCATTTGAAACAATACTCATTTGCTTGTGCTGCAACCTCTGATGGAGGGCCGTAATGTACTTGTGATTGTCTTAGTTCAATGCAGTTGCACCACCCTGACACCCAGTAAGTTCTGATTCTGCTTCCTACTCCAGACACCCCACCTCATGTTGCAGTGCCGCAGAGATAATGTCTGTGCTTTTCTTCCACACGATGCGCTACAAGACGCAGGACCCATGCAGTCCTTGCAATGACCGCTTTGTCATGTCCAAGGTGGGCTACTGCTGTTAGGTTGTATTGTTTCCTTATCCCTTGTCTTCTACTGATGTGTGCAATTTGTACCTGACTGAGCTTTATTGATCTGCTATCAGCCATTACTCTTGCATTTAATTTAAGCATATTTGTTTGCAAGTTTAGCAAGTGAACCAAATATTGGCAGAACTGCAGTAAACTCTGTACCTGAAGTTACTTCACAACCCCCCCCCCCCCCCCCCCCCCCCCCCCGATCCAGGGTCATGCTGCACCTGTCCTCTATGCTGCTTGGGTAGAAGCTGGATTTCTGAAGGAGTCGAAGCTCTGTGATCTGCGCAAGATCGACTGTGAGCTGGAGGGCCACCCAACACCAGTAAGACCCTCTGCTTTGCCATGCATCACGCTGCTATGACCCCCCTCCAGCAATGGAAGGGGATGCTGTTTGACTGCATTTCTTCTCTGCTCTATAGAGGCTGCCATTTGTTGACGTAGCGACTGGTTCCTTGGGTCAGGGTTTGGGTGCTGCATGTGGAATGGCTTACACTGGGAAATATTTTGACAAGTCCAGGTATTTCAGCCCTAACTGAGATGCTTATTTTTAAATTGATTTAAGTGTTTTGATTAAGTATTAGACTCTCTGGTAATCAGAATGGCTTGATTCTCTACAGGTATTGATATACCTGTTTTGACTGACAGAATATAATCTCACACTCTGGTCCCAAACGTCATCACAACCTGTTGCCTTTTAGAATCTTCTAGATCACCGTTTCCCAACTCAGTCCTTGGGGACCCCCAGACAGTGCAGTCTAGGTTGGGAGTTGGGAGAGAGCAAAAAATGTGGACCAGCCATGGGTCCACATGAGGACTAGGTTGAGAAATACTGTTCTAGATCATTTTAAGCTGCACGTGAATTGCTTCTCATTTGTTGCATTTTAGCCATCAGTTTGCACAAGGTTTAAGTGGTGAAACATTACCGATAGTCACTCCTTGCCGTTCATTAACTGCATTTGCTCTTGCCTCTCTCCCAATGTCCCCTTTCAGCTACCGTGTGTACTGTCTACTTGGCGATGGCGAGTGCTCAGAGGGTGCAGTGTGGGAGGCCATGGCCTTTGCATCCCACTACTGCCTGGACAACCTAGTGGCCATTGTGGATGTGAATCGTCTAGGACAGAGTGAAGCTACACCACTGCAGCATGATACGGATATTTACCTCAAGCGCTGTGAAGCCTTTGGGTATGTGGATCAAACTTCCATTAGTGGACAGCAGTGACCATAAAGTTTGGATGAGTTCATAAACTGTAGAGCATTTGTTTGCCTGTTAATGACTTGCACATCCCCATGAATGGGGGTAGTGTCTGGCCTCGCTGTGGTTATTCAGCCCCTGTGTATCTCCACAGCTGGAACACATATGTAGTGGATGGCCACAACATCCCAGAGCTCTGCCAGGTGCTGTTGCAGGCCCAGCATGTGAAGGAGAGACCAACTGCTATCATTGCCAGAACTTTCAAAGGCAAAGGCCTGAAAGGTATGGGAACCCCCTACTGAAAACTGGGTCAATGTCTGTTTTTAAAAGAGATGAAGACCTCGGGTACCATAAAATGGCGTAAATATCTCCCACTCCGGTCCTTGAGGTACCTGCAGACAGTCCATTTTTCCGAATGTAAGCTAGGAAAAGGCAAAAACATGGACTGGTTTGGGGAAACGCTAGCCTAGATTTCTGAAACATCTTGTGAATTTGTTCAGTGGTCCTGCTTCAAGTGGAATATCCTGGAGTTCTCCCCTTGCTAGCTTTTAAGGGATTCCTTTGAGCTAACACAGTGATTGTAGGTCCTACTTTGTTCTCTTTTAATCAGGCATTGAGAATGAGGATAACTGGCATGGCAAGCCCCTCCCAAAGGACATTGTAGATGGCTTCCTATCAGAACTTCGGGGGTTGATCAAGACGGACAAACCCCCCTGTCCATTGTTGCCTAAAGAGGATGCTGCTGCTTTGGAGAGTGGTCACATCAGCTTGCCCTCACCCCCTGCATTCTCACTTGGTGATAAGGTGAGTGGATGTGGCTTGTCACTTATCCAAATGAGGTCAGTGTTGCTACTCTATGGAATTACTTGTCCAAGCACTGTTGGAACTCTAAATCATGTAACAAAATGCAACATTGAAAGCTTGCTGGGGAGAGTCCAAGAACTTGCTGTTCTGTTTCTGTAGGTGGCAACAAGACGTGCTTATGGTGTTGCTCTTGCAAAGTTGGGGCAGGTGTGCCAGCGCATTGTAGCTCTGGATGGCGACACAAAGAACTCCACCTTTGCAGAGACCTTCAAGAAAACCTACCCAGAACGCTACATTGAGTGCTTCATTGCAGAGCAAAATATGGTGAGGCCTAATGTCCAAACTGTTCTGCGGACACTTGGAAGGCAAAATCTGTTTCATTCATTAGGCTACAACTATGCTAATCTCCACCTCAGGTTAGTGTGGCTGTTGGCTGTGCCACGCGGAATCGCTGTGTGCCATTTGCCAGCACCTTCGGTGCCTTCCTGTCCCGTGCCTATGATCAGATCCGCATGGCGGCCATCTCCCAGTCGAACATCAACTTGGTTGGCTCCCATTGTGGGGTTTCCATTGGTAGGTCCTCAAGCAACCCACTACATCCTATGAACCAGGAATCATTCTTTCCCCATTGTACTTTTCAACAGTATGAATGGGATGAAGAAATGGACTTCTGTATGTGTGGGTGGGATGAGTTTGGCAAAACTATAGTGTGAATAAGTGGTTGCAGATGGTAATTACAGTACCTCTATTGGGTAACACTTGCCTTAAATTCCTCATCCCTAGAGGTTTAATCTTGCTTGTGAGACAGGGAGAGGATTTCACACGCATGGTTTTCATCCAGATACTCAAGTATCATGTGTGCCCTGCAGTAGACTGGCATCCCACTTGGCGTAGTGTACCACTACCTTGTTTCCTGTGCTGCCTGGGAAACTCCAGGTTCAACCCATCAAGAATGAGGGGCTGTAAGATTGTTGGCATCAGAACAACCTAGTGAAGAAATACTGAACCCTAAGGTCAAATAGCTTAGGATCTGGTATTTACTTTATTAAACTGAACATCCATTTATTCCACCCTCAGTAATTTGGGGTTTAGTCTGTCAAGTGTCTGGGATTTCCAGACGTGACTTTTAGATTGGAACCTCTACCTGTTTTCAGGTGAAGATGGACCCTCCCAGATGGCCCTGGAGGACCTGGCCATGTTCAGAGCTATTCCTACCTGTACAATCTTCTACCCCTGTGATGCAGTCTCCACGGAGAGGTCTGTGGAGCTGGCTGCTAATAAAAAGGTGAGACATGGAAACTCCAAGGATCTTGTCATGAGACATGAATCCATCTACCAGCAAGATCCTTAATATGCTGCCATCCTCTTAGGGAATTTGCTTCATCAGGACCAGTCGGCCAGACACTCCTGTGATCTACCCACCAGAGGAGAAGTTTCAAGTGGGATATGCCAAGGTAGGTGAGAACATTCTGTTGGTTAGTGTCCTCTTAACACTGTTTTTTAACCTAATTTTTGTCTAGGTGGTGCGCCAGTCTGACAGTGACAAAGTAACAATCATTGGTGCTGGTGTGACACTGCATGAGGCTCTGGCTGCAGCTGATCTCCTAGCCAGTGAGGGTAATGGCACAGTTCTTGCATGTATAGCAGGGTATCGCCTAGACTAGCATTGTTTAATAAACAGGATCTAATCTATTTTAGGTATGAATGTCAGGGTTATTGACCCGTTTACCATCAAGCCATTGGATGCTGATACCATTGTGTCCAGTGCTCGGGCCACAGATGGGAAAGTACTCACTGTGGAGGATCACTATAGAGAAGGTGAGCCCCAGAGCCAAGGTGCTGAGTTTGTATTGCTGCGTGGTTTCTCATGTCTATTCTCCTCAGGTGGCCTGGGTGAAGCTGTGCGTTTTGCGGTAGCTGGAGAGCCTGGCATCACTGTGCAGTGCCTAGCAGTTACAGAAGTACCCCGAAGTGGGAAGCCCCAGGAGCTACTGGATCTCTATGGCATTGGTGCCAAGGCCATTGTGGCTGCAGTCAGAATGACCTTTGCCAACTGAAGTAATGGAACCTCTGACTCTGTCCTGCTCTGGTGTCGGTATATCCATGTGTTCAGTGCTAGGGCCAGTCATTTTAGGGGTGTCCTTTGTAGTTGCTGCATTTCTGTCCTTATTACATTAAATGGGACATTCATCTAAATTGCAAGTCTGAGCAAAGCTAGCTTAAAGAATTGAGGTGACTGTAAAATCTGGGTGGGGGTGCCTGACTTTGACAGCCTCAGTAATGTATGCTGCAGAGGAGGTTCCCCAGCCCTTTATGCCAAAGATGTTTCAATGCATTGTCTCAGAACATTCCATGGTCTTGGTGAACATTGCCTGAGCCGAAGGTCTACAAGTGGAACAAGAAACATCACAAGCACTTAAATGCATGGTACCTTTTGATATGAAGCTTGGCTTGTTTTTCCCCTTCTGCTGTGCTCATGGCATAAGGAACAATAAACCAATTTCATGAATGACTTGTCTGTTTCATGTAATGGAAGCAGGTGCATGTGGAGGTCAGCTTCAGTCTGTACTTTGGAGTGGGATTTAAATAATGAATTCGGGGACAGCTTTTCCTTCAAAAGGCAAAAATTTATATTATAAACTCTACTAGTAAGAGTGGGGTTACACATAAATAACATTGATGGGCAAAAGAAGCTTCATGAACCCTTTGTGTGTTTTTTTTTTTTTTTTTTTGTCTCCATTTATGAATAGAGCACCATCTAGTGGCATCAGAAAATACAGCACATGGTTCACGAAGCTTCATTTGGCCATCACTAGTAAATAACTAGTATGCAAAAGTGTTTACTTATACTAGGAAGGCACCCTATAACCCCCCCCCCCCTCCCCCCATTGTATTTATAAGTGGGTGTTTTCCTTTTTTTTTAATAAAGGTTTGGGTTTCTTTACACAGGCTTGACTATCCAAGGGGAAATGTAGGATGTGAACAGTCAAACTTTGATGCTTGGCTGTCTTTGGTCAGGGCAAGGGAAAATATTGGGCTATTTTAATCTTGAGTTTCTGAATATGAGTCTTGAGGTCCACTGTAGTGGGGATCTACTCAACTCCCTTCATGAATTCCAAGAACTCTGCAGATTAAAAATGAATTAGATTACATTTTGCAGCTTGTGAATTTACAAATGTTTGCTAGTTTTCTGTATAAGTTAATGTGGTTCTAGGGTTTGTTTTGAACATAAGTCAATGTCGCTTAAGCTAAAGGTGCTTCATATGTGCCAAAACATATCTCCAGTGAACAGCTGTTTGTGTGTGGATTTCTCATCTTTGTGTGTGTTGTGTTTCATTGATGACTTGGGCCACACTCACCATCATAATCAATTTTTCCATCATTGTTTTTGTCCCCATCCTTCATTAGCTCTTCTATATCATCCTCTGTGATTGGTTCACCGGTTGCTTCCAGCATATTCTTTAGCTCTTCCAGGTCAATGTAGCCATCTCCATTTCTGTCAAATAGGAAATGCAATCTTCAACTGTACCTTTTGGGGTGGTGATTATACCGACTGATGGACTTACTTGTCAAACATGCGGAAGAGTTCGGCCAGCTCCTCCTCCGATTTTCCTTTGCTCTCCTCTTTCATGCAGCGTACCATCATCACCAGGAACTCATCAAAGTCTACTGTCCCGCTTCCTGACAGGGAATACACAAACTCAGGCTTGGTTTTCCTCCATCTGTAGCACTGAGCATGTTAGGTCTTACACATGTGAAGAAAGTCAGTATTGCTAATAACAGCCCTTTATAAAAAGGTAATATAGCATGCTACCTACCATCTTCATCTACTTCATCGATCATCTCCTGCAGCTCCTCAGCAGTTGGGTTCTGGCCCAGCATGCGCATGACCTTCCCCAGCTCCTTGGTGCTGATGCAGCCGTCCTCCGCATCCTGGACGAAGATGTCGAAGGCAGCCTTGAACTCTTAAGGGTGGTAAAAATGAGCAACAAGACCTTACATATTTATTCCTGGGTTCCAGTGTGACTGCATTTTTTTTTAACTTAAGCATAGAATAAACAATTGCTTACCATTTTTCTGCTCTTCTGTTAAGTTCTCAACCTGTTGGCAATGAACAAGGAACAAATAAAGGAAGTTTTAGTGAAATTCGTTTTTCCTTATAAATTTTGCAAATGTTTTTAGTATTCAGCTGAAATTCCAGTTCATTAATAGCAAAAATATGGAAAGTGAATCTGAGGCTGTACATATATCCATAATATAACTATAAACCACTACATGGAAACATTACATTTTATTTATTTATTAGGCACATTTATCCAAAGCAAAGCACAATCGGGGTTAAGGACCTTGCTTAGAGGCCCAGTGGTAAATTCTGTCTATTGACCCTGGGATTTGAACGGCTGCCTTCCGATCACAGGTACAGCCACATACACCCCCCCCCCCCCCACATGCTCTTCATTTTTTGTGCTGGTGAAATTATAATTCTGATGTCTATGAGCTATATTCAACACAACGTAGATTCCATACCGCAGATCCCTGTCATTGGGGAGCTCAGTCTTAAAGCCTGAGATAGTTTCCCTGCATGGAAACTAAATAGTTTCTTCGCTGGAGTCCAGCCCAGCATTGAGTTCATGGAGTTTTTTGGTCCATCTTGAACCGGGGGTCAGGTTTCTCCCTGCTGGTTTAGTCACATTGCTCTGGGGGCTAAACTGACAGCTGTTTCTAACAATCCTGCATTAATCCTGCTTTACTTTTCACTAGGATGGAAGTAACGCCACATAAGGACACACAAAGCCTTCTGATAGGACGATATCATTGAACTAACAATATTGTTCTCCTTGTTGCTCTGTTAGTGTTTCTTCCCTGGATGGAACTGTGAACAGCTTTGTTGGGTAATCTCTGCTGGTTGTAAATCAGCTAGCTGACACTAGCTTACGACACAAGGACACTTATTATGCTTGGCAAATCCTGAAAACCAGTCCTGCTTAATTTACCAAATTTCATCTTACCAAAATACAGTTATAATCTTATCTGAGGAGAGCGAGGAAAACGCAGGACAGAATATAGTATAATATAATTTGACTCTTCATTTCGGATTTGACTTGAACAGTTTATGAGAAAAAGTAGATTTTTGTAGAGGTCTCATGAAAATGGAATGCATGAGAATCCATCGGTCACGCCGACCGGTGGTAGATGGCTTGTAGCTCAGCTGTAACTCTGCCCTCGTTCATTAGGAGCTCAGAGTACTGCAGTGGTATCAGGACACAGCTGTGGGGACACCATTATAACCCAACATGGAGTCCTTCTACCATGCAAATGCTGACTTTTACAGCTCTTACCGCTATACCGTTTTTTTTCTTTTTGCATTTTATTGAAGCTGTAAGAAGCCCAGCTACACTTATGCCTGGTCTACTCCTTCACTGTACGTATGTTTGTGCTATTCACCTCATGCGTAAATTGCTTTGGACAAAAGCATCTGCTAAATATGTACAATGTAAATATATAGTCCTAGACACAATTTCCCAATGTACTACACTTACATTCTCTAATCATATGATACATATCTCCCCCCCTCCCCCATGCCCATGTCGGAGTGGCCCCCATCTCCACTCACCGCTGCTTTATACACATCATCCATGGCTTTTGGTTCAGCTTCGCTCTCTGTTGGACACAAACTCCAGAGGGGCAGACGCAGGACAAAGGCCTCGGGTGCTGCCTGTCACGGCCTTTATTGTTGGAATGACATCCCACCCACTTACGCACAGATATAATTAGATGAGGAACTAAGACAAAAGAACAAATGGATTTGGCTGGACTGGGACTGGGGAATGTAGGGTGTTGACCTGGACTGGAGGTATGGGCATATAGGAATCTCCCAAATATCAGCTATAGATAGTACAGGGATGCCCTTATCTGTGCATCTACACTATTGCTAAAGTTGTTGGCCTGGGATGCAGAAATTTGCCTGCTTTTCTCAGATTCTTGCTGCCAAGTGCTGTAGAGTGTTGTGTTGTTCACTGTGTCTGTTGACACGCCGTCGTCATATTTGAATGAGCTGCTGTGTCTCAGAAGATAGAACTGTTGCTGGTCAACCATTGAGGAATGGTTTTGAATACAAACATGGCCATGTAGGTATGGAAGGTCTGGAGGGTGCCTGTCCTCCCTGTTTCTGAAAGTGAGTAACTAGTGCTGCACTTAACCTGTTAAATTAATTTTGTATCTATCAAATCTCCATTACTAATTGTGTGAACATTATGTGTAAATGTTATTAAGACAAATGCTGCCTGGCCCAGTGACAAAGGCAAGTCAGGGTTAGGGTGCCTGGGTGGATGGGTATTGTCTTGATGACGGTTGTGCTATTTCAAGGCTATCCTGTGTCACGTAGTGCTCATGTCTGTAGAGAATCCTCAGCTGTTTGGAGGGGGGGAGGTGACCCCTCCCACAGCCTCCCATTGACACACTGTCCAAAGCTACACCTGCCATTGTCATGTAGCAGTGCCACAAAAGACACTGGTCAGAGGGCACCCGCAGAGAGCATCAATGTCTGTAGGGAGACACTGAGTGGTCAATCTACCATGATGATGTTGACTGTAACTTAGCAAAATGCAGGTGGCAAATGCCAGTAAAAATCACATTCTTACATTATGTCATTTAACCATGGAAGACACATTTTTAAAATCACACATCACAGTTCTCACACATACAGAAATTCCCACTGTATGAAAACACCCCCCCTGCACACTTTCATTTGAACCATGTTTCCTCCTTATTTAAAAACCCCATGGTAAAACAGTGATGTCACCATTGGGTCCTGATCAAGACCCTTAACTCCAATTGCCCCAGGTACTGTCTGACCACTCTATTTCAATCGTATGTTGAATGTTCAATCGTAAATTAAATGCAAATTTGTGGATGGGTTTGTCGACAAATTGACCACAGGACCATATAGGACCACCAGGGGGCGATCTTAGCCATTCCTTCATGTGGGGACTTTCAGAAAGGAAAGAAATCTAAAATTCAAAATTAAAACAGAATAATATGTAACTTAGACAACATGCACAACAACATTAGAACTGCTAAATTCGACAATATGTAGTTCTATTTCACACCCAGGACTAAAACACTGTCATTCACCCCCCCCCCCCCCCAAGCTTAAAGAGCTTCACAGTTATTAATTACAGAACATTTTTGGGCTAATGATGGAGAATCCCTCAGTGCGCCAATTCCCTTCATTCAGTGGCACTCAAAAGTGTTCTGATTCCACTTATCAGTGGAATTCTGTTTACCAACATTAAAATTATTTTCCAATGAGAGCAAATAATCCTTCAAACTGTATCATCTTGGCACATGGCATCACATACACAAGCAGGAGCAAGAATCTAACAACTGTATCACCATTTGCAGGAAATTCGACTCTAAAACTTCAATATCAAATAACTCAGACATTATGGGAGTGTATCTAGTCTGACCCATACAAAAATGGCTCCTCAGACGCACAGTCCAGCATTCATTTAGAGGAGCTGGTAGAAAGTACCTATGACTTTTCTGAACACATTTTTGGATGCCGAGGTTTTCACAGCACACACACAGCATGTGGTCTGTTCTTGCTCCTGCCAGGACACACCGGCCCCTCTGTGCCCAAGTGCGGGGGCTTGAACACTGCTGGCGCAGCATGTCTGAGCGGACGTCGCCGTCCTCACTGTGCTGCTCGGGCCACACGTTCCCCCAGAGCTGCGCTGAGTAAATGCTGGGCTGCTTTGGGAAACACCGGTCTGGAAGTCGCAGGCATCAGTCCGCAAGCAGGGTGCGATGAAAACGTTACTGTGCACAAACAGAGAGGCGGAGAGCTGGAGACGAGGGAGGCCGCCAACGAGGAAGGCTGGTTCATCGCGCAAAGGTCGCAGAAACACAGACAGGCAGGGGAAGGCCTGGGCGTCCTGTTTATTCAACAATATTTTATGTAACTTCGGGTTCAGACAGCATGTGTTTCATGTTTTTTTTTTTAGTCAGATCACTGTCTAAACTGCATCTGTGAATTTTCCTTTACATCTGAATTAAGCGGTGATGAGTACGTTTTTCCAGAGCATTGGGAATTCAATAAAGGTAGTTCATTAACGGCGTATGTAAGACTTACAGTGCAAAGGTCTTTGGCCAACAAAGAAAATGTTTATTGCTGTTTATCTGGGTGGTAAATATATATTTGCTAAGAATAAATAAATAAATTCAAAATAAGAACATATGGAAATTAATTAAGACTCTAAAAAATAAACTTGAATTTCTTCTGTTCTCCAAAAAGTTACTGATGTCTAGTTGTACGGCTAGATGAACCCTGCTTGGGGTGGTAAACCTCTCCTCAGGGGCACCTCAGCCGTTTCGTGTCCAGGGAGGGGGTTGTGGCTGTTGGTCTGGGACAATCGCCTGCATTATGACTGACTTAAGTCTATGTCGTGATTATTTACTTTGTAAGCCATCAGTCCATCTTTTAGTCAGACATCCTGCTCAGGGTTACCTGGCTCTTGTCTTGGGCAGTACAAGGCTGGGACACATTCTGGAGAGGAAGACCATCCGAATACTATGGGTACGTCAGAGACTGCAATTGGCCTAACTGCTCATCTTTGGACTACAGAGGAAGCAAAATGTTCACGTGCAGTGAAGAGATGGGGTTTGAACCCCAACCATGGAGGTATGAAATAACACTGAGCCCCCACTCATGCCAGTATGTGGTTTAATTGACAGTAAAAGATTTGTTTGTTTAAAGGAGACAGTATGAAATACCTTTCTTGGCCACAGAGCTCCAAGGTGGAAAGGATGTAAAACTGGGTGAGGAAACAGGACAAGCTGTGAGCGTGTGTGTGTGTGTGTGTGTGTGTGTGTGCATGCATGTGTGTGTATTGGTCTAGGCACAGGGTTGTCAACAAAACTACTTTTCAAAGGAGATTTCTTTCCAAACACATTCTTCAGATCCAACATGCGTCCAACAAAAATGGAAGAGAATCTCTGCAGTCCAGTTTACCTTTTGTTATATTTAATGTTTTTTATACCTAAGCTAAATTTGTCCCAGGCCAGTAATGTGGCCAAATGCGAAAAAATCTTGCTCTCCAGCCCATTGTGTTGACATCTCAGTGTGTATGAAGTGCCTGAAATGACACCTTGGTGCTGGGATGGGTGGGAAGACGTAAACTTTTTTTTTTTTTTTTTTACATGAATAAAAGGGGTGTTGTGAATCTTCTTCTCCACCCAATTTCTCATTGCTCATCTGAGTCTCCAGCTTCTCTGACCTTTGGGGGAGCATATCAAGGCTGTGCTTCAAGCATTTTTGGGCCCTCGATATCAATGTTCATATTTGTAGTCCTGTGGCTTGGGGCTTGTACTCTTACTGCCCCCACGGTTGAGGGATGGGGTTTCATGGAGCCCCAGCACCAGGCTGAGACTGCAGCAGGTGCAGCTGTGGTGGAAGCAACTCTCTCAGGTGAGTGTTACCCAGAAATGGTCATTGTCATTTGCACAGGTGCATCTGTGTCATGTGACCCATTCCCTTCCCAGTACTCCAACTCCAGGCCATGGTTGCCATGTAAACGGGATGTCCCTCAGATGTACAGTGTGGGTCACAAATGTGCTGGCTAATGAGCTGCTCTTTTGCAATTTTTAAAGGTATTTAATATGTTTTATCTTAATTATTGGTTCTGTGTTTTAATTCCATAGAGGTATAATTTGATCATGCTGATTCTTTTAAAAAGTTGAAAATACATTTATTGTCTAGTCTGTGAATTACTATTTGTTATTCTGTAAGGTTCTATTATACTAACAAAATATGTGCTTAACTAGGGTTCAGGCACTGGGAAGGGTTACAAAAACCGTGTAATTTACTATAAATGTCACTACATGCTAATATTACTTTAACAAGTTGTTGGTAATGCAAACAGAACATTTCCGATGATTTTCTGAGTGTATAAACACTGCTCTCCTCGGTCTTCCAGCATAAATAGTTTTGGAAATGGAAATGAAGTAGCTGATACCTTTTCTGTAACTAACAGACCCACTCCTCTAACTCACAGTTAGAAATATTTGACATTGACAATACCCTCGCTTCTGGGGGGCTTCCGTATGAGGTTAGTCCCCTGCTCAATGAGGTTAATGTCCTGCTTGCTGAGCTCTGCAGTCTCCTTCTTCAGCCCAGCCAATCCTGACCTTGAAAAATAAAGAAGATGATGATGGGGACAGAAGTGAGAGCATGGGCAAGAAAGGAGAAGGCGATGACCAGCTTTTGGTGACCACCAACCCTCCACATCCTGCTTCTCTCAATGAGGTCAGCATGCTTGCATTGTTAACCTATTTAGCCAGCAGGCTTTCATTTTCCCGGAATAACGTGGCTACAGTTTGTTCTTTATTTATTTTGCTGCCCGGTGAAGGTGAAGGGATGTTGGCATGGTGCTGAAAAAGTGATAACAGATGGGTTGTTTTAAAAGATGAGGCCTGGTTGCACAGGGGTCAGTTCTTTGAACTTTCAGTAAGCATTGCAGGGGGATGAATTTGGGGTTGATCATTTTCCTGCGTCTGGTAAAGGTGAAAGATGACACTGAAAGAGAAGCACAAAGTGTCAACAAACAACTGATGGATGAAGATGATGAAAGTGATGAGGATGAGGATGAAAGTGATGAGGAAGACAATGATGACGAAGATGACAAGGATGACAGTGAGGAGGATGGAGATGATAATGATAACGAGGATGAAGAGGATGATGAGGACAAGGAGGAGGAGGTAAACAATGGCCATGCAGATCCCCTTCCCGACGCAAAGTTGGCCAACAGGACCAGCTTCACAGATCCCCTTCCAGACGGATGTCGACAGGCTGATTCCCGAATTACCTGCCAGGGTCTCTACATCACCCACCTGCCAAACATCACTGGCCTGGGAGTCACGGCCTTCCAGCTGTCGGGTGAGGCGGGAGGTGTGGACTGGGGTGTAGGATCTCAGCTAAAGGACAGAAGATGCTCAGGCGTCTGATTTTTATATCGACCACATCTTCTGTGCTGCTTTTACCTTTAGCGGCATTTTCCTTAGCACAGTAGCAGTATATGTTTAAATGACAGTATCGCAGTGTGCTGCTTCACGACAATGTGGTTTTGAATCATTTCTGGTGTGTCAGGATAATGACTCGTGTCAGTCTTTATGTAGCCAGTCAGGTGCGTAAGATCCCTGTGAGATCCCTGGCTGGGCTGCCCCACCTGGAGGGGCTGGATCTCCGTCAGAATGAGCTGACCGACACCTCCCTCGCTCCCACCCTGTTCCGAGTAAGTCTTTTGAGCATGTCATGATTGCACGGATCTATCTCCGTGGCATTGCTGCATTCGGACGTTTTTGAATGTGTTTGTTTGGGGACTTGGTTTCTACTGAAACAGGAACCATTCGATAACATTTTAGGCATAAAGGCGCAACAGCAGAGCCCTTTGTGATGCTAGTTGTTGTAACCTTGTGGTTGTAAATCCTTAATCTTAAACAATATGCCATGTGCTGCCCACTGAATGAAGCAGTCTCATCCCGGCAGTGCCCTGACAGCCGGAATCTGCTGCCACCTGGTGGATGATAATGACAGAATCCCTATGGTTTAGATAAATATGACATTCCAGAGGCAGATATGAGAAAACTGTGAGTCAACATTGGAAACCACACAGAAAACAGGACCCAAATGGTATGGGTGGGTGTGAATCTGACTCTGGGACCTCGGAGGCTAGAAATCTGAGACGTTAGTGTCAAAATTCTCACCTAAACACATCTATCTGCTGTGGAATACATAGTAGCAAAGCGTCTTCATCTCACTCGGATTTTCAGGTCTCCACAACTACAGAAGCCCAGATGATGATGATGAATACACTTTTTATTGATCCCATGAGGAAATTCACTTTTCACCTACCCCATGTTGATGTTTGTAGGTGAGAGCAAGATTGGCAGTGAAGGGCAGCCACCTGTAGCAGGTGCCCCCACAGCTGGGGGTTAAGGACCTTGGTCAAGGGCCCACAGACATGCTAAGGCCAGACTCGAACCGGCGAGCTGCCGATCATATGCATAGGGGTTTATCTTACTGAACATTACATATCATTATTATTATATATATAAATTATTTGGTTACAAAATATATTGTAGAATTTGAATGTTAATAAGGGTCTCCCAGTTAAGAACTTGGAAAAAATTAGCCTTGTTTTGTCTGAGTCACTGCATGTGAAAAGCACATGAGTAGTTCTTGGCAGTGTCTTTCCCTGCCCATGAAAATCTTTGTGAAACAGTATCTATGAAACCCGAACAGAAAGGAAACATTTAGATTACTAAAAACAGTTTAGGTGCCTTTATACGGGCTGAAAACTCTCCGTTATTATTCAGTGACCGCAACCCTCAAATGAGGTTTTCATGCTACTGTAGGACCATTTGGAAATTTTAAACACAAGGCCATCTGGACAGACCCTAATCTTTAATTGTTACTTTTGAATCCTCTCCAGCTGGACTTCAGCTCCCTTTAGAACCTCTGAAGTGGGTCTAGTTGGAAAGCATCAGAACACAACAATTAATGGCATCCCAATCTGACCGGCCATGCCGGAACAAGACAGGTCTGCAAATAAACACAGGTGTTGTAGATGTGCGACCGCACCCCCTACTGGGAGATATGAGGCAGTGAAGGATCGTTTGGCAAGCGGACATTGTGGTGACCGCAGCTGGACCACACTGGTGCTTTTCAGGACACTGGTTACGTGGTCACTGTGTATCAAGGCTCGCAAAGCAGGAAGAAATTCTTTGAAAACTTTTACTATATCCTGTCCTCACTTCCCACAAATAACAGATGGAAAGAAACCGAGAGGGGATACATACGTATGTCTAGTGTGGGATTATAGGCTGACACCAGGTCCACATTTAGATTCCAAAAACAGGCACAAAATGTCTTTCTTAGAAGTTCTGCTGTCAGTTACTCAAAGTCTCAGATGATCATTCTGGAGCATCATTGCTTGAACATGACAGATTACTACTGTTGCTTAGAACTGAAATATACAGGTAAAATATTTTTAAACTGTTGAGTAATTTTTAGCTGTTACCAGGATACATGGAGGCGTTATTATGGTCCTTCAAGGCAAAAGCTGTCACACCAAATTATGAAGATGCATGGGTAGAATGGAGGACACTCTGTGAAGGCAGATCGCTAGAGAAATGTGACAAAATAAAGGGAGAAGTGAGCAGACAGAAGGAGCCGTTTATTGCAGCAAGGATGTGATAATTAAAGGCTTTATTTGACAAAACCTGAGGTGCACAGTGAAGACTTTGCTATTTAAGGCAAAGCTGTCAAATGTAACTGGGTCATCTGAGGATTCTGTGCTTTAAAATACGCTATATATTGTTTAGCTTTGAAATAGGATGGTACATCTGGAGTTTACAATAAAACTTTCTTGTGTTTGGTTGGAAACAGCTACTTTTAGTGGGTATTTACAATCATGGGTATGTTTATAAAGTGTGGAAAGGTGGTCTGTGTGTTCAGGCAGCTGGCCAGGAGTCACGAATGTCAGGTGACAGGCAGGCATGCAGAGGCAGAATGTCTTCTGAGATCTGAATTAATACAAATATACAAAAAGAACTGGGGAACTAATTACGGAGTTTTTCATCTCAGTAGTGGACAGATAAGTACTTAAAATGGGGTGGAAGTAATTCTTCCTAAATTCTTTGTATTTTTGCCTTTCCTTTGGTAGTAGAATGTTTTTGGTTTGATGTCTCATGCATGGTGTTCTATTTCTGAAAACATTTTTAAAGGCTTGGGCTGCAGACATATCTCACAGTAAACATCGCGAGTGTCTCCATCCTCTGTGGTTTTCTTACTTTTGATCTGAATGGCAATTCCACTCTAGGCTTGGCTCACTCACCTCTTTTAATCTGATCTTCATCACAGTAATTTTTATATATACACACAAGATATATATACACACACATACAAACACATACATACATATACATACACACACACACACACACACACACACACACATATATATATATATATATATATATATAAATTGTTCTGCTACATCTGGTTAAAGTTCATGAAGTCTCGTAGCTTATACTGTATGTCTTCTGCTGTGTTTTAGGTACTTTTCAGTGATTTTATTGAAGTCTCATGCCTTCCAGTCTCCTGGTTCTTTGAGTCCAGCCTTACCATACTCTTGGCTTGTTGTAGAATCTGTCAATCCTGAAGAAACTCAACCTGGACAACAACAATCTGACAAAGATCCCACTTCTGCCACAATCGCTTGAGGTGCTCAAGATCAATGACAACAAAATCAGCTGGCTGACACCCCAAAGCTTCAAAGGTGAGGGTGTGTCTGTGTGTCCATGAGTGCAACTGTTTAGAGTTGATCTTTCTGTATAAGCAAAGGTTGTAATGCTGCTGTCCAGCACTGAGTGTCTGGCTGTCTTCAGGTTTGTTCAAACTGCTGACTCTGGAACTCCAAGGCAATGGCCTCCATGAGGGAAAGGTGTCCCCTCTGACCTTCAGACCCCTCCGGAAACTAATCCACCTACGACTGGATGACAACCAGTTTAGAGCAATCCCATCAGGGCTACCTCCCTCCCTTCAGGTACCAACACAGAATTTCTGTAGTGACCTCTACAGGCAGGATGGTGTAAAGCAGTGATTATCTTGTTAGTAATGTACTGTTTTTCATGGTCTATTCCCTGAACATTATAATAGGATATGAAATATTAGTCTTGCGTTACTTGTAGGGGTGGCATGGTGGTGCAGTGGTTAGCACTGTTGCCTCACACCTCTGGGACCGAGGTTCGAGTCTCCGCCTGGGTCACATGTGTGCGGAGTCCCCATGGGTCCCCATGTCGTCGTGGGGTTTCCTCCGGGTACTCCGGTTTCCCCCCACAGTCCAAAAACATGCAGAGGCTAATTAAAGTTACTAAATTGCCCGAAGGAGTGCATGTTTGAGTGACTGGTGTTTGAGTGTGCCCTGTGATGGGCTGGCCCCCCATCCTGGGTTGTTCCCTGCCTTGTGCCCATTGCTTCCGGGATAGGCTCCGGACCCCCGCAACCCAGTCGAATAAGCAGTTTGGAAAATGGATGGATGGATGGAGTTACTTGTATGAATATCTAAATCAACTCGTATAACCAAACATGTATCCTTCACCAATAGGTATTATAAATATGCCTACAAAATCAAATGTAGCTATTTAATTTGCAGCATGTGAAGTATTTTATAAGTGGGATTCTGCTCTTCAACAGAGGCTCCGGTTCTCACAAAACCAATTGGAGGAGTTGACAGTAAACTCTCTGAAGCTGATTCGGCTTAAGGTTCTGGATCTGAGTCAGAACAGGCTGCAGGATGCCCGCATAGCACCACAAGCATGGACACATCTACCGTAAGCTCTCTCCTCTCCCTCCTCTTTCTGTTACTGTTCAATTGTTGTAAATATTAGGACTGCTGTCATGCCATTTCATCATTTACCACAAGAGTGTGCCATTTGGTCCTTGACCACATGCGTTCATTCAGGATAAGGCGCTTGGCTCTACTGGGACCATAGCATTAAGTCATGGACTTGCTCTTTTTGCTGGTTATCATTTTAACTCAACGTAAAATGCAAAATGGATGCTGCAAGGAATCGAGCTGTAAGTGTCATAGTCGGAATGTGTGTCCCCAAGTCACTGGAGTGATACGTTTACTGCTTTTTGGGGTCTTGTTTGAATATAAGAGATTCTGCATAATTATCTGCTGAGAAGTGCAGCCATGGGAACATCTGGGGATGTTTCAATATATTTTAACGAAAAGATAGTTCTATTTGTTGAATAGACAGGGGTCCATGTCTGGGTATGGATACTTGTATTGTTCAAATATTGTAAAATTCCATGCGTTTTTTGTCTCCGTGGAATCCTTGGGAACCAACTGAATCTCTCCAAGAGTGTACACATACGTTTGGGTAGCAGAAAACACAGTGTGACATATCTCCGAGCAGGACGGAGATGAGATTAACACCCCTCTCCAAACCACAGTGTGATTGGGTCTCCAATATGAACCAACAATGGAGATTGCAAAAGACAGTGTTTATGACCAACTCTAGTCAGTCTAGTTAGTTTATTATTTTATGTCTGTGTTTAAAGGCTTAAAAATGTGCTAATTGCAATATTTCCCAAACAAGAACACCAGGACAATGAAGACACCATGAAGGAAATTATGTTATGTCATTCTGGTGGATCCATTGTGTTCTGGCCTATTATTGAAGCAAAAGACCTTCTGCAGCATCATTTTATAAACAGGAAGACAGAACTACATTCTGCAGTAAACAAAAAGGGAATGTCAAAACTTGTCTTGAGATGATCCCAGACATTTAGATGTTCTAGTCCAGGGGTGGCCAATCTTATTTGCAAAGTGCCGGTTTGTGTGCAGGTTTTTGAGATAACCTGTAGGTCAGCTGTTCAAACCCAGGTGTGAGGACTCTTCGGCCAATCAGCCCTTTAATTAGTGACCTAATTAGGGAGTCGCAGCAAAAAGCTGCACACACACTGACCCTTTCTGGATAAGATTGGCCACCCCTGTTCTAGTCCATACCCATGGTGAAAGTTTAGTGTTGACTGGTTACTTTGATGAATCGATCAAAATTAAGGTGACCTTATTTTGCTTTGCAAGCAACAGGGCACCTGGAGCAGGATGCGCAGAGAGGCATCGAAGCAGCTCAGATATGCTCACAGAAAGTCTTCTGACTATAGAAAGCAAATAGCAACCTGGAACAAAGCAAGATCCTGGACATTTCAGTCATTATTAGGCCCCAAACAAGTGTGGGAAAAGGAGAACGTATGCTTACCCTAATCGAAATTAGTTTTATCTAATTGGTTGTGGGGTGGGGGCGGCATGGTGGTGCAGTGGTTAGCACTGTTGCCTCACACCTCTGGGACCCAGGTTCGAGTCTCTGCCTGGGTCACATGTGTGTGGAGTTTGCATGTTCTCCCCATGTCGTCGTGGGGTTTCCTCCGGGTACTCCGGTTTCCCCCAACAGTCCAAAAACATGCTGAGGCTAATTGGACTTGCTAAATTGCCCATAGGTGTGCATGTGTGAGTGAATGGTGTGTGAGTGTGCCCTGCGATGGGCTGGCCCCCCATCCTGGGTTGTTCCCTGCCTCGTGCCCATTGCATCCAGGATAGGCTCCAGGCCCCCCACGACCCAGTAGGATAAGCGATTTGGAAAATGGATGGATGGTTGCGGAGTGACACTGACCAATCTACATCATGAATCAGGTCTTTGGGAGCAGCAGATGACTGAGTAACTTGAGGTGTTCATTCTCACTCTTTGCCATGTTTCATTGGTATATTTACTTTAGTGCCACATTCCTGCCATTCTCAAATTACAGCTTCAATTTTGCATGGAAACAAGTACAAAAAAAGCTCATGTCAAGTGTAATGTTTCTCATATTCCTTTGGTAATGGTGAGAGTCAGAGGGCTTCACCATCCATTGAAAAGCCCCAATCTCCAAGAATCAAAGTGTTCGGGAATGAAGACTAAACCCTGGTTAGAACACTGGGAATTTCTGAAGCTGTAGATCTGTGGAGCTTCATGTGGTTGGTGCTGTATGTGTGGTCCGGTCCTGGTGGTGCGACTCTCCTGCCTCTCACTCACACATGGGGCTGAACCCCATTCATTCTGTATTGTTTTCTTTCTCGGTGACTCAGCACTTCATGTTTTTTGATTTTGACTTCAGTGTTTAGTATTTTTTTGAAACTTTGCTATTTTAACACAACTCCCAGCAGCTATTGTTTTCAAATTTAGTTCCCTGACATTAAGTAAATCAGGGCTTGCGAATGTTAGTGTCGGTTGCTCTCCACCCGCCTCCTTCCAAACTCCCGTGTCATGGCTGTTGTCAGTAAACAGCTGGAGAGAAGAAAGGCCACAAATTATTTTAGGGTACGCAGCCCAGTTGTGGTGACCAAATTTCACTCTATGGCCGTTCGTCTCGTAGGAAAAAGGTTTGTATTCTTACCACAGCTTTCAAATTTCTACTTCTGAGGTAACAAATCCAGAGCAGCCAAAAAATGAGCTGCAAATGTTCTGGGTTTGAGCCTCTGTCTTTCACATTGGCTCTCTGGCATCCAAGAAAGTGGGAACGTGGGACTACAATCAGTCCTGGGGGATTGACTTGCACATAAAACATGTCATGGACCTCATATGTATTAAATCAGGGGTCAGAGCCTATATCATATGATTCTCTTTTGTCATTAGCTGACTGTGATGGTCCATGATTTCTTCCAATTATATCCTTTGTGCACATGGTCATTCATAAGACATAGACCCCCACCCCCTCCCCAAAAGCATAACATACAGAGCTGCTACTGGGAAAGCTGCTACCCGTCTCATTTCATACTGGTCGTGATGTAACTTCGGGCCCTAGTGATGTCTTTAATCTCATCATTCATGCTCACAACCAAATCTAGACCTATTTTAATCAAAAACTTTGAAATTTCTACAAGATGAGGATGGTTGAAAAAGTTCAACTTGCTCCAACATCAACAACCCAAAGTATGGCTTTCATGCACAGCCCTAAGTATTTCTATGTTTTTTGTTTCAAAAAACCAAATGATTTCAACGTGTTTCCAAAATTGCTATCAACACATTGAATATTTGGTGGAATATTTTCAGGGCTGGTAATTATTCTCAGGGTGGCATGGTGGCATAGTAGTTTGCAAGTTCTCCCTGTGTCAACATGGGGTTTCAGCCGGGTTCTCTGGTTTTCCCCCGCAGTCCAAAAAACATGCTGAGGATAATTGGAATTACCTGTGTATGTGAGCCCTGTGATGGGTTGGCTCCCCATCCTGGGTTGGCTCCCCATCCTGGGTTGGTCCCTGCCTGGTGCCCATAGGCTCCGGACCCCCTGCCGCCCAGAATAGGACAATCTGTTACAGAAAATGGATGGATGAAAAGGAAGCCATGGAAGTCGTGGAGTTGGCACTTCCTGCCTTTGCGTGTGCTTCTCATTAGGAGCCAAAAATTATATGCTCACAACATGAGGTTGGGGGGGGGTCATAATGTCCTGGGGGGTCTTTTTCATGTGTAATGGGGCCATGTACCATGTTAGTCTTTTCCTCCTGCAGTTTAACTAGTTTTGCACCAAAAATAAAAGTAATTTCATGTGTCATAGTATGGGGACCTGGAATAGGTCACTACTGTATGCTTCCCAGTTCATACATGGTCATTCTTTGTCCTCAATGGTTGCACTTACTAAAATGATAAACAGCATCAGAAATGGTTTTGATGTTTACATTTCCGTCCTTGTAGGGGACTCACAGTGGGCTCTAAAAGAAAACAAACAAAACCCCCAAAAAGTTATCTTCAGAGTGTTGCACGTATTTTTCTGTGTGTCTTAACAAAAGCAGATGATGACAAAGGGGGTGGGGGGAGTGGGGGGGGGGGGGGGGCTTGTGTGGCCTCAGCCCGGATGTAGGGGATTTTTATAACAGGTTACATAAAGTTTCAGAGCCTTGGGGAGAAATCACTGTTCTCCTGCAGCTGTTTGCAAATGTTGAGCTGGAACTTCTGAATGTCAACAAGTCCATCTTAAAGTCAAACATCACCTCACACCATCCGTGTTAACAAGCACACATTCCAAGGTAACAGACAAAACCGCGAGACACAAATGAATAACAGAAAATGTCATTTACTCTCACAGAGGAATCGCAGGTCTGGTCTGTCCAGTCAAGCAGACACGAGCTCTTAGCAAACTGAAACAGAAGATCTAATGCTCCTCTGTCTTTAGGTTTGAACACAACTACACAATGAGCAGAATGCTGTGAATAATTTGGGTAATAGCTCAGGAGACGCCCTACTGAGGCCAAGCATGTAGAGTTATTGACATGTGGAAGTAAACACTGGTATTATAATTACTATGATCATTTTAAATTTCTGTAGTTCTGAAGCTGGTGTCAGGGTTGGTTCAACTCTTTCAGAACCAAAGGTAAGAAAGAAATGAGACAGAGCACTTGGAGAACAGCAGATATTCCACAGAGGGCTTTTGCTGGCCTCCTCATTGCCCATTGGTCATTCTGGATTGTGTAAGTGCTGTTGTGTAACCCTGACATTTGAGTCAGTGTCAGTTGGCAGGGTGCGATGGCAGCAGAACAGACCTGTCTGGTATGAGTGTGGGGATCTGGGTGTATGGGGTAGACCTTGCCCTGACAGGTCTTCAGTGCCAGAACGGTGCTCAACTCAAGAAGCCACAACTGCAACAGTAACTTCTTTCTGGGATACTGGCCCTTATTACGTTTCTGTACATGCATTTCAAGATACTGAAGTGGAACAGAACTGTTGATGCCACTAAGATTTATGGTTAATGCAGTAAGATTTGCAAGACCATATTTTTCAAAAACATCACGATGACATATGCGGTTACAAGTAATGAAATCACAATTGTGGAAATGTGGGATTCATATATAAAATCATCCATCCTTTGCTCATGGAAAGAAAAGGTTTGACGAGAACTAAAGCATTTTAAGATGTTGTTAGGTAACATGGATTGGGAATCAAGGGAATGTTTATTTTCAGATAAAAGTAGTGTAGGTACAAGATTAGTTCCTACAATGTTTTAAATGTTTTAATATGCCTGGTCGTTAACACAGAAGGTCACCCCCTGATACACCTTGACGTAGTCTGTAGTCCCATCTGCCTATTCAGTATTCAGTGCTGTCACCCTTTTCCTGCTGCACTGACTCCCTGGCTTCTGGGAATCTGGGGCAAAAATTATGATGTAATGGTCTCACCTGGGACACAGTGCCCTAGTGCCCATGCTGGATAGCCTTGGCTATGCGGCACCCCGCTGCTTTGGGAACGTGTCCCACAGTGACCAGCAGCTTTGCTTTCTCTGTATTTTTAAGGCTCAGATTTGATAATGTGCTCGTCGTAAATGCAGAATTTATCCTATTGTTTTGCCTGGGCGGTCAAAGGCCGAGATCATCAGGGGATTTTGGTTGACGCCTAAGTCACAGGGAGAGAGTCAAGAAGCTTGGATGGTAAACAGTAGAAATGACAAAAAAAAACAATGTAAATCGATCAGCCAGTTGCCTGCTGCTCCCTTTTCTATTTACCAGCGGGCCATTTCTTTACAGGTTGCTGGAGGTTCTTGACCTGTCCCACAACGAGCTTCTCCGCATTCCCTCCTTCTTGCCGGTCCCTCTGCGACAGCTCTCTGTGCACCACAACCAGATTGGGAGCATCCCTGGCTTGGTGTTTAGTCACCTCCGACCAGGCCTCGTGTACCTGCATCTGGCGCATAACAGGTTGGATGAGGGTGGCTTGGAAACTGCAGCCTTTCAGAGCATGGAAGACACACTGGTTCAACTGCTGCTGGACCACAACCAGCTGCGGTCTGTCCCATTGGCACTTCCACGACTTCGAGCTCTGCGGTTGCTTCGGCTCGACCACAACCTCATCAGGTGGGTCTCGGCTTAACGCTCCAGCCCCCCTCTTCATTCTGTCATTTGGGGGAAGATCACACCAAGGTCAGCCTGTGTCAGTAAGATCTTCACACTTGGATCTTCTCATTCTTCACTGATAACAAGTTCTCGCTTCAGAAGTCATTGTGCCTGGAGTTTAGCTGGTGTGGATCAGAGCAGGTTCAACTCAGCTAAATAAAGGTGACCAAACTCTGTCGTCTTCCTTATGGGGGAGCATGCAGACATCCCACCTTATTGATATCCTTGGACAACTGGGAGGAGGGGTGCTGGCAAGGCTTGAGCAGTATTATGGTAATACAGTATATTATGTTATTTTTGTTTGAAAATCCCCCTCCAGCAAAGAAATGCATTGCTTTTTAAAAGCCATCAAAATGCCACATGCCACAATAAAACCTGGATGGTATGACTATTAAAAATAAAGCACTGACCAAGCCTAGTGTCCAATTAACACATCACTCCCTGGTCTGATATAGGCATGTACCATACCACTAATCTTCTAGCTGATACATTTTTTGATTGGTCCTGAAAACATGCTGAGAGACTCACCAAGCTCTCTACTGTTCATGTTGATATCCTTTGCCATTAGTCTTAAACACTTTGCATCCTTTACCATGACCGTTGAAGCTGACAAATGCTTCATTGTTTATATTGAAGACTTCACATTCTTTGTTGTTTATCTTTAGAGTCTCACATCCCCCACAACTCATGCTGAAAATCTCATGTCCTTTATCATTAAGATTCCCATGTCCTGCATTGTTTATGTTTAAAACCTCATGACATCCACAGTTGTGTTGAAGACCTCATGTTCAATTCAATGAAATTTATTTTTATATAGCGCCTCTCATAACGCAGTCACCCCAAGGCACTTTACATGGGTGTGGTGTGATACATTACAACATCATGAAAACGATACGAAAACAATAATACAATGACACAAAAACAAGGAAAAGGGAAAGACAAAGAAAGAAAGAAAGAAAGAAAGAAAGAAAGAAAGAAAGAAAGAAAGGACAGGAACCAAAAAGGGAGAAAGGGAGAAAAAAACTTCTGGGGGTCCGAGATCAATTGGCTGCCCAATCCCCCCCCCCAACCCCCAGGCATGCTAACATTATTGCATTGGAAAGAGGGCTTGCTTGCCAAAAACTGTGGTCAAGATCAAAGCCAATATCCATCAATGAGTCAGTTCTCCACACCAGCCTGAGTAGGGTGGCAGATCGAAGGCGGGACCCACGACGTTACAGTTCTTAAGTCACATGATGTCACTCTTCCTCGGGACTGAACTGGACTCCAGCTCTCATGGTGCCCACCCCAGGTACCATCCGGACATTCTCCACAACTTGAGTTGAAGACCTCATGTCCTTTACCATTAGTGTTACAGACCTCACATCCTTCACTTTCCGAGTTTCTTGCTGTTTGTGTATAAACATGCTATCATGCTGATAACAGTGTCCAGCAGACTGAGGCAGGATGTCAGCCCTGCATTCCACTTCCCTGCTGTTTTTCTTAAAGGCTTCGTTCCAGCCACTGCTCCTTTGTCAGCTGAATGCGGCACTGTTTGCCTCCTATCAGCTTATTTAAATCCTGCAAGGCAGCCTGTTTTAGGTCATGTGCAGCCTTTTCAGGTCGTAAATGCTGGGGGCCGTGTGTTTACTGCAGGCTTTACGTTTGCATTTCCGTTCAGCCCATGTGTCAGAGCACCTTTTTAAACAGTTACTTTTATACAGGTTCACTTGCCTTGCTTTTTTCCTCGGTTGATACTTATGTCTGTGAGCTGATACTTATGTCTGTGAGCTGATACTTATGTCTGTGAGCTGATACTTATGTCTGTGAGAGTAGTAATGGAACTTTATTGATCCGGAAGGAAATTCCAAAAGACCTATAGCAGCATACACAAAAGTGACTTCAAACTGTACATATACAATAGAAAAAGACAAAATGCTATACAGAAGATAAAACACAATACAAGAACACAAAAAGTTGCAATGTGCAGTGTGAAACATTTAAAAATACAATAACAATCCAAAGGGCTGGCGACTGAGTGGGGTGAGTGGGGTGAGGGTCAGGGGGATACTTAGTAGCGTGTGATGGCTGCTGGGAGAAAAGACCTCAGATAGCAATCACTGGAGCAGAGCAGAGCAGAGCAGCTGTGTGAGCCTGTTGCTGAATGTGCCATTTAGCAGCCTTGCATAAAATAGGGTGACCATATAAGCCATGCCAGGGAGGACACTTTGAGCTACTTCAGGCTTTGCAAACTACTTTAAAACTGAAAGGCTCCTGTGCTTGGCTAAACAGTTTGGTTCTTCTTGCGCTTTGACTGTTTTGTTTGATTAAAAGACTCATCCAGCTGTTTCACATTAACATTAGTGGCACATGCATGATTATAGGAGACTGACCAATCAGCACACAGCAAGAACTCAGTGCTTAAGTTAAATCCACATCCTTTTAATTGAAATGGAAGTTTACAAATCCTGTCCTAGCTCAAAGTCTCCTATTTAACATGGATTATCTGGTCACCCTCTGTTATGATTCCACATTCCGAAAGTCTCAAATGGGAGTCTTTCAAATGAGAGCTAAGCATCACATTACAGGTGGCCGAGGGAAACTCACCTATGGCCTGTGCTTCCATCCCACAGATACATCCCGCCGAACTCCATCTGTGGCACCCAGATACACAAGAACTCCACCCTGGTCTCCCTCCATCTGGAGAACAACCCGATTGACTGCAGTAATGTCCAGCCTGCCACTTTCTCCTGTGTCGAGGATGTTTGGGGACTTCATCCCCAGTGCCACAAGGGGGAAGAATAGGCCAAATAGGATGGGGTTGGCCCAAGTCACCATTTCCTTCTTTCTGCTCCCTGCCCTGCATCCTCTTCCCACATTTATTTTAGCTGGAAAAACTTGGCCTTTCCTCAACCCTCCCACAAAAGTGCAGAAACTTCGTAATGACCACAGAGTTATATCTTGGCCATAACCTCAATTACTGTCACCCCTGTTCATAGCCCAGAGGTCCTTCCTCTCTATCTTGAATAGTAATAAAATTGTTAACCCCCCCCCCCCCCCCACACACACACACACACACACACATCAGCAGTCCGGTCCCTCAGAGAAACAGCTGGACAGATGGTCATTGATTGGCTGGGTCACTGACACATGATTGGTGTTGATTTCTGGGATAAGCTGAGCACTGAGAAGAGAGGTGTTAAAGGCTATGACTGCTGGTGGGAGGGGTTTGGTCTGTGGGAGCTTTGATATGGTCGTGTGTGGTAAAGCTCAACCCATCTGAGAGTGTGTGCTCGCTGAAACTCCGCAGCAGCAGCAGCAGCAAGGCTGTGACATACTGTCTGTGACTGTGTATGAAATAAATATCATTGGTGCCACATACATCAGCCAGTTATGCTACTTCCATGAAACATTGACTACTAATTCTGTGTTTTTGTTTCATATAACGTTTAAAAAGTGCTTCAGAGATATTGCTTCGTCAATAACGTTATATTCTGGCTTTTCATGGCCTTCCAGAGCAGCCCACATGGTCAAAACTGATGCATGCAGCGATAAAGGAAGACATTTCTGTACAGACTGAAGATACTGATGCTTTCATTCACACATATTCTACAGCATGTGGCTCTACTTCAGTATTGAAACTTACCTTCAGGATGTTACAGGATACTCTGGCAATTGTTTAGTTTGCTCTTCCAAGGTAAAGACATGACCAACTGCTACGTTTTTTCACCCTACTGAATCAGTTAGATCTTACTGAAGTTCCTGAATCAGGCACCACATGTCACCTTTGCACTGAAGACATAACCAACCTATGCTCTGTCATTTTCATATTTTTATCCTCGGGGGTAAAGCTTTTTGTCATTTCCTTTGCTCTGAATACTGTGTACATAGCGTTTTCTCTAAATGAACCTCTTCTCCGGAGGATCAATGAGACCATAGCACTCTGAATCCATCATAGACACAGAGCCTTGACACTGGCCTACTTGAAGTGGTGGATCCAGCGTAAATGATGGAAGAGACAAGAAGGATGGGGGCCAATCAAGAAGACCGACAAAACTTTAACAAGACAGTGTTGCATTGTGGGTATGGCTATAAAATGCTTCTCGCTGACTGTGATGACATATAGCTGGGATGTAGCCATGGAGAACAGAGGGTTCTCCAGGCCCTAACAGCACCCCCCTCCCATTAGGGGCTATTTACCTCTGCAATGGTGGTGGTGCGGGTGGGGTTTGGGGGGGGGGGTGGTGCTAGATGGGCTGACTGCATGGCTTACGTTGTACAAAGCCTGTGTTCTTTAGGAGTGGGGGGGGGGGAGAATTACCAAGAAATTGAACCCAGACGCAGGTTTGTGCTCTGGGAGTCTGCAGTCACAGGCCACAAGAAGTCAGGAGTGCTGCCAACATCACTGATGTGCTCCTGTTGTTTGTCTCACATCCTCATTTCCTGGACTTCAAACCCCTTGTTAATGACAATGGACCCCTATTCCACTGTCCCCGGGTGGAAGAAGTCAGCCTGTGCTGTTTCTTGTGTTTTGATGTCCAGTACAAAGCGGATTATTGTCCTTTACGGCTTTTTTCCATCGGAATGCCCATGGGATCATAGTGCCCTGGTCTGGGCATGTTTTCACTTACAGCTCTCCTGTCCATCATGAATTCTTTACCTGTAGCCAGTGCCGGTCAAGCTACAGGTGTCAACCTCTGAGGGGGGGGCAACTTGCCAGCTAATTTCATTTTCTCTAAGACAGGCGGGCATGATGCTAAGCTGGTGCTGCCTGCAGTTCCTTTCATTTAAAATTTATTGCCTGTACATTAAGTGCACTGATTAATTATTAACCATTGTAGTAAATTTACATAGGTGACTGAAGCATTCTGTGTTTTCCCTGTATTGATGGGATCTCCATGGCTGCGTAATCCGTGACGCCCGAAGATTCATTCTCTCATCATTTATAAGTGTCTTTGTATTTCATCTGTGGACATGCGATACTGTTTTATTTGAATTGTGCTGGCCTGTATCGCCTGGGCCTCGGTGTTCCCATTCTCCTAAAGGACATGCTGCTTGTACCCTCTGCCTTGCTCTCATCACATTAAAAAGACAGACTAGTAACATGAGAACACACAAGCAGCAGCACTGCTGAACTGTGACCACGAATGACCGAGGCTGAGGGGTGAATGCGGCCTCATGAGAAACCGCAGGGTCAGCATGTCACCCAGTGTGATGTCAGCAGAATCGTCAAACAGACACCCAGTGTCCTAAAGTCGGAGAGGGTCCCACAAAATAAGCGAGTGCATCCAGGCTTGATGGGAACTGACCGAGATCTGCGTCTCCCCGCCTTCCTTATCTGCTCCTATTTATCGTGTTTGTTTTCTCTGTTAATCTGAAGCCATGTTGAGTTTGCAGCCAAGAAGCCCCTTTTAACAGACTGAACCCAGTGAACTTGGGACGCTGCAGTGAATAGGCGCTCCTCCTTCCAGTTCACATCCGTCCCTGCAAGGCAGTCCCCTCACCTCCCCTGTGAAGATTCAGCGGAAGTTAGGCGTAAAAAAATCATGTCAAAGCAAAAACTCTTTTTCCAGAGGGCGACCGGCCAGAGCGCGGAGCCAGTTCTGTATTATGGGGTGGCTAAATTTACATGGCGACCATGTGCACTGGTGCAAAGAAACTGAAGGGTTTAAATGACATCCCTTTGCGCGTGCGGTGTTTGCCTTGTGGACGGGAGCCGATGACCACTCATTAGCGATCTCTGAGCTCTCCAAGCCTGTCCATTGCAGCTGCGCCGTTGGCTGCCATCTTAGTCAGACGGTGGCAGCCGTTGTCTTGGACCCTGTTTGCTTTGTTCCGGGCCTGGAGCGCTTTTCCACCTGACCTGAGTGTCTGGAGTGAGTTATGTGTACTAAAACAACACTTACAATACAGTTCCTGGCCCTGTCAATAGTGTTGCTAATATTCTCCTTGAATCGCAGCATTGTTTGAAGGAAAACAAATTGCAGCCGTGTGCTGGTGGTTACTGTTGCTATGCAAAATGCTGCACATCACGTTGGTGTGAACGCAAAAGGGCGCAGCCTCGTTATAAAGGGAAAAAGCAGTACTGTCTTAATTGGAGAGCGCATGGTGTCATCTGGGGCTGCTCCACTCCTACTGACTGAATAGAGCCTTGCCGTCCAGAGCACGTCTTCTCTGGGCCCTGTGGAAGTCACTCGGCCAAGTGTGGAGTGGTATGGTGCATGAGTCAACAAGACGATCATTCTTAGGTGTTTCTTCACACCTATTAGAAGAAGTGATTGGGGTGGGGGTATTTCAGCAGCTGTGTCTGTAATAACTGATAAATTCACTCAGCACAAAGGCATTCTATTGGAGCACAACAAGCATAGTTAGCAGGCTGACCAAAATGTGTGATTCTAGTTCCATGAGCGTCCAGTCCCACATCTGTGTGAAATGAGTGGTGCCCATTCGGGAACTGGACTTTCTCTTCAGGTCAGAAAAATCATCTCCTTAGTTACATACAATAAGGTTGCAAAACGTGACCTGAGAGTTCCAAGTCTGAGAGTCTTCATCCATCTCGTTTGAAAATACGCGAAGCGAATAAACTCCCGGAATTGAAGGTTTAATGATTTACGAGTGTTCAGTGGGTTATCATCCCATTATGCACGGCCCATTAGTGCAGACAATGGCAGTTGTGTTAAACATTTGAAAGAAAGTGGTTAGTGTGGAAAGACCAGTGGAGGAGAAGTTTATTTTGGTCTCTGGCTTCTGCCAGATTAGCCTGCAAGAGGCTCAGTACTTTCTCGGTATGCGTTTCAGCTCTTTACTTCACCAAAGTGTTATATAATCACTGCGGGTAGAAATATGTTTTCAAATGCTCATCTGATCGGACCAAAAAAAGAAAAATACATACTGAAGAATGTTGGATCTTCAAAGGCAGATTTTTGGAACACATTCCCCAAGGTGGAGTGGTGCTTTGTCTACATTCTGGGACTGTTAAACTGGTATCTTCAGTTTGCAGACATTCTGGAGAGTGCAAATCCACAGCAATACCGGTGTTGGGTAAGCGTCTGTATTTAGGGTTAGAGACATTGATACCCAGAGCTGAAACACTGTATTAAACCACATGCTGATACCTCCCACTCACAGACACCACAGTCTTTAATCAGGTCAAATAAATGTATGTAAGCAGGAAAATATGTGTTTATATATGAATTAATGAGGGTCTACTAGAGGTTTCTGTCGATTTTTTTTGTCCATTCTCATTCCCCCGACTTTGTTTCCTTAAGTGCATCCTTAAGGAATGTCAAATCAGCCTGAACCCTGAATGTGTATATTTGGAGGGGGGGAGTTATCTTCCCAGTCCCAATCCTTTATAATAACAAACACAGGAAATTTCTGGTGCAGAAAGAAGAGGTGAGGGGCAGGAAAACATGCTATCTAAACATTAGAAGCAAACTTAACTTCAGTCTTTTGTATGTAGTTCCAGTTAAAACCATGTCTGACCTGTTCAACATCTCATAATGAGAACAATCCTAAATTGACACTGACCCCACCCAACATATATCTTTCTCTTCGTCACTGTCAAACTATTCTTGGCGAATCCGTATATCTGTATTCACATGTGAATTCTTGTGAACATGCCTAGTGCTACAATGCAGAGGAACATTTGAGGGAATAGGTGTAAGTATCTCTGACCTTCGGCTTATAGGCACTGCCAAATGTTTTTCGGGAAGCAGGGAGCATGAGGACAGTGCACTAAGAGGCGAGAGGGCCGTGTCTCTGTGTCACAGCGGCTGTGAGAATACCGTCCTCCATACCACACCAAAGGAATCTTCTCATGGCTCATTAGTTACAAGCAGGGGCAGGTTTACCATAAGGCATGGGTAGGCATGGGTAACCACTTAATGAAAGAAGGAACAGATAAACTTCTTAAATTTGACCGATTGATCCTCCAGTGTGATACCCCCCACCCAATCAGCAAATTGCACCAACAGCATTCCCGCCCCCACCCTGATCGGTAGGTTTTACCGCTGGCACCCCACGCTTGATTGGAATATTATTGATGTTCCATTGTATTTATTCCCTCTTGTTTCTCTTTCGGCTCTAAAAATATCTCCAATGGCCCCCCTACCCATCTTAACCTAGGGCCCCCAGAGAAGTTAGTCCACCCCTGGTTGCAGGACTCATTCTCAACACAAAAGATGTCCTGTGTTTGGGAGCTCCAGGCCTGGATCGCACAGAGCTGTGTGTCTCTGATGCTGGAATCCACCAACAAGCCGTGCGAGATGCTGGTGGCAGAGTGCCGACTGTGCATGGGGAGCCGAGTTCCTGAAAAGGAGCGAGCACTTGTTTGCGATCTTGAGAATTTGAAACATGGAGAGGATTATTACTCTGAACTGCCGACAATAACACCCCTCGTTGAACGAACGTGCAATTACGCCGAGTCTCTGCCACGCCACGCACATGAAGAGACAAGCTACAAATCAGGGCAGAAATGGAAGGGGTTTAAAATACACCATGTCATTACGCGCTGTGTTGCGCAGTGCGCGTGCTGGAGCTGCGGGAAGTGCATTTCACATGATTAGACTGTGGGAGGGATGTGTTTGCTCAAGAGATAGCGCGGTCTGCAGTTCCTCTTGAACTTTATAAAAACAAAGACGTAAAACAGGACCCCATCCCCAACCAGCCTCCTAAGCTGTCTGGAGTTTGTGGCCTCTGTAGTTTGTAGTGGTGTGCATGGCTCAGTGGGTTGTGCTGTAAATCCCAGGGTTGCCCGAGTGAAAAAAGTAAAACGTAAGAGTGATGTCATTCTCCCCAGGAGCTTCTCAATATGTGTACTTGACCATACTTGTGTTCTCATGTACCCGTTTTGCATTATTTTCCATTGCCGAAGACCAGTTCAAATGCTCAAGAACGGAAGTACAGAGGATGGTAAATATCCCTGGATATCATTCTTGCTCTGCCCCAAATGTCAAGGACACATCGGTTGCATCCTAGCTGAACGAGACCAATCCTAGGATTCATTGCACCCCAAGTTTGTTCTTGGGAGGCAAGTTTGCTAGACTGGTCTTGGCAAGACCACAAGTACAATCTTTGTGTTCTTGGGATTTAGAAGCACCCAATCAGCCCGAACACAGAAATCCATCGGCCAGCAACAGAGGTGTCTGTACTTTTTATTTTCACCTTCTCCCCCCGGCTTCTTCGTATGCTCACACGCAAACATCGCTGTGGTCTCCCTGGCGCTGCTCCAAGTGCACAGTGAACCCTGGTTCTGCTTCGCCTTCTCTGCCTTTTTCAAGCCCGATCCATCTCCCAGCTTCTGCAGCTTCAGGGGTGGGAGGCCTTGCACTGACAGGCGGCTCGCGGGATCGAGCCATGAAGGAGTGATGAGTTCACAGCAGCTCTCAGCAACCCTGGAAGTTGCCTGAGAGACTGGCCATGGAGATGAAGGGGCTGTCATTTCCCGTGAGGGTGCTGGAGTCGCAGGAATCTCTGGATGTCATCAGCCACCAATAACAGGCAGAATGTCCTGTCGGACACTTGTACTTCGCCTGAATGGCTGGCGCCACTTTGCCTTCTGACATCTGGGTTCAACTTGCAAGTCCATTTTGGCTTAGGAAGTAGAAAACAGTTTTACAGCAGACCTTCGGAGCCTGGATGAGTCGGCTATTGGCAAAGTTGGGCATCAAAGCCTCAGTCCGGTGATGAGGCATTGATTAATCTCAATTAGCTGGTCATCAAAGCACTGATACAGATTCTCTCTGTGTTCAGTGTCATATCTGTTCTCTCTCTGTGCTCATGGTGTTACTTCTGTTCTCTCTCTTTACAGTGTCATTTCAGGTTCTCTGTGCTCAGTGTTATTATCTGTTCTCTCTCTGTGTTCAGTGTTATCATCTGTTCTCTCTCTGTGTTCAGTATCATTTGTGTTCTCTCTCTCTGCGCTCAGTGTAATATCTCTGTTCAGGAGCATTCCTTACCCTGTAGTAAACAAAGCCATGCGATATTATCCAATGACTTTTGCTGCTGTTTAAACTCCATCCATAAACACAAGCCCTCATAAAGTGCCTTGTGTAATATTTCCTTCAATCCTTGTGTGGGGGAATCAGGAGCCACTTCCTGGAAAAATAAAGATGATGAGAATGGCTGATGTGGTGAAGCTTGTACAGACGCGGTTTTCACACGAAGGATGTGCAGTCTCAGCTCGCTGCGTCCCAGCTTGTCATTTTAATTGCCGTCAAAATGGCTGTTGTACGTGTTTGTTTGGAACAAGCAGCTGGAAGCCTGTCAGTTGGACCATTAGAACCCCCAAAACACTGCGGTTCCCCAGCAGTGCTGGCCACCATCCCTTGGAGGTGCTAGGAGACACCAGATATGGAATGGAGAATGGAGAATTGTGCAGGAGCAGAACATGGAAGGAAACACCATCCAACGACTTGGATTAATCGTCCATTTACGTCTTGCATCCGCCTATCGTGACTCGGCTGAGGGGCCTGTTTTTGGAGATCGTGATGGTACTAACGTCTTCTGAGAGGTTCATGTCCATGATAAGTGCTCCAGGCTCATGCACTTTCAGGGTCTTGAGTCCTTAAAAGTCCATTGCCCTTTGGTTTGTAATCACTGTGTTTTCCCGCACAAACACACTCATACTTTTTGTTATGCATTGTTTGGATACAGGAAAGAGCGGCAGTGAGATTTGCATTTCGAGATTAGCGGTGGATTCCTGTAATTCATCTGAAACATGCCTCAATGTGCCCCTGTTAATATCAAACAGCTCACACCAATCATACCTACGCATGATGGAAAGCTCTACACACTACATTCACGTAATATAGGATAACTATGATAACTATATTGTACACTTCCACAGATGGCTTAGGGACTTCAGAACAGAGTCATGAGTTACTTCCCCTAGGATGGGGGGGGGGTAGGGTTTTACTCATAAAGACCTACTTTTAGGGGCAGCTTACTGAAAATATCACCCCCAGCGATGCTGCAATGCAACATGGCACAATTTAATTATTCCGGTACTGGTCATACCAGTCCCTAATTTGCTATCAAACATGACAAAATATTTGCATATTTTGGGAACCAAATAACAGAGGTCCTTATCTTCAAATGCTCTCAGAAGGTTTTATTCATAAATCTTCTTTCCAAACCAAATTCCCAGCAATATCATGATCAGAGGAGATTCCAGGGACAACGGGGACCCTAGGCAAAAAACTTCATGTGCCCCCCCAACTCCACCTCCCATGATAATATTTATTACCTTTATTTAACTGTGTAATGTACATTTATAATATCAACAAGGCAAATTTAATAAGCACAAGACCTGCAAAACAGAATACACAAATAAAGCAGATTTGTCGTTGCACTGTACTATGTAATCGGCAGCCCTCGGGGGCCCCCTCCCAGCTTGGGGCCCCAGGCCATTGCCTGCTCTGCCTGTCCTGTCACTGTGCTTCTGATTATGATAACTAGAGTGCAATGAACTTGCATATCTTTTTAAAAAAATATTGTTTAAACATTCCTGCGTCTGAATAGGAAACCAATGAACACAGAGAATCTTTTATCCATATGATTTGTCACGATCACGCCGGAGATAAGCGGCGATCGTGCGGGTAAGGAGCAGGCAGGCAAGCGGGATACGGGAAAACGGGGTTTTAATAAGGATAAGCGGGTCAGGGACCACTGGACGGCAACAGACATCAGGAAACATCAATCACGGACACTGGACTCGGGTAAGACACGGACTGAAATACACAGGACTGAGCAAATGAACTAGATACAGCTGGGTACAATCGGGAGAAAACACGTGGGTAATCAGGGGGCGTGGCACACAGGAGGAGCGGACGAGCCGGGCATGACATGATTATTCATTGTCGCTTTTTCCCCTCCTTTCCTTCTTTCTTGACCATTTTTAAGACACGGAACGACATCTGCACCATGTTCATAAATGAGAGACGGATCTGTCATTTCCCCAGTTTTAGGATTAAACTGTGGATTAATTCTTCTTACACCGGGAACTACATCCTTAGTCTTACACCCTGCCTGCAGCTGCAGAAGTCTAGGTTGTGTACAGTAACACTCTGACCATATAGAAGTGACAGGACTCAGTCTCTGTTCCTACTGATGCTGCCTGCCTATCAGCTTGTTTTATGCTTGGTGATTATATGCAATTTTATTCTCCATGTCCCGGAGAGAGGAGATGAGGTTCAGCGTAAACAGTTATGCGGTTATTGGGAGGTTGTATCAGGTCCTTTAAGTAGGCTAACTAAAGGTGTGAAAAATGAGGAAATGGTGCAAAACTTCGAATGATGCTTGGCACAGGCTAGGCTCGGATACACACAAAGCCCCCCCCCCCCCCCCCCCCCCCAACCACCAACATACTGTGAAAGACACAGTGATTCCATGCTTGAAGCGTTTCTGACAGTGTCCCCATCATAATCTCATTCAGCTGCTGATTCACATCGGTCACATCCTTATGGATTTACTGGCTGCTTGAAGAGGGGAGAAGACATGTTTGCGTACAACCTCGGGGCTCTGAGATCATCTTACGCTGTCTGCAGTAGGTTTGAGTGTACAGCGTTTGTGTAAACTGGCAGCGCGTCACGCCAGGATTAGAGGAACGGCATTTCAGTATGAAGCTTTATGTCCGCTGTGAGTCATGTGGTTAGGCTAATTGGAAAAGGATGAGGTGAATTTGATCGTGTCATCTGCAACTTGTATGTAAATATAAAGATGTTTATGTAAACATAATGGCAGGTTGTTTTTATTATGTCGAATAACTTTCACATAATAGTAACAAAATCACGTTTGCTTACTCGCCATTTACTCAAAGTCTTTGCTCCATCGATAATTGGCCAAGAAATTTTATTCTGAGATTTATTCATGTCATATATAATTACACTGATGACTCCACCGGACTGTCCCATATGGTGTAACTTGAAGTGCTGCTTATCCTGACTGAAGAACATGCAGTTTATGCCAGAAGCGAAGTTTCTCGTTAACCTGTTATTGGACGCAATTTAAATTTCCCCCAGCGTTTAGTGTCGTTTTTTCGGTAACTATATCTGGGGTCCTTTTAGCTGCCTTGTATTTTTTGACGGAAATGCACAAGGCTACGGACTTTTAGAAAGGGTTTCATTGATAAAATGCGTTTCTGGAACCATCACGTCTGTACTATTCTAGTACATGATTTAATTTTACATGAACAGCTCCCGACTGATTACGGACACCGATACAAAACGACGATTTAACTAAAACCAGTAAAGTCGAGTCACCTGTATCGTGGTACGTCCGTGTCATAGTATCACCGTAAACAACGTCTTTAAATCTGCTGGAGTACAGGTTAATACACGAGTTTTTTAACAATATTTTAAAATACGCGTGGTTTAAAAACTAGTCATAATATTACAAAGTTTATTAAGCATTTATGATAGTATGATTACATCACACAAAGTGAAATTATGCGCATTCGTACTCTAAAACCTTTAATATGCGATTTAATTCCATGGAGACATTTTTGATCAGAAATTTTTGAGTCCGGCTGATCCTATGAGCTGAAGACGGACACTTAAAAATTTAATTTAGTCAGATTTATGGATGCTTAAATTAAAATAAAGGAAATCGGCCGTCTTTTCCCTTCGCTCCCCGAGGCTGGTTGCCGATCTGGGCATAACTTTAGGAACACCCCCCACCGCCTGCACCATGTCAACATCCCCACTCCCCTCCACCATGTCATTACCCTGCTTTGTAAACCCAGCTCAGTACTCCAATGCTGCTGGCAAACACGGGCACCGCGAAAAGGCAGCCTTAACATACTTGAATTCAATAGTGAAGTACTCGTAGGTCGCTCCAACGATTTATACCAAATTCATCTATATCACACAACATAAAGGGAAAAAAAGACACAAATCTTGGTATTCTGTGGAGATTGCTGACTTAGATTGAAGGTAGGTTGCAATCTCTTTCTGTCTAGAGTTATTTGCACTATTCGGAAAATTTGGCTATCAAAATGCATGAGTTCGTGTATAATACCTTGATTTACGTAATTACTGCTGCAGAGGTCAATGTCACTAACCACAACGATACTGCTCGTTCCTTTCCTTGGTGCCAGTGCATTTATTTGATAATCTTATTTGTTTATTTTTAAAATATTATTTATGTTGCGGGAGGATGCATGTGTTTAGTGAAGGAATCTTAATTTTACCTGAAAAAAGCACACATAGGGAAATATCCTAATACTTAATCTGATAAATGGACTTCCAGTGGTTCTCCAGTTCCACAGAACTAGGTTCTTATCAAACTTGAATGTTATTTCGGTCTGTTTGTAGCTAGAACCTTGAAATGTGTGACTGTTCGTTTCACTTTTTTTTCCCTTTGAGATGTTATCTTCACCATGGATTGTAGATGGTAATCAGTAAAAACTGTAAGACGTTCAAGAGTTTAACAATGGAAATGGACCCTCTGGCACTTAGAGAGATCAAAAGACAGTTTCCACAGGGAGGATCACTTTGATCACTGTACAAATTGGCACCCTTCCATCCATCTCATTCAGTGTTTATCATGTGCTACGCTCATTAAGAAGTGAAACGTACTGTTTGGATTGGGAATATTTAAACATTCCGTCATTACTGCAGATAACAATGAATTTTCTAAGGTCTTCCCAGTGTGGGATGCATATGTTTATACAGCAAACCCCCTTTCAATAGCAACCCTATAATGAAAAGCAAATACAAAACATGAAAACAAGCTGGAAACACTGATTGGTCAGTCTTCTTATATTCAATCTAGTTCATCTGAGACCTGCTGTTGCTCATTTCTAGGTGAAGCTGCTATTCTCAGCCAAACCTATCTACACTTTCTCTGTCCCATCTAGCGCGCACACACACACACACACACACACACTACACACACAGAACACACGCAGAGACGCACACACTACACACACACACACACACAGACACACACGCAGAGACACACACACGCAGAGACACACACACACATAGAGACACACACAGAGACACACGCAGAGACGCACACACACACACACAGAGACACACACACTACACACACACAGACACACACACACAGAGACACACACACACGCAGAGACACACACACAGACACACACAGAGACACACACACACAGAGACACACACGCAGAGACACACACAGACACACACACAGAGACACACGCAGAGACGCACACACACACGCAGAGACACACAGACACACACACACAGAGACACACACACACACACACAGACACACACAGAGACACACACACCGGGCTGCAGGGCTTTTCCTCTAAGTCCACCTGTCTTCTTATCCACTGAGGGCTCTGAAGCTGCTGACTGCACTTTGCATTTCATGTAAAGAAAGACAGAAAACTCCAAATCCAACAGAAATGTCCAGAACCAGCAGGTTCCCCCAATAGGTCCATGTTCCAGTTTCCTTTGCACCTGGTATGAAACTTGCGACAATCATATGCACTGTGAATCCAGTGACAATCATATGCACTGTGAATCCAGTGACAATCATATGCACTGTAAATCCAGTAACAATAATATGGCAGTTGGGCAGTTCAGACTTCAGAAGCTTTGTTAGTTTTGCACTACAATCATACTTTAAAAGATGTCTATAACTTTCCTAATTAAAGCTAAATTAACTATATAAAACTAAAAGGCAGACTCACTCTTGCTGTATTGAAAAATAAACATTTAGGGAAAAAAATCCCGTAACGTACCAGGGAGAGCAGTTTTACAGTTTGGCTGAATGAGTCCAGTGTCTCAAAAACCGAACCCAAAATGGGAGGGGTTTAGCTTTTTAATGACCGGTGCAGTTTGGGTCGTAGCCTCAGAGCCAGAATGTGCAGGAACACCTCGGGTGTGGCTGCGGTTGGGAGGAGTTGTGGGCTTCGGGTTTGGAGCTGTCATGGGGCTGGGATCCGCTTTATAGGGGCTCGTATCCTGGCTTCTGCCAGTGGGCTTCTCATTTAGCGATATCCTCGAACTGCGCAGTGTGACTGCGTAGGACGGCCACGTCGTTAATGGCAAGAGGATTGGCGAGCTGCGAATTGATGAGGCTTTGTGAGAACTTGGGCCAGACTCTATAAATAAACCCAGAAGTGGACCTGGGTGCATTTTGCCTGTTTTGCAGAAGCCACCACATCCAAGTTAAGGGCTGCCAACCAGTTCCTTTTTTAGGGAAGTAAGGCACCAAATTATAGCCAAGGCGGGCAGCTAATTCCACCCGATGGCACCGACCCTGGACCCGCCCTGTGGGCGCCGTCGGTCTCCGGGGGGGGCCACATCTCTTTGTGTGTTAATGTGCGGTTAACAGCCAGTGCGAAACGTCTGTCACCGTGGCAATGCTAAAGTGTCATGTTCAGTTAATAATGGCATAAATAGTTAACAGAATTGAATTTTTCACTGTGGTGACCCTCTGCTGGGCTCCCTCTGAGTCAGAATCTGTTTTATATAAAGTGAGGGTCTTGGGCTCTTTTGTCCTATTAATCTCTGTCGATTAATCTTTACATCAATCCCTACCATCTAGTTGCATTTGGTCTATGAACAGAATTCTTTGCAAACAGGACTGGAGATGTGGAAGTTTGTGTTGGAAATGATTGAATGACAATTGTTCCCACCAGTTTCAGTTTTTTAACCTTCGTCCTGGAAATCGGGCTCATCTTCACAATGCCTGTGACGCTCCTGTGGATGAGGCCCCTTCGGAAGCCCCCCACCCCCGAAGGGCCACAGAGCATGAAATACCCCCGGCCTTTTATTTAGGCTGGGGAGGTGTTGTGGAGTCTTAGGCTTTCCTGTGGTGAAATGCAAGGGAGGGTAGGGGGATTAGGGATTGCACAATAAGCGGTAGTACAAGGACCCAATGGGGTGACCTGGGTGGGGGGGGCGGCTGGGTAAGGCTTTCCAATAGGTCAGTTTCACTAGACGATCTTTCCCAACTGGTTCCCTGTATTACAGACAGAGAAAATCTTTGTGACTATAGAGTACGTTACAATACCCGGGAATAACGGAGGCGCAGCCTGGGTTTTAGTGATGGCTGGGCTGGAAGGGGGGGGGGGGGGGGGGGGGTGCGGTGGGCGCCACGCTTCAGACCTTGCAGTTGTTACACTGTTTTTGAGCTTTTCTACTTCTGGCTCCTTCAAGATTCCTCACCACAGCAATACTTATATTCACTGGCAAGTGTTTGATTAATGATGGCAGATGTGTACCCAGACATGTGAGGCCTGGCAAAATGTTCTCAGCCCCCAGTCTGTCATTAAAGCCATCAGCCCAGGCTTCTGCATGGTTCTGTCGCTCAGTCATTACGCTGCACGCTGTGCTTGTTTCCTCCTCTTTTTGTGTCTCTCCACGGGTCTCTTAAACACTCACGTGATATGCTCATGTGTATGCTTGATGCATCATCTTTGTTAATCACCACAGACCGACGCACATCTGACTGCAGGTCTGGCTGTGATGCCAGGGTTGTAATTCAAGTCATGTTGGCTCAATGTGACATCTGATTTTTAATGCTCCATGTATTACTTACTAAACATGTTTAGGGAGATCTACTGTAAAAATGAGGAGAGATGAGGTGGGTTCATATGTGACTCTGGAACTAGTGAATTGCCGAGATGCAGGGTCAGCTTACACAACGCATATGGGATGAAACTGGAACTTCCAAAGCACTAGTATATTTTTGCAGTGTAATGTCTTCAAAGGCACCACAAGTCTCTCCAGCAGTGGTTTCCAACCATTTTTACAGTTAGACCTGCTTTTCAAAATTATCTGAGGAGCTGCCGAGTCACGATAGTATATTTTTCAGAACAGCAGAAATGAAAATTTCAGGTCCAGAAAGTAGTAATCCAGAATAGGCATTTGTTTCAACCAACCAATCGAGTACAACGAGCACAGTCGCAAAATACTGAACTGGTTGATTGAAACAAAATCTTGCTCTGGATTTTTACGTTCTGGCTTGAAGTTTCCACCTTTGCAGACTGGGAGATTTCACATTCCACTAGGAATTTCTTAACGATCAATCAATGAATCGCGATCCAGCAGTTGGCGACCACTGCGCACATGAGGCATTTTCATACTTCACACTCTGCGAGGTATCAAGATGGCTGCAGGTGAAGATGGTCAAAAAATGGGCCGCTGTCTTCTTGTGAGTGGGGGGTGTCATCTGGTGGAGAAGAGCAGCACGTGCTACCATGACCATGCGTTTCTGATGTGGGTTGACATCCGTGTTTTACAAGAAAGAATGTAACGGAACGTGTTTGCATGTCCCCCCCAGCTCTGCATATCTAAGTTTTTCACGGCGCCTGTCTTCTCACTTCTCTCGTTTCCTCTCTCTCACTTTTTCCCATAATCCTCTTTTTTTCCTGCATTCTTTTGCCTACATATTCTGGTTCCTTTGTATCAGGCTGCGAGAAGCAAAGTTGGCATTAAACACAATCAGACCACTGGAAACTGACTTCACAATATTGTGCTCCATTAAACAGAACTAGACCGATAAATTTAGGTATTAAATATAATACCTTTTTTCTTCAGGATATTTTTACACATTACAAAGATCTCTTTAATTCAACCATGCCATCTGTCAAACGCAAGGGAATCTTACTTTTTTTTTCTGCCTGCAATATTATTCCTTTAAAAATAGTAAAAATGCGAATTCAACACCATTTTGGATTGCAGGACGCAGTCAGTTTTAGTCAAGCTAATTTTGAGCTTCTCCTCGTCCTCCTCAGCCCCAGCTGAAGCCACTGCCGTTTTGGAGAGTGCTGTAATTTAGTAGCTATTTTTAATTTGAAAAGCACCAAACCGCGTGGCTGTCGCTGTGCTCTCTGTCTGCAGTAGAGAATGCTTTTGAGTGATTTCCTTTCTTCGTTTAGTAGATGACTGGAGCTGTTTCTGTACGTCACTTTCGTCCCAGTGCTGTTGTGATCTTCTGTTCGCTCTGTGTGTGGTTCCTGCGTGGTCTTTCCAACATCTGCTTCAGGGACACCTGTACTGACATGGGTTACTGAGACATTGCATTTCATCTTGCATCTAACAATCAGCTGTGCAAAGTTGGCAGCGTTTACCCAAGTGCTCCACCTATTAACGACAAGCACCTGATGATTTGAAAATTTTGGATGGAAACAGATCCAAGATAATCTGTAAAATCCCCTGTCCAGTGGACAAATCTGAACATTTTTGTCAAAAATGTCTGGGTTAGCCAACTAGTTAACTGACACTTTACCAAACAGAAGCAGCGAGAAGATGGAAGAGTTCGTGAGACCAGGTGCCTTTGAGATGCATATGAATGATATGGAGAGCGGAGGGATTTGCTGTAAACACAGGCCTGACACACACACACACAGACTATTTCCACCGAAGAATGAACTTGCATACTAAAACCCTCTTTGTTTTTTTCTGAATAAACTAGCCCACGTCTTCGCCATGTCTGGTGTGTTCAGCATTCATCCGTGGTGAGAAAAACACACCGTAGGGGCCGGAGTCGGCAGTGTGCGCTGCATTAATGCCTGTGATCATTGTCAGGGGCCACAAAAGCGATCGGCAAGGGGCATCCCAGAAGGCAAAGCTGGTCAGCCTCTGTTTTCGGATTTGTGGGGGTCCTCAGTGCGTGAAGGGCTCAGTTTTAAACATGCTTTTTATTTGGATCCTAACGGGTTTTCTCTCTATTCGTTTGCCTTTTGCTCGGCTTGTAAACACAAGACTGAAACCGTCTATATTTTAAAGCTTAAAAGATTTGAAATATCTCTTTAAAGACTTCTACTCACAGTGTAACAATAATACCCTAACTGCAATAAGATAACAAGGTTAAGGATATACCACCGATTACTAAAAGGAAATATTATTGTCACAACACAGTGTACATATATATGGTATATATATGGTAACCTAAAAAAAACAGAACAAAATTTTGGGAAAAATCATTTACTGTGGGAGCCGTCCTCCGCCCCTGCTGATGAAACACAGAAGTCATCACGCTCCCATACTCCGCACAGGAATATGACAGCGTTTGGACCATTTCTGCCACGTCAGCCAGAAAAGCACAGTTAACCTGGGTCTCGCCAACTAGGAGCCACTAAAACCTGACAGAGAGCAATAAGATGGGTTCGGGGGTGCAGAGAGCTCTGTCCCTTCCCCTATACTGGGCGTAGAAGCATTTTGGCTTGATTTCAGTAGCTTAATCTGGGCAGGAAATCTCCCCACCGTTTTTTTCTTTAGAAATAATTAATGCACGTAAGGTGTTTTTAACATTCTTGCTCTGTTTTTAAATACAGATCGAATGTGTTTGTAAAGTCTTTGTGTAAGTATTATACACTGTGATGTGTGTAAATTGATGTTTTAAAGCTGTTCCTTGAGCTATCAGTGGAATTCAGCCATTTTTTTGCGGTGTCTTGCATAGTATGATTGCCCAAGGACAGTAATAGTGGAGGATGATCTTTCCTGGATTACTGATGAATTGTTTCAGCGCTGTTGGAGATAATACCCTGCAGTCCTTCTTGCCGATATTTTACTTCCCTTGGAGCTGTGCGTTTCTCCATTGAATGTCACTTGCTAACTTGGTCGATGATATAACTTGGATCTGACTTTTCTATAGTTTCCAATGCCCTCCAATGCTGCTCCCTATTGGATGAGGCATTGGAAGATGGATAGATGTTTGTTGTTTGTCTTCATGTCCATCACAGATGTTGGATGACAGGAAGTCTTCCAATCCATGATGCAGATTAAGGACTGTGACCCCCTGTACATGTCATGATCTTCCCTGCATCTGTCCTTCACTCTGCTCTGCTGATAATTACTAAAGTAAGAAAGGTATTGAAAAGGAGGACCAGCAGATGGTCTGTGCGTTCGGTTTCCTGGGGCGTCATAAATGTGGGGGTGAGCAACAAGCATGGCGGAGTGACTGTTTTCTTTTCTCCCCGTTATGGTGGATGTGAAGCCACGTGGCTATATTTGGTGTCCTGTGTTTTACTGGTCCTCAGAAGCCGGACATTTTGCCCAAAAGGACAGTGGTGAGCAAGCCATGAAGTGGTTAGTGAGCAGTTTACTGGAAAGTTTAAACTGCAGGCATAGATAAATCTTGATAAATCTTCCTCCCGGTGCTTTTTTGGTAAAAAGTAAAATATCCTAAACTTGGAAAATCAGCGTTAGACTTTCTGCCAGCGTATCTCTTCAGGAAAGCTGGGATGTTCTTACTACATTGTTGTCTTGGACTCTTGTGTTATCCAATCGGTTGGTGTGTCCCCTTCACCCTTTCCTACACACAGAGTGCGGAGAGGCGCGGTTCATATAGCAGATTCTGGTCTGTAACTGTGTGCAAACACTGAGCAGGAATAGCCATGCTGCAGCCCTGCCTGGCCTGGCATTGGTCCTTATAGCCGTGCTGCAGCCCTGCCTGGCCTGGCATTGGTCCTTATAGCCGTGGACTCAGTATGAATGGTGGATTTATTAATTGCTGATGTATTAACTGCAGGTCTGTCAGCATGATGTAGTGTCTGCTTTGCGAAAACGTTGTCTGAATGTTAGGACTTTCTGAGCTGTCCTAGGAAATGGGGACAGGGTGGGGGGTGGGGGGGGGGGGGGTGCGTCTGGATAGCCTACAGTGATACTCCTGATGTGGTAAACTTGAAGTGGTTTATTACTTGACCTAAAAAAATCATTTAATGGGAAGAGTGTCCTGGTGTCCTTGTATATTTAATAGTGAATGAAATAACGTGTAGCAATTACAATAAGGAGAATGCTCTTTAAAATAAGGTCATAGTTTCACAAGGGAGTTAGTTTTCAAAATATAGAATGGGGGAGTTTATTTAAATAGAAAAGGCTATTTATTGGGGTGGCCCGGAAGCACTGTTAGCTTGTTACCTTGCAGCTTGCTGCAGGTTTGAATCTCACATTTGTTGTCTCTGAGTCTGGTTGTTCCCCCACGTTGTGTGGATTTTCCCTGGGGACCCCAGCTTCCTCTCCAAAGTCTAGCAATTAGGCTAATTGCCTTCTAAATGGCCCATAGTTTATGCGCCCTGTGAGGGACTATGATCACATCTGGGGTGTCCTCTGGACTCATTGAGCTGCATCGGATAGGCTCCGGTTCCCAGTGACCCAGTATAAGCAGTCGGAAGATGGATGAATGGTCAGTCAGGTTTTTTTTGTGATTTTCTGGAATCCATATGGGTTGCAAGACTGAAGTAAAGCGGTGGATCCAAAACCGACGAGAGACAGTCGCATATCCTGGGAGCAACGGTGAGAGGAGGAGGAAGGCGCTGTGGCAGCCTGACAGGCCGTCAGCCCGCCGAAGGGTGGAGCTCACATCGCCTCCTGTGAGATGACCTCACCGTCAGCTGTAGTGTGTTCAGGAATAACAGCAGTGAATCAGTCTCTCCGCCCCACAGTCACACATGACAGCAAGAAGGCACAAGCCAGCTTCCCCTTTTAATGAATAGATGATGTGTTTCACCTCTAAGTACAGTTCTTGCTTTTTCCAGTCTTCCCGCAGCCTCTGGCTGGTACCGTTGGCCAATATTACAGTTTTTTACTGCATGTTGGACATTTTCATGAAGTAGAATTGCCTTGCTGTCTTTTCTACTTCTGTGCTGTCCTTAAAATTAGATTTACGAGGATTTCACTGTACAGTAAAAATGCAGCTTTGTGAGATCAGGGATGATGATAATGGTACAGTAATGATGCAGCTCTGTGAGATCAGGCATGATGATCATGGTACAGTAATGATGCAGCTCTGTGAGATCAGGGGTGATGATAATGGTACAGTAATGATGCAGCTCTGTGAGATCAGGGATGATGATCATGGTACAGTAATGATGCAGCTCTGTGAGATTAGGCGTGATGATCACGATACAGTAATGATGTAGCTCTGTGAGATTAGGCGTGATGATCACAATACAGTAATGATGCAGCTCTGTGAGATCAGGCGTGATGATCATGGTACAGTAATGATGCAGCTCTGTGAGATCAGGCGTGATGATCATGGTACAGTAATGATGCAGCTTTGTGAGATCAGGCGTGATGATCACGATACAGTAATGATTTAGATCTGTGAAATCAAGAGTGATGATCACAGTACAGTAATGATGCAGCCCTGTGAGATCAGGCATGATGATCATGGTACAGTAATGATGCAGCTCTATGACATCATGTCCAATATATGGACGAAAGTATTGGGACACACCTCTTAATCAATGAATTCAGGTGTTTCATTCAGAACCATTGCCAGAATCAAGCACCAAGCCATGCAGTCAGGTTTACAAACATTTGTGAAAAATAGATCATTCTGAGTGCTCCGGTTTCCCCCCACAGTCCAAAGATATGCTGAGGCTGATTGGAGCTACTAAATTGCCCATAGGTGTGCATGTGTGAGTGAATGGTGTGTGAGTGTGCCCTGTGATGGGCTGGCCCCCCATCCTGGGTTGTTCCCTGCCTCGTGCCCATTGATTCCGGGATAGGCTCCGGACCCAAGTGCAATCCCCAGTGTCGGGAGCAGTAGAAATTTGTTCAGTGGAGTGATGAATCACGCATCTCCGTCTGGCAGTCCAATGGATGAGTCTGGGTTTTGTAGATGCCAGGAGAACGTCACCTGCCTGTCTGCATTGTGCTGACTGTAAAGTTTGGTGGAGGAGGGATAATGGTACGGGGTTGTTTTTCAGGGGGTGGGCTAGGCCCCTTAGTTCCAGTGAAGGGAACTCTTAATGCTTCAGGATACCAAGACGAATTTGGACAATTCTATGCTTCCAACTTTGCGGGAACAGGGTGAGGAAGGTCTTTTTCTGTTCCAGCATGACTGTGTCCAAGTGCACAAAGCAAAGTCCATAAAGACTTGGTTTGGTGAGTTTGGTGTGGAAGAACTTGACCGGCACACAACCCCTCACCTCAGCCCCACTGAAAACCTTTAGGATGAACTAGAGCAGAGATTGCAAGCCAGGCTTTCATGTCCAGCAGTACCTGACCTCACAGACGCTCTTCTGGGTGAATGGGCAAAAATTCCCTCAGACACACTCCAAAATGTAGTGAAAAGCCTTCCCAGAAGAGTGGCAGCTGTTATTGTTGCAATGGGGGGACCAACTCCGTACTAATGCCTATGGATTTAGAATGGGGTGTTATAAAAGTTCCTGTAGGTGTAATGACCAGGTGTCCCAATGCTTTTGTCAATATTGTGTATGTTGATCATGAGTTCCAGTAATAACATTTTGTAGTCATTGTAAATGTGTTTGGTTACTGAATATAGAAAAAAATGCAGTTTTAACAAGCAGTTGCTTGTTGACAGTCTCACATAAATATTTTGTTGCACATTTATTTGCTCTAGTCCCAGCTGAGATGCTCATTTGCAGATCTGTTTGTCTGTTGAAGAATTTGCCTGGGCAAACAAAGATGTTCGTTTCATAGGCCTTCTTCCAATGAATGAATCCATAATTCAGACCGAGGACTGTGGATCCCTCTTGTGCTTTCCTGCATCTGTCCATTGCTGTGCTCCAGTATTAATTGCTAATGTAGGAGGGAAGCAGGATGAGCAGATGGCTTGTGTGCTGATTGTAGAGCAAACATGGATTAGTGCTTCTGACCTTTTTCTGTTTTATTTTATTTTTTGTCTATTGACCTATTACCAGGTACAGTAACCAGGCTGTAAGTTTACCCTGTAATCATTTTTGAGTTATAGTCACGTCAAAGGTGTCTGTCACTCTGACGTGGTTAGAAAAGAGTTTTTCTGTGTCTTACATGTGGTCCAACTTCTATTTTTTAAGTGCACAATTTACTATTGACGGAATATAATTCTTCAGCATGATATTTCCCAGAGTTCCGGAATCTTTCTTCAGTGGCTGTGCCAGCCTTACCTGTACCAGTGCAGGGAGAATTTTCTTGAAGCACCACCATTGTGGTCAGCTTGTCTTCTTTGGCCAGTTATTCTGATTGGTCCAGTCACTGGTCTGTTTACAGAACTGGTCTTGAATCTACTGAAGCTGCTACCTCCCTTGGGAAACTCATGTTGCTGGATTAAACCAAATTAAGCGTGGGGGCCACCCCCTGTCTTTCTCATCTGGGGATCCAATCACTGTTCATTCATGATTTTATTGTGATTTTTAATAACGTGTTAAATTTAACACTGTAGCTGTGTTAGATAGTTCGGTAAGTAGGTAGATGTAGTGGATTGCATTTAGTATGTAAAATGTTTCATTGTGTCCTGCACATATGGCGATAAATTGCTTGAATCTTGAAGTCAAGCTGTGTATCTAAACATGAATTATTCTGCAGTTGCACATAATTTCATAAAATGAATTATGAATAAGTTTTACAACCAATAAGTATTCTTGAACAAAATTTATGAGGTGCCCTAAGCCAGATGCAGGTTTTGGGTCAGTCGTTGGATGCTTTAGAGCTCAACGAGGAATACACTACATACATATTTGACTATGCTTCTGCTTTTGAACTCAAAAAAGTCATCAATCAGTGTAATACTACTGCTTCTGCAGGACTTCTACTTTACCTGTGAAGTAGCTTGAAGTAAACTGTTAGTTAAAAGGGGCTCCTGGCTCTGGACTGGGCAAGTGACATAAATAAGCATTAGCTCAGCAGGTGGGCTGCTGGACTTGAAGCTGACCCACCATGAGGACGGCTACCATGGCAGCCCCAGCCGAGTGCCAAAGGAAGCTGGAATGGTGGCCCAGAGTTCTGTGCCTATGTGGATTTTCAGAGCTGATCCAGATCCAGTCCAAGTTCCCTTTGGTGTGAGATGTTTGGGATGGGCTGTGTCCCTGTAATGCTAATTAGGTGGAGTTTATTGAAAACGGAATCGGACTAATCGGAGGTTTGCACTCTTTTTCTGACAAAATTGTTCCCCAGTCCCATTGGTCAAGGATCCAAGGTCTACACTCAACAGCATAATGGGAACCTAATGCTGAGATCTGCTTTTTCTAAATGATGGACATTCCGCCATACTGATCATTTACATTTATTTATTGAGTAGGTGCTTTTGTAAAAAGCGATCTATAATGAGGCAGATAGTATATGTCATGCATGCAGCTATCAAGCAGCCAACTAGGTGTATGAGCAGCTTGGGTGTTCTTCCAGTGAATGATTAGTAACAAGTACAAGATAACATTGGCGCAAGAGCTATACAATTCATTATAAAACATTGCAAATCAGAGTGCTAAACTCCTGTCAGACAAGTACTAAAAAACATGAGCATCCAGTATAGACAAGAGACGACATCAGTGGAACTGCAGTTAGACAAAGCAGGTCAGTGGTTGGATGAATCTTGATGCGTTTTTTTGAAGGTTGAGATGATGATAGGATATGGATGGGCTGGTCATTCCATCATCAAGGAGCTACACATGAGAAATGTCTAGACTTGTTTTCACGTGGCTTAGGGATCTCCAGGAGGAGTTGGCCTGCTGTCCAAAGAGGGCAAGACGGGATGTGCTTCAGGGTTCTGCATCACCACTATGTGTTTGGTCATGTGAATTTAGGGCAGTAATGACACAAATAATTCACACCAGCAGAAAAAAACTGGAGAACAAGACCACTCACCACTCAGGATATGTGGCTGTGAGAAGATGCTTTAGGGTTTGACAGATTCCAGGGTGGTCTGGAAGTTAATGGAGATGAGAGCAGTGTGATGAGGAAGAAGCTCAGATGAAGGTAGAAGGTGCTGATGGATCTAATGGCATCAAGTTGTCTGATCCGTTCCGTCAACCCCTGACCTCTGCTGCTGTGTGGATTCTGGAGGAGGAAAAGTGCGGTTATAAGCTGCTCTCCTGCAAATTAAAGGCTTGCCGGATAATCGGGGAGGGAGTCTACATACACTAGAGAAGGACATCCTGAATCTGTCGGACCATTTTCCTTCCGCCGTATTTTTGCCATGTTTTGGGGCAGATAGAGTGGCTGCATGGGCAGGAAACCCTTTGTTTTGCTTCTCCCATTTTGTTGAAGAACCACCAAAGGGTTCCATCCCTTGAGGTCAGTTTAGGTTATATGGGCATATTTTTTATAAATACATGCGATCTTAACAGCAGTTTTAATGATCATTTAACAGGAAAAGAACCTTCCAGAAAACCTTTCCAGGTCAAATCCATTAATTCTGGGTGAGTCTGTCACCCTGTAACACACAGCAGGAAAGACACTGCAGCACTCAGGGTCAAGTTCAGATACTCGAAACATCAGAATGGATAAATCATGTGATCTAAGCCAAGTGGTGTCATTACTGGCGCAAGACATTGTGGTGTTACTGTCCTGGAATTTTCACAAACTACAATGTCTGGAGTTTAAAGGAATAGGTGAAAAAAGCAAAAAAACATACAAATAGTGTTTGTTCTTTTGCTGAAATCGTTTTATTAATGAGTCAGACGCGAATGGCTGGACTCAGGAAAGCAAAAAATAAAACAAACTGATGAGTGCAGATGGGCTTCTTTGAATGCATGACTCATCTACCCTTAAAGTGGTTCTGCAGATGACAGAGGGGTAAATAATAAAGGTGCCACTAAGTGTAGGATATAGTATGTTTGTTTATTGATGGGGTATATTTAGGTTACATTAAAGCACAGATTCAGTATGAGTTGATAAAAAGCAGGTCCCAAAGAGGAGTCACTAACTACAATGAAAATGTGTTTGAAGATCTTGAAGTGAAAAGACATCATGGAGAAAGTGCTGACACTTGGGTAACTGTGCTCACTATTGCCGCCCTACAGGTTCCTCCCTGTAAGTACGCCCGTGCTGCCCCAACCATGCTGAAGAACCTGCTGCCGCTCCTGCTGCTGTGGGCCACCTTCATATCTTCTCTCTGCTTGGCCCTGCCCTTTGAACAGAGGGGCTTCTGGGACTTTGGAATAGAAGGAGATATAGGAGGGGTAATGACGATGATGAGGGATGAAGAGGATGGGTCAGCCTTTGAACCAACAGTCGGGGTCATTCCCGAATTTCCCACATGCCCCTTTGGGTGTCAGTGTCAGCATCGTGTTGTGCAGTGCTCCGACCTGGGTGAGAGATACTGTGATCAGGGGAGAGGAACAAGGGCTTTGTGTGTGTGTGTGTGTGTGTGTGTGTGTGTGTGTGTGTGTGTGTGTGTGTTTGTTTTGGAAAAATCCGGCTGTGTAAGGAACACAAAGAGGGATGCTGAATGGGCTAATGTTCTTCTGTCTGCTCATAGAAAAAGAAATGCGACATAGACTTTCTTCTCAGGAGAAACCCATCTGCTTCATTTCCTTCGTGACACTTAGGAGGGAAATTTTATCTTGTGCCTGGAAGGCAAAGGGAAAGTTTAATACAGGCAAAAAAAACGAAACATCTGTTGAGATGCAAAGCGATCACAAACAATTTTCATATTCCCAGACAAACCTTCTAACATCCTGGCTCCTTTTTCATTGTGCAATTTCTAATCTGACAGTAAATTATTATAATTAGTTAGGTATTTTACAGCAATCCTGAGTTTTCTTAACGTCCCCTAACCATTGAGCTCTAACTGTAAAATATTATTTACTACATGCCATGGCCTGGGCATTTACTATTACTATATACAGAACCAAAACAGCATATGTAATATAACTTTCTGCTATTTATTGTGCCATAACATGAGCAAACATTTAAATATGCAGCGTTGTATGACATCATGGAACGCAGTACACAGAGGGACCACTTGTCTAAAAAAAGTCACCATTCTGCCACTGCTGTGACTTGTAAATGACACCCTGAAGGACCGGTACTTACCTGGGGCTTTGACTCCAATGCTCCAAATTTTAAATGTTTATTTCTGTGCTATGATGAAAAAAAACCTATCAATTCCTTCTTCGGTCTCACCTTTTCTTGTCACTCTACAAGTTCTGGGGATGATTTCTGCCACGTGGACTATTTCAGTTTAAATTGTCCTAATTATATAGGAAAGAGCTCCATGAAAACTCTCCCTCCCCGGGAGTCATTTATATAAACGCATATACACAAGAAACGTGAGGCGCACACAGACGCACACACACCATAAACCAGTAGATTACCACCAGTTTCCTAAATTACAGACTTCTGAAGCACTTTGGTAACAAGGCAGAAGCCTAATTAAAATGATTATAAGAAGGAAAAATGAATGTTTATTAGCACAGAAAAAAATCTATATTCCAGTTATACAAGAATGATTTTTAAACAATCATTTTAGCAGGACTGTATATTTTGATGTGGTTTTGGACTGGATGCCATTGGACATTAGATTTATGTGGGAAAAGTGGTTCTGGTTTGGTGTTTTTCACAAAATCTTTGTGGGCACCAGGGGCAGGTGGTAATGAATCATTTATGGTGTATTATTATAATGTTACTGATGAGAGAAACCAGAAACAAGTTAAGCTGAGTTGATCTGTGTGTTTATCCAGTGTTTCCTGCTTTCCGGTACCCTCGACACATAGGGGGAAACTGATGCAGAGTTCACCGTGAGAGGAAAGGCAGACAAACAGACACACACACACACACACAGAGGCAGACAAACAGTTAGACAGTGAGGCAGGCAGACAGACAGTGAGACAGTGAGGCAGGCAGTCAGACCAACAGACAGGCAGGCAGTCGGACCGACAGACAGACGGACAGGCAGTCGGACCGACAGACAGACGGGCAGGCAGTCGGACCGACAGACAGACAGGCAGGCAGTCCGACCGACAGACAGGCGGGCAGGCAGTCACACCGACAGACAGGCGGGCAGGCAGTCGGACCGACAGACAGACAGGCAGGCAGGCAGGCAGTCCGACCGACAGACAGGCAGGCAGGCAGTCCGACCGACAGACAGACGGACAGGCAGTCGGACCGACAGACAGACAGGCAGGCAGTCACACCGACAGACAGGCAGGCAGGCAGTCCGACCGACAGACAGACGGACAGGCAGTCGGACCGACAGACAGACAGGCAGGCAGTCACACCGACAGACAGACGGACAGGCTGTCGGACTGACAGGGACCCGGCCAGTCCAGGGTGTAGCACAGCAACCAGGAGCTTTTTATGAATCATGGCCCCTAATTTCTCTCTTGAAGTCAATGTTTGAGTCAGTGAGTGTCTGAGAATGTTACCCACATCACAAGCGGTTCCATAGTGTGGTGAGGTTGAGATCTTTAGTGGTCTGGATGTTAGGGCTTCTGACCAAGCGGGTGCAGCTTCCCAGGGCAGGTGCCTCTCACTGAGGGTAACGGCAGGACTAGCAGCACCGCCGCTGCACTCCACTCCATGTGCGGCTCTGTGATGAAAGATCTGACTCTTTGGTCTCTTTTAACTGGACGGGCCGCAGGTAACACGACAGGTACAAAAATGTGCCGAAAGATTTATGGAAACCCTCTGAGATCGGGATTTCTGCTGGATCCATGGCACCTAACCCAAATTTTTCCTGCAGCTGTGTGATGCTGAGGATTTAAGACAACAGCATCTGCTAAGCAGCTGAATAAATAACTGGGAGCACACTGGACAGGCTCACAGGGGGAGATGGGTTTGAATCCCGGGATAGAACCTGGCTTGATTGTGCCTGCAGCATAAACAAACTGCGATTGCTGTATTTTTGCCTTGTTCAGACATCAGAGATTTTTTTCGGGAAATTCAATTTTATAAAAATCTGTGACTGCAAACAAAAATTCTAAGACTGCCAAAAGTCTTGTGTTTTGCTTGGTTACTGGTGGTTAAGGTTAGGGCTGGGTAGGGGCTAAGCTTGTCAGGATATACCCATGGAAATGAACAGATGGTCCCCACAAAGATGGGAACACAAATGTGTGTGTGGGAGTTGTTGGCGTCCCTATCTGCATGCCCTGTTTTAATCATAATATTCTTGTTAACGTTCTGTTATTTTAACCACTCGATTGTATCGGTAGCCTGACCTTTGTGCTGTGGCTGTTCTCTCACATTCAGGTTTAACTGCCGTCCCAAAGAATATTCCCAGTGACACCAAGCTGTTGGACCTGCAGAACAACAAAATCACAGAGCTGAAAGAGAAGGATTTCAAGGGCCTCAGCGATCTCTATGTAAGAAGGCGTGTGTGAGGTTGGGCTGGTACAGGCCAGGGGTCCAGGAATGGATGGAGAGCAGGGTGTGCAGTGTTAGGCAGCTCGGTAAATATTAACAATGGGTGGAGCTGCAGGGATTACACATAAGGTCACTATTACCAACATTTATTAATATTAATGAATCACTGAGACGCAAGGAAATGGCAGGGCAATCCGAAACAGAAGGCGAAATGACCATTATGCTGGTCCCAAATAACTTTATTTAAGTTTCGCTTGCAAGTCTTTGAGTGTTCTCCCGTTTTACGACTTTCTGAGGCCAAAGTGAATATTTTTGTAAACTCTGTCTCTGAAGCCACAGACTCGCTGTTAACATTTATTCTGGAAAGTTGACCAAGACAATATTTATCCTGACCTTAGCAAGAAACAAAAAAATATTAAAAGATATATTAATATCCCCAATATCCAGTGACTTGTACCCCAGGCCATGTGAGTCTCCTCCAGACTTTGCGAGGCAATTTATAAGGCTTTTAATTTCCGTGTGTTACTTTCAGGCCCCAACCCCCCACCCCCCCCCCCCCAGCAGAAATTTCCTTCCGGTTTGTGTTTGTTTTACTTTCAGCTCAGATGTTTCTGAAGAACAAAGACCTTCTTTTAGTTTGGTAGTTTTTTCAGGGACTTGGATCTCCACACCATCTCGCTGCTCTCCACATCCAAGCTCTCAGATTGTGTTGTCCACACATATTTGCTCGGTCCTGCCCTGCCTCAGATTGTCCTCACAATGTCTCAGAGCACTGGCTCAGTGCCTGTTTGTGACATCACCCCGCACATACACCTTTACGTTCATACTCTCTCTGCTCTGTCCCGTCTTAGGCTCTCTCGTTGGTCAACAATAAGATCTCCAAGGTTCATCCAAAGACCTTCACCCCACTGCGGCACTTGCAGAAGATGTACTTTTCTCGCAATTTGTTGACGGAGATGCCAAGGAATCTCCCATCATCTTTAGTCGAACTGCGTATCCATGACAACCGCATCAAAAAAGTGGCCGAGGGGGCCTTTTCCGGCCTGGGCAACATGAACTGTATCGGTGGGTCTTTTGCTCTCTCTCCCATCATCTTTATTTTAGTTACTTGTGAATGAAACATTCATTACTACTTAACAATATAAATGAGTAATTAATCCAGTAGGAAAGTTCATGAGAATGATTAATTATGTTACTGTGTGGGAGGCTGTCAGGTCTTCATTTTTAGTAGCACAAACATTCCTTTTGAGACAGCCAATTCAGAAATGTTACGACAAGTCGTCAGAATCCAATTCACAGCCCATTTGAGGTTAATTATTTATGAAGTTTAGTTGAAGGAGTTTTTAGCAGTTTTGAAGTAAAATTAGTCCCACTTCCATCATTTTTAGCTTTTCTGTAGCACAGATCCAGCATAATGAGAGCTATTTAACTGTGTGGAAACATAAGGCCCATTTTCTGTCCTTTGTAGAAATGGGAGGGAATCCCATTCAAAACTCCGGCTTCGAACCTGGGGCTTTTAAAGGACTGAAGCTGAACTTCCTTCGCATCTCAGAAGCCAAACTCACAGGCATCCCCAAAGGTGACTCAGATCCGGGTCGTAGTACAGAACAAAATCGAATTTAAACCATGTGCCTCATAAAATGACTAAAGTCCTAATGTCACACTGTGCTCTCAGACCTCCCTGACAACCTGCATGAACTTCACCTGGACCACAACCAGATCCAGGCCATAGAACTGGAGGACCTGAGCAGATACAAGAACCTCTACAGGTAGAGGACACCAGGTGTCCACCATGACCAAGCAGAACATCTGTACCAAAACTGCCTATGTGAGAAGGCTCAGTCACTGGCATAAAACATAACCTAAGAAGTATGAATGACAGGGTTTATTTGATTCCAGCCACAACATATATAACAGTTTTTTGCATTACATTAACCATTGCATTAACTTTTAAACCAGGAATGGGCAATCTTACCCATAAAGGGCAGGTGTATATGCACGTTTTTGGGATAACCTTTAGTGCTGCTGTCCAGGTGTGAGAATTCAGCCAATCATTCCTCTAATTAATCTAATTAGGGAGTTGCAGCGAGAACCGGCACACACACCAGCCCTTTCTGGATAAGATTGCCCACCCCTGTTTTAAACACTGAACATTAATCTAGGCTAAAGTAATTGCATCCTGCAATTACTTCATTAGCTTGTGCAGTACTGACTCTGTCTTATATAGCACATCCATTGTCTGGGGCTAAACGTGCCTTCAGTTGTCAGATGAGAATGAGTAATGTTACAAGACTGGCATGTAGAACTATATTGAGTCTTATACACGCAGTTTTTGAATGTTGAAGAAACCACCTATGATGGCGACTTTGTCTTACTATCTGTGCAATGGTAGACTCTAGTGGTGAACTCAAAATTTACACTAGAAGTAAAAATTGACTGCCAGTTAAATCTTCAACAAAACTTTAAGTTTTTATATATACAGTATTTTGGGGATAAACTCCAGTAGTTTGAATTGGTATAAATAAAAACAGTGAGAATCTAAAAAATAATTAAATAATTTATTATTATTATTATTATTATTATTGTTATTATTATTATTATTATTATTATTGTTATTATTAATCCTGATAATATATAATAGTCTAAAATGGTCTTCTGGTGTAAATTGTATAACTTTCTGCTATTCATACTTTTCAAAACACATTAATGGATATTTTATAAATAATCTGGGTTACACATGAGATATTTGTCCAGGAATTATACTGGGCACCACTCCACGGCCCTACTGGAATTTCTCTTCCACACTGGAGCTGCCAGTGACGTTACATGTCAATGTCTTGCACTTTTAACGATGAGTGACGCTGTGGGATCTGGCCACCAAAAGCAGACAAGACTCATGTCTGCTTAAAAATCCTTAAAAATAGGTAACATGAACGACTCTTTGGCAAATCCAGCTTGGGTCCCAGCCATAGTTTGAGTTTGGACCTCAGGTCCACCACTGCCAAACTAAACAATCAGAGAGATGAACTTTCCTGCTACTTCTGGAGGGCCCACATCCCCCGGCAAAATAAGACCAGTGGTTTTCAGAGATGTACTTTTTTACTTGACTTTCCATTTCGGTTTCTGTCTCTGCTTTTCGTTTGACACACTTTATGTTCTCTGCCTCTGTTCTCTCTCACCAGATCCCCTTTTCTGTCTTCTGTTTGTTCTGTCTGTTGTTCTCTCTCTCTCTCCTTTGTCCCTGTCTCCTGTTCCTTTCACGTGATCCCCTTTTACGTTCTTGGGTTCTTTCTGCCTCATGTCTCCTGTTCCTCTTACATTATCTCCTTCTCTGTCTTTTTTCTTCTGATTACTGTTTTTCCCACTGCATCCTGTTCCTCTCTCACCATCCCCTGTGTCTTCCCGGCCTCCCGTTTTCAGCCATCATCCCATTCTTTGTCTCGTACTTGTCAGACTCGGCCTGGGATACAACCACATCCGGATGATCGAGAATGGCAGCTTGGCGTTCGTGCCTAACCTGAGAGAGCTACATCTGGAAAACAACCGCCTGTCCAGGGTCCCGGGAGGGCTTCCACAGATGAAGTTTCTCCAGGTGAGTCCAGCCAGGTGGCATAGCCATTTACCTTCTGTTGCCATGGCACCATGCCCCCCTGTACCTACTACTGCTGTGCCATTTAGTGTCCCATCACGTCAATTTTCACCTCAGGTGGTGTACCTGCATTCCAACAACATCAGCCAGGTTGGCATCAATGACTTCTGTCCCCTTGGCTTTGGCATGAAGAGGACCTTCTACAATGGCATCAGTATGTTTGGCAACCCTGTGAGCTACTGGGATGTACAGCCTGCCACCTTCCGCTGCGTCAGCGATCGGCTGGCCATCCAATTTGGCAACTACAAAAAGTAGATGGGAAGAAAGTTCAGAGAGGACAACCGGAAAGAAATGTATTCGGCCCAAAAACACCAAAATCTGCATTATTGTGAAAGGGAGCGATAACAATGGACAGGTGACAAATCTAGATTGAACAGCGTAACACTCCATGTTTTGTATGTATCTGTGTTGTTTGCACAAAATGAGGAAACATTGCATTAGGAAGGAGATAAGGAAGAAGACTCTTCTCAGCCTCATTCTCAGCGAAAACATTGTAGTTGCCCAGCCCTTATGTTACATTTAAATATGAAAAAGCAGAATCTGAAAGCTGGCAAAGAGTAGTAAAATCTTTAAGATGCATCTGTGATTTTCGATTAAAGTTTTGATTGGAAATAATGCTCATGAATAGATTTATGCTTTAAAGCGAGTCTCCGAAGTCTGCTTTTCAAAGCAAATTCTAAAACAAGTTTCTTACATTATTCAAAATGAATTTCATAGATATTATTATTATTATTATTATTATTATTATTATTATTATTATTATTATTATAGCGGTAATGTCAAAGGTGAAGTATTCTTCATGGTGAATTTATACAAAAACCAGTTTAGTAAAAAGGTATGTGACAACTAATTTTATTATAATGATAATGCTGGTTTTTAATGTTGTGAGACTTTATTGTACGTTTTTTATTTTACTTATAAATAGGCAGGTCCTGTGGAGGTTCTGAAGGGACTCTAACAGAATGAGAAAACAGAGTAATCTATAACATACCTGCTCTCACGGACTGGAGCAAACCATCTCCAGCATCTTAGGCTTTCGTAGCATATAGCCCATGAGAAATTTTGCACACATTTGCTGAGACCTAAAAAAGGTCTTTGCAAACTGCTATCTCTGTAGAATGCTAATGGTTTTTATACTATTAAAATCTGGGATAGGTCCTGTAGACGCTTACTGTGTATTTTGCTGCTGCATGTAAGAATAAAGACTTTTCCTCTTTCATCTCAGGAGAATAGCTAACGAATGAAGGTTAGACTGGGTGGCACAGTGACTCAGTGGAAAACGCAGTTACCTCTCCTCTGTCCCTCCTTAGGCTCTCTCGTGGTCAGCAATCGTGTGTGTGTGTGTGTGTGTGTGTGTGTGTGTGTGTGTGTGTGGATTAGGTTTATATTACATTGTGAGGACCACATGACCCCTACAATGTGATAAAAACCTATTATTTTGACATCGTAGGGACCATTTTTCAGGTCCCCACAAAGATCTGTGAATGCAATCAAAAAACTGAAAATGCCAAAAGTCTCATATTTTGTTTGGTTACTTATGGTTAAGGTTAGGACTGGGTAGGGGTTAAGGTCGTCATTGTTGTGATTAGAGTTTCCCCATAAAAATTAAAGGAGAGTCCCCACAAAGATATAATTACATACCCGTGTGTGAGCATGTGTGTGTGTGTGTGTGTGTGTGTGTGTGTGTGTGTGTGTGTGTGTGTGTGTGTGTGTGTGTGTGTGTGTGTGTGTGTGGGTTTCCACCAGAAGTCCAAAGACATGCAGTTAGGATAAGTGGCATCTTCAAATATCCAGTGATATATGAGTGCATTTGTCCTGTGATGGACTGGCATACATTCCAGGACATCTCCTACCTCATACCCTGTACTGCCGGAGATGACGTCCAGGCTTCCTTCAGCCCTGTACAGGGTAACTGGTTAGAAGATCGATGGATGCTTTCGACTCTGCTCATCTTAACTGAAAGGCCTCTGAATGCTACTGATTCCATTTAACACGTGAACTCCCTTTAGATATTTACATTTACATTTACAGCATTTGGCAGACGCCCTTAGCCAGAGCGACTTACATAAGTGCTTCAAGACTTTTTCCGATACTAGCTCAATAAGGACCCAGATATAGTGATGTTCACACCACTATTAACTGTTCGATATTGATGTCTGTGGAATGACAAGAGATACACAGTGACACATGTCTCTTTCAGTCATAGCTGCTTACTGTAGTTTAACCAGAACAATATCAAACACTTCTACAGTAGGAAACTCAAATGGCCCTAATGCACCATACTCCTGCACAGACGTGCTGCATCTAGAATCCAACTAAAGGACAGTTAAACCATCTATCTTCCAACAGCTTATCCTGGGGGGGGGGGGGTTGGAGGCTATCCCAGACAATGTAGAGCACGAAGCAGGGGTGTACCCCGGGTGGGATGCCCGTCTGCCACAGGACATGCACCTATGCACTCTTGTTCACAATCACAGTCACAGTTATGTTGTTTTATTTTCTCACTGAAACTGAATCTCAGTATGTCATGTTGTTCCTTGTTAACTGTGCGCAGTCTTTCATTCATTAAATAGCAGACACATTTTTGATTCCATCACACAATAATTATCATAACCAGAAACACTGTAATTACTGCACAAATATAGCGATACATACAGTAACTGTCAAATATTTGGACACGCCAAGTCAACTACAAAGGAGACTAATAGTGTGTCACATCACATGACCTGGCCACCTGACCTAAACACTGTAGAAATGATTTTGGAGAGTTTTGACCACAGACTGAAGGAAAATCGGCCAATGAGTGCTTAGTATACGTGTGGGATCTCCTGGAAAAACATCCCAGGAAGCCAGCTTATGAAGCCTAAGAAAGTATGGTCAGCCAGTCCCTGTAGCAATTGGGGTTAAGGGCCCAATGGCCCAGTGGTTGGATCACTCTGCCAACCACAGGATTTGAACCGGCAACCTTCTGAGTCTTAACCTACAGAGCAGTCCCCCGCCAACAAATATATATATATATATATATATATATATATATATATTTTTTTTTTTTTTTTTAATACTAGTTTGGTCTTTGTTCCATGCATAATTCCATATATGTTATTTTATTTATAATTTTGATGTCTTTATTATTGTAAAATAATAGGAATACTACAAACAAACCTTTCTGTGCTTCGGAGTGTCCAGACTTTTGACAGGTGCTGTATGTTGTTACCCAAGGAGACCTTTAACAGATTGAAAATGAAAACTGCATTTTTCCAGAGGGTACCTAGGATAGGTTTTGATATCACGATATAATACTGATCCCCCACCCTCAAGCCCTGCCTTTTTCTGTACTTTAACTAAGACATCACTTGCTGGCTGAATTATAAATTTGCTTCACATCCTGTTTCTGCAGCATCTGGTTTGCAGACACTGGATTCACAGACACAGGTGGCCAGTCTATGATTAGACGCTATAGTAACCAAAGTGTCTGCTGGAGCTGTTCCTTTGTATTGATAAGAAATTCATTAAGCTGAAAGTTGGCTTTCAGTTCCATTTGATACATCGCAATGTGTTTTTCTGTTTATTAGATTAGTATTAAATATGGGGGATTTCAGTTTCTTAAGATGTAAACATTTTTTAAAGGTAAATACACCAAATTTTAAATATTAATGCATATTTTACAGTATGTCCTTCATTAAGGGATGCCCTGATGTATTACAATGACACTTCTAAGCAATCCAAGACGGAATTTTTCTTAAATATTTGATGAAAGCTCAACCTTCAAACCTGGAGACGGCAGCACGTGACCCCGTACCTCTTAGCCCTGTCCTCTTTGTAGTGCTCTCTGCTTTGGCCGGAGTTCCTCTATTATGGATGCGTATTGCAATCTGATCCCCATCATTTTCTCCATTAATAGTTAATTCAGTTACAGACTTTTGCTTCAGAGCTTATGAGAAGTTCTTAGTGCACAATAACCTTTTAGACCTTAAAAAAACAACAACACACACACATCTGAACATTTGAACAACTCCGCCAAACTGGCAATAGTAAGTGTAAGCTTTTTTGCATTAAAGCTTGTCTGTTTTAGGAAATGCCCCCCGTCCTGGGTTGTTCCCTGCCTCATGCCCATAGTTTCCGGGATAGGCTCCAGACTCCCGACAACCCAGAAGGATAAGCGGTTTGGAAAATGGATGGATGAATAGATGGATGGATGGATGGATGGATGGATGGGTGTTTTAGGAGATGAATAAAAGCACATGAGACTGCTCTGTCAATGACTGGCCACTAGATGGCAGCTTTTGATTATGACTGCTGAGTATAGAAGTAGCATAGGATTACATTCACTCTGATTTAAGGCTGCATACATTATACGTAACATCACTTTTAATGCTTCTGGTCCCTTTACTTCTGAGACAGTTCTGATCCTGTTTTTTTTTTAACTTTCCATCATATTCAAATTGAAAGAATCCAATACTGATGAAGGTGCTTTCTTGTTAAGTAAGGTCCTGATTTGCATTTTACTGGATAATATTCACCAAATCGCTCTGGACTTCGAGTCTCTGTGTAGCTACCAGAGAAAATGACGTGCTCAGACAAGACAAGTGCTGCTGCTTTTAACAGCCCTTCAGCCTGTATGTCCTAATGTTCTCAAGCAAAGAATTTTGGTGACCTAGTGTGACTGAATCAGTGAGTCCGACGAGTCTGACACCGGACTGAATTTACAGCACAATCACTTCATGCAGACTAAAGTTGCATAATGTTACTTATACTGGGATTATTTATTACATAGCACTGGGTCAGACCTTAATGAACATCATTTAAAAACTGCAGAATCGGGCTGCAGCATAGTGTCGTTTTATGTCAGAAATATGCAGAATTTTATCTAATGTATGCATTACATGAGGAGGGATTTTCCTTCTGACTGCTGAAAATGCCTGGAAGACATCAGAAGGTGGATAAAAACCGGCTCTCGTAAGCAAAGAATCACCGCATTATCATCAGCATGTGTAGCACTGATCTGAGATGCCTGCAGAAATCCAGGCAAATTGAAACCTGTTTCGACATTTTCACAGCAACAAACGTGCTTTTGGAAGGACGGACCACCCACACAGAAGACAGGGAGGAATGCTGTCTACATAGCTGCCGGGAGTCAATATCAATTCAACAGCACATAATAATAATAATAATAATCATAATAATTTGATATTGTGGGGTACATCATGAGGATGACAAGATGATCAGGGTTTTACAGAGAAGAACGTCAGAGGAACCCCCTCAACACAGATCCCATCACCTTCAACATGCTGCAGGGTGAGTCAGCAATTTCCTGGCAGCCAAAGCACATTCCACAAAATGCACAATTGCTCACATTAAGGAAATCTATAACCTGCCTTCGTAAGTGGCAGCATACTGCCCAGCCACGAGGCAGAGTAGAGGCTAAAAGAATGGACTTTAAGCTGGATTCCCAGGAGAAGCCTCGCTGGTGTGTCCTTCATCTAAGTGCATAACCGCCGTGAAACACCCGTCCATATAAAAGGCTAAAAACTGTAGGGTTCATCGTAACCAAGAATCAGCCAAACTGTAAAATGTTGTTTGCTTTGTCTGCACTTTAATAAACATATTTGTGCGATTGTTGGTTTAACGCTTCAGGACTAAACTGAAGAGACATTCCATTACACACAAAGAGAATCAGGATGCGTCCACAACTGTAACTTCGAAGGCATATTGCTTAACCTCTGCGATACATGTCAGCTGGCCACTGCCAACCTTCTTCACACTCAGTTAACATCCGGATCGCAAGCTGCTTCAGCTCCAGGCTGAGCTTCCACCTGCTGTCGTGAGGAAGAAGGACCCAGCTTCGACGCTGGTCTGGATGAGGAAGGCCTTACTTCTGGGTCTGGAGACGGCTCAGACATCTGTTCAACCTCGCGTGGCTCGGGGGTCATTTGCTTTAGTTTAAGAGAAGAAAATGTGTTAAAATGTGAACTTCATGCAACTCCATGTGCCGTTTAGTCATCATTTGGGAAACATGTGATAACTCACATATGTGAGTTACCCAGTGTGCCAACTCACTGTATTTTCCAGGATGTGGCTATCAGCCCCTCTGTCCCCAGCGCTGCCACCTGTTTCGTGGTAGACCTGGCTGGGGACCCTGTTCCTGCTACACTGTTGGCGCTGCCCCCAACATTTCAGCCGCTCCTGGCCTTCCTGTGAGCGGGCTGTAGGGTTTATCCGGGCGGGGGGAATCCGGGTCGGGAGGTCCCACGTGCCCACAAACGTCCACCTGTCCCCTCTCTGAAAAAGAGAAAGACAAAAACGATCATATTTTTTTGTTTCGCTGCCTCCTACAGGGGGGTCATGGAACGGCCGCCAACCTTTGCTTTCATCCCCGGGAGCAGATGTCCTTTGTCGGTTGCAATAAATGTTGTGTGACCATCCATAGCTCTCGGTCTCTGAAGTTCGACATCAAACACGAGGGTGCAAAGTTGTTAAATGTAAATGTCACTGAAAAGATTTGTAACAAAACATCGTGCACAATACCTCTTTTGAAGCCTTTGGCAGTGTCCAGTTCTGGAGTCTTTGCGACTTGAAAGCATTTTCGTACTATAAAAAAGACTTAAATTAATTAATAAGCTGGCTTTGTGATTTTTTAAAAATAAAATGACGTATAGATAGACAAAAGAATTATCGAAATCTTTTGAATACCTGATTTGCAGAAAAGCTAGACGCCATGCTTCGCTGTGTTGTCGACAATGGTATCATAGCAACCGAGGGACGCGTTTCCTTTAAGCCGGAATGCTTGACCTGCAGGGGGGAGGCGGGGGCGGCTAATTCAGGGGCAAATTATTAAAAAGAGTAATGTCATTTGGACGGCTGCTGGACACCTGAACAGAGAAAAACCTAAATTCGCAATTTCTCACCACCGCATTAATATGTCCGTTCACACGTAGTTAATCCACTCACGCATCACATTTTGATGAAAAGTGTAGCTTGTTTGTGGGCGGCAGGGTGGCTCAGAGGGGGGTCGAATCCCGCCTCCGCTGTGTGTGTGTGTGTGTGTGTACTGTATGAATGTGTATGTGTGCTGCTTGCGTGGGTTTCCTCCCGCAAAATGCGACTAGGCGAATAGCGTCTTTAAATTGATTGTGGAAAGTATGTGCGTCTTGTTACAGACTGACATCCCATCCAGGGCTGAGGCCTGTGCTGCCTGGGATAGGCTCCAACCTCAAAGTAACCCATTACAGGTTATGGAGGACAGCCAAATATTTTACCCATCTGAAACAATCAGAAATACCTTATATAACCATTTTTTGTTGACGCAGTTTTCTTACTGCCTTCTAATTTGAATTAACTATTTACCGTAAGCTATGCTTATGTTCGATGTCTACTCTGCATCTTTAGTAAATGTATAAAGAACTGAGAGCATTTTTGACACCAAATCAGAGATATCCGTAATAATGTTAACAACGACGTTATTTGGCTGACCGGTTATTGAAAATAGATCGATGAAATTATTTAATTATTCATACAAGCGCGGTCTACTGTCAACCTCGCACCAATGTTCTTCTGATACTTCGCATTGCGTAGGTGGGCGGCGCTGTTGCAAATACGTCACACTCCGTACGACAGGGGTCGCTCTTCCAAAATCAGGATCTTAACCCGGAACGCGATGATTTGGAGAATAATAAAATGGCGGAAGTTCAATGTTTGAGTTCATTACTTGTAGTTTCTTGCCTGCTTTTCTGTTATGCATTAATGATAATAATTGAATGCTAAGTGAGATTTTTGAAAATACTGGAGAGAACTCCAGAATGCAGTTTTTGCTTTAGATCGTTGCTAGATGTACTCATCGGCGTCGAATACATTAACGTTTTACACTTTAATCGGAAACGAGGACATGGAAGTAAAGCCGAAGCACACCAGCAGCCCGACCATGAAAACACCGAATGAAGCTGAGTCGGACACTAGCGCAGACATGAAGACGCATTTTCGTGTTTGTCGCTTCATCATGGAAACAGGTATAAGTCCAGGTCCGATCGTCTGCCCGGATGCTTCCGGAGGGGCAGGACCAGGCCTCATTTCCAAGTGTCCCTCTTTCATGTAGGTGTAAAGCTGGGAATGCGCTCCATCCCCGTGGCCACAGCCTGCGCTTTGTACCATCGTTTCTACCAATCCGCCAGCCTCCAGGTGTACGAGCCATACTTGGTGGCCATGTCTGCCATCTACCTGGCTGGCAAAGTGGAAGAGCAGCACCTCAGGACGAGGGACATAATCAACGTGTGTCACAGGTAGCTTTGGGTTGGTCGGGATGGTGTAGGGCAGGGTTCCCCAGTTTCGAACCTGGATGGCCAGAGTTTAACAGTTTGCAGAATTCCTTTCTCAAATACGTCTAATTCAGCTAAAAACCAGGGTTAGTAGGTGTGACTGAGCAGAGCAAATCTGCAAATCTTCGCCCGCCAGGACTGCAATTAGGGACTTCTGGTGTAGTGTAAGTTTGCTGTACGTCTGTTTGCTCATAGTATTTTAATGCTAGTTTTCTGCTTAGCACTGCTTAGTTGTCTTTCACCCATTGATTTTCCCACTTCCCAGGTACCTCCATGCAGGTAGTGAGCCCCTAGACCTGGACAGTGAATTCTGGGAGCTCAGAGACAGTGTGGTCCAATGTGAATTACTCATCCTCCGGCAGCTCAATTTCCAGGTCTCCTTCCATCACCCGCATGAGGTGCGTACTGGTTTGCTCCCCATGGGGCTCCACCTTTCCTTCGTCCATTTCTTAGAGCTCGTCCTGTCTTCAAGACTGGAGCTCTTGCAGTGACTTCTCTTGGGGAGGGTGGCATGTTCACGTGGGTCTTCACGGTCGACGACGTGACTTGGTGCAGCCATGCGGGGGCTAAATGTGAAAGACTACAAATGCAGTTTTGCGGAAAATGAGCTACCCAGTCCAGCACCGCCATTTTTGGCCCCTGAGATCAACAATGAAGTTATCAGTGATATATTGCTGCTATTTATTAGGTTGCTAGGATAATGGCCCTCGCTAATGGTCACCCATTCATCCATGCGTGTTCTTCTTTCGTCCACGCGGCTCCCTCAGACACTAACTGAATCTTGTGAAGTTGTATTTGTCATTGTGTTGGCCTGTGTCTGGTTTTCTGCAGTACCTCCTGCACTACCTCCTCTCTGTGAAGGGAATTATGAACAGGCATGCCTGGTGCCGGACCCCCATCTCAGAGACCGCCTGGGCCCTTCTGAAGGACAGCTACCACGGGCCCCTGTGTGTGCGCCACCCACCCCAGCACCTGGCACTTGCGGTTCTATACCTTTCCCTGCAAAGCTATGGCGTGGAGCTTCCTGCGGGGGCTGTGGAGTGGTGGCAGGTTAGCATGCACACTTCCGTGCCTTCTGCAGACCCTCGTGGCTATCCTCTGTTATTGTCGGGATTCTCCCACCAGCTTTGCTGGTTGTCATTCATCATGCTTTGCCGCACAGTATTTGAGGGGAAATTCTGTATTTCCCTGTATAACTGCCGCAAATAAGTGTTTAAAGGGGTTAATGTCATTTCAGGGGTCTGATTTCACTGAGGGGTTAACACTTTGCAGCCACATGTCTTAAGGGTGGTTATTAAAGTCATTGGTATGGCTCCTTAGATTGAGTAAGCTTCTTATTGACACAATTAGTAATTGTCATTGGTTTTATGCTGTGACATTGGTTTTTGCATCGGAGCCTTTATTTGTAAAGGATTTTCCAGCTAACACAGGATGAGATTGGCATGCTGACCATGCATACGTTTAGATTCAGAGTCTCCTGAGGACCCTGGGAACACAGGGCCATAGTTTCCATGTGCTTATGTGTTAGTGTTTTACCAGCATCTTGCACAGACTGGCATGCGAGTGATTCTGCCACATCCACACTGGTTCTTCCAGGGTTCTGGCATTATCTCATTCGTGGTCCATGAGGTTCATCATATTCTCTAGTCGTTTAACCATCATGCTCCCTTCTGTCTTTCTCAGCTGATCAGTTGAATAAGATTTGGTTCTGCATTGATTTATTTACTGTTCCCACAGGTTTTCTGTGAAGAAATCACAAAAGCAGAAATAGAGTCCATCATCACTGATGTCCTTCAGCTCTATGACATGGAGGCCAAATGTACATGATCATGCTGCACCTTTAAGGTAGAATTTCTGACCTAGAACTTGCTTGCCCTGACTGTGCTGTGCCTTTCTATGCTAGAACTTGCTCTGCCCTGACTGTGCCGTGCCTTTCTAGCCTAGAACTCGCTCTGCCCTGACTGTGCTGTGCCTTTCTAACCTAGAACTTGCACAGCACAGTCAGGGCAGAGCCTTTCTATGCTAGAACTCGCTCTGCCCTGACTGTGCTGTGCCTTTCTATGCTAGAACTTGCTCTGCCCTGACTGTGCTGTGCCTTTCTAACCTAGAACTTGCTCTGCCCTGACTGTGCTGTGCCTTTCTATGCTAGAACTTGCTCTGCCCTGACTGTGCTGTGCCTTTCTATGCTAGAACTTGCTCTGCCCTGACTGTGCTGTGCCTTTCTAACCTAGAACTTGCTCTGCCCTGACTGTGCTGTGCCTTTTTATGCTAGAACTCGCTCTGCCCTGACTGTGCTGTGCCTTTCTAACCTAGAACTTGCACAGCACAGTCAGGGCAGAGCCTTTCTATGCTATAAATCGCTCTGCCCTGACTGTGCTGTGCCTTTCTGTGCTAGAACTTGCTCTGCCCTGACTGTGCCGTGCCTTTCTAGCCTGGAACAGGCTCTGCCCTGACTGTGCTGTGCCTTTCTAACCTGGAACTCGCTCTGCCCTGACTGTGCCGTGCCTTTCTAGCCTGGAACAGGCTCTGCCCTGACTGTGCTGTGCCTTTCTAGCCTGGAACTCGCTCTGCCCTGACTGTGCTGTGCCTTTCTAACCTGGAACTCGCTCTGCCCTGACTGTGCTGTGCCTTCCTCTTAGATAGCTTGCTGCTCCTTTGTTTAAATGTAAACATTAAACACGTTTTATGTTTTCAGCTTGTCCTCAGACACAAACAGTAGGTGCATTAAAACACAGCAGACACCTCCTGGTGAACCCTAAACCACCAGCTGTTTTTAATAAGGAAAAAGTCATTATTTTCATATTATACTGTTGGTGGAGGTAAAAGGGGAGAAAAAATGGAGAAAGGCTGATCGATATTTAATTTAGTCATGCTCTCACTGCTGTCTCTGTTCCACAGAGGGTCGATAAACACACAGGGCACTGGTGGATTCTGGACCGGATGGCTCTAGCTCTACTTCCTCTGTCAGCTCTGCTGAGTGAACACAGAGCACGTGCTAATCTGCTCGCCGGTGAATTGCTGCTCAAATCTGATTATTTCCAAGGAGCCAGAAGACCGGCACAGTAACTGAACAACAGATACACGAATTTGATGGAGTCCCTTTTCATTTTCTATAATATCTCGACATGTCATCAGCAGAACTGCGATCACATGTCCTGTGAATGAGGCTGCCAGTTTCTCTGTCAACCAACTCCAGGAAGAGAACAGCACATACGGCCGAAACGTCACTGAATGTTTTACCGCTCCTTACTCGCGTGTATTTAAGTATTCTATGTTAACGCCATTGTCAATGGTACATTCGGCATTTTTTCTGTGCCTGAGCTCAGTAAATAATTTGCATAATTATGCTTGATTGCTGTTGTCTGAAATTTAATTGGAATTTGCCCTTACTTGGTAATAATTTTGCAGTTTTTTTTTTTTGTTTTTAGTGTGTGCTAATTTTGATCGTTACTTTATGGCCTAGATGTCAAGTGAAGTAAATGATTAGGATTTACCAGTAAGTTAAAATGAAGCCTATCAGTTTGAGCTCATCCTGGAAATCTGTAGTCTGTATATACAGTAGTTGCAGTGTGAGGATGCTGCACTCGCATGAGGCCAATCAGGGCTCATTAATTAAGAGGTCTTTTGGAACAGAAGCCAGGCCACACAGCAGCCCTCGGGGACCTGCACTGGGGACCCCTGTGCCACATGTCTGCCTGTATCTGGTTATGGGAGCTTATTCTGATTATTCGTCAGTCCGAAAGCTAAATGCCAGGAGTCAGTAGGAGCTCTGCATGGGACTATGGTTTAGGATCCAGGCCCAGCTCTGTGGGTGTTGGGTGTGTGTGTTCTCCCCGTGTTTGCGTGGGTTAGGAACCACGCCCAGCTCTGTGAGTGTTGGGTGTGTGTGTTCTCCCCATGTTTGTGTGGGTTAGGATCCACGCCCAGCTCTGTTTGTGGGGAGTTTGCGTGTTCTCCCCTTATCTTTATGTGAGGTAGGTTCCAGTCCCTCTGTAGTTCATGTATTCTCCCCAGGTTTATATGGGGTTGGTTCTAGCCTCAGCTCGGTGAGTCTGAACTGTGCATTTACTCTTTCCCCCTACTGCTCGGAACAGGCCAATGCTACCCTAGTTGTATAAGTGGTTATTCATGGATGTGTGTATGGATACTATTGGAGTATTGTTTAATATGTGGTCACAATGATAGATCCGCTTGATGTAGTAGAACTGAATCGCTCTCTTACTGTCAGGCTGCAGTGAGTGAGACTGTGATGATGGGACTTGAGAGGGGTTTGGGGGTGGTAGTTCAGCTTTTTAGCGTTTAGAAAGGAGCAGGAAAGTTGATAGGACTGCCTGAGATCTTTGCTTGCTTGGGAAAATTACTTAGTCCTTGACTACTTCTGCCATATATGTTGTTTCATTTAGAAAAAAATACATACATTGTTGCCAAATGAAACTGCAGATTCTCAGACAGGATAGATACATTGTCGTGGTAATGAAATTATTTCTTTACTAATCATTTTACTGCTAGTTTTGAAGAAACCTGTTCTGTGAGGTTGTACTGAAAGGATTTCAAAGGGGTGCTGAAGGTTGTGTCCATGTTAGAATCCGAGTTGACCTAAATAAACATTTGTCCCGTAATAAGGGGTGAGTGGAAAAGGTGAGATTATCTTTACAATCCCCAATTCCATGTTTATTGTTGCAGGAAATCTCTGCGTGAAATTGACGGTTTATACTATTTTCTTAAGTACTTTTAAAATGTGTGATTGTGTCCTGATGGATACCTGGAGACCTGTTTATTTGTAGGATAGGCGTTTCTTGCTGCTTGACAGGCAAAACAATGGAAAATCAGCTGAGTCTTTCTCACTCACACACACACACACACCCAATTCTTACTGAGAGTTGTGCAGCAAATCACATACAATGGAGGGTGAGTGGATTCCTTTATCATGCTCTTTACAGATTTAAATGAATGATCTGACGATTAATAAAAGGTCTTCCTTTATTTCTAAAAGACCAGAATTCTTAAACATTAAGGAATAATCTACTGCGCCTTTGACATTTGTATCGCCACTCACCACTGCACATATGCAGGTAATTCACTGCGAGCCGAGAAGCTGCTTTAATTTATACAAAGCAAAAGTGTCTGAATTACCCTCTTAACAAAGGCTAATTAAGAGCTTAATTAACAAACATCCACACAGGCCATTAGTGTCAGACTTGAGGACTGATCATCTGAAGGTTGTTTAATCTAGTAATAATTTAAAAAAATCAACCAATCATTGTTACACCATCTTTTTAAAACAGTGAGATACTGGCTATTCTATATGATAACTGGGTTTTTGTTTAATTTTAGTGCCATCTTGCCAAAATAGGAAGAAAAGTCCTGTTTTGTGCCGCTTGTCCTGTTTATTTGTACCACACAGCTGTGTTTAATGGATCTATCAGCATGTCCTGTGGTCGACACCTGGCTTTCCAGCACGTCGCGTCACTTGATTGCACACGTGTGTGTTCTGGGAGCGTTTGTGTACAGTTCCTCTGTAATCTTTGTCCAGCCTTCATAATATAGGTATCTGTGCACCAACTGAATCCTTCTAAGGACACGGGAAGTTGCAGTGCTGATCACGAACAGCTGGCAGTGTTTCCAGCTCAAACACGAGTTTTTATGAATTAGCTGCCCCTGAAATGGCTAAGCCTGAATTTGTGCATCTACCCAGGGGCGCTGCTAAGGATTTTGGGCCCCATGAAAAGAATCTTGACAGGGCCCCCAACACAGTTTATTGGGGGCTTCTCTGGGCCCCCTCTCAGTCATGGGCCCCGAGAATCGTCATCGTTTACCCCCCCCTTTACAGCGCCCCTGCATCTACCTGTCAGCATTATGTGTGTGTGCACAAGTGTGCAGTGATTCAGCTCCGGAGCTCAGATCCAGGGTACGATAGCGCAGCTCTTTTTGGAAATTGAACTAGTTTATCTGCAGCTCATGGCTCACTTTGAGGTACCTGCTGCTCTGTTTGCCGCATTCTGATTTTGCCCAGAAACAAAGCTGTCTGTGGGTAGGACTTGCGATTTGTGCATTTAGCTGTAACTCACCAAAACAAATGTTTAATGTGCGGTGATTAGTACGGGGTAATAGAATCTCTGAAGGTAACAGAAGGAGTAATACCACAGCCCGAGGTTAAAATCTTAAATACGTTTTATAGAGACAGTTGAAATTCTGCCATCCTTCACAAGAGAACCCCAGGCCTACAATTTAATGGGTTGAAGAGACTAGTATTGTTTTGCATCATTTGGCTCAGAAGCAAAGATTAAATACATACATGTAAGCAGCATGTATGTCAAGTAAGATATGATACAATATCCAGATGTGTAGTATAATAGCATCCTTTGCCCTGTAAGAGTACGTTATTTTTTAAAAGAAAAAGAAAACCTTGAATCTTTTTTTTGTGGCTGTAAATGCTATCTGTTCATCGGAGGGTATTTTTTTGTTTTATCTGAAACTCATTTTTCCAAGGGTGTACAAAGACAAAATCCTCGCAGCTTGGCTGGACGTCTCTAGTTTGGCTAAACCTTGGAGGAAGGACACAGAGACTCAGAATGTTCTCTGACTTGGGCTTTGAGCTTGAATGAATGCTCTGCATCAGGTTACATTTTGGAGAGCAGGACCCACAGTACCAGCCAGCCTCAGACACAGCTCTCCTGATCAGTGTATGATGCAGATGCATTTAAACACAATGATGTCACAAGCAGCCCTTGGGCAAGAGACAACCTTCCAGCCTTGCAGTCCTACTGGTGTTTATGTGAAATGTTTAAAAACCCCACCCACATAGCCCCCCATTCTGTTCTTCAATTAGCCCCCCCCCACTTCTGCAGGGCTGCTTCTAATGCTGGGCTGCATGAATTATGGAGATGTAGCACATACCACAGGATTCTGTATCATCAATAAAATATCAACGTAGTCCTCAGTGGGCGGGAGAGTGAAGACGGCCTTACTGCGTGGGCAGGGTGCTGGAGGAAGAGAACGCATCGGCATGGAGGGGGATTGGGGTGGGAGAGGTTGCTCTCAGTGTGGAGGTGAGGGTGCTCCTGCTGCACCTGCCTTCTGTCTGCTCGTCCCTTTCCCAGGTTCCGTCTTTCTGGGCCCAAACTGTTTCCCTGCTTCTCTATCCAATCCTGCCCTATTTTTAAGCCACTTTCACCCATCGCCTCCCCTCCTCTGGCTTCACGCGGGCCGGCCGTCGACATGCATAAGCTTTTCTCCTTGTGCGCCGCCTCACCAGAGTCCCAAGTTCACACCGGAAACGGTGAGCGATTAATGCGAAGAGACAAGGATCCTCTGGCTGCTGATTTGACGTGAACCGTTTCCAGGACTAAGAGGAGGCCCTTTTAAGACAGACGGTGAGACAGGCTGCGCTGAGGAAGACCTCTGGAGTGGAATGTGAGAGCTTCCTGCAGAGAGGTCCGTCCCCTCCTGTACACGGTGTGCACCGAGCTGCCTGGGGTGACCTCTGTGCCTGTGAAGCCTCATGCTATGGCCGCCAGGCGTTTGCATCCTGCCAAAGACTCGGATTCCTAGTTAACCCTCTGAGCTGGCTAAGACCATCATTCGGCAGCTGTCTATACCCAAGAATCATATAGGAATCATTCAGTCATACAGCTAGAATACTACAATGCTTTATAATGGCTACCACCCATACAGAATTTCAGGGTTCTAGATGTATAAAGTCATAAACATCATGAAGGTGTAATCCACCCATCAAGGAGGCCTAACTTTTGAATTAATTAGAAATGTGCATGGTTGAGACTTTTCACCGGTTAATTGGGCATTCTCCCGAACGATTTCCATGTATGTGTTTTGGGTTAAGTGTGGGTGTTCCCGTAATGGATCTGCAGCGCACTTAAGGGCCCTCGAGGAGATTTAAGTTCCTCCTAAATGCCTGTGCATTAGACAGTCTGCATAAGATATACCCAGTACGAGTGGTGTATGTCCTCTGGTTGCATGTGAGCTTGGACTGGAAGCCTGATATTGGTATCAAACTGCATTTATGAGTTAGCGTTTCTGTAATTACAGGCTGGCCCAGACATCCCAGCACACATGCGTCGTGGATTATCGAGGAATAAAAAGTTCAGACTTTCCATCCTGCCGTTTGGGTTTCGTATTTCTCGATAATTGCGTCAAAGTGTTTTGGCAGCGCCCGGGTCCTCCAGCTTGAGATAACTGTGATATGGGTTAATATAGCTCTATAGGTATAGCAAGCAAGATGAGAGCAAAAATAACTGCAGATGCCAATCAGATATGGGATCTGTCTGTGCTGTATTGTACCATAAATAAAAGTTTTTTACAATATGTATCTGCCATTTTGGTTCGATGCCACAGAGGGTTTCGTCGCCTGGCACCTGCAGAATCGTGGTTTTGGTTCTTGCTTTAGCTTCATGTGTAGTGTCACGCTTCTCTGGTCGGTTTCCTCATGCAATACAAGGACATTCAGTTCAGCTGCTGACTCTGAGCTGGCCTTGTGTGTCTCTGCATGTGTGTTTGTGTGCCTCCTGGGAGGTTTGTGTCATCCCAGTATGGACTACACTTGACTATGACCCCGAAGGGTTTGTCATTTACCACAGAACAGCAACCATTTCCCAGGTGCTGCAGGTTAATACTCTGGTGTCCTTGGGATGTTTGGGGAGGTGGTCTTTGTTGGATGTCAGTGGTCTTGTGAAAAATGGGGAAAACGTTAATTTCTCTTCAGTAATTTTCCCTTGGGATCAATAGAATCTATCTTAATCTTATTCTGCGTTATTTTTATTGTTATTGTAGAAACAGTACATTTTTATAAAGAAACTTAAATGTGACTTCAGTTTGAAAACATAATATATGATTACAAGTGTATAGTAGAAAACTGTTTTATTTTAGAATTTTACGGTGTAGAATTATTTTTAGCAGTATCAACATGGTATCTTTTTTTTTTTTAATACAGTACTATTTATTATTACTATAATGTATCGACACCAAATCGTTTTCTCTGGTGATTAGAAGAACATTTTGTTCTATAAAATTGTAGGGATTTTTTGTGTTATTTCAGGCAGTCAGAAAAGTTTTAAATGAAAGCTCAGGGCCAAGAAGCCAGTGACTCGAGGGAAAAAGTGTGTGTGTGTTTATATATATGGATATATAATAACCTATTGCAAGATCTTGTCGAGCAATGCACTACATAACAGTGACTTGCGTACGTTTAAAAGGCGGCGCAGCTCGCCATTTCTTAATTTGTAATTGCATTGTAATGTTAATTTTATAGTTCATTAATGTGTATATATACCGATTTCATGGCAAATATAATCTTCTGGAATGTCATCAGACACGTAGCACAGAGATAGACAGCGAAACGTGCTTGTCATAGTAGCTAATTCGAAATTATTGCCCTGGCCTTTAACACCACAGTTTCGGTCATTGAGACTACATATTTCAATTTTTAACGATAAAGGGTAAGAAGCGGATACGGTTGGAGCTTTGTGTTTTGACATTGCAGCAACTTCCTATATTCGCTTAGTTTTCTGCAACGTACAAGCTTCTCGGCCTCAATTAAAGAGAGAGACACAAGTTCAGAGGATATTAGAGTTTGATCAGTAGCATGAGATCCAACATGGCAGCCACTCTTATTAATAGCGCTATTAATGCCATTTTAAATCACTGCCCCTGTTTTTGGATATTCAGGAGTAGGATGACCGACACATATCTAAACTAAGAGCACGGAGCTGTCCTTTTTCATATATGGGCATTTTCATATTTTTATATAACATTTTTTCAAAGCATCAGTCTGTTCCCGCATAAACAGCCGCTCCGGCGGTGAGGCTGCTGTCCATCCCGCTAAAACGCCTCTCTCCTCCCGGCGCGCAGAGCCCCTGCGCCGCGGCGTGTACGCTGACGTGCGGTGTAGTCAAGGGGAGGGAGGGATCACAGCGATGTAGAGGAGGTATGAGTGAGAAGTGCCACCTTTTCCCCTCCTACCCCATAGGCACCCTGGAGCCTGCTCGGATGCTGCTACTAATGTGAGGCGCACAGCGCAAAGCAGGGCACGCATATCCCACGTTTCCCATCACCTCCTGCTGCCGCGCTGCTTTCCCGTTTATTCCAGGAGCAACAGCACCAATAAAATCAAACCAAACCGTGCAGACCTCTCGAATTACCTGTTTATTTATTGGTCTAGTCATTTTAATCCCGTGGCTCCATCGCCCATTTTTCCTCTGCATGTAAGCCCAATTGAACTAGGCAACAACAGCACTATTTGAGGATCTGAATTTTTATTATTAATAAAGAACAGGCTGATTAACAAGGAAAAAAAACCACCGAAGATCTCTGGCTGGCAACTTACCTTTTTCGGTATTGATGCGGCTGAATTAATTTTTTTTTGTTGCAGAAGAAAAATACTGGACTTTCCACTTCTTTTCCTGCAACCCCCGTTGACGTCCTTGGGACATGGCCTGGTGAGTCAATGTATTTAACATTTACACCAACATCTACAATGCCGATGTTTATTTTTATACATTCAAGTCGATGCTTATTTGTTTGGGTTATATGTGTTTTGTATTCATTTGATACACAGTTTTATGATAGGGAAAATGTTTTAAAAATACATCCGCTACATTAGATTTTTTTCCTCAGGATTAGTGTTTGCACCCGATCACCCAACGCTACTGCATTGATGCAGAACTGAAGAATGTTAATATTGATCTTAATGTTTATTTTTAATAGCGACAAAAATAAGTTACCCTTAAAGGAACGTATGAATAACATTTTAAATGTCCTTACATGCGCGGTCGTGATTTTAATCCTGATTGAGGAGTGGGGGTGTTCTCTCCGGTGTTATTTATTAATTAGTTATTTACCGTATGATCCCATAATAGCCGAACTATTTGGGATTCTGTCGTTTGTATGTTCATCTCTGCCGTAACCCTAATTTTTCTTATGATTGTCTTCGGATGGATTCAGATGCTCATAACTTGAATATTAAATTGTCATTTAATCAGTGACGAATAGGAGTCACACTGTCGACATTTAAACGTCGTGTTAGGCTGGCATGTTTGACTGGAGGGGTGTGCTGATGCACTGAGGATCCAGAGGCAGCTTACACCGGTACCCACACCGGTAACCTTGCAAGGGGGCATTGCGCTTGCTGGAGCTTCTTCGAGTTGCGCACAGCCTGCACAGTCCACCGCGTCTCTTCCTCTCATCCTCCTACCTTATGATTAATTTTGCAAAGCACATGAATAAGCGATTTAAAAGACCATGTCCTCTACTCCTCTGCGATCGCTACGGTAAGGGTGGTTCAGGAGAAATCGATTCGAAAGGTGACCAAATCCTTTCTGAAGGTGACCAGTAAAGGTCATTTTATTTTAGAACGTCTTTCTACGCGTAAGAATCGAGAGCATTGATTACGGGTGTTTGGCAGGTGCGTCTGCGTAGACGTCGTATTTCTCTCTATCCTTCCTATGCGTTGATAAATTGTTAAGCTCGTAAGCCGCAATGTAATATTTTGCTGAGCGGCAGCGATGACTTTTTTTCCTCCGACTGCAAGGTGGAGGGAGGGCTGTCTTGCTTTCGCATGCCGGGCTTCGCCTCCGTGCTGTCGGGACATGCAGTGGATTGGCCCTTACAGCTGATCTTCAGCGGAGACCTTTACTGCTACTGGTTCACGGCACGTTTGGGGAGGTAGGGGTGGTCTTAGAGGGCTCCATCACATAGATTGACGTGTCAAGGATGTTCCGTTGTTCAGCAATGACAAAAAAACATGAGATAAAATGAAAATGCTTAGTGAACTGGGTGCTCAGAGATTGCGAGTGATCTGGCAAAACGTCCCGTTTAAATATGAGATATTTTGCATGCATGCTTACACGTATAACGAGGCCGAGTAGATATACCTGCCTGTTCTATTCATCTACCTGTATGAATCTTCTACAGTATTTATTACAAAACATTAATATGTAACTAACCTCCAGTTTTCAGTGTTCGCGGAACGGCAGGTGAGTTATTTGCTCATGACAGTTACATAGTTATTTGCTCAACACGCTATGCATACGCAGCCAGGTCCCCTCAGATAGCAATTATACTGTTGTACCAGCAAATATAATGGACTTTAGATTCTGACGGTAGTTGATATATTCGATATAAACTAGACGTCGGTGCATAAGAGAATAATTTGGCGCTTTTGCGCAACAGGACAATTCCCACCGCTCAGCGTAGTCCTATTTAGATCAGTCATCCATCACAGACGGACGTTTTCACGCTGACCTCAAATATTACTTGCAGTTATTGGAAAGTATAACAATTTTTACCGCAGTATAGTTATAAGTGAAGTGTGAAACAACTTTTGTTTTACTACAGATTTTTTTCCCATGCAAAATCGAAATGAAATCTGCACGGATAAAAGTCAATTCATCGGGGTCTCGACATGCTTTCAGTTTGTCATTGCTGAATTGTTACCATGATTGTTAACATGATTATTTACAGCAATGCGTTTTCCTGTATATATTATAAAACGTCACCTTCTAAAAACGTATTATTTGACCATGTAAAGCTGCACGTAACGGATCATACGTGTCGTATGTATGATTATGCACTTTGCATTTGCTTTAAAAGCGTTTAAATGAACAATTTCGATATTTACTTAGTAAAATGTTGGTTTTGAATATAATGCGTCCCACTTACACTGGTGGCCCAGTTTAGAGCCGAGGTAACCAGCTAAACACCTGTCTGGATTACAGATTTCACTTCACGTAATATTTATTAATTCATTTCATAAGTGGAACAGAAAATGGGCGGATGTCTGGATATTTCAGCAGTATTTTATATGTATAAAGATTAAAATGACGGGATAGAGTTGCAAAATGTTATCATTCTGTGTTAGCAGGGATGGCGTGTAATAGCTCGGGCAAGCCAAGCCTTCACAATAAGAGGGCGTTCGGGGTCATTATAATGTAAATCAGCTAATTAAAACGCATCCAGTAAATGCGCAGTAATTACGTGCTATGCACTCATGTTTGTATGCAGAATTTACTATTGTGTTATTTAACTTAACAATACCAGCAAAAACAGGCAGGACGCGCGAAAAACAGATTTTGGCTTAATGCTGTCCCAGAAGGATCCTACGGCAATGCAGCCTTGCTCACAGAGACGAGCCTTAATGAATATGAGAGAGAGACAGATAGAAGGCTCATATAGGACAAATTAGCAGCATTTGCTTATCATGGATATCCGAGAACCACGCAAAATGATTACTAGTACTAGTATAATTAGTAACTAGTATTGAGCTGAATTGATCTCTCTGTTAATGTTGCTTTGGTGATCTGTTCAGCTTTTGCTATCCAGTCAATCACAACAGCTGACAGCAAAGGCACAAATGCACTGTTTAACCTGGACCGACTCTCTCTTACTGCAGTGGACGTTTCTCTCACTTCACTTCTTCTCAGAGTTTGATTGATGGGTGAAAGTGTGACTCCTTAGATACTCAGGATAGCTGATATTTTAGGGTAACTTTCTGCATGGTTTAAACATGGTCATATAGGGAGGTATGGGTGAATAACGTCAAGTGAACGACATTTAATCAAAATATAATCATAGACATGTTTAAAAAATCTTTGGTTCATTGGAAAACAACCCGAAATAAGTTTCAAGAGGCAGTTATATTTGAGTAAACTACACACATTTTTGTATATTAAAAATGAAAAGTGATCTGCATTTCAAATACAGGACACAACTAAGGATCATGGGAAATCATGGGAAATGTAACACTTCCGTGTTTTTTTCTTGCTTACTTGTGTTTCAGTTAAGATTTAATAAAAATTCACACTTTGGGTAACATGATACAGGTGTGAAGTGAAAAAATTTTCATTGTTGACACACCACAGCAAAATACATCCTCTGCATTTAGCCGATATGTGATGTACCAGTGGGTAGCTATTATTGAGCACCTAGGGAGCAGTACTTTGCTTAAGGTACCTCAGTGGTACCTTGCTGGTCAGGGATTTGAGCCAGCAACCTTTCATTCAGAAGCACATTTCTCCAACCTTTAGCATACTACATGGGATTTTTGCTTTGGTGCACAGACAGCCATCCTACATACGTAAATAACTTTGTATTCCGTAATGCTCACTCAACAGAAAGTGGCTCCTGAATGTGTTTTCTTGCACCGTCTCTCTCGTCATGAGGGTCTAGCCCTCCCAGTTCTCTACATCCCATCAAATCTTCCATGTTCACAGTCACCTGCTGCAGCTGCACTGCATTTCCATTTACTTAAAGAGCCACAGCACCAATAAAATGAAACCAAACCGTGCAGACCTCTCAAATTACCTGTTTATTAATTGGTTTTAATTGTGTGATTCCATCTGAATTAGTATCGTATTTAGTGATGCTCACATCGGGCTTCTCGTTTGGAACCAGAACCTTAAGTCCCTGACATTAAATTTGATTTCTCTTTTCGTGACTCAGTTCTGGCAATATCTAAACGCTGATCCCCACAAATCTCCCTGCTCTGAGCTGGACTTCCAGGCTTTCTTCATGACTTTGCAAATCAATGCTCCTGTCCCGTTACTGCGATGGTACCCTTACACGAGCTGCTTCTACTCTAAACGTAGTTGCTTGAACATGCCCGCTTCATGCCCGTGTGACGTAAAGTATCAAGCAAACATCAAGGGTTGTATCTCCTTGCATGCATCAGACAGATTCCAGCACAAGGTGACACACAACCATATCGGCTGTTGTTTCCGGAAGAAACCCCCCCCCCCCCCCCCCCCCCATGTTTTAGGTAATATGACAATGCTGTTTAGAGTGACGAGGGACTCTGGTGAGTGCGGGTTTCGGAATATGTGTCGGATTACTGGTCCATATCGGAAGTGCTGGCCGAGCAGGAACTGCAAATGGGGAGAACAGGAGCCACATACTTAAGCTTTATTATTTTTTCATTATGAACATTTTTTTTAGAGGGAAATAATTTAATTCTTTGTGTTCGTTTTATTTCACTGCCTCATTTCCATGGGAAAGGCTCTATGACTGTAGTCAGGCAGCTGACAGGCAAGCAAGCCAGTTTGGGCTGATTACATAACTTGCACTCGGTGTGGCTGAAATGCGGCCCTGGTATAGACCTACCTCGCAATGTCACCGCAGGTGCTCGGCCCACGGAACACTCACGAGGTATTCTCAGATCTCCCGCACCATGATTCCTTTTTAAAAGCTATTTTCCGTCTAATTTACCGTTGGAACATTCTGCCGATGGTTGGTATGGGTCTCCTCCCCTGCGCGCTCTACCAGCTGTGGGGGTCAGTTTATCCTCAGCTTGTAAAACGGCATCGCTGCTGCTCTTCAGACATCTGCACGTCCTTTTACAAACGCAGACGGATGTATTCATATGTAAGACAGTGAGTGTGAATACCGATGGCTGTCTAGTGTCTGACAGCGTGGACGTCCAAACATTTTACCACCTTGGCCTTATCTAGCATTCAACCGTCATCAGCCGTAGATGTTTTTTTTGGACACAAACCCCTTTGCTGGGAAAAGACCCATTAATAGTAAATCTTTAAGCCATATGTTTGAGGTCTTTAAGTAAATCTTTAAGCCATGGGAAAATTACCCGTAGTCATGGACAGAACATAATTTTAAAAGGTAAATCCACGAATATCAGTATCTAAATATGTTGCTACTCATAATCACCATGGTAAGATCTACAAAGGGATTTTTTTTCTAGTCCTATTATTTCACATACAGGTATTGAAGATTGACAGTGTGAAAAACTTCTACTATCCTAACAATTTGAGTGCAGATGCGAGCATAAACATCTCTTCTTGGCCTAAGAAGGTGAGAACCAAAGGGCAAGTGTGCAGAGAACTTTTGTTTTGGATACTGAAAGTCATGTGACGACGAGCCAGATGATTTTCATATGGTTTTGGGGTAAAACTCCCCTTCAGAAATGTAGGCACCTGACATGTTTGCCTAATCTGGATAGCCGATGTGCTGTAATTAGTCATAGTTAGTTCTCGTTTGTCACACTCCTGCAGGTTGCAGTCATGGCATGTTATTGGTTATTTTCAGGGACACTCCATCCTTACCGCTCTTGGTCATCTCTGATCGAGATGCTGTCATTGTTTTTCATGCAGCTGGCTACTACTAAACAAATACTACTAAACATCCATCCATTTTCCAAATCGCTTATACTACTGGGTCGCGGGGGGTCCGGAGCCTATCTCGGAAGCAATGGGCACGAGACAGGGAACAACCCAGGATGGGGGGCCAGCCCATCACAGGGCACACTCACACATCATTCACTCACACATGTACACCTACAGGCAATTTAGCAAGTCCAATTAGCCTCAGCATGTTTTTGGATTGAGGGGGAAACCGGAGTACCCGGAGGAAACCCCACAATGACATGGGGAGAACATGCAAACTCCGCACACATGTGACCCAGGCGGAGACTCGAACCCGGGTCCCAGAGGAGTGAGGCAACAGTGCTAACCACTGCACCACCATCTCGCCCCCCCTACTACTAAACAAATAATGCAAAAAAAGTATTTTTCCTTTTCCTTTGATTGGTGATGCCTCTGTATATAAAGTTCATCACTATGTAATGTGATATTTGTTTGGGAGAGAGATCTTCCCTCCCCATCAGCAGGTGATGCTTCTGTTTTGATTTGTATTGGAAATTTATACGGAATTTGCACAGGACCAACCCACTTTCAGTTTATAAAATTATGTTTTTGAATTAAATTATGTTTTTAAATGTGACATCTGCATAACATTAATATGGAATCCTCTGCATTTTTCTGAGCTCAATATCGACACCCATGACATGACTGTATGAAGAAGCAGGCTACTACGCATGAGTCATACCTGGAAATTGAAATGAAAATAAAATGGTCATTTTATTGCTTGCCAGACTCACTGTGGGAGGGGGGGTATGTGGTATGAAGCCCCACTACAGTGACCATTTCTAAAACCAGTTTTTATATATATATACACACACACTGAAATGGTTCATTAATTATGGAGCCTCTTATGGATTTACTAAATGCAAAGTGCTTTTGGAGTCATTAATTAGCTGGTGTACATGTATTTCTCCTGTATGCCGGGGAAAATATCAGGGAATAACATGTGCATTGAAACCGGCTTCCCTGACAGCCAACGTGGACTTCATGAGTATCGTTGCGTAACTGCTTAAGGATGGACAGATAGTGGGTCCCCTGCATGGCTGCGTGGCAAGACTCCGCATCGGCACTGAGCTTGTTGTGAAAGCACTATGTGGAGGCTGTGAGCGAACCAGCTCGGCCTCATAGACTGGTTACGTAAGGCCTGCCACCATTTACATAACGTCATGAGTCCTCTCATTCTCCCCGTCTGCTGTAGCGTCACGCCCGCGTGGAGCCACACCATCGTCCTCCAGCCCCGAGATGTGCGGAGTTCACGCCGAACAGGGACGCCAATTAACTGCTGTAAAGACACGCGTTAAGGAGCCGCTCCGTGTCCCGTGTAACTGATATACGTTGTTGACTGTCAGAGGGCTTTTTTTTTTTTGTGAAACTGAATGATCGTTTGCAGATGCAGCATAGTAATAGGATTGAAACAAGGCAGGAAGACGTATAAGTTTCGGTGCAGCCTCCACTCTGCTCGCAATCCTCTGCGCAGAAACGGGGATAATCAGCACTTTCGTTTAGGTTCTGTTTTTGGATGATTATTTTTATGAAGAAGTGGGGCTTGTTCCCCTGATCTCATGCCCAGCATTACATCATAGTTTGTCACAATCAGTTTGGTAAAATACAATATAAATATTATAAATAACAATAAATATCTGTAATAGGTAAAATAACAGATTAATCTGTTGACATTTTTCTGACTTCTGACATTTCCCAAATGCCCTTTTCTTTGACATCAGCTATGGGGAGAGTGGTGGCTTTGAGCTGATTGGTTGTTTGCAGCCACATGACTTTATCAATGCCTGCTTCTGCTTCCTTGTAAGCAGCACTGTGCAGCACTTATAACCTCCGCCTGACCACTGCAGTCGTGTTCAGACTGCATGGTGCGCGTGAGTCACAGAGACAGACAAGTGTGGAGGCACAGCTTAGAGTGAGTCGCTGTTAAAATAATTCCGCTTGCTGTGATGGGGATTCACAGAACTAAGCCATGAAAGTAGAGACTGTAAGTTTAGTCCCAAGCTGTGTCCCTTATACTGTTACCCTGTATCATCATTGCCCTAAATCAGAAGTGTCTAAGAGATTTGCTCAGAAATGTTACATTTCAGCAATAATGACTAAGTTTCATCCAGCAAATAAACAAAAAAGGTAGGCAAAGAAATGTTAAACGAAATAATAAAATTAATGACAAAATAAGTGATTTCCAAATAAGGAAACTGTGCTACACTGTACTATAATGAGCTAAACACACTGACGGTCCAAACGGTAAGTAATTGTTTGTCGGATTGTTTCAAGCACCTTGAATTCATGCTGCTATCTGCTGTTTACAGATATAGTCAGTCAGGGGACTTCAGTTGGACATTTCTGGAATACTGAAAGCCTCTTTTAAATCATCCATTAAGCATTCATCCTAAGTAACTGGCTAATAACCCCCCGTGGACTGATTTGATCACTTTCCATATACAGTAGCTTACTGTGAATAAAAATTAATTACATTTATCTTTCGTTTCAAAATAAATGGGTATTTTCTTGTTTTATGGCTAACTGTGTGATGTGCTTTGATTAGTAAATGTAAACAGCATTTACCCAGTATCAATTTGTGCTGATTGAACAGGAAACAGTAGGCCCACGACTGGCCTGGATCATGTGACTATGTAACCATGTGATCACCAACTCCCAAGCTGTTGTTGAACTGCAGTAAGACCAAAACCTGCTTTATCTTGTCAATTGACTGATGTTATTAAATTCCTGAGCTCAGGAGCTTGCCAGTACCAATCATTTTAGTGTTACTTCTTATGTTGATTTAAATCAAGGCAAATAACAGATACTAGAATGTGCTGGTAGGTCTTTGGTTAACACTTTATGTTAACTGCACCTTCATTATGCATTCATACAACATTCAGTGCACCTTCATAATGCATCCAAAAATGCATTCATAAGTTGCATGTAAGTATACCTTAACACCCTAACATCTTATAAAATCTTATAATGTTAGTTATTAATGTATATTAAAGCTGTTAAGGTATATGAGGATGTTAATGTACTTATGCTACTTATGATGTTCTATGAATGTACTCATGGGAGTTTTACTTACAGAATATTGTTTTGATTGCAGAATGAAAAATTAGATTGTAGAGGAGATTGGTCCAAGCAACTACAGTATAGGAGGCGGGGCCAATACATCCAATTGGATGGTCCCGCCTGCTTTAGTTTCTTGAACCCACCTCTTTTACAATTTGATTTGTGAGCTCTCTGGACCAATACTTTTTTGTTTTACCCTAAGAACATACTCCAATGAGCCATGCATTGTGAAGGTATGATGAAAGTTCCACGAACGTATTATGAAGGTATTATGAGAGTGCAGTTTTATCAACTCTGAGAGTCTCATAAACCTTCGCTAGGCTTCACAAATTTCTTTTACACACACTCTCAGGTGGACAGTTCAATGTGAAGGTGCCCCAAGAGCTGTGACCCCAGTGATCCTAAATGATACCTGCAGTGTCATCTTGCAGATTTACAATGGTCCCTTGTTGATTAGTGATTAACTCAAAGCTCCTTTTCGGAGTATTTTAATTAATGCAATATAATGTGAATAGAATTCCAGTTCATCAAGAATGATGCTCATTCCTATCTGTATGATGTGGGCAGGGGTGTGGACCAGCACTGTGCGTCAATGTCGAAATGTAAACAGGATTTTTGCTGAAGTATGATATGTAGCCATGGCAACTGGAAAATAAACCTGGATGGTGGCTTCAGTTTAGGATAAAGGAGACCATTCAAAGTGTTTAGTTAGGGTGTTTCTGGGGTCGGTGTGGAGTCCACAACTTGAGGTTGTAGTATCAAAAAGAAGATGAAGCTGTTGAATGCCTAATATACACCTCTGAATGGTGGTTGACTTGTGAACAGAGCTCGGATTTTGACATGTTATTGAGATTCCTGTGTTCAAAAGCACATAACCAACTTTACCTCCTTTGTTTGCTGCTCTATGGCCTAGATGTAGTAATTTCATTAACAATAGCAGGATTTCATATGTACAGATACATTCAAGCCATTTAATTTGTATCAATTCACTTTGTTTTATGTTCTTTTTTTTACTTGCTGCAAGGAAGAACAAATATGACAAATATTTTTAATAATATTTCACAATGAAGTTTATTGTGATATTATTTATTATCAAGCATTCATCCCTTAAACTCTAAGATATTTTAGGAGCTCGTGAAATAAAACATAGTAGCTTATAAATGATAGGTATTAGATCACAGGTACCAAGGGTCATGTGTAAGTTGGTTGGATAGATACACAAATAAAATCCTTTTTTTGTTTTAGCTTTTCGCAGACATTTCTGTTGCAGAAGTCATTTATCAAGTGCTCTCCTGGAATGTCGGGACATAAAACTCCTTAAATTAAGGTACATTCTCTGGTGATTATGCGAGATTGTGCCATGGACTGGGAACTGACGTAACGAGATCCGTAGAGTCATCAGACCTTGTCAAGCACGGTCAAAAATGCATTAATTTCGCCCATAAGAATCAAACGGTATTAACTTAAAATTAGCTGAAGTTAATAACTGAACGATTAGAATGTCAGTGGCTTCCTTCTTTGGGGGTCGTTTCAATTCACCCTCTAGTTACATCCTGAAGGAGAATATCCATTCATTCACCTGGAATGAGCAAGTCTCAGAAACAGAGAGCGCAGTACGGATGGGATGTAACACTGGGGTTTTATTTATGTGTTTTCCTGTGTATTTAGTAACCTGCAGAAAAATGTGCTTCCAGAGGAAATATGCTCACCTAGCAGCTGCACTCGTCCTCAATTTTGGATGGTAGTACTGGAAACATCATGCATCAACAGTCAGGCTCAGCATAGACTAAACAACACTGATACCTCATTGTTTGCTTGATGGATGCTTATAAATCCTGAAGAGTATCATGTTGTTCATGAATAGCAGAGCAGACAATGGAGTCCATGGAGCCACAACATTAGACGTTGAGCCTGCTATCAGTTTCCTCTAACAGGTCTCTGACAGTAAAATTGCATGTTATGCCGTCTTTTGTCTTAGGTAGCCATTATTATAAACAAAAAGCAGTAACCGGATTCATGCCAGAATGGTCCGGTCGACTCCCTTGCTGATCCAGTACATACACACGCTGAGAGCTAAGAAATATCCATTTCAAAACAATTAGCAATTCATATGTGGAGTTTAAGTCAAGGGAGGCAATGTCAAGATTATACAATTCCTTGGTAAGACCCCACCTAGAATATTGTGTGCAGGTTTGGTCACTATGCCTTAAAAGTGACATTGCTGCCTTGGAATGGGTTCAACGTTGGGCTACGAGAATGATTCCTGGTCTTAGAGGAATGTCTTATAAGGAGAGGTTAGCTGAGCTGAATCTGTTTAGCCTCGAGCAAAGGAGACTAAGGGGGGACATGATCCAGGTATGTAAGATTCTAACAGGTCTGGATACTGTTCAGCGAAATGGCTAATTCATCCATCCATCCATTTTCCAAACCGTTTATCCTTATCCATTTTCCGTGGGGGGTCTGGAGCCTATCCCGGAAGCAATGGGCACGAGGCAGGAACAACCCAGGATGGGGGGCCAGCCCATCACAGGGCATATTCACACACCATTCACTCACACATGCATACCTACGGGCAATTTAGCAACTCCAATTAGGCTCAGCATGTTTTTGGACTGTGGGGGGAAACCGGAGTACCCAGAGGAAACCCCACAACGACATGGGGAGAACATGCAAACTCCACACACATGTGACCCAGGCGGAGACTCGAACCTGGGTCCCAGAGGTGTGAGGCGACAGTGCTAACCACTGCACCACCATGCCACCCTATGGCTAGTTCAATATAGTTTAAATACTATAACACACATTTTAAAATGGAAAGCACTTCTTTACACATCATGTAATTAGGTATGGAATAGTCTTCCTGCTAGTGTAGTGCAAGCTAAAACCCTGGGTTCCTTTAAATCAGAGCTAGATAAGATTTAAAAAACTCTGAGCTATTAGCTGAGTTCTCCCCAACCGAGCTTGATAGGTCGAATGGCCTCCTCTCATTTGTAAATTTCTTATATTTAAATGTGTGTCTTGAAGGTGTGTGGTAATTGAGTGGTACTGTGACCCAGTAGATGCATGTAGATTTGCATGTTCTCTTCGTGTCATTGCTTGTCACTCTAAATCGCTGTTTCCCAATCTGGTCCTCCGGGCACCACAGACAGTCCATGTTTTTGCTCTGGGAGCTCGGAGGGAGCAGAAACGTGGACCAGTTGTGGGTCCCCGAGGACCAGATTGGGAAACACTGCTGTAAATGACTCACTGAGTGCCCTGCAGTGGACTGTCCTCTCCAGGATATACTTTCAGCCTGTCATTTCCGGAGTTTCCTGTGGGTGACTGTGACTAATGCAATAATCACTTATTATAAATGGATGCAAAAAGCTGAATGATTTGCATAGTTGTTGTAGAGCTTGTTAAGATGGACCAGGCCTTTGTTTTGCTATCAAATTAACCCCCCCCCCCATGTCATAAGAAATTTATTTATCGAGAAGCAAAGAATCAGTATGTTACAAAGGATGAATATGAAATTACTTTGCAAATTTCAGTTTCACTGAAAGTATTGATTGCAGCTTTTCCCCATTTTGTTAGAGTATTATTTTGTTAGAGCAAACTAGATTTTTGTGAAGACAGCTAAAATGTCCAGCTTTACTTTGGTTGTAGTCAACCTAGTGACTCACTCCTCCCACAAATATATAGCCATTATTTCTGTGACCTAATGTGCTCTTCTGGAAATGCTCCACTGTTTGATATGTGGATGAAAGTGCCTCACCGTGTCTTTTTGCACAAGCTCAGCTTGTAAATTTCACACTCTGCCTGTAATGGAATTCCTCCTCAGAAACACCTGGCACTGTGTTGGTAGTTGGAGTTGTATATGAACATTTCACACATATTGTAAAGGCCTGCATTTTAATGCGGGAGGCAAAGTTGGAGTGTTAAATACCTTCCACTTCGGGTTCCGCTTCTCTGTAAGGCTGCTGGGTCATGTGACCCGAGTCCTTGTCTCCTTCTTCATTCGGGAGTAGCACACCTCTAAATGAGGGCATTCCTGGAGATGGTGACATCCCATGGATGCTCTGAAGGCGGCCAGAGTGGATTTATGTTCCTCGGTAGTTTCCTTGATTTGAATCTTAATCAGAATTAATATGGGTTTAATTTATGATCAACTTTCCTTCCAAGTCACTTGACTTTCCTTTTAAGGCTCTGCAGTTCTGTGTCTGCATTCCTCACCACATGCACTGTGTTAAGGGTTGGGTTGGAAACACTCATCCCTAAATCGAAAGCATTATTAAGGCTGTAAATATCCCTCACAAGGTTTTCCTGTGGTTTACTGGATGGCAGTTTTTTTCTGAGAAGGCACATCAAGCCATGTTTGGAAGCACTCAGATATGTTATTGATTACAATTAGTATCTTCAAATTGTCTTTGATGTTATACAGCATGGTCATAAATATTCATCCATCCTGAAATTGCTTATCCAGGCTAAGGTTACCTCAGGCCTTTCCCACTCAGCATAGGGCCCAAGGCTGGGGTTCAACCTGAGTGGGATGGAGGTCCATCTCAGGAAGAGTATATTACAGGGATTTTAGAGACACCAGTTAGCCAGGTGTCTTTGGCCTGTGGGAGAGAACCCACACAACATGAGGAGAACATCTTGTTCTCCACAAACACGATATATGTGGGATTCAAGCCTCCAACCCGGGAGGTATGAGGCAGTGAGCCTGATTGCTGAGCTAGCATGCCACCCCTGCTCATTGATAGCTCATGTCATTGAAACACCACTGGTCAGGCTGTTAGGGTCAGTCACTGGGCGGCTCGCCCTCCCAGCTGAATGTCAGCTGTGAGTAACTCTAAATTAGCACTAGCCCAGCCTTTTCTGGCTAGGTTCCATGTGTTTACTTTGATTTAGATCAAGTTAGATCAAATAAATTTGTGTCAGCACCCGACAGTCCCTAGCTTAGCCTCTTTTGATGCTGGAGTGATGGAGGACCGAGGAGAACGTCATGCTCAGGCAGTTTATGCCTTTGGCATGTGCAGCACTGGGAGGTATAACTCATGTTGGCACGTAATGGTCAAATCAATGAAAATCAAATGCAGAAGAACAATTTGTTAAAAACATTTATTACTCTTTTTTTGTGGTGCGTCACACATTGTTTAGCATTGTTACCTCACACCTCCAGCGTTGGGGGTTTGAATCCGCCCTCTGCTCTATGTGTGTGGAGTTGACATGTTGTATGGGGGTTCCGCCCACAGTCCATAGACATGTTGTTAGGCGAACCCTGTGTTTCCCAATCTGGTCCTCGACGACCCACAGACAGTCCATGTTTTTGCTCCCTCCAAGCTCACTACTGGGAGCTGGGAGGGAGCAAAAACGTGGCCTGTCTGGCAGGGAGGTCAGAGGGAGCAAAAATGTGGACCGGCTGTGGGTCCCGAAGACTGGATTGGAAAACCTAGGCTAAGTGATATCTCTAAATTTCCCACAAAAATGTGCCTTTTGATGGACTAATACCCATCTTGGCCATACCCTGTCACCCTGGTTAGAATATGGATGCTAGTGGTGTGTTGATGAGCATAGTTTAGATACATTGTATCAAGAGCTGCTTTTTTTGCTTCTGTTATACAAAATCTTCAATGAGAACCTCTTCTGTACACAGATGGACTCTTGGAGGTGCACTGTAAATTTTCTTTGTTAAGAAGAATATATGCACTTTGCCTGCTGAGTCTGGGGGATTAAAAATAAAATCGTTTCCAAACTGCTTGGTATCCAGGCTCTGGTACCACACTTGGGATTTCATTGTTTCATATGACTTTGTTACAAAAAAATCGTGAAAGTATTCTAAAACTGGACATCTGTAGACCCTCTGCATGACAGGTATCTTTATGAAATACATGCTGTGGCATGGAAAATGTTCGGTAAAAATTGCTGAATAATATTACTCAGTGTTCTTTCTATAACTGTATTATTTCCAGAGACTTTTACTTTATCATATCTAAATGCGAATCCTGTTTTTCTTAATAATTTTTTTATGTCCTAGTACATGGTACATTAGTAGATAGTTACTTTTCTTCATACTTTTGTAAACATGAATTCTCATTAACAAGGATTATAATTTTTCACATTTAGAGCAAAGTGATGATTTGTCCTTAATTTGTAGATGGCTGTGTGAGAAAGGACAGACCGGAGGGCAGAGGAGTGGAGTAATCCTGCTGTGCGTTAGAAGCTTATTGTTGTTCATTTACATACATAATTAATGGCCAATTTTATAAAAAGTGTTGTGGGATTTCTTTTATTATAGGCACTCGTTTCTCATGCCGGTGCATATGACCCATCTTACATAACAACAACACTCAGCCAAATGCTGTGATGTAACGTAAACACGACATGATCGGGGTTCCCAGGTCCGCTGGTTTCTCAGTGCCGCTCCTATGTGGCCTCAGTGCTTCCATGTCTGCCTCCCTAAGCCCACCCAGGGACACTAACACAGCCGACTTTGTCTGTAATGTTCCAAATTATGCACCTTCCATGCTTGCGAGGCATGTTTCTACCTCACTTGTCCCACCTGCGTTATTCTATACACTTCTGGTTCTCCATCTGTCTCTTAGCTAGTTGTGCTCCTTCTGTGAGTTCTGTGTAGCCCAATGAGTTTCAGTTTGAGTAGATGAATGAATGAATGTTACATTTATCTAGGTCTTCTCAAGACACCCAAAGCGCTTTGCAGAACCAATGGGGAGCCTCTTCAACCCCCACCACTGTGTAGCCCCCACCTGGATGATGCGATGGCGGCCATTCTGTGCCAGTACACTCACCGCTCAGTAAGTGGGGAAGGGGCAGGAGACAATTCACCAGTTTGACAAAGTGAATGATTAGCAAGCCAGATTTTAATAGGCTCACAGTGGGCAGTTTAGCCAGGACGTCATGGTACCACCCCTACTCTTCCACACAGATGCCCAGGCATCTTTTATGACCTGAGAGAGTCAGGACCTCAGGTTTATGTCTCATCTGAAGGACATTACTACCTTTACAGCACAGTGTCCCCATCACTGCACTGGGGCACTGGGATCCACACTGACCACAGGACGGGCTAAACCCGTTGGCCACATCAACACTTCTTTTATCTGGTGCCGGTGAATTGCCTGTTGAGTTCGATTTTTTTCCCACCCTTGGGCCCTGTGATGCCTGGGAAAGCCTCTGACTCCTGCAGTCTGAACCAGGATAGAGGGTTAGGTTATGATGACATGCTTCACCTTATGCTATACCTCAATGCACTTCCATTCCAGTCACTCCTAAATGTTATCTTTTTATATATTTGTGAAGAATGTTTTTGAATTATTCAGTATCTAACCTGAAATTAATTGACCTTAGGTTCTTAGCGTTTGGTGCTAGTCTTTTATTAGTGTATGCTATGATGATCTATTTGACTAGTTCGGGATGTTTCATCAGAATATCAGCAAGCATACTCCCATTTGGTCAAATTTCAGCTTTGGAAGTATTAAAAAGTGGCTGGAGGTGTTAAATAAAACCTTAAAATAACCACCTGTGGGGTTTAGACTCTGTTTCACCACTTCTTGTCCGATCTGCTTGGTGAGCTTTAGGACTGAACTGTGTTCGAAAGGTTAATGGATCTAGAATCCACATGGTTTTGGCTAGATGATGTTGTTATCACTGCAATTTCAAAAGCAAAGCTACATTCACCTTTATTGCTTCCCTCTTCATTGTTATGAAAGGATTCAATGCTAGACTGGAATATTAGTTATTCAATGACCATTTTCCTTAGCTGTTCTGGCATTGACTTCTTCAGTCAACATATTAAGTTCTCTGCTTACGGGCAAAGGGTATGGAAGATCTCACATCGGTTACCACATTAATTGAATAGTCTTTATATTTTATTTCCGATGCGGTTGGTATCAATAGGCAAAAGAGGTGTAGTGCTTGCTGTATCATCAAATCAAGAAGTTTCTGATGCAGAGTAACATCATAGACAATGTGTTTGGGTGGCATTTTTTCAAACAGTAGATTGAACACCAAGCTGAAGACACCACTGGTAATGCCCCGTCCTTCAATGCTTCTACGTCTCCAACATTTGATTTCATGCAGTATTTATCGTGTTCTGCTGCTAATGTTTTAACAGAGAGTTGAAAAGGAAATTTTGTCTGTAGATGATTTAACGTAATGTAACGTAAAACTAAAACTTGGTCTTCTCCAGTGTCTCTGACTGCTGATTAAAGATTAGGTCCTCCTTGTAGAAAAACAATGGAAAGGATCAAGGCATTCGTCTTGAAGGGAAACCGGGCCTGCTCAAATAAACCAAACTAGCCAGTGCTGCCCAGGAAACATGGAAAATGTACACGGAATGCTGCAGTCCAGAATGGATTCGGTCTCATATGACTGCTCACGGAACATTAGCGCAGTAGTGCTGTATGGTAAGTGACACAACAGCGAATTCTCACATAGGTTAGCTTGACTGACTTCACGAATTGGCGCTATTCATAGGCGGCTGAAAATAAAGAAGGCCCCCATTGTCTGTTTTTGCTTGTACGCACAGCATGGCGCTGTGCTTGCGTAGAGGAGAGCAGCTCAGGACATGTGAAGTGTACTCTGCTGGTTACGTGGGGAGTAAGCGTCGAGTAAATGTTTGTTAATGTTTGACCAGGGGAATGTTTAAAGCCAAAGCACCCATCGGAGCGTGTGTGAGCAGCAGCCTTGCGGTGCACCTTTACTCACCAGCATACAGGACAGCTGCAGGATGAGCTGGAGGGCCATGAAGGTCACATTCACTGTTTACAAATTGATCTCTGCTGGGCTTCCTTTGACTTGAAAAGCATTCTGCTTTTAGGAATGTGTTCAGCCTTGAACAATGTGCCCTACCCAGGATAAATGGGGGGCTGAAAGTGTTTGCAACCCCCCCTCCCCAAGAAACTCTACTTGCAAATCATTTTGAAGAGGGACAGTAAGGTTTTTAAAAACAACACCTGCATAACCTATAACTGCAAATATGCAAGCAAGCGATGTTGTGTTAGTCTGGTTACCTAATTGTTTACTCATTTCCTATGAGGGTAGCAAGGTGACATCACACAGAGGTGCACCGGAGGTGGGTGGAGCATTACAAGTGACAATTTGTGAAATATATATTGGTGGTACAGCTTGCTGCCCCCAACCCCTTCTCTTCTTATTGAGTGCTATCTGAAATTTCATGCCTGCTATTGCCTGCAGGGCTCCATCTATCTCCTGTCCTATCTGCAGCTCTCTTTCGCCGCCAACATGAAGGACATTGAACGAATCCCTCTGTGCGATTTCTCTTTTACCAGTGTATGATGTGTAGCTAACTTGTGAGGACCGGTTGGCTGATGCTAGTTTTCATAAATCACGATATGAAACGATCGGTTGACTCGGATCCACTTCTTGTGTTTGGGTCAGGCGCTGCCTTATGCCAAAAACAGAGAGTGAGCTTGTAAGAGCTTGTTACGTTGCAATGACGGCGACTGCGATAAGCCCCAACATCCCCCGAACACAAGTGCTCTGACATTACAGTGACCTACTGTTTATGATCCTTCACCGGAGCCAGTGCCGGTTGGCACCCCTCTCCCCCCCACCCGTGACCCCATTTGCCATAGTTGTGTCGTGTCAGAGGTGCAGTGCTTTCAGGAAGCGGTTCTCATTGTTCCAGTCGATGCCTCCCCATGGATTTCCAATTCAGTGAAAATCTGTGGGGAGGCATTTTGCTTCTTTGTGGACGTGCGCGAGGTAAACAAGGCAATTATCCCTGATAAGTATCCACCTGCCGCACTGAAGGGCTTTGCGCTGTTCTTCAGCTCAATGATGTTTTCAGTGTTAGACCACAGGTAGACCTATTAGCAAGTGTCCCTTAAGCATATCAGCCAGGTCCTTCTACAGTGACCGACACATTGCTCCCAGGGACATCACAGTCCTCACATTTAACTGGTGCTCTCTCCCAAACTGTTTTCAAAAGGTGATGTGGTCGACCATGTCGTGCTCCACCATATCGGTCCAAGCTGATTGGTCAGACCTTGCTAAGCAACACATCATTGTCCATAGCATTGAATGCATTTTATCTTCTCTAGCCATTTTATCTGATGTTATTTGGAAGATTCCTCCTGCCATTACATGATCTGTTCTGTAGTTCCCCTACTCTGACACCACTGCTTCAGTCTGGTGGTTGCTGGAGGCAAAGAATTGCTGCAGCTCTCTGGATGCTGGGCTGGGGAAGATTCAAGCCAAAAAACCCAGAGCAAGAAAGGGTGCATGTGCACCTTCAGGAAATGGCAGGAGCTTTAACAGTCAACAGACAGAAGAGGCTTCACACGGGCTGAGAAAATAGACGCCATTCAAGATTAATCTACATCAATTTGTTTTGATCCAATCAGCTCTGTTCCTCAACTTAGCTGAGACGTGGACCCATGTGGCTTGGTTGTACACCCATGTAGGATGGTCCAGTCCAGGGTACCATCTAAGCTTAGAATAGATGTGGTACCACTGGGCTTTGAGCAGATAAGGTTGCATTTGATTAACTAGTTACCCACACACAAAGCCACTCGCTCAGGAGATGAGCACGCGCAGTCGATATTTTCTCACTCTGGTCAGCGAACTGCCCTGCGTGCCGCTACCGTTGATGAGAGGTTGTTAGGGAAGTTGCGATGTGTTGGCGAGTACAGCTGCCTGCCTGCCAGCCGCTCCGCTTGCATTTAACAGTAATGCAGTAGCACAAAGAGACCATTGAAAATCCGTCTTTTTCCGTGACTCATATTTTTATATTTATACATAATTCACAGCATACTGTGTTCGAACCGCATGAAAAAAAAACAAGAAATTATGCACCGTAAAACACAATTTTATGCAAGCACGTGCAGAATGTTCATTAAAAAATGCCTTTGTGAATCTGCCAGATTTTTTGCTTGCAAATATCAAATTATCGATTGTTAAACTCTCAATTTTTGCGAGACGCCGCGGATGATGTGTGGGAATCATTTACAGCCATCGCATGGTATTTGGATGGAAAATACCATTTTCAACTTGCTGTGCTCGTCAGTTAAATGACTGTAAACAGCATCCCGATAATTTCTCAGCATCTTTTAGCACCATGGCAGTGAATGAGTTCATCGTTTCTCTTTGACACCACGACGGGACAACGCAACAATTACGTCACCGGGACGTATCAAAAGGTTCGGTGTGAATGTTTAAATTTAAAATCAAATGTCAAAACATCAAAGGCAGCAGTGCTGAGAATTGTAGAGTACAGCTGACAGTAGTTGGGGTTATAGGCTTCTTTGATATAAGCTTATGTCCTTGTTTTTGTTTTAATGAGGACGGACGTGAAACAAGGGGTAACGCAGAGAAGCAGAGCGAAGCCAATGAGACTGTCAAACCGACATTTTGATACATTCACAGAAGGGGACCTCCAATGGAGCAAAAGGGCATTTATAGGATGAAAAGATGGCAGGGGAGTACAGATGGAAGGAGTGAGTGAGAGGAGAAGAGAGATAATGACTGAATACAGGATAATACCCAGAGGTGCAGTATAATTAACTGGAGTGTAGATCTTTACTTACTTCCACATCTGTATTTAATGTATTGGAGCTGCAATCACAGCTGTCATTGTACAGGAAGCTACTTTCTAGAGTACATTTTCTTATTTTGTTTATACCCATTAAATTCTGCCAGACCATTTTTAAAAAACACATTCTTCAAGTTTTCACTCTGGAGGAAATGAATCTTGAGTAGAGAACTGGAAGCATTTCCTTATCTTCACCTATGTCGCCCATATTTAATGTGATGTGATATTTAAATGGATGAGATGGTCCCCACCCCAATTTCATTATCCTCAATTTCCCATGAATCCTTAGAACCACGAAAATGAAAAAAAAAAAATTATCTAGATGATTGTGAAATGCATGTTTGAAATTGCCATATTGTAGAAAAAACAAACAACCTGCACTTACTTAAATTGTAGAAGTTGGTAAGTGTGTAGAATTACTGTTTGCTGTCAGTCACCAGACTGGTTCTGCCCATTTCCCACTGTTTCCTCTTTATTGGTTTCTGCTGGGTTATCCACAGTAGTGACTGATGGCACACCGTGGTCCCAGTCACCGCGGGATCTGCAGCCTCTGCTCTCTCAGCGCCACTAATAATCTCTGTGCTGATTTGTACACTGTGTCTTTGTACTGGTATCATTGAAACACCAGGTGTTTTTGCAGATCTGTTTTCACCTGTTTGTCACTTTTCGTTTGCTTTTGGCTACTGTCCTGAAACAGACTGCCGGCTGGGCCTCGATAACCACGTGAATCACGTGTGCAAACATGCATGTGTGTGCATTCATGTGCAGCCTTCAAGGGTGTGGATGAAAGTGTGTCTTCCTATGTGTATCTGCGCGTGTGCTTCTACAATTTATCACTGCATAGTCATTATGTTTGCATTTTACATTTATTTATTTAGCAGACGTGAGTGACTCAGATAATATGTGACAAACATGGCTGTCAAAGGTTCAACTGCTGTTAGTCTAAGTTTCCATTGAGTTGTCAGTACCTGGTGCTCTGAAGCTACCATCAGAACGGCTATACAGATGAATAACATCTAGGGAATCTAGCAGGAACATACAAGGAAAGAGAATTTATTTGGACTAAGTGAAATCATTTTTACAGGATAGTCGAGGAAGAATGACCAGGGCCGGGTCAGTGTTAGCATGCGGTTAGCTGAAGTATTCCCAGGATGGGTCGGTTTTTGAAAGTGGTGAAGGACTTTTCAGACCGGATGCAGTTGGGTAGCTCTTTGTACCATCAAAGAACCACACAAAAACTCTGCCATGAGACTTTTTGTCACATAGTGGAGGAACCACCAGACAATGCTTGCTGACTGAGGGAAGGAGGAAGGAGGAACATATGACCTGATGTACAACATCAACCATTCCTTGAGAACAAGCACCAATGATGTAATATAGGCACGTAGAGCAAGTCAGTGCCTTACATTGTCAACGATGCTCCCTGCTTGAAAGTATATGATGTAGGACCAAGTGTTGATAGGACTTTTGTTCAATTTACTTAGCGGAGCATGGAAATATAGGTAACACTTTACTTCAGGCAGTTAACATAATTCATTATAGATACCTTCATAATGCATTATAATGGTCATTATAAGTCTTTATAATGCATTCTGAAGACATTTATAGTGCACTATAGATACCTCATAATGCATTATAATGGTCAGTATATGCATTATAGATGAGAGCTTCATAGAGCATTCAAGTGCATTAAGTAAACATGACTATAATGTGTTGTGCCTTTTTATAAATAGTTGTACACATGTTTATAATATTTTAAGAAGGCATTATAATGCATTATGAATGTATCTATAATGTAGTATACATAACTACTTTAAGTAAAATTATACCAAAATATGAATTCTTGGAAGCTGTAGTAGATAAGTATGTACTTGAATTCCAAATATATCTTCATGGCCTGTGTCTACAGGCTTGGAAACTGGGGAAATGGATGCAACAGCAAATGAATTTCTAATGTTATCTTGACACCAGTCACAACAACCCTTTTTGTATGTCCTCCTTGTGCAGGATCCCAGCGACTCCCACAGCTCTGACCTCTGACATTTGACCTCTGAGCACCCTCTCCCTTATACCTTTACTGTGTCCGTCTCCAAAATTCTGACAATCGGGTATCTTTTCCTCCGTGATCTTCTCAACCTCTCACTCCAGTTCTCAATGGATTGGGGACGCCCAGATCCAGTTGTCTGTTGACCCTCGGGGGGAGGGGGACGAAAAAAGGTGAACTGAAAAGTAGGCGGGGGGGGTCACCTGAAGAATTAAAGCTAGACTCTCTTTCCATTCTCCTTCTTCTTGTATGGAGAAACAGGACGTCTGGAAATAAAGGAGGGAGAGGAGTGGGGGTGAAAAATACGTCTCAACGTTAAGAGAGGACAACCCCCCCTTCCCCCTAAAAGAAAGACAGAAAGAGAAATAACAGAGACATTGTGCTCATAACGAGCAAGTGCAGGACCATCCCCAAGTCAGAACAGTCTTTATAGCTGTGTCTCTACAAAGCAACCATGGGGGACCTCGCCAACAGCACGGTAGAATTTTACCCCAAGAGCCAGAGGGGCACTGGGGCCAGCAGTGGCTCAGAGGTCAACCATTCGGGGGATTTCGGGGTCACCCTGGAGGAGCTGCGGAACCTGATGGAGCTCAGGGGGGGCGAGGCCCTGCAGAAGATCCAGGAGAGCTACGATGACACGGATGGTCTCTGCCAACGGCTGAAGTCATCAACCAGCGACGGTGAGGAAGCCTCCAGTTCCCTTTTCTCAAATGTCTTTGATTGCAGTTTGTCTTGTCTTTACAGACAGGTGAGGCTGGGGTACTGTTATCTCATTGGCCGTTTACTAAAAAATGCCTTTACATGAGGCCATGTGAGACCATGAGCCACCAGTAGGAGGACCAGAAAGGCCATGTATTTATGCCAGAACCAGCCTGTATTTCTTAGTGCCTTTATCACCGCAGGCTGACAGCAGGACCACATTTTATAAACCTGCCTGAAAACATGGTCTGTGTACGAACAGTGATTTAATGACCATTTTAATTTGACATTAATGTGTTCTTTGCCTTCTCGTGCTGTCTGGATATAATGGTGGTTTCTGCTTGGGTGTCTTTTACTATGTTTTCCCTATTATCTGCCATCAGATTCCTCATGGTCTGTCTGCCCATTTTTTAAACCTTTGTTCATGGATGTTGAGATTAAATGGGTTGAGATTAAACAGGGAATTCCCCCCCCCCCCAGCTGTCCTGATGTCCGGGCGGAAAGGGGGCTGGATTATTAAAATGCTGTTCTGTTTTGTATTCTAACCCCTCTGGCCAGCAGCTCCTCCCAGCCCTGCCTGTCTGTGTAACCTACCCTTTGCTGTCTGCTGTACTGTGTCACTCCTATGATTTTAATCCCCCCGCTTGTCTTCCTGTCTCCTTCCACTTGCCGATTGCTGTCATTTCTAAGATCAGCCCCCTCCAACTGATTGGCACACACAGATGCACTCGCACATCCGGACACGCCTCTCGCCATCATCCCCTATTACATGTCTTTTCTTTCGTCTCTCCATTCCATTTTATCCTTCCGTTTTTCAGCCCTCCGCTGTCCTTCATTTGCCTTCCTCCTCTGACCTGCTTTCGTTAGAAGGAGCTTTATCAGAGCAGGAGGGCAGGCGACCAGCTTCTCTGCATCCCTGTACATGCAACGGATTTACACCTCAAGGACAGACCTGACATGCAGGCAGATTGGTCGGAATATTCATTTGTTAAATGGATCTATCTGGCTTCCCCTGATTGACATCTGCAGGACTGAGACGTGGCCTACGACTGTCTCGTCTCAAAAACGCTCTTCTAATGTTACACTATTGCTATGTTTGCTCATTTTATTTAAAAAATCTCTCAGATTACAAATCCTAAAATAAGATGTGTGGCAGAAATATCTCGCTTGTCCTCTGTTTTTCCTTTCCGTTAATTTATTCCGTTTCGGATGTGCTTGAATTTAACCTTTATCCATTCGGCTCTGCAGCAGAATGATACTCCTGTAAAGTGCGGGACCAGCGTCAGGCAGACATGTATTTACCGTGATCAGTTTTCAGTCTTTCTGTCATCCCCTGTTCTCCTTCTCTCTTTCAGTCTGCCAACTTCCCACTCTCCATACAAGCTTTCCTGTTATGTTGCTAGGCTACAGACCTATCAGTGGTCTGGTGGGTGTATAGAGGACAGTTTTACACCCCCTATCTGTCTCCTGGACTGTAAACATCAAGTCAGCCCTCGTTACAGTGTTACATTTCAAAAATACAGAATGAATAATGTTTTTCAATTGTATTTTACTATATCTTTAAGGCAATAAATGTAATACATTTTAATCCAGATTAAAGGCATTATTAACATGCAAAATAAAGCGTATTGGTGGAAATCTTAAAAGAATATAATTCCAGCACTCATCCTGAGTGTAGATCTTGTAATTATCCAAGTAATAGTGAGACTATGTCATCGATGTCTCATTCTTACACAGTGCTGTCTGCCTTGATGCTGTGGCTCAATCGCGGGGTCAAACAGCAGCTATTCCACCTCGCAGCACTGGCGGCAAAATGCAGATAAGAAAGGGAGGATTTAGCAGCATGAAAAGTAGGAGAGAGGGAAGGGGAGGCTTCTCGGGCGATCCGATCTCGGAACACCAGCGTCTCCCGTCCTGAAACCTGTAACACAAGCCTCGATTTGGACCCAGGTTCCAGGCAGCTGGTGAAACCAACACTGCAGAACCAAGGGAGGGTGATGGAGAGGGGGAGAGGTGGAGGGAGAGAGAAGGAGAGGGGGGGGGGGCGAGAGAGAGAGGGAGCGAGTGAGCGAGAGAGACAGCAGCTTGACGCATTGTCAAGGACGCACCAAGGGGAGAATCCGAGTGAGGAAGGCAGAGAGGAGGATGGTGTTCTATACCTGAGGAGGAGACGGCGTCTCCGCCAGCCCCTGCGGTTGTGATCAGTCAGCAGAATTCCAGTTAACCCTCGATACTCGGGTGAGATAGCGCTGCCCTGCAGGACATGCGCGTCGCGAGCACAAACACACACACGCCGCCTCTTTTCCAGCACCGAAATTAGCATCGGTCGTACTCCCAATTTTAAAGCCCCGAAAAACATGCGTAATAAAAACATTTAAACCATTCAGCTGTTTCAGTCTATTTCAGTTTGCTCGCCGTAACAGGCTTTTGTGTGTGATCCAGGTAAGAGAGGTTTTATGGTGCCATACTGCTGGAATAAAATGGGTCAAAACCAGTGTGAGGAGCAGGAAGCGCACGGCGTCTGTCAGCAACGGCCGCTCTGTGCGGACGCTCTCGCTAGCCGAAAGGCTCGCCGGGTTCCCTGAGTGCACCTGCGCCAAATCTTTCCGGGCACGACGTTCGTGCCCGCCATGCCTCTGTGGTCTGTGAGGCCAAGCACATCTTACGCTTCCGGTGTAAACACACACACACACACACACACACACGGGAATCACACTGAGAGCCCTTCCATCACTGCAGGGAAATGGAATTAAAAAAATGTGGGCAGCCTATATAGAATGACATCATTTGTAGCTGGGTGAAGGGCACAGAGAGAGAGCAGAAAAAGCCACACATTCGTCCATCTTCATATTCTTTGACATGCTTTCTGTATCTTTCTGTTTTTTTTTTTGAAACGCTTTGATCTATTGATCATTTTTTTGGCCTGGTCCTGTTTTCCTCTCTCGCCCTTTAAGACTGCAGACCAAGTATATTACAATAAACCAGAGGATTGCGGAAGAGCAGAATCATGAAACAAAGATAAGGACAGCAATAGCCACCGCTAAATAAATACATTATGTGAAACTGGACTTAGTGCCCCTGCACTGCTGATTTGCAGTTTCCAGGTCACCCGGCTGTAATCGGCATGGCTGGTCACTCCAGTAGTAACAAATCTAGACTGATGGACAAACCTCTTATGCCTTTGAGGGACAGCTGTCATCTTTCACCTGTCATCTGATTTTTGCAGTATGATGTCCAGTTTTATAATTCAGCAGCAATTAACTACCCAGAAGCCTGAAATTTTGTGAACTTTACAAATCGATGACTCTTTCTGTAGGTTAAAAAAAAACTCGGTAAGAATAATAGCGGTAAGAGGTAAATGATTATTTAAATTGACAGTAATGATGTGTCTTGTTGGTTTTTGAGGCTCTCTGGTGGAACTGCAAGCCCCAACATGAACCTTTGAGGGGTCCTTGAAAAACACTGATGTGGTGGTTGAGCTTCAGGACCACAATGATATTAATAATAGAGACGGAGAACAAAGCGAAATCCATTAAGATGTGCTAATAGTGTCCAGAGAGCACGGTGAAAATGCAGAAGAACCATAAATACAGGGAGAAAAAGCAAGTGAGGGGGGGTAGAGAGGAAGGGGGTGGAGCTTGGGGGCAGAGGGACAGGAGCAGGTGACATTTGGTGGGGGGATCTGTGAGGCCTGTGTGACGATCCTGCAGAGAGGCAGCTACCCACTAGCTAGGCCATCTGTACTGCGCCCGACCCAGGCCCCGAACCCCTGAACCCCTACGCAGAGCCGTGCTACGCCGGTGCCGTCGGTCACGGCTGACGCAAAACAGGGCGTTTAATATCGGGCCCGATCTGTGAACATCTGGCAAGTTGACCACACCTGTGTCGAATGATTAAGTCACCGAATGAATGTACCGCAACACGTAGTGAGCATTGGACAATCTGTGCCCTCTCCCCGGTCATGAGTACTCTCCTGATGTCCATCCATCCACCATGACGCTGTGACCCTTTGGCTTCTCAAGGTTGGCACCTCTAACCTCTTCAAGGGCGGCACAGAGACAAGTGCAGTGGAGGTGCCCTCTTTGTTCTCAGCGTCCGCGTTGCAGCTTAATCACCGGTGATGTGGTTTCAGGTCTGTCGGGCAACCCGGCCGACTTAGAGAAGCGGAAACAGACTTTCGGCATGAACTTCATCCCCCCGAAGAAGCCAAAGACCTTCCTGCAGTTGGTATGGGAGGCGCTGCAGGATGTAACGCTCATCATACTCGAGATCGCCGCCATCATCTCCCTCGGCCTGTCCTTCTACCAGCCGCCTGGGGAGGAGAGCGAAGGTAAGTGGAGAGATTTGAGGCACATGGGAGTGAAAGACAGGCAACATGTGAAGGCAACATGGAGAAAATCAGTATTGGCCATGGTTGCACATAGGACCAATATTTGAACATTCATGTTTATTAGCAAGCAGAATTGTTAATGTATTGATGCGTGATGCGACTCCTTTTGTCGTGGACCCATCTGCTACCTCTGTGTAATATTTGTCTTTCTCCACATCTGTTTGAAACTGCTCCCCCCCCCCCCCCCCCCCCCCAGCTTGCGGGAATGTCTCTGGGGGCGCAGAAGATGAGGGAGAGGCGGAAGCGGGCTGGATCGAGGGAGCGGCCATCCTGCTGTCCGTCATCTGTGTGGTGCTGGTCACGGCCTTCAACGACTGGAGCAAAGAGAAACAGTTCCGGGGCCTGCAGAGCCGTATTGAGCAGGAGCAGCGTTTCGCTGTGGTCCGCGGCGGCAATGTCATCCAGATCCCAGTGGCCGAGATGGTGGTGGGAGACATGGCGCAGGTCAAATATGGTAGGTCTACAAATGCTCAGTAAATGATATAGAGAGGCGAAGGCGGACGATTAGAGGACTTTTTAAGGTGGCTGGGCCATAATTTATATAGAGGGGCCAGCCATGTCATTAGTCAATGATATGTTTTTGAATCAGCGAGTGAGAAGGGAGGGGGCAGATCTGGGACCAATGCACCTATGGCCCCGCCCCTGGGTGAAGAGCGGTAAACACCCAGCTTTAACTGCTCTGTCCAATAGCTAAATGATGAGTTCAGTTTAGGGGTTGTTCACATTACTCTCTCATTTTCAGGTGACCTGCTGCCGGCTGATGGGATTCTTATTCAGGGCAATGATCTAAAGATTGACGAGAGCTCCCTCACCGGGGAGTCGGACCATGTCAGCAAGTCTGCCGACAAGGACCCCATGCTTTTATCTGGTGAGTATTTTCTGTGTCTCTTGTGGTTTTTGAAGTGACATTATGGGGCATCTATATTTACCACTATGGAGGCCTCATTTGTCAAGGAGCTACATTTTGAAACCCTGGCGATGCAAGGACCCCATATGTATTTACAGTACAGGCATTCCACGCTGGCACCAAAATCGAACCCTTAAATGTTTCTTCAAATTCTGAAGGCGTTGCCAGAGATGGAAAAATAAGCATTGTAAAACTAGCAAGCTCCTGCACTGATTTGCAATCAGATTTCCCAACCTCAGATCTAGAATTAACCTATAAAGGGGTCTTGGGTCTGCTGCTTAGTGCAAATCTAACGAACACTCAACCAATCCAAGAAGTCAAACCACAGATGATTAATTAAAAATTAACTGGCGATAGGCATCGATTGGTGTAAATTGCAGAGTGCACTGTGTGCTTGATCATAGTGTGAATTTAGACCTATACTTACATAAGGTTGTAACAGAGCTGCCATGGTAAAAATTGGGTCGTGGTTGAGAAGCCCTGCTCTAGAAGGCTGTACACGAGCACTTTGCTAATTGTCCGGCATGCGCAACTCTGCAAGCGGGTCGGTAGTGCTTCAGAGAACAGTTTGGGATATGCGTGCAATGGGTCTAACTCACGCCTTCCTCCTGAGGATCAGGGCAGGCCTTCATGAGTGAGAGAATGGGAGACATTAGCTGAGTCAGTGACACTGTGCTCACAGCATCATGTAGTATCTGGACTCTGTGTTTCCCCAGGCTGCTGGTCGCCATTGCTGCGTTCGAGATGGACTTCACATGGAACAATACAAAGGCATCAGTGTATCTCACGTTCCTTTGAATTATAGGGAATGCTATTTTGACAAACGCATTTTAACACATGGCTTTCGACGTTAGGAGTAGGCAGAACTTTTCATACTCTGAAGGTATCATTTCCGTTGTTGCTTAGCAACTGCATTCATTATTAAAAAAAAAAACTGCATAGCCGTTAAAAAATAAATAAATAAAAAGAATAAGTGACCCTTTACCCTTGTATAACAGAATAATATATTTAAATTGCTAACACAAAGTTAACCCTGAAGACAGTCTAAAAGAAAAAAATCAGACAAGTACAGTCAGTAGGTACAGAAGACCTGACAGAAAACCCATAAGGGTCAGAAACACCTCTGAACATCAGCATCCAACTCTGAATGATGCATATAAATGATTCAAAACTGTGAATTTATGCATGCCGCAAAATTTTGTACATAACTGCCCTGATGCATTGCTAATCTAAAACATCTAAAATAACTAATTTCACAGAAGAGTTCCTCACCAAAAATCACAGCTAAAATTCTGAAATTTCTAAGGGCAGGACTTAATCAGCTTTCTTAAGCATAGCTTTTCTCCCTTCATATACTGAGATGAAACCAAAGACCAGTTCAGTGAAGATGCTAGTGACTTGATTCATCTGATGCATATTGGTTGCATTTCTGATCCAGTGTGGTGTCACTCTATGTGATATGTGATCTCACACCATGATGTCACCCTATGAGCAGAATCTGATGTGACTCTGTATGAAGTCACTCTGTAACTTTGCGTGTCTATGAATGAGTTATGGCAACTCTGTGACTCTATGATTGCATTTGAATCTGTGACTGACTGTATGGTTGCATGTGGCACTGTATGACTCTTTCTCTGACGTATAAATCTCTCTGCAGCTTGGAGACTCTGACTCTGCACGGTTTTGTGTCCCTGGCTTGGTGACTCTGTGACTCTGTGGTATTGATGTGTTGGTTTGCAGGCACCCACGTCATGGAAGGGTCAGGGAGGATGCTCGTCACTGCAGTGGGGATCAACTCCCAGACTGGTATCATCTTCACGCTTCTGGGGGCCGGAGAGATGGAGGAGGAGAAAAAGGAAAAAAAAGGTAAAACATCGGCGTATTAAGCATTTTAGCCGTTTTAACGTTTTTCTACATTTTTAAAACTCTTACCTTGCATATAACTCATTATATATATTGCCACTGCAATGTAAGATCATATATATTTCTCTTCAGACTAGGATAATCTAGCCACAATTACTGTTCTCCTGATTTAGGATTGGCATCAAGCTGAAATGCAAGCCAGTTTTTATAACACCACTTTCATATTTTATGGCTGGAAAATGTAGTTCAAAACAAAACAATGCCGATAGAGCCTTCAGTCAGATCACAATAGACATGCGTCTGACAGTTCTAGTCGAACAATCTAAAACCTTGCATGAGGTCTGCGCTTCCATTTTGGATTGATGTAGAAAATGTGGAAGGCAAACAAAAATATGCAGCATAATCATTTTGAGTAAGCACAAGGATCACCAAGGACACAAGTGCTTCCTCACACAAAATAGTATGCAGACTGTAGTTATGTTTGAGGAGCAGAACACGGCAAGCTGAGAGCGCTGTGTCTGGGTGCCACCTCCTCCCATGACTCTGAGCGTGTGGGTGGTTCCTGTTGGATTGCTCTGCTCAGGGAGGACACTGCAGATGTGAATAAATAATTAAGAGATGTGAAGATGGGATAGTGGAAATGGTACTATAGTGTCGCACAGGGGTAGGATGGGGAAATGGTACTATGATGTGGCTTTGGGGTAGGACAGGGGAAATGGTACTATGATGTGGCTTAGGGGTAGGATAAGGGAAACTAGTACTATGATGTGGCTTAGGGGTAGGACAAGGGAAATGGTACTTTGATGTGGCTTAGGGGTAGGATGGTGGAAATGGTACTATGATGTGGCTTAGGGGTAGGGCGGGGGAAATGGTACTATGATGTGGCTTAGGGGTAGGATGGGGGAAATTGTACTATGATGTGGCTTAGGGGTAGGATGGGGGAAATGGTACTATAATGTGGCTTTGGGTAGGACCAGGGAAATGGTACTATGATGTGGCTTAAGGGTAGGTTGGGGAAATGGTACTATGATGTGGCTTAGGGGTAGGACAAGGGAACTGGTATATGCTAAGGTGTGTGTATATTTGAAAGGTACTAGTGTTGGGAAAGTTACTGTCAGTTCTCCATCTAGAACACAGTATTACACATATATGCTAATTTTCTTTTTTAATCTTACTTTATTGTCTTTAAATACTTTTGCACAAATTCTATGCACCTCAGAGCTCCCTTAGCACTCAGTGGGGGTCACAGTCCTCACCAAGGGTTTGTTCAAACTCGTCAGTTCGTTTGGTACACACACCTTTTACAGCAGACAAAGGAAACCCCCAGCGATATCCCAGCATCCTCTGAGTACCTGACTCGCAAGGCTGATTAAAGCTTCAAAGCACCACCGATCTCTGCTCACTTGTAGCTCACCATGATTTTGGGCTCATCTTGTTTTTTATTTTTTTTTGCTTTCTTTATTTCTTCTGTATCCCCCTAAATTGCCCCAGTCCCACCTCCCACACCCAAACATCACCCCTGTACTCCTTCCTCAGAGATTAGTAATTCAAATCAGCTACATCCTTCTGCAATTGGAGTTATGCAGAGCAGCATCAGGAACGGTAGGTGAACCCCCCCCCCCCCCCACAGCTGGGGTAAGGTACCGTGGCTGACGTCACAGGAAGCTTCGTGCGGCGACAGTGATGTAGGTCTCCGGGGGGATGGCACTTTCGACCCTGCATCAGCATGCCAACATTTTCTTGAGAGAGAAAATGATACCGGCAAATATTTCAAAAGAATCATGTTTTTCACTGTCAGTAATAAGACGAAAGTGTTTCATTATCCACCCGCCGTGACATAAGGGCCTTATACGTCTGTTTTTCTCCTGTGACACTGAGAAACTCTGGCTTCAGTTATTTTTAGGCAGAGCAAATGCAGACTAGAATAATATATAAAGGATGTTTGTTCGCCGGTGGCATTCGTGGGGACCCAGGTTCCAGGAGGCTTGACATTACCAAATGATGACAAAGTAGAGGACAGGACAGCACTTGGTACAAAGAGGACGGTTAACACCAGTTCTGTGGAATTTCATTAGAAGCCTTCCTGGAAGATGAAAAAAACACGCACTCTCCTCTGCTGTGTGATGAACCATGTTGGGTTTGCTCCGGCCGTGACGCTGTACATCTGCATGTCTGCATCGTATTTATGTTCTTTGCCCCACATTTGTTCACTCTCTCTCCTACAGCCACTTATTGTGTATCGTGTTTCTCTCTTGCTGTCTGTCATCCCTCCCTCTCTCTGACTTTGTGTCCCGCAGGAAAACAGCAGGACGGAGCAGTGGAGAACAGTCAGAATAAAGGTAACAGCATTATTTTTAGTGACTAACAGTACTGAACAAAAAACAGCTTAAAAAAATTCTATTCAATTCAGAGTACAGTAATTATTTGTAAGAAATGTCACAGTAAACAGGTAATGCCAATATTAAAGTGGCAGTGAGATTTAAGAGACAGAAATTAAGAGAACGGTCAAAAAGAAGATTTAACAGACTAAACTGAGGAGAATACTTTTCCATCTTTCAGAATCATTTGCATTACCTGTACCATGAACACAGAATGTTTTTTGTAAATACTTCATGTCCATCAGTGCAGTTTATTTTAAATTCTGCTGCTTCTTTGTCATTGGGTTATTTACCGTTTAACAATCCATAAGATTCCTCAAATTTACTTTAAAGTTGACGAATTGAAAACAGAAAGTAAGAATGGGCCTTGAATTATAATGAGCTGTGTTTATGTTCAAAAATCCCCATAAGAACTTAATTGTGTGTTGGCTTTTGTCTGTAATCATATAGGTAAAACTGCTATCTCTTCGTATGTCGGGCTTAGTGTATGTCTGCCAATGTTTAATGCACGGTCACTATGGACGCTGACTTTTGTAGCAAAAATGTAACCCGATGACATCATTGTATGTCTAAATTTGTTTCAAACTTACATCTCCAGTACGGTAACTTATTCTAAAGGGGAAGATGAAAAGTATGACTGCATTAGTTTTTCCTCTGTGTTCCAGACATCGGGAAACTCTCACGTTGATAAGCATAAATGTCCGATTCGGCTAATGCGGTCAGGCGCCCATACTATTTTAATTTCCATTATGTTTTTCTATTGCAATGACTAATTTCAATTTTTTTGTGTCGCGCCCACCCCCCCCCCCCACCCCCCCAACTCCAGCCAAGAAGCAGGACGGAGCGGTTGCCATGGAGATGCAGCCGCTAAAGAGCGCAGAGGGGGGAGAAGTGGAGGAGCGAGAAAAGAAGAAAGCCAACGTTCCAAAGAAGGAGAAATCAGTGCTCCAAGGCAAACTGACCAAACTGGCGGTACAGATCGGGAAGGCAGGTGGGTGACAGATCGGGAAGGCAGGTGGGTGGCAGATCGGGAAGGCAGGTGGGTGACAGATCGGGAAGGCAGGTGGGTGACAGAGAGGAGCCCCTGGATGTGGCCCGACAAGGCACCCAAACGTCCGGTTAGCACCATCATGCCTGTACTTCATGGGCTTTTTAAATTTATTTACGGCGTCTGTTTGGCCCTGTCTTCCAGGCCTGGTCATGTCCGCCATCACGGTGATCATCCTGGTGCTCTACTTCGTGATCGAGACGTTTGTGATCCAGGGCAGGGTGTGGCTTGCCGAGTGCACGCCGGTCTACGTGCAGTACTTTGTCAAGTTCTTCATTATCGGCGTCACGGTGCTGGTGGTTGCTGTACCGGAAGGCCTGCCTCTGGCGGTCACCATCTCACTGGCCTACTCTGTGAAGGTACCGACGAATCCCCGTCCCTTTCACTCAAGCAGCGAGCATTCATGTGCGAATCACAGTTCTGATGTTTAACTCTCTACTGCCTCTCTCTCCTGATTCCAGAAAATGATGAAGGACAACAATCTGGTGCGTCACCTGGACGCATGTGAGACGATGGGCAATGCCACGGCCATCTGTTCAGATAAGACTGGCACTCTGACCACCAACCGCATGACCGCGGTGCAGGCCTACATTGGTGATCAGCACTTCCGCGAGATTCCCGACCCCGATCAGATCAACTCTAAGACCCTGGAGATGCTGGTCAATGCGATTTCCATCAACAGCGCCTATACCTCAAAGATCATGGTGAGAAGGTGGACCAGACAAAAGGATTGACTCTGTATCCAAATCCTCTTTGCACATATTCTCCTTTTGACCCAAGTTTTCTGTGTCCAAGGTATCATTTATGTCAACGAGCTATGACGTGTAATGTCCTTTGTCATTTTTCACCACCCCGTCGTTGTTCTTCCAGCCTCCAGACACGGAGGGTGCCCTGCCCAAACAAGTGGGAAATAAGACAGAGTGTGGTCTCTTGGGCCTGGTGCTGGACCTAAAGAGGGATTACGTCCCTGTGCGAGAGCAGATCCCCGAGGAGAAGCTGTACAAAGTCTATACCTTCAACTCCGTGCGAAAGTCCATGAGTACCGTGATCCAGCTGCCCGATGGTTCCTTCCGCCTCTACAGCAAGGGTGCCTCCGAGATCCTCCTCAAGAAGTGAGTGTGTGGGCAGGACGTAGTTAAATGAAGTAGTGCATAAAAGTACAAGTCTGTCGATCATAATGAAGGATTTTTTATTGATGTCTTCTTCCGTTCAACTCAGTAAGACATATATTTCCGCTAACTCGGTCATAGAGTAGACCCTGGGCTTCATTGTGGTTTACCCTCTGTTTGCAGTGGGTCCCTTAAGCCTCCCCATCTTCACCTGTGTGCAGACACACGTTTCATTTCAGCATGTAGAATGTTTTTTATGAGTCATGCGTAAAAGCATGTTGCTATTCTCACTCATACCTCTCCCTCCCCATCAGGTGCTCCACCATCCAAGGGGGCGGGGGAGAGCCACGGAGCTTCCGTCCACGGGATCGAGACGAAATGGTGAAGAAGGTGATCGAGCCCATGGCCTGCGAGGGCCTGAGGACCATCTGCATTGCGTATCGGGACCTGCCTGGCAATCCAGAACCCGAATGGGAAAACGAGGCAGATATCGTCACTGAACTCACCTGCATTGCCGTGGTGGGCATCGAGGATCCGGTCCGACCTGAGGTGCGTGGAGCTGCTCAGACCAGGTTCTGGAGTGGTGGAAGCTCCTGAGAACCACTGAATAATGTGACGGTGATCTGCTTCAGATCCTCTCACGTGATCTTCCACCAAACAGATGTTCTTGTGTGGCCAGATGCTTGACTGGTCTTTCAGCTGGCATGTCACAGAGCCATGTCCCACAGGTCCCCGAAGCCATCCGGAAGTGTCAGCGGGCAGGCATTACGGTGCGCATGGTCACGGGTGACAATATCAACACGGCACGTGCCATCGCGGCTAAGTGCGGCATCATCCAACCCGGTGATGACTTCTTGTGCCTGGAGGGCAAGGACTTCAACCGACGAATCAGAAATGAAAAGGGAGAGGTGGGCTTGAATTTTCAAGGCCAAAAAGCCTTCAGTACATGCTTCACGGCAGATGACCTCTGTCTATTTAAAGGTCCGCCTTTAGGCAGGCCTGGTGGTGCGGCAGACGACATCACCCTCTTTCCCTCTCGCTCGCAGATTGAGCAGGAGCGAATTGATAAGATCTGGCCTAAGCTGAGGGTCCTGGCTCGTTCCTCCCCTACAGACAAGCACACACTGGTGAAAGGTGGGTTGATGGAAACCTTGCCCCAATGCACAGATGTAGATTGCATGATATATTATCATATATTTAATTTTTATTTGTCAAAGTCAGATAGACCCATATCTTTTTTGTTAGCAATCAACAGAGCAGCACTATCATGGAGTTATTCCCCAGCTCAGAAAACCCCATGGATGTTTCTTGTGTATAAATCAGCGTTAGCCCAAAGAATCTTGGGTCTGGGAGCATATCAGGCGATTTATGACAATGACCCACTAAGCCCTGTCTGACCCAATTGTTGGTCTGGCAGCTTTCATGAGCAGAAATCTGAAATGCGGCCGGGAAGGCCTCTCTAGAACATTCTGTCCAAATGTGGTTGTTGAATTATTGTGATTCTTCGCTGGCATCCAGGCATCATCGACAGCACTGTGGCCGAGCAGCGTCAGGTGGTGGCCGTGACTGGGGATGGAACCAATGACGGGCCTGCACTCAAGAAAGCCGACGTTGGCTTCGCCATGGTGATTTTCGGATTATTACAACCAAAACTCAAACAAGGCTGATAGTAACTCAGAATGCTAATAATGCTAATGAGGATACTTATTATGAGTCGTTACTGATCATTATTATGTATTGCCTTACTTGCTCCACAGGAAAAGGAAGTAACAGTATTGTCTCTCCATAGGGTATTGCTGGTACGGACGTGGCCAAGGAGGCCTCGGACATCATCCTGACCGACGACAATTTCTCTAGTATCGTGAAGGCGGTGATGTGGGGCCGTAACGTCTATGACAGCATCTCCAAGTTCCTGCAGTTCCAGCTGACTGTCAACGTGGTGGCCGTCATCGTGGCCTTCACTGGGGCTTGCATTACACAGGTAGGTGCACCGTAAAGGCAGGACCTGCACACAGCAGGCTGATAACGAAATCGGAGAAAACGATTGTGGTCGCCTTAAAAAAGGATCCATTTGCATTTATATTTATTTATTAAGCTGCAGTAGAATTGCTGTGGGTGGAGCATATTGCCATGGGGTAAAAGTATCTACCGACGGATTAAATAAGTCTTTTTTCAATTATGTATATTTCATGTCACAATCTGTCTGTAGAATTAGAAGCAGGCTTGGAGCAACCACAATTAATATTACCCGCACAGATGGACACAACAGGAATTCATTTCATTTGAAGTTGAATATCTGGCAGTAAAGAGTTCCATTGGGGAAGTGGAGCAGAAGGTAAGGTGGTCTTTCCCTTCCCCCCAGGACTCCCCTCTAAAGGCCGTCCAGATGCTGTGGGTGAACCTGATCATGGATACGTTTGCCTCCCTGGCCTTGGCCACCGAGCCACCCACTGAGGCCTTGCTGCTCCGTAAGCCGTACGGCCGCAACAAGCCTCTCATCTCCCTCACCATGATGAAGAACATCCTGGGCCACGGTGTCTACCAGCTCACCATCATCTTCACGCTGCTTTTTGTCGGTACGGGCCGGGAGTCGTGGTGGAAAGGCATTTAGGCAGACTATTGCTCTACAGTCGAAAAGAAATGTCGTACTGGAAATGGGGAGATTCAAGGTAGACGTCTTTTTTTTGCCTGTTCCTTTCATGTGGCCCCTCAGGAGAGAAGATCTTCAACATCGACTGCGGCCGCAACGCGCCACTGCACTCGCCACCGTCTGAGCACTACACCATCATCTTCAACACCTTTGTTCTCATGCAGCTCTTCAATGAGATCAATGCCCGCAAGATCCATGGCGAGAGGAACGTCTTTGACGGCATCTTTGGCAACCCCATATTCTGCAGTATTGTGCTAGGGACATTCGGGGTACAGGTGAGATGCTACGGAGCTCTTTGTGTTTTCTGGATGCCGCTATTTCGACTTTTCCCTGATTAGTGTGGTTATGAGTATATTTATGAAGGTATGTGTTGAGGTACAGGGTGTAGAACAGGGTCATGAATGAGGTTATGGATTTACGGTATACAGTAAAGCACAGTCATGCTGCCGTACTGGGCTGCACGCCGCTTGACGCACTGCACCATGCCACACCCTACTCGGATGAGCAGTGCTGTGCGCGTTGGGCTCCGAGCAGAGTATGACTCTCCACTGATGTCTCCCTGTGTACAGATTGTGATCGTGCAGTTTGGGGGGAAGCCATTTAGCTGTGCCCCTCTCAACGTGGAGCAGTGGCTGTGGTGTCTCTTCGTGGGAGTGGGGGAGCTGCTGTGGGGCCAGGTGGGGGTTAGGGACCAGCTGCCACCATTCAAAGACACCCCCCCTCCACCACAGACCCTCCCCCCCATCTGTTTCTGTCTGCCGAGGATTGCCCCACCTCCCCCCTGTAGAACAGGTCCCTGGAAGAAAGGAGGAGAGCAGTTGTTACTTCCCTTCTCAGCTGCTGGTCTCCTTGCTTCTGACATGAACCTCCATGTTCGAATCCCAGAACCTTGTAGCCGTTGGTGTTTCACATTCTAAATGGGGTTAACCCCACCGCCCACCCCCCAACCCCAATGTCTCCTGTTCTTGCTCCCCAGGTGATCGCCACAGTGCCCACCAGCCACCTAAAGTGCTTGAAGGAGGCTGGCCATGGCCCCGGCACCGACGAGATCACGGATGAGGACCTGGCTGAGGATGAGGAGGAGATCGACCATGCGGAGAGGGAGCTGCGCCGGGGGCAGATACTGTGGTTTAGAGGTCTCAACCGTATCCAGACCCAGGTGCAGTTTCACAGAGATGCCCCACAACCCCAACTAAGCAAGGAGAAGGCTAAGAGATCTTGCCCCCCCCCCCACCCCCCCCCCCCCGACATAATTCCCTGGGGTCACTCTTTGTCCCTTTTCTCTCTGTTTTCTCCCCATATTCTTGTTACTTTAGCCTTCTCTCTGTGTCCTAGATACTCCTCCTTCATTGGTCCTCATGTCCACCCTTCTCATTGGTTCATAACCTCTGCTCCACCTTTCCGTCACACCTAATTTGAATGTGATTCCTTGTCTCCATGGCAATGCCTCCTTGAGCTGTCTCTGCTTCCTGCTGTCTGTCCCTGTCACTGTCCTCCTGACCCCAAGCCAGTAGACCCACTGTTTACACGTGTTGGTCACGCAAGGCAGGCCTGCGCACATTTTGGCAGCAGCCGATCACAGAAATTTGGTAGATGATGATGATGCCATTTAAACAACATCCATACTTAACTGGCACCAGAAGGTATTGAGGGCTAATTAAATTAGCACTAAGCAATGCTGTCAGTTTACTAGATCCTGATTCATGGTGACTTGGCATGCTACCTGTTGGCTAAGTATAGATTAGACTGGCACACATCGTCCACGGGTAGTTATCTTAAAGAAATGAAAAACTCACAGATCACTGGCGGTGTATACCGTAGTGAACTTCCGTAACCTGAAGGATTAAGTCGTGTACTGTTTTCCCTTTACGCCTTTATGAATGCAATGGCTATATTCCTCTGAAACAGCTTTAGCTAATTAGCTGTAGTAATAAAGTAGTGATATGTGTGGGGAACCTTGGCTAGCCAACTACACCGAGTATACTAGTCAAAATTACAGACCCTGAGTAACTCATGAAATACTAATTTACTTCTGAGGACTCACTGTGTGGATTTAAACCTTCTGGCCTCCAGACTGTGGGTGTCGTTTAGCCAAGAATATGCCATGCAGTTTCAACTCGGGGTGAAACTGTCTGTGTGGTAGCCTCGTTTTTGCCAAAATGTGCGTGCCTCTATGAGTTTGGTGCGCATGCCGTGACAGCAGACCTATCCATTGCAATGCCCCTCACTTCTTTATTTCTGAAGACAGATGCGGTCTTTTTCAAAAGCGGCGAGAAAATGTGCAGTGGCTGTTACCGAGCATGTGGTCCCTGAGCCAGATCTGTAACTAAACCAGCTGAAAGCACAGATGGACAGCTGTAGTCCAGGAGGGTCACAGGAACCTCGAGGTTTCAAACCTTTTAACACCTTGGCGGCCTGGCTAAGCTCATGTAAACAGCAGATTTATCATTTATTTCAAGAAGTCCGTGATCTCTCTTGGACTGTAAGCAGCTTTGACTGTGTTGTTCGTTAGCAGAGAAAAGAAAACAGTAAGTTCTGGAGATGAAGGTTTGCATGCCTTCAGCTCAGAGATTCATGACCAATGTCGGGCCCTTACTGCGATGACCACCTGGTTGGGGGGTATTTTAGGCGCATGTTTGATTGATTTGTTTAGGATTAATCGCCGGCTTGTTTTTTTTATGTGGAATCCTGCTTTAGTGCTGATACGCGTTGCTGTAAAAGCTCTAGAAGTGTTATTTATAACCGTGGCTTGTACCTTTTAGAGGATTGGAGTATTACACACATATGACCAAAAGGATTTTGTAACTCTGCCACATACATACAGATCCGGGCTTGTATGACTAACTGTCCATTTAACCTTGGGAAAAAGCAGATAGCAGATCATCAACTGCTTTTCGTGTATTATGTCCTAAGTTTAATGAGTCGGTGTGTTCCTTCAAGGTGGGGGACATGATCTCTCATGCCCTGTGCCACCTAACTTACAGGACCATGTTCGTATGAGAAACCATCCATTTAACCTTGAATTAGGGAAAAAGCAGAAGAAAGATCTTCATCCGTTTTGTGTGTGTTATGATCCAAGGTTAATGAGTCGGTATATTTAGTCAGAGTGGGGGACATGATCTCTCACGCCCTGTGCCTTGTACCGCTTTCCGCAAAAAGAAATTGCACACATGAAAACACAGAGACGGTTCACTTTGAACCGTGCCGAGGCGTTTTCAGAGTTCACTGGAATGCAGGTACGTCTCACTCGTTGTTATCTGTTTCCATGGAAACTGAGAATTTACTGCTGGATGTGAGGATCATACACATCACCATTAGTGTCACTGTGATTATATAAATGTGCTGATGATTATTATGGTATGTAGTTGCTTGTCAGGGGGTCCTGGTCCCAAACATAGCATCTAATGTCTCTGTTCACACAACAGCTATGTTAAATGTAGTTTTTTTTTATTATTATTTTCATTACATTCATAGTGCATGGATCACCCCTTTTTGTATGAATACATGTATGTAGACAAGTGAAATGTTCTCACATGAGACATTTCTGAAGCCTAGCATGGAAATATCTAGTGCCAAATACAGGCTCACACAGGCTTACTCCAGGACCATGTTGGCTAGTATGTAGGCAGTCTGAATGACGTCATGCCAGTCCGACCAGGTGTCATTTGTGCAGCTTATTAGATGTGCTGAATGCACCTGGAATATCTCCACAGTTCAGCTCATGATTGCCGCTTACTGGATACATTAACAAGGGTCTCACCGAGATCCATTCCATTCAACATGTCACCTTGCGGCTTGTTCTCTGCTCTCTTGTTTTGTGGTCTTTGGCTGCTGAAAATCTGGGTCCTGCTGTGTGAGGATAATGAGCATCTGCCCACCTTGATCGATGGCCGGCTCTTTCTTCTCTGATCCCAGCTGTATTATTTGGATCTGTCTCTCAGAAGAAATACAGATGTCCAAAGTCATTTCTGACAGTCCTGTGATACACGACACCTTGTGCCCAAACTCTAAACCCCACCTGTAGGTACATCTATTCCAGTTACAAAGGCATTATGAAACAAAAACAACCCAGATCCTTTTCCTGTCCCAGTCTGACATTATTTCAAACTGACAAAATGGAGAGAGCGTAAAGCTTGTAATTAGATAATTAAGTGGCATTCGGTCTCAGTTATTTTTATTTCCGTTGCATTTTTATTGCTGTGTTCATTTCTGAGTTTATGCAGACATCAAATGAAGTTTGAGGTCAAAGTAAAAGAGGAAAAGGAGTCCTGTGTGTCCTGTGAACGATTTCTGTAGAGCAGTGTTTCCGAATCCGGTCCTCGGGGACCCACAGTCGGTCCATGTTTTTGTTCCCGCCGAGCTCCCTGGAGGGAGCAAAAACGTGGACTGTATTTGGCCAACAAGGACCGAATTGGGAAACACTGCTTTAGAGTATGTGTAGAGTATGTTTGGTCATGATGGTGAGATCACCTTGCAGTGTAGTGCCAGGCTGATATCCTGAACTGCTGTCTGGCTTGTAGGTTTTTACCAGCACTGTTGATTGATTGGGTAAAAGTTATCATCACCTGACTTTGTTGTGTAAAAATAGCTGGCCAGAATGAGGCTAGCCAATAAGTTATTCGCTCCTGTGAAGCTGCGGTGATTCAGGCCTTTCATGGGGATGTGGGTCATTTAGATCTTTCTCCGGTAGGAGAGCTTGTCTGTTTCTGCTGTTCTATGGAGGTCTACACTGACGTTAGGCCACCCCTGATACACTGGTGGCAAGATGCGTGGGTCTCGTGATTAATGTTTGTCATCTGAAGGATTTTTGCCAAAAAAATGATGGCGTACCCAGCATTCCAGACTACTGCTTGTTAAGATGTTCCACTAACATAGAAAATAAAATGTCAGCATAGTCTAAACTGCTAAATTAGCACAGTTGTGACCATACCTCCTTTCTTGCAACATTCCCACATCTGTTAAAATACTTAGAACATACTTAGATGTTCTTATACATTTATCTAAGTATATATCTAAGTATATATTATTCTGTTCTACTTTCTGAATAAATCAAGCCTGTCTTCCTCCGTGATTTATGGAACCTGTTGTATGATTTAGAATCAGTAAAGCCTGACTTCCTCCCTGATTTAGGGAAGACTTTGTCTGATTTACAATCAGTCCTGCTTGTCTACCTCCTTGGGTTAGGGAGCCCTTTGTATGATTTACAATTATCCCTATTCATTTTCCTCTTAATGTAGCAGAGTATTTCTATGACTTAGAATCTGGCCTGCCTATCTTCCTCCTTGATTTAGCATAGCCTTTGTATGACTTAGAATCTGGCCTACCTGTCTTCCTCCTTGATTTAGCATAGCCTTTGTATGACTTAGAATCTGGCCTGCCTGTCTTCCTCCTTGATTTAGCATAGCCTTTGTATGACTTAGAATCTGGCCTGCCTATCTTCCTCCTTGATTTAGCATAGCCTTTGTATGACTTAGAATCTGGCCTGCCTATCTTCCTCCTTGATTTAGCATAGCCTTTGTATGACTTAGAATCTGGCCTGCCTATCTTCCTCCTTGATTTAGCATAGCCTTTGTATGACTTAGAATCTGGCCTGCCTGTCTTCCTTCTTCATTTAGCATAGCATTTGTATGACTTAGAATCTGGCCTGCCTATCTTCCTCCTTGATTTAGCGTAGCATTTGTATGACTTAGAATCTGGCCTGCCTATCTTCCTCCTTGATTTAGCATAGCCTTTGTATGACTTAGAATCTGGCCTGCCTATCTTCCTCCTTGATTTAGCATAGCCTTTGTATGACTTAGAATCTGGCCTGCCTATCTTCCTCCTTGATTTAGCATAGCCTTTGTATGACTTAGAATCTGGCCTGCCTATCTTCCTCCTTGATTTAGCATAGCCTTTGTATGACTTAGAATCTGGCCTGCCTATCTTCCTCCTTGATTTAGCATAGCCTTTGTATGACTTAGAATCTGGCCTGCCTATCTTCCTCCTTGATTTAGCATAGCCTTTGTATGACTTAGAATCTGGCCTGCCTATCTTCCTCCTTGATTTAGCATAGCCTTTGTATGACTTAGAATCTGGCCTGCCTATCTTCCTCCTTGATTTAGCATAGCCTTTGTATGACTTAGAATCTGGCCTGCCTATCTTCCTCCTTGATTTAGCATAGCCTTTGTATGACTTAGAATCTGGCCTGCCTATCTTCCTCCTTGATTTAGCATAGCCTTTGTATGACTTAGAATCTGGCCTGCCTATCTTCCTCCTTGATTTAGCATAGCCTTTGTATGACTTAGAATCTGGCCTGCCTATCTTCCTCCTTGATTTAGCATAGCCTTTGTATGACTTAGAATCTGGCCTGCCTATCTTCCTCCTTGATTTAGCATAGCCTTTGTATGACTTAGAATCTGGCCTGCCTATCTTCCTCCTTGATTTAGCATAGCCTTTGTATGACTTAGAATCTGGCCTGCCTATCTTCCTCCTTGATTTAGCATAGCCTTTGTATGACTTAGAATCTGGCCTGCCTATCTTCCTCCTTGATTTAGCATAGCCTTTGTATGACTTAGAATCTGGCCTGCCTGTCTTCCTCCTTGATTTAGCATAGCCTTTGTATGACTTAGAATCTGGCCTGCCTATCTTCCTCCTTGATTTAGCATAGCCTTTGTATGACTTAGAATCTGGCCTGCCTATCTTCCTCCTTGATTTAGCATAGCCTTTGTATGACTTAGAATCTGGCCTGCCTATCTTCCTCCTTGATTTAGCATAGCCTTTGTATGATTCCCAGTGAAGCCTGCCCATCTCCCACCTTAATTTAGTGGTGGCTTTTATCCTTAATAATCAATGGGGTTTCTCCTTCTATAACTTGTATAGCCAAGACCAAGGCGGAGTGACACGTGGGCCATAATCTGCAGTGACATTTGGGAAGATGAAATGGAGGATTTGGGCTGATCTCTGTAGGAGGAATGCTGGAACAGAGCCAAAGATACAAGGAAGGAGATGGTGCATCATGAATGAGAATCGCCTGTAGGTCGTGGGCCTACCTACATAGCCCTGTCTCTGACATTGAATTGTTCCCACTAGGTTTTTGATAGTTGCTAATCTCTCATCAAATGCCTTAAGGGATATTTCAATGAGGTGCAGACAGTTTTGCAGATTTTCTCTTAGTATTAGACTGCATTAGTGGCATATGACAGGAAGTGGAAGCAGAAATGTGGGGAAGGTTGTGTATTACTGGATCAATGTGTTTTGATAACCTCACTTCAGTAAAAGCTTCCTGATCAGATGGTGGAGTCCTCAGCCAGAGTACCAGCAAGAGGTATCTGTTACCGTGAAGGAAGTATTCTATCTCATGTCTATGAAGGGCAAGGCACTCACCACTGCTCATTAGCGGGAGGACCGTACAGAAGGTCACATCCACATTGGCAGTGGGCCAGTTCATTTTAGTGAGGGGGAATTCACCGATTTAACAGTGGTGGGCCATACCATTTTTGTGAGGGGGAAATCAACTGTCTAACAGTGGTGAGCGGGTCAATTTTAGTGAGGGCAAACATTTGTTAAAAATAACAAATTTATAGCAAATTTATGCAGTTATTGTTCAGTATTGATGGATCTTCAGTCTTGCATGAAACCTACACAGATTATCCCAGCCCTTCATACAGTATAACCAAATATTCTACCTGTCACCTGAGTACTAAATGTTAAATGTGTTCAGTGAGTGCCTACTGCAGAATCCAGACACTGCATAGAAGACGCCAGTGTTCCCAGCCATTAAAAGTTTAATTGTCACACCGAGCCGTACTGTTTTGTCTGCTTGCTGATTCTATTCCTACTCTACAGCTGAATTTTCCAGAACATCAGCAGAAGTGATGTTCAGATACTCCCCCCTCCCCGCACCCCCCTCCCCCCAACTCACAAGTTTGTGAGTTACAAACCCAGTGCTGGCGGGACACTGGTTTTCTCACTGAAGCTCAAGCTTGGTTTGTGACGTTGTGATGAAATGTCTGACTGAATACAGTGCATGAGGTGCCCAGCGACACTGATCACATCGGGTAACGTGAGAACGCGACGTATCTCTGTTAACATCACGGAATTTGATTTAAAACTCTTTATTTGCTGCTACCTCAGGTCCCCTAAGATCTGATCCTTATATTTTCTTCCATTACCCCCCTTCCTGGTTTTCTGTTGACCTCCTTACGATGAGCAGGCTAATGGAAGTATTGCTGTAATGTCCTTCTCTCTCTCTCCCACAGATGGAGGTAGTGAGTACCTTCAAGAGAAGTGGTTCGTTTCAGGGCGCAGTGCGTCGGCGCTCATCAATTCTCAGCCAGCTCCATGACGTTACCAATATTTCTACCCCCACTCACGTAGTTCTGACCACTGCCAACGCCGCCGGGGCGCCTGGGAGTGAGTTCCTACTTTTCTTGAACCGCACACAGCCGGGCACAAACACACACACACACACACACAGGCACACGGGCAGGCAGACATGCACCCACTCCAGCAGAGCACAGGCGGGCGGGGGTGGGGGGGGAGGCGGGTGGCACCACTCAGAGAGACACCACAAGTGGAAATGGTCCTTTGGTCACATCTGCTTGTTTGCTTCTTTTCCTTCATAGCCGTTTTGCGCATTCTGCTCTGCGTGGTGATCTTTGCTTTCCTGTGTGTGTGTGTGTGTGTGTGTGTGTGCGTGTGTGTGGTTTCTCAGGTGGCTGCTTTTCGTTGCCGTTTCACGTCCTCCTCTCCACCAACTCACTGTCTTTTCCTCTCTCTCTCTCTCCCTCTCTCTCTCTTTCTCTGGAGTGCATTTTCCGCTTGTTTCTGCCACTGGTCCCTGTTTGGCTTCGGTCTGGAGCAGATCAGCCGCACCCCTCCCTCCCTGTCACCATCCCAGTCAGATGGGACTGGAGTGAGAGGTTTTAAGGGTTTTCAAGGTTGGGTTCCGGCAGGGTGTTGCATTCTTGGCAGGAAAAACCTTAGAAAGTTACCAAGGCCTCATCTGTAGACTGCCTTCCCGTGAAATCCATGAAAAAAAAAAACATTAATTGAAAGCTTGTGCACTGAAACATGTTATTAATCTGAAACTATTGCCAGAATTTTATTTAAAAAGTTGGAAGTGGTCCATATTTTCAGTGGCTTTTCTAAATTGTCCATTTTTTAGTGTAATAATAAATGGTATTTCATAAAATTTCCCTTTTGATCAGTGTACCTCATTCTCATCGATTCGAGACAGCTTATTATCTATGCTGCTATTTATGTCTGTTAACACAACACTTGTCCTTCTCTGCAAAGCAGAAAGCTGTGTACAGGTATTCCTCTTTTGACCTTTTACGGTGAGAAACAGCCAAGTTAGTGGCTTATAGGAGCCGGAATTTATGATCCGGACAACCGGGCGAGCAGGACTGACAGGGAGGCAGCGAAAAGCTATGTAAAAAAGGGTGGTTCTTTCATCTCATACTTTATTGGCTGAAAGGTACACAGACCCTAAATCCTTTTTAATATAGCAGATTAGCCAGGAAAACAGGGGGGTACAAGTCTGGTTTCTGAGTTTTTACAACGCAATTCCTTGGGTGAAGGCAGTCAACTAAGCTGAGTTATGGCTGAATTCTGAACCCTTTACTGCTGTGGAAAACCAGTGACTCCCAGGATACAGACTGATCTCTACCACTGGCTGCCTGTATGTCCCTGGTCTCACATACACAAGCCTGCTGTTTCCAGTGTAGAAAGAGGATCGCCTGTACACAAACCGAATGATATTATGCAACTGGATTACTTGTACTATATAAGTACTACAATGTACAATATGTGTATTGTACACATGCGGAACGTGTAGTGAAACCAAGACTAACCTCATGGTACACAACCTTGAAACGACCAAACTAATGATGAGTAATAATGAACCGCTGCATGTTAAACTCAGGTCTAACAGCATATGATGATAAACACTTGTTTCTGTGAGTATTCGAATGGAAAGACAAGTTAAATGGACACGTTCAGTGTGGTTTTCATGGCTGCAAGCCAGCACTGTGTAAACCTTCGAGTATAAGCCCAAATGGTCATAGCACCTAGTGTCCTGCTCCTGCCCAGCGGGCTCCTCTCTCCTCCTCTAGAAAGAGTCGCGACATGCGGGTTTCTCCTCTGTGTGTTCTTACCCTCACTGTGTCTCGCTGCTCCTCCCTCCTCCTCCCTTCTCTCTCCTCTTTTTCTTTCCCTCTTTCTTCCTGTAGGGTCCCAAGGCTTCTGTGAGCTCTGTCTTGATAAAGGATAAAACATTAGACAAAGTCCCTCCTTTGTATAATAATAAGAATAATTTATATTGTTATTCAATATTCCAGAAATGTGGACAGGCTTTAAATTCTGGGGTCATCTTTTCAGTTTGTCCATAAATAAGAAATTAAATGTAGCGGCTGGTAGTAATAATGTGTGCTAGGAGTTTGTGTAGGAAATTAGTCAGTGTTCAGTGTTTGAACAGTGTTTGCTGTAAAGTTATCTGTATGTATCAGTCTCTACGCACCAATGACTTCGTTTTGATTGATTCATTTGAATAATCATCCCTGTTTCTCAAACAATGAGAGAATTTTATCACTTCTTTTTTTTTATTACATTCTTCCGCGTCTTTTTCTATTCTTGTCAATTGAAGCTCATAACCACGGTTAGTGTTTGTTTCGTTTCCTTGTGTCTCTTTCTCTCTCTCTCTCTCTCTCTCTCTCTCTCTGAACAGCTCTTTGTCAGTGATCTGCTTTCTGTTGGTTACTCTGTCCTCTTCAACTCTATTCTGTTGACTTTGTTCAGTATTAGTGGCTGTGAGGTCCGTTCCATAAAGCATTTTCTAAATATTTGCTTATGGCTGGTTATGGACTGTAAACCCAGAATGGAATTGAATGCTAATATACATTAAGTCTGAAAATCCAGATTTAAAGTGTGTGAACACATCAAGGTACAGAGCTGTACTTTCTGATTTCGTGTACTCCTTATTTGAGGAACACATTTTCATTGCTTCAGGGAGTATCCCTGCTTTGACACAATATAGGAAAGTGTTCGTTTTCTCAGTCAAATATCACTTATTTGTTAATAGATCTTTTTTTTTTGCACCACAGATTTCACTTACTTGGCATCAAAACTAATACTTCACCAAATCATTGCTAAACTACTGCTCTACTAAAATACTCTTAAGCTAGTACTCCCCTAAAAGACTATTAAACCAGCACGTCCTGCTTCAGCTTCATGCGTTCTGAGTATTGTTACACTACGCTTCCCATAATTCCTGCTTCGCAACATGAGAATAGTTTGAAGTCAAGGCTGAGGTTTACCATTACCTTTCAATCAGCCGTTCAGTGACTTTCAGATGAAACATTAGCCTGCAGCAGTGTGTGTCTCTCTCAAGCAGAATTTGAATTACATTGCCCCCTCTTTGATATGCTAATCATTCCTTTTTGACAGTTTTTAACATTTTGCCTAAATACCCAAACTACAGCAGTGATTACAAGACAATTATAAAATGTAACCTTCAAAAATAGTAACTGATCTTTAATCCCCAATTTATGTTAGTTTTGTAGGGCTTGTTATACATCTGTAAGTTTGTTTGTCTTCTTGATTTTAAAATTAAGTGGACAATACTTATGAATACACTGAGACCCCCTCTGACCGCTGTAAGGGATTTTGCGTGTATTTGTCTGTATCTAAATGTGTGTCTATTTGACGTTTTTATCCAAGCCTCATCATTTTGTTAGAAAGTTCTAAGAGTGACTTTCTCCAAGCGTCATTTAGTCATTTTTTCAAGTTTTTCATCTTTCCCTTAATTTGGGCAGAACCCTCTAATCTACAGAGCAAGCCTTTATTTTTATTACATATATATGTATATTTGGACTCCATATTCACGGGGCACATTTCATATGGCTGGCTGAATTTTAAGTTTTATTTAAATTTTCGGAATTCTAATTTTGAAATAGTAACTCCATTAGTTGTATCATATTGTGTATATTTTTTTAACAAAAGATATACTGTGCTGTAATACCTCTTTGGTATCATACAGTAACAAAAGATCCATTGTATTCAGCAGCTTACAGAATATCCTACAAGGACGTGGGACTTGCGAGAATTTTTCATGGATATATTTTTCTGGGTAGAGGAGGGATTCGAATCATCGACACCTCTTTGCTATCACAGCCTCTATAAGCTCTGTCCCCTCTATGCCTCTTGCTTCCTCTGTTTCACTGCTTATACTCTTCATTTAATGTTTTGTTTGACCAACACAGTAGGAGCAATCACTGGGCTGGAACTTACTTTTTAATGATTAAGTTTTTCCATCAAGCTTTTGAAGGGCTACGTGGGGGACACGCAAGATGCAATCTGGCATGATTGAAAAAAAATAAAGAAGGAAAGAATAAAGCACACGTTAAATACTCAGGGTACTTCATTTTATTCAACGAATGTGGGCATTATACTCGAAAGTTTACTGTATCCATGAAAACAACAAATGAAGATAAACATTAAAGGACAGAAAGCTGCACAATGCTTTTCTCAGTCACAGACAGGCTCTTTGGAAAAACAAAAGCGCACGGCTGAATGCTGGAATCATTCCTTCCTGTTTGTTTGTTTGTTTGTTGGCCAGTTTATGCTGGACGTTGTTTTGAATCCCGTTTTTCCTAGTTCGTTTTGCTGCTTTCGTTTATGTGTTGGGCTGAAGGCCTTCGTGCATTGAGCTGTCCAGAGGCATGGGAGCAGCTGAGCACGAACCGGCAGCTCCCTTAATTAACACGTCTTTCTAGACCTTTCCATATATACATACTGTGTGTATGTATACGTCACGCTTTCTTTGTCTTTACAGCATGCGACTGGCTGTCGTGGCCTTTCCTTTGTTTCGTGACACAAAGTGAGGCAGCACAAAGCTGAAGGCACTGCTGCTCTACTTCACTCTACCTTTCCTTCCTCGCCATTGAGTTCCGAGCTCCATTCTCTCATGTGCACCTGCATCGACATGGCTGCTTGCTGAATGACTCTCTGGCACTCTGCACTCCTCGTCTCACCATCCACAGGGAACATTTAAGAGTCACAGCTGAGACACTGTGTTTGCTTCACAGATGCCAGCGGCTCATGTGTTTCCCGGTTTCTGTGTGTCTGCTATTTTATAGATACGGCATGACAAAAGCAACCATTTATTTTCATACTATTTTGAAATGATTTTCAGTTATATTGCAAATCAATTAGTGCCTTAAAACGTTTTTTTTTCATTTCTGTTTAATGTTTTAAGCTTCTTTTTTTTATTATGTTGTAAAATCACTCTCTACCGCTTGGATTCCCCCATTACTACAGTGATTTTACAGTGTTGGTGTGGTATTATCGTTATTTGTTAATTACAAATAATTTGTGTTACATTTTTAGACAAATGAACACAATGTTTGTTTACAATGAGCAGAGGGTTATTCTGTGAACAAAAGACCCAAAGGATGTTCATCTACTGAGGGCCTGCTGTTAGTCATTTCTGCAGGATTGATAGTAAAAATGCCCATTAATAATATGAATTATCTTCATGAAGATACCGCAAGTGCCCAGGTATAATTGGACCTTAAGTGTCACCAAATTCACACTGTAAGCAATATGATGAAGTCATGCCTTAAATGAGAGATTGAAGGACACTTCAGTTTTCACACCAGCACCAGGAGTACCAGGCACACACCTGTCGTTATCTTTATGCATCTCTGAGACACATATTCCTTCAGCCACCAGAATCTTTAGCTTCAGCTTGGCATTCCTGTGTTCTGATTGGCTGCCTGCTTGACATGTGCATGCTGACAGGGTCTGACTGGAGCTGCCCGTTGCTTCACTCACCCTCCCTACGCTCTACCCTGAAATCCTGACCCGACCCAAAGCTGAAACGCGATGGGCTCCCCGCCTTGCTCGTAATGCACGTCAGCATAGCCGTGTCCACTCGGGGGCGCTACATGCAGGGAACAGCAGTGGCATTTATTATAACATCTGACGTAAATGAGTATCTGTGTGTCGGTGTGCTCAGCCATGTCCTTTTATTTATCATTGCTTTCTTGCAGAATCGACCTCTCATTTCCCCTGACGTTTGTGCACATGTATACCTGTGTAGATTTATCTCTCCGCCCATGCGACACGCACACACTCAGTCTCTGTACTTGTGTTTTATCTTTTCCGTTTTAATTTAAGTGCTTTTTTTCCATTTACTGTGACCTACGCAATGGTAAAATGACACGTTGTGTTAAATATTTGCTCATGTTTCAGATCATCCTGTCATTTTTTTACTCTCTTTTTTGAGAAACTTGTAAGATCAGGTTGCTCTTTCCTGTATTACCCTAAAATGAAAACACAGAAAATGTGCCAAATGAATTTGCTTAACATATTATGCAGGGGACAAGCTATGAAGTTTCTAAACAAACTCATCAAATTCATTCTTCCTTTCTGATCACTTGAATAATAAAAATAGTAAAAATCTGAGAACAATCAGTGTATTACATTAACCACGGATGTAAAACAAAAATTTGGTGACTCATTTTGCCCACTTGAGCAGATCAGCCACTTGAGATATCAGAACCTCAAGCACCGTGGTCAGAAGCATGCCATCAGCAACCTGATCTTAGATCCTGGCCTGTAAAATAGCACTCCTGCCCACGCTCCCCCTCCTTCCGTAATACTGAAGGTTTCTTCACTCTTCCCTCACCCCTGCCCACCCACCCTTCTGCTCAGATGCGAGTGGTGAAGGCCTTTCGTAGCTCGCTGTATGATGGCATCGAAAAACCCGAATCCAGAAACTCCATCCACAACTTCATGGCACATCCTGAGTTCCTCATCAACGACTTCATCCACAACATCCCCCTGATCGACGACACAGACATAGACGAGGAATCTGAGCTCTCCAGGCACAACCACCTGCACCCGGCCCTGCGTGCTCCACCACCGCCCCCCCAGCCTCAGCCCCAGAAGCGTACGCGCCCCCCACCGCGCCCCTACCGGCAGTACAGCCTGCCGGTGACTCCCAACCGCAACAACAATGCCATCGACGGCAGCCTCCTGCTGAGCATGGTAAATGCCGTGCAGCTCTCAGCCCCCCGCGGCGACGGCGGCCTGCTGATCGGCGTGGAGAGCTCTGTATAACTGCTGCCGGGGCCGCGGCTCGCAACTCGGGAGCCAAAAGACTCTGGCAGACTGTGGCGTGACAGCGTGGGAACAAGACGGCGGAATCGGAAAACGACCTTACCCAACAAGACTCTGTGGATAGTTTCTTCTGAAGCAATTTTCCCCTCCCCACAAAAAATGTCCCCCCCCCCCCCCCATTTCTGCTCCGCTCCATAGTGTTTGGTTATCAGCCAAGAGGCGGAGCCATCACCCCCCCCCGCCACCCTGCCAAACACCCCACCTGAAATCCCACCCCGTCTAGCCTCAACTGAGACTTTTTCGCACAACTTAGAAAGTGCAACACGGTGGGAGGATTTAGACTGAAGCCGACTGCCGTTGGTCTAGACCTCCTGGTTTCGTAAGAGTAGGAGAGACTCATGGGGGATGAACAAGGTCATTCATTCCACTTTTTATTGATGTTGTTATTAGTATTATTACTACTACTTTATTATTACTACGATCACCATTATTATCATTATTATTATCATTGTTAATACTACTACAATTACTACTAATACTATATGGCAGTTACTAATGCATTATGGGTTAGCTTTAAGTATAATATTTATTTGTGTATTTATTTATTTATTTATTTATTTATTGGTCTCTCGACCTGCTTATCTCCTTTTGTTTTACTTTCGTTTTCATTTACTCTGTGTCTGTTTCTCTGTGTGTGTGTGCGTGTCGTCGTGTCTGTTCTTAAAAACAAAAAGAGGGGAAAAAAAAACAGTACTAACAAGCAAGGACACAAAAACGTTTAACCCTAATAGTGATTTTGAACAAATAGTTGTGTTTGATAAACACAAAACTACATAAAAAGGAGAAGAAGAAAAAAAATCACATCATTGACTTCACCTTCCTGTTTCCTGCTTTTTTTGGGGGGGTTCTGTAGGCGATCTGCTTCTTTCTTTACGTCTCCTTAAATAACAAAGGCCTGCAGACAGGTCTGAGAGAAAGGCACCTGAGGAGTAGTGTATTTTGGAATGGGCTAAGTCAGCTGCAACAAACCGGAAGCCTAACCCAGGCTGCTCCAGGACCAGACCTCACTTTTACAGCAGAAACTCAAGACAAACTGGAAGAATGACCGTCTGTCCCTTGCGTGTGTCATTAATTCCCAATGAAACAGAGCATGTCTTTGTTTCTTGGCAGAGATTTGTATTCATCGTTCCAGCAAAAGAAACGATGTATCTGTTGAGCGACACCTTGACAGTAGAGCATTTTTAGAAATATTAATTTTAAAGAATAACATCTGAAGACAATGTTAACTTCCACTGGCCCCTATTTACTGTTTCACCCTTTCTTGTTGCTTTAATGATAGCCTTCCTTATTGCTGTGTACAGTAATATACTGTATTTTCACAGGTACTCGCCCCATTTTTATTGATTTACTCTGGCTGCTGTAGGCCTAAAAAGCTAGATGGGGTCATTTTTAATAAATGCATCGTCTGGTCACTTCTCAGCTAGAGAAACACAGCACAGCACATGTCAGTTTTATATGACTATCATGTTTGTTGCAACTGACTTGTTATCGAAAACATCACTTTTGACTGCCACTGTAACTAAGGTTTAAGTTAAAGCTGATATTTGTCAGTTGAGTCGAAGAACGCAGAACATCTATCATGATGTTACGTTACACTATTAGCTTGTACAGTACCATCAAAAACTGCCAGAATGTGGCCATTCTGATAGCTAGTAGTAACGATTGCTCTGAATTCTATTTATTTTGTTGAAAATAGATACATTAGTTTTCAACCTTGCACAATATCAAAGACTTATACTGTAGAAATGAGATGGCTAAGTTGCAAAGGAAATGTGCTAATATGTGTTCTGCTACCAAAGGCTGTGTGAGCTACGCGTCAATCCGAGCTCAGCAGTCTGAAGTGTCTGAATACAAAATGCACTGCAGCGTTGAAATGCGATTATTATTTGTCACATCCAAGGACTGTGCTATGAGATAACGGAGAAAAAGACAACTGTATAAGAGTTGGACTTGCAGTAGCCATAGGAGTCCAGTCCCTACTTGTTTATATATTTTTGAAATCAGTGGTGCGATGTGGAAGGACATCCTAGTAATGTGGACCGGTACTTATGCAACAATCTGCCACGTTAAAGACTTTGTTACAGAGGTTTGCTATACGGTCCGTTCATAGGGCTCTCCTGAAATACCTTTATCTGTGTACAATACTCTGTCTTGAAAGCTTGGTTTTATAGACACTGAAGTTAGGGTCTGATGGAAGTTGGGGCATGGATGTATGATGGCAGCAGACGAGCATGTGTCGAAACCTCACAGGAGAATGATTTGACACAGCCCTGTCCGGAGATTACCCTGTTTCACTCCGATTTGCTGCTGGAGCAGAAGAGCAGAAAACAAACACTGAGCCTTTTGCTCAGCAAATGTGCAAATGGCAAGAGATCCAACGGCCTCGCGAAGTCCGTCTCGTCTGACAGCTGGGCCTCGTACTTCTGCTAACGATGGCTAAGCCGTTTCTGTCGCAAAACTCCGAGTGTCTATGTAGAAAACATTTTGTGTGTTTTAAAGCAGAAACTTTAAACCTTGTAAGGATGTACAGAAAGCAGACAGTAGAGTCAGAATAGATAGTAGGTTGCTTACAGGCCTTTCACAACACAGTTAGCACATTTCAAGTCAAGGTCGCCACGTCAACCAGGAAAGCAATCAGCATATCGTCATGACGATCACTGAAGAGAAAGCCTGAATTTCTCTCATCCACGTCCACCATGCATTTTAATACATGGAATAGAGGAATACAGGTAGTAATATTTAAAACTATACAATGAACAATACAAAAAAGTAAGATTCCACTCTCTTGTAAAACGCTCACAAGAGAATTGCAGAAAAACTACAAAAAGATGGAAAACCTTTTGTGTGTAGAATAAAAGTCCTATTAACAAAATACCACTGCTGTATATTTTGCCAAAATGTACGTGTGCATCTTTTGTTTACTTCTTATGTAATATTCCAGTGTTTTTTCCTGTTTTCTCTTCCTCCGCTCTACCAATTTTTTGTAAAGAAAAGAAATGACTTACATGTAATCACTTTTACATTATTATCATCATTATTACCATTATTATTACTTTTTTGCCAACCAATTCTTTATGCTGATGGAAAACAACTGAGCAACTCTCCTGAGCATATTCTATTGTACTGAATCTGCGCTAAGATGGAAAAGACAAAAAAGGAAAAAAAAAAACTTAAGACTATTAAATATAATAAATTTACCTGCCTGTTATTTAAGAAAAAAAATCTATATAAGAACACACCTGTAAACTGTACGGGAATCTACGAGAATTTACTGGGAAGATACGTAAACACTTTTGTCTGTATAAAAAGAAAAAATCAAAAGTATTCTACAATAATAACTTTGACAAGTGTCTCTTGTTGTGGGTCATTGCTATATGTGCTCACATACTTACGCAACACACAGGTCACAACTGAAGACAAACAGCCGTCCTTGTTCTTTCCACCTTTTGACATTGTCTAAGGATAACAAGTTTAATTTTATTACAACAGGTTACCCTGTAACCTCACTCTGCCTTATACGTTTTTCTAGGTTTTCAAATGATGCAATTAGAAAGTTTGATTATGTTGCTGACACGCTAAATTATTACACTGGAAGCCTTTGTAATAACATGTAGATTACAGTATAATAATACACAAATTACTAAAATACAGGCCAATTATTCCTCTTGCTATAAATGTAAACAAACAATAATAATCAGAAATAGGCAGTTGTGGGTGAAACCCTTAAAGTGTGCCTTTAAGGTCAACAAAGGGGCAAACTTTAACCAGCTAGTTATCCAGTCCTGCAGATAATATACCAGTAACCTTTTGCCACTAACTCAGACACTACAGCAACAGAAAAAGTCCCATTTTAGTGTATAAATTACTTAGTTGCATTTTCCTGATTTTGTTTACCAGATTTTCCAGTATTGTGTCACTTTAAAGTGTTTGAAAGCCCTAAATGAACTTCAGAAACCGTGGGTCAATACTCTGGATGACCTTTGGCTATTCCTGCTATAAGGTACTTAGCTGTTTGAAAATGAATATGCATGTTTCTTAATTTATTGAACAACTTCTAGACAATGATATGCCAGGCTTTCAGAACCATACTCAGGTGAAGCTCAGGAATTTATAGCCTTATGAGACAATTTTTCATGCAAGAGCAGGAAAATGGTTCTATATTGTAAAGTACATAAATATAGCATCCCAAAAATGTCAACAATGAGTGAAGAGACATATAAAAGATTTTTTGTCCCTTATTCTACCATGTTCAAGTTTATCATTTAAGTTATTACAAACATTCAATATAATTAGGCGAGTTAGTTCATTTTAGGTCAAGCATCATGATCAGATACTACAGATGAGCAGATACCACACAGCAGGTTTCCCAACCCAGTCCGTGGAGACAGTCCACGTTTTTGCTTTCTCCCAGCTCCCTGCCAGGTCATCCAGACAGTCCTACCAGGTGCCAGGAGGAATTAAAAAACGTGGACTCCTGAGGACCGGATTGGGAAATGCTATACAACATTGGCTAGTGTCCTTGGGAAGAATAAGTCTATATTGCAATGGTCACAATTGCACGTGGTGCAGGGAGATTCAGCAGCATCAAGGGCTGACCTCAGTGGATTTACTGCAGGTCCTGGAGGTGCTCTCTTGCTTGCTATAGCTTTTCCAATCCCTTTCACTTCTCTCCACTGCTTCCCTCACACTGACATCTGCTATTGACTCTTTCATCCCACTTTCTTCGTCTCTCCACCAGTTATCCGTCTCATCCCTAAGATATTTTTGATATTTTTCAGGTTCTGCATTGCAGCACGATTTACAGTACAGTGCATTTGAGCAGAACTCAGCAATGTTCACTATGGGGTGTGTACAGCCATCAATACAACTTATATGGGATATAGCCTGGAAATGAATTATAGACCTGACATAATGTAATGCAAAAAATGTAAATATGCAAAAGACATTATGCAAATAGCAATAACTCTTGAATGAATTAACATTATATATGTTTATTATAGTTTATAACTTTCCATCCCAATAGCTACATGCTCCATCAAAGAGGATGGAAACTGAGAGGTTAGGTTAGGTCTTGCTCAGTCAAAGTAAACTAACAATTGATGCAGTTCAAATTAATTTGATCTTTTTCAAAAATCTTTGGAAATTGTGATATTGAATTATTAATTGCTATGATTTTTACCTAAAAGGCCAAACTTGTATAGTTAGAAAATCTAATTGAATTGATGAAACTTTATTAAATTCATAAAACACATTGGTGATACTTAATGGCTATTGAGTTGCTGGGCTGTTGTTTTTCCATCCTAAATGATGTAATTTCCTGCGATGGGCTGGCCCCCCATCCTGGGTTGTTTCCTGCCTCGTGCCCATTGCTTCCGGGATAGGCTCCGGACCCCCCGCAACCCAGTAGGATAAACGGTTTAGAAAATGGATGGATGGATGGATGATGTAATTTCCTGATGGATGACTTAAAAAGGGACTAGCTATTGTTATCTGAATGAATGCTAGAGCATTCATTAACAGGATGGAAAGTGTCATTGAGGATGTAGGGGAAAAAAACTAAATTTATAACCTACTAAAGAACAACCTTAAGATAAAACCCTTTACTTGAAGCATGTTAATTGGGGAATGGAAAAAAATGACTTCGGGGTTGTCAACTTTGGTCAGCAGGCTGGAGTGAGATTTTCAATTTGAAACAAATCTGAACACTCATGCACAGTATTTACATGTATGTAACAGTTTTATTACCTTGCAAGAAGTCTCTAGGGCTTGAAAACTACCCCCAACGCTTTTGGTGCAGCTAATTTTAGGTTTATAATAGAATAATATAGATTTACCGTAAAATTCCTTGCATGAGCGCGAATTAAAGTCTGAAAGTGTGAGTGTCACGCCAGATGCGTGAGAGTTGGCAACCCTGAGGGTTGGTGTCTTGAAAATGCTATTTAAAAAATACATTTTAGTGTCTATTACTCAGGAGCATGGCAAAACTGACAATATCAAATCATACTAAAATTATTAAACAAATTTAAATTAACTTTGATGTTTGTTTATGATTATAAAAATAACAACTAACTGATGCCATTTCTATCTGTAAGAATTTAACATCTTCCAAATATATTAAGATAGAGAGGAAAGGGCACTGGACAGTACGGGATTCTCAACTATCACGCATTTGGCATGACAGTCACGCTCTCAGACTCACGGCCACGCAAGAAATCTTACAGACTATTTACAAGGTAATAAAATAGTTACGTACATGTAAATATGTGTGCATATTTGTCTCGCATTAAAAATCTCATGCCAGCCAGCTCACCCCAGTTGGCAACCCTGATAGTAGCAACGACGCCTTTATAAAGTTATGATCACTCGGGGGTTAGACGCAGCGGAGCTCAACATGCGGAGTCTCTAGGGGGCCGAGAGGAACCTTCCACCTCCCAAGCTGTAGATGTCAGTATGGGTGAGGGATCGGCTCTGCAGCTCAAACATGGCGGGTACTTTGAAAGAGAAACAGCTTTCCCGGGAGATCTACGACCGTCTTCAGGTACTTTGTTTTGCGATTTTGTTTGGTATACGTCTTATGTACCTTCTTAAATGCAGTAATAAGCTCTCATTAGCGACTTTCCTGAAACTGTCGGAATCACTTGTATCAATTTGTTTAGGATACAAACTCCTTTGATATTAACGCAGTGATAAGTTATTTATCGGATTTAGTTACGCATTGCATTCCCCTTGGTGTGAGTTAGACAGGAGCTATGTGCCCCAGCTTCTAAACGGCCCATATACAGGTCCCCTAACCTTAACTACACCGTACAGAAGTACCTTCAAACGCCACCTTCTCCTTCCCCTCTGTTTTCATTATGAAGCCGCCGAGGCTGAAATTTCGACCTCGCAAAACCTATTATGCATCCCTTGTAACCGACTTAAAGCCGGTGGACTACTTTGGGAATGTCAAACCAGGTATTATGTTTTTAAATCGTGTGCATGTGTAACATGTCCCGAGCGATGGGACCCTTCGTCAGACCGCTGGTTTTAGCAGCTGCTATGGACGGCTGTGTCCGTGAATGTAATGCCGACGGTTGTCGTTGCTGAACTTCAGAGCCTCGGCTGTCCCCTCGTTGACGGGCTGTATTTGCGGGAAGACGAGAGCATGAGAGACCTGCTCTGCCTGCCTTCCTTACATCGCTCCGATATCCTCAAGTGGATCTGTGTCAGGTATGATGTGGCGCAACATGCCGCCAGCAGCATAGCATGTTCCACACCAGTCTGATGTTGACCTGATGAAAGACCTGTTGAGTGAAACGCTTCATGGTTTGAGTATTTTATCAGGTATTAAATTTCCCATTATTATCTACAACGCATCCATTTTGCGTAGCCGCTTGTCTATTGCGGGGTCACCGTCACAGTAAGCCTTTGCCACAAGGTGCGGGCCACCCTGGAAGAATGTTTGTTGTATGATCTAGGGCTGAGCTGTGTGTAGTGCGCATGCGCAACAATCGCGTCCTCACTTTTGTTGGACACGACTCGCGGCAGCACCAACAACTTATTTGACCCACAATATTGGTAGATCGGTGTTTCCAATCCGGTCCTCGGGTACCCACAGTCCGTCCATGTTTTTAGTCTGCCACGGAATTCGGAAGGACAGTACACATTTTTTTTGGAGGGAACAAAAACGTGGACTGTCTGTGGGTCCCCAAAGACCGGAGTGGGAAATACTCTGGTAGATATTAACAAGGTCTATTTGGCTTCTTTTTTTGTTTTATGAATTTCACAACTATACCCAAATTTGACATATCCTTATGTGATTTCACATATCCTTGTTTTTTTTTTGTTTGAAGTGTTTGTCCATCCTTCAACAAAAAGCTCTCTGTGCTGCGATCAACAGAGACAGATGCCATCGATCAAGGTGAATATCACCCATATATTAACTTTTAATAGATTAATTAAAATTATTACTACCTAAGGATACGCTTTGGTTTGTTCTGAACATTAGATGATTTTTTTGAGGGTCTTGTTACTGATTTGGCCTCTTTTTTAATGGAGCACACAAGCCCCAAAATGCTGTGTTACAGTGACCAGTAGCAGTAATTATATCTGTCTATTGCCATATGATTCAAGATAATGAAAGATAAATAAAAGCAGATGCTCTTTCAAAGTGACAGAATCCGTACACTCATGTCATACATTCAAAGAAATGTGGCCTTACAAGTAACCAGCAAAGCAAAATCATGACAGCAAACCATTTTTTCATTGACCCTAAAGGCTGATTTACACTTCTTTGTAGAATCTGTGCTGTCAGTACAGTGTAGGTTTGGTATGGCTGCATAGCCCCAGGTTATGGCATGAGGCGATTACCAATGGTACCTTAAATCAGCCTTAAAGTAGCAGCATCCCCCCCCCAGGAGTGCTGCCCAGTGCCTGTGATTGGTAGCTGGTAAGCTGCACATCCCAGTATACAGAGCATCTTCTAATCTAGATGTACATCGCACCTACTGAACCTGCTGCTCTGTGGGTGGGGTAACATCCACCCTTCAGAGGGTTGTTTTAGCATGCAGGTCGTCTGAATATTTTGGTGTGTGTGTGTTCTTTCATGGTGTGTGTGTGTTGTCCTTTCATGATGTTTCTCATAACAAATGGATATTTGCTGAAATGTTTTAAGTTCGATGTATTTGATTTATGACATTTGTGGCTGAATGACTTAAGTATTTATCTAAAACACATACTTTTTAATAGTGTAGCTAACCGCTAATTTGAGCAGTTAGCCTGGCCTTTTGTGATTTTGTAGTTGCACATTTTGTGCTTTTCTTTCTGAAATAATTTGGTCCTTCAGTGGGGGCTGAGGGCACGTTGGGATAATGCAGCTCACCTTTACCTTCGCACAGAAATCATGGAGTTTGTCCAGGAGCTGATGTTGTGCAAACCAGGTGACCTGAACTTAATCAAGGTGAGCACATGTATGCCTCAGAGTATAGGAGGTGATACTTTTACATAACCAGTTTTCTAATAGTATCCTAGCATCTCTTGGTTACCAGCAGACTGAGCACCAAAGGCTGATATTACAAGTATTTATGCTAATGGACAGTTTTTTTAGCACTAATTTAACTACATGTTGTTCCACTTGTCTTGCACTGCAACACTGAGCAGGCCAGCCTTGTAAAGCAGATTTGAAAGTGGGGCAAATATATATTCATCACACCCAAAAGCTATACAGTACCAATGTAATAAGGAAGGTAATTAGGAAGCTAATGGCCCCGCCTCCAGGGTCAGGCACCGCCCCTCTGCCAGCTGCTGTTCCTCGATCAGCTCATCTCCCTGATCCCCAGCATGCCTGCAGAGACGGCCTCTGGATTTTCATCCAGGTAAGTGCTGCTGCTTGCTGGCACAGAATTTGGGGCATCCTGGAAGTAGGATTTTGGCAAATGCAAACTGGGAATAAAATAAGGGGATTTTTTTCAGGACAGAGTTGGGTGTGGCTGAGCTGGTGGTGAGGAATGAGGAATTCCTGAGTGAGCTGCTGTCACCTTCACATCTGGAACAACTGGGCCAGCTCCTATCTCCCTCTTGCAGCCCATGGACTGCTGATGTCCGGGAGCTGTTGCACCGGAGCACAGCCCAGTGCAAAGCGTGAGTCCCACCTTCATCTGTGTGTCAGGCGATGTTACATTGATTACCAAATTCATTTAAATAATGGACCTCACAATTATTACCCTTAAGAGACTGATGTTATCATTGGTCAGTATAGACTGCTGGGTTGAATGTTGTTGTCTTGTTATCAGAGCCCAAGGTCAGTCAATGACTAAGAGTGAAGACCACCCTGGAGGCGTGGTAGACTTACTACACTCCACTCAGTCCTTACTGGAGGACCTGCAGAAAGAGGTGAGGCTTAATCACTCATAAACTCATATGATTGGTGCTTTTTCTTGTCAGTCTGATTCTGTTTATCCTGTGAGCTGTCAGCTGGGGACAAGGGGCGTGCCTTTTAACTGTGATTCCTCCAGTTGTAATTTGTTTACACAGTACTGGTGAGAATAGAGGTCAAATATTAAAATTGATGAAATCAGAAAGCATGACTCTCTTCTGAAGTGTGGTGTAGAAAAAGACTGAGTAAAATGCTGTTAGTAGAGCAGAGCCAAACCATATTGTGGTATTTTTGTCCTTCTCCCCCTGCCCCCGCCTCCCCCCCCCAGTGTGAGTTCCTGCAGGTGGCCTCCTCTCCTCCCCTTTCTCCCACCGCCCTGCGTGTCGCCATATCCGATTTGTCTCAGCTGATGTCTACCTTCAGCCAAGCTTTCTACGCGGACTTCAGGAGCTACTGCAATCGAAGCCCCCCCATTCTCTCCCCAGACACGCACACCTTCCAGAAAGTTCACCGCCTCCTCTCTGCCTGTAACCAGGTGCGCTGTTCGCCAAGATGAAAGCATCCGCTAATGAAGTAAGAATGTGGAGCTGTGCTCTGCCTCCCTGCAGCCATGAGCAGCATGTTGGCCTGATAATGTCTCCCTCAGGAGCTTCAGGCTGTTCACCAGCTGTCAGACACCTGCGGTGCTGCTACTCAGACAGTGCAGCAGATACTGACAGTCCGGCGCTACTGGGGAGATGGACACAAGCACACCTTGGGTGAGTCTGGAGGAGGCATGACACTGAGCTCTTGTCCGAGTAGACAGGTGCTCCTTGGTAAAGTGAGAAGTGAGTGTTTGAGGTCACGGTGGGTGAATTTTTATCATGAGCCATCAATCCCTTCCTGTTGGCTAAACAAGGCAGTGACTGACACTTTGGGGTATAATCCCACCCACCTTGCTCTCTCATCCTTATGTCCACTGTGCTCTGCGTGGGTAAAATCATTTACTTTGGATAAATGCATCGTTTGTCATGGTCATCTTATGTGCATTGCCCCTCTGTGTCTCAGCTGCCAGGCTGGAAGAGCTGAAGCAGAGGTACTCGGAATACCTGTCGCTGTGCCAGTGAGGGGTGGACCGTGCAAAATGTCCTGTCGTCTTTACTTCCTCTGAGTCCCACATGCTGCCTTGTCTCTGCTTTGGGGGATTTTGTTCTCCCGTCTGTTATTGTGCTCCTCTATGTCTCTATCCATCAGTCTGCCTCCAGAGCACTTCCTTTACTGAAATGTTTCTCATTTTTTGACAAGTTTCAAAAAGCAGATTGGCTCGTCGTACTCTGGAAAGGCACAAACCACTGGGGGCACTGTTTTGCAGATGAATCATGAAACGCAGTCCTCTGTGGATACTGCGGGCATCCGGTAATCCGCTCTGCAGATCTGAGCTGCTGTAATGAGGCCTTTCAGTGAATATGTAGAACTCTAGTTTGACTGTGTAAAACCCAACTCCATCCTTCAGGATGTTAAATTTCCCCGTAAATGCTGTACCCTATTCCTGTTGCTGGGAACCCTCTGTCTTCCATTTCTCCTTTTTGGTACTCTTATTTATAATGTGTTAATTCATCTTAGGAAAATATGTTTGGTCTTATATATTCATTGGGAGCCCTTTTTGTGTTAATATAAAGACTGCTTCCACAACAATGGGAATTATTATAAACCCCCAACAGCTTCGAAGGGAAGAACAGAACTTTGTGTTCTGAACTTAAAAAGAAAAGGTCTCCAATTACCTTCCGTTTGTAGATCCGTTTTTGACAAACAATATCAAAATTGTCCTCAGTATTGACGTTATTTTTGGCTCTCAGAGCTAGTTTGACTCGATGGCAGCAAAAACGTACTTTTGCTTGTTTTAAGTATTAAATAATTTTTCAGCATTTCTTGTTTGTATTTCTTGCAGGGGTGCCTTTGCTCAAACCCATTCAGCACTCCTCTAGGAAGCATTGGCTGTTGACGTAATGTGCACTTGGCAAAGAAGGCATATCCTTCACTTGCTGATATGGATGAGACACACCTAGCTGAGTGTCCAACCTGCTCTAAAGGGTGGGTCTGGTAGCTGAAGAGAATTTGGTTGACCTTTTTCTGTATTTTTTGACCCCACTAGATGGTGGTCTTTGTTTGCATTGGGACATGTGTTGGGTCCTTTTTTGAACATAGAACACCATCTAGTGGGGTCTGAAAATACAGCAAATGGTTCATGAAGCTTCATTTTGGCATTAGCTTTTGGCAAACGTGGCATTCAAGTTACTGCCCACTAGTAGATTATTAACTTTTATTAATTAAAAATGAATGTGCAGTGTTTAATTTGCCATACGGAGACTGATGGAAAGTTTTTGAAGGGCAATAAAATTTCCATTAACAATAATGAACTTATGACTATGGAAGTCATACGATAAGCCTCGCCTCTTCTGAAGAAAAAAAAAAACAAAATGATGATTTTCAAGTCACTTCCAGATGTGATTATCAAAGAATGGCACATGACATCCATCTAATCAGTTAGTTCTACACATTCTCTGAAAACATTGTGAATACATGCAGTATCAGTGATGACTTTTTAAGGTGGAACTTTTTATTTATAATGCAAATGTCATTTTATCAAAAAGCATTGCATGTCTTGGATGAAGCCCAATGTGGCATGCATAGGATTTCACAAGGCCTTTTTACAACGACATAGGCGCTCAAAAAAAGGTTTTGACATCTCATTAATGTCACTGATGTTTTTCGGACTGGTTATTATTGACGCTTCCTGTTAAGACAGTAGCACTAAGTAATAATTTGGTTTATTAATGCAGATTATTGATCGTGATCCTCTGGGCCCCAAATGAACATGACTTTTCTGTAAAGGAGGTGTGTGATTTATATGTATGATTATGCATCGGCCGTGACGCTGCAAATCACATTTTCTCTTGGATTTTGATGAATAGCATTTGCTTCAGAGGTCTCTCCGTCTTGGTGAGCCTGGTGACCAAAACTCTTCGACTGAGGTTCTGCCCAGAACATTTACCAGCAGGGAAGTCATTAAGGATACATGGAATGCAGCCATTTAAGGACAGATTTTTCCATAAGAAACAGCATTTAATGGGTGACTATGATAGTGTTCCCAACCCGGTCCGTTGGGAGGGAGCAAAAATGTGGACTGACTGTGGGTCCCTGAGGACCGGACTGGGAAACGCTGATCTAAAACCATAACTATCCACACATGCAACTTGCATGTAAAACCAGAGGCAAAACGTGGCAAACACATACATCTACTGAAACAAAAAATTGGAGATATTTTGATGTTTATTTTTTTTTTTTTTTAAAAGCAGGTGCATTCCAATAGTAGAAAAGGCTTATCAGTTCATACAATTAAAACCAGCAGCTAGAAGCAAACCAATTTTACATATGGAAGCAAAACAAAAAGATAAAAATATGGGATATACATGAGAAAATGCTAATCAAATACTGAACAACATGTCAGTTACTGTATAAGAACCTTAGTTTCCCTTTCATAAAACCCAAATTACAAAGATTAAAGCTTTTATTGCACCCAAATCTAGCTACCTCTTGCAACAATTTGCAGAACTGTAATGATTTAACTTCCGTTTAAGACCGTTTACAATGTGTAGTACATCTTTGGCACAGATAATGTGCGTTAAAATAAAACTAAGCTTTGCTTGCCTTCTACTGTAAATGCAGTACACCAGAGCTCAATTCTTTTCTACTGCAGGAAGATTACAAGACCCTCTGACAGATTCTCAAAATAACTTTTTCATGTTCCTATCCTGAGTGTTCAGAAGAACATAACCATGAGGGAAAGCCCTCATTTGGACTATGACCGGCCCTCATTCTCACAGAACACATTTAAAATGAAGCACTAGGGCTACAACCAAACAGAGAATGGACATGCAGTTGTAGCACCAGTGTAATGAGACTGGATCTAAGTAAACAGGATACTGCCAGAGACAAGCAGAGGAGTTTGGAAAAACACCTTGCTCTTCTCAGGCTTTTGACAGCTCAAGGCCGACAAAGTTAATCAGAGTTACATGGAATAAATTTTGCCTCCTCCTTCACCAGCTTACAATTACTAGCTTCCATTCAGTTTATCAACACTGTAGAAGACATAACAGGCAGCACATAGGCCTTGGCTTTGAATCACTGCCCCATTTGTCCAGGCTAAGAATTAAACCAATTAAAAGATTTAACAAGCCAATTTTTATACTCTAGTTTTTTTCTTACCTACATCAAAGAAGCCAGAAATTCACACATTACACGTCTAAGAAATAAAAACTTGACAGTAATATATATGATCCACAAAATCATTCTAGTTTGCTGAAGGGGTTTGCTGCCGGTGTCTCCATGTTTGTAAACACAAAGTATAAAAATGCTGCTACGACCAAAAACACCAAGAACTGGAACCAAAGCGGGATGAATCGTGACTGTTGGGGAACCGTTTGTTTGGTAGAAACATCCCGGGACAGTTTATGGAGGGCCGGCTTTGAGTGCGACACCTGACTGTAGCTCGCAGCTGTCCTGTGGAAGCTGGGTCTGCAAAGAGTCCATATACTGATATCAAAAGGCAAGTTTTCATACAACACCCTGTGCTGACTGAAAAACTGGAACTTCCCAGTGAAAAGGTCAGTCCAGAGCAGTGCGAGCCTCACATGAAGATAAAGCAGACTTACTCTTTTGCATAATCCATGTCAGACTCCCTGGTGAACTCTGGAGTGATGTGGTGCCTCACACTGGAACTGAAAGGAAAAGAAACACAGCTCATGACACTCAGCACATGCGCAGACACAATCACAAAAAAAACTAAAAATATGGAAAAAATATATATATACATTTTATACTAATCACTTCAATACTTCACCCTTGGCGCCTCGTCACACAGCAATTGTACGAATAACTTAGGGCACAATATTATTCATAGTAACATAATGATAAACTTGAGCTAAATCTGTTCAGTCTCAAGCAAAGGAGACTGAGGGGGGACATGATCCAGGTATATAAGATTCTAACAGGTTTGGATGCTGTTCAACCAAATAGTTACTTCAGCATTAGTTTAAATACACGAACTCGTGGCCATAGGTGGAAATTAGCGGGAGAACATTTCAAGATGGATTTAAGAAAGCACTTCTTTACACAGCGCGTAGTCAGAGTATGGAATAGCCTTCCTGATAATGTAGTGCAAGCTGAATCCTTGGGTTCCTTTAAATCAGAGCTAGATAAGATTTTAACGACTCTGAGCTATTAGTTTAGTTCTCCCCAAGCGAGCTTGATGGGCCGAATGGCCTCCTCTCGTTTGTATAGTTCTTATGTTCTTATGATTTAAAAACACCTGCCCTGTGTCTCTTGTTCTTCAGCAGTAGAATCAGCTTAAGAAAGAGACCGTTTTGTCTAATTAAATTATGGTGAGGAGACTGATTACTATGACTTTAAGATCTTGTACTAATGCCAAATGTTTAAAATCAATCTTATGACAAAATGCATTAATTCCCTTCCATAAAAATTGTGGATTAATACTATCAGAACACACTTACCTCTCCCCAAAGCCTTCGCTCCTCAGCTAAATTTGGACAAGAAACAAGCACGTTTAGGGACAATTCAAACACTTTTTTCTCTCTGCATGAAGTGACACACTGGGGATACTTACAGGAGTGCGATAGTGGACGTAAGTCACTTCTTCCTCTGAAATGAATTAATAAACCACATCAACACAAACCAAAACTACTCCATCTCGGCATGTCATAGCTGGCAGACAGCCAATCAAATTAGCTTTCTCTTTACTGTAACATCATTAGAGACACGGGGAGGTCTAATCTGATTATCTAATGGGGATATAGAGCAAAATTTCATCATACAGCCGTTGGGAAAGGCGTCATGTTAGTCAGGGTGTCTCAGCTGTTTGGTGCGCGAGTGCCTCCTAGGGGCATTTTAGAGTATTACAAAGCACATACCAGGGCTGCAACGGTACGCAAAATTCATGGTTCGGTACTAACCTCGGTTTTGGGTTCACAGTTGGGTACAATTTCAGTACATCATGGAAAACAGTGTTTGTTTTTAAATTATTTATCATTAAAACGGCAAAGATAAGTAGGAAAAGCTGTAAACCAAAGGCAATGCATCTGTCGATATGTCTGAATAAAAGAGACGTTTTTTTTGCACATTGCAAAAATATATACAATTAATTTAAAAACATCTAAAATATCATAATCGTAATGAACTAAATCCTGGCTAAATCCCGTGCTCTCTACTACCAAGTATGGTAGCGTATCAGTAGCGATAAACACCCCATAGCTGTAACGGATTTTTTAGCTCAGTCTGAATTTCCTGGCAAAAGTGGGGAGACTAGCTTTCAGAGGCTGTTTCTGTCTTGCTCAGATCATACACACACTCGGATGATGTGGTCTCAAATGAGTTCTCACTGAATGTGTTTCCAGCAACATATCCGAGTTCAGTATAACAGAGCCGACAGGCTCTTGATGTTTTCAGCCACTTTCTCCCCGGTGTTGATGTCTTTTATTGGGAGACCAAAATGTTTCCAAACTGCCAAATGTGACTGAATGCAACCAGAATTCACCAAGTCACTGCCACAACTAGCATAATATTTTCCATATTGAACATATACTCCACCAGTGTCAATAAATGTATTCATTCGTTTTATAGTGAGTACCGAATCAAAAATGATGTACTGGACGATGTAGTAGAAGTAGGACTGTACCATTACAGCCGTAGCCCATGTGAGACCAACACACCAGTATGAGTCAGGAAGAGCTTGGCAAAATGATCAAATAATTTAATTTCCACTGTAATCAGTAAGACATGGCAAGATCTGAAGGGGCACTTGGGACAGACTTACGCTCCTCTCTGTAGTAAGTCTTGTCAGAAGGCGGCTTTTCTCTGGAGCCCTTTGCCATGGCTTCCTTTAGTTTCTTCTCATAAAGTGTTCGTGTGGTGCCTGGGTAACAGAGACATGTTACTGTTTACTTAGGTCACAGTACAGATGTCACAATCCAGACACCTCCACCAACATCTCATTCTTTAGAATCGAACAATAAGAACATTCCAAAATACGAGTTCTGCTACATTTGTTGCCTTTGAAATCTGAAACACTGCAGCACATACTGACACAGACGTGATAAAGACAAAGGCTGGAATTAATAATCATCTGCTGACCTTCCTAGGCCAGTCAACCACATAGCATTTTTAATGAACTAGTTTTAATCACAAAACATAGAATGTTGACTTTTGAAGAGTTCAGTTTGACTTTCTACCTTGCATTCTGTAATTACACAACTAGCAGCGTAAATCTAGTAACACTATATCATCTATACTACGGACTAAAGGATTCTACCACAAACAGCAAGGTCAAGTATATTTATTTATATACTTATATTTAGCAAAAAATCTGAAATATATATAATTTAATTGTTAATATAATATAATCTTTTGCAGTGCCTTAGTTGGGTTTTCCTCGTAACTAGGGATAATTTTAAAAATCAATATTTTATTCAGGTACTGGCAGGGAAAAACTGAAAATTTGTGCAAGTTAGATTTAAGAAGTCTGAATGTTTAAATCTGATACCAAATAAAGGACACACAAAAATTTCAAGTCGTTATCTTTAACGGTTTTTGAGACTTTCATTTGCAGGACGGGTTTCCGCCATTGATTATGGTATTTTGCTACAGATCTCCAAAAAAAAAATTCAAGCATTTTTGGTGCCAGTTAAGCGGACTTTTTTGAAGGCTTGTATGAGAAAACTGAAGGTGAATATCACCGCTTTTCTAAATGAAGAATGCTGAAAAATGGCCGCATTGTAATGGATAATTTCAGTGAAGTTTTTGAAAGAAATAACAAGGCATAGCTTGGGAAAAAAAAAAGAAATATCATTTATTTCCATGAAATATAATCATGGAATCTGAAGCATTTTGGTTTGGTTTTTACACTTTACTCTAGTCAATGCATTTACCGGCCCTTATTTTAGTAGGTATTTCAGTAAATATTTTAATGGCATTCAGCTTCATTTTAGCCCAGTATTTTATTACGTGACAGGAAACATAACTAAAATGTTGGAAGTGTATACAGAAAAGAATAATAATTCATAAACTCAAATGATTAGTACATTAAACCCGTCTCATAAACAGATCCCAACAACCTGAAAAGGCTCCATCCAACACGAAATTTTGCTGATATGGATTTTATCTCTACACAGTCATGAGAACAGAGTCACCCTACAGTCCCTTTAATTATTTATTTATCTGCTTGTTTATATAGATTTTCAAGAGAGGCTAGAGAATATGAAAATGACTATATGTGACCCGAATGTCACTCAACAACAGAAGCATTGCGTCCTAAGACAACAGCAGTGTAAAACACTGTGAAGATTAGCAATCAATAGATTTAGAAATAGTAAAAACCGCCTGGAACCAGTTTAGGATGAGTAATGAATAAGTACTTTACCATTTTAACTAATCTCACATCAGAACACAGAATAATGCTTTATTTGAGAGAAAAATGGTTCTAGTAATATAAACTTTAAAAAGTACTTTTGTTATAGTATGTTTCACCATACAAACATACCAACAACGGGGCCGTGTTTGATGCCATAATCATCCAGCAGCTGACTGATTTCCCGGTCAGACTTGGAGCTCAGCGTGGACATGGGTGCAAATGGAAGTACCCAACAGTAGATGCACACACCGGTTGTGGGGGGACAGTGAAGATTCTAAGGGTCAAAAAATGAATGACAAAGAAGTTTAACAAAGAAACCTCTAACACTGGGAGAACCCAGATTATGGGATCCATGATGGAAGGAGGCAAGGAGTTTACAGGAAGAGACTGATACACAACTGGGAGATGGACAGAACCGTAGACAGGAGAGGGAGAGAGACAGAGACATGAACAGGGGTAGGAGAGAGACACGGGGAAAGGAAGGTAAAAAGAGAGGGAGACCGGAGATGAAAATTAGAGAGAAAAAGGACATGGACCGAGAGAGAGACGGAGTCACAGGGGGGAGGGGACAAGAAGTGGAGACAGGACATGGGATGAAACGAGAGAGGGGACTAGGGAGGAAGAGGCAGGGACACGAGAGGGAATGAGGGAGGGCACGCGAGGGAACAGACAGAGAAACGGAGGGGGGAGGTGGGGGTAGGCGACCTCGGCGGCAGGAGAGAGGGAGAGCAGACGAGAGCGGAAAGGATCCGGACCGCCGAAGTTGCGTTTCGGAGAGTAAAGACCTTCAGCAGGAGAAAAGGGTCTCGACTGTTGAGTACGGGTTCATTTGTAAATAAAAGAAAACATCAGAAGAGCACAGAAAGAAGACGCACGACTGTGTGTACCCGAGTGTATCTGTGTTCGTGTGTATTATTTGTATATGTTTTTTTAAATGAATACTCACACTCCGTTCGTAGTCTGGGTACACTTTCCGTAGCAGGGCCTCTCCTCCCTCCGCCTACCTCGTCATGTGTCACATGACCACATTCGGCATCTACGCGCACTGACTTCAGATCAGTTCTTAACATCGGCCCATACTGTAAATCGGGACGCAAACCGGTCCAGGACAGTAATCGGCGAACAAGGAGCAGCTCGGCATTTACAGACTAACTGCCTGTAGGTGGCGCGCTGATACCGCTGTTCGGGATTCAGTCAACGCATAGTGATTGCTTGTCTTGAATCCTCGTTGAGATTCACTGACTACTCCTGAACAATAAAGTTTAGCAATTGAAATTTATTTTACTTGTTCAGAAGGAATCGTAACAGTAATTCTTATTTTTGTTTTTAAGTGTGCATTTCACAATTGCATCGCTCAAACTATTAGTGTCCTGCTAAAAGAGTCATGTCAAGCTAATACGTGGAATTAGTGTGCAGTTTTCTCAGTAATACAAACGAATGGAGTTTCATGTGTCACACCTATAGGACAGGACACGAGTTACCGCTTTGTCTCCACAGCCTATGTGAGGTGTGGGTGACTCATCGGAACAGGGCGTTGGTCGCTGATGTATTTCAGTTTGAGTGAAGCGTGGCTTTGGGAACCGTATGCGATACATATGCGGTGCAGAGAGCAACTTATGTTCAGCACTTTTCTCACTTTTGACGGTCTAGATCCCCGATTATACAATTTCACAGCTTGAGATCTTCAGAATAGACGTACTGCAGTCAATGGAGTCCCCTCTAAATATTTTTGTCCAGTAATTAGTGCTACTCTGCATGTTTTGTGACCTTTTATAATTGATACTTTAGTGATCCCCGTGGAGAAATTCTCTTTTCTTACTTGGCGCTTCACTTCGGCTTCTCAAGGAAGACCGGCATCAGAGCTAAAATACTCAGGCCTATAGTCCCCAAGTGATCTAACAGTCCTCATGACAGGCACAGAAGCACAGCCCCAATGCACCACACGCTGCCCCCTTTTGTGTCTGCACCAACTATCATGCTTGAGGTTAGTGAACGCCCATTTTTGAAAGTACCGACGCGGCAAAGAATTTGATGAATTAAATATAGCGGATGTCCATAAAATCAGGAAACAAGTTGGACAATAATGCAGTGCAATATCGATGTCGATACTTGTGACTTGTCATACAGACTCCAAATTCATACGTGAAAACACAAAGCTCATACAGTTGAGGCCAAAATTATTAGCCCCCCTGGAATCATGGAACATTTTCTTAAACTTCTTCCCAAAGTTTGCAACATTGATGAAACTTGATATAATCAAACATCCACCAGTGCTATTTACTAGCTTTTGATACATTTTGTAATATAAAATGTATTTTTAGTCTTTCTTTATATCAAATATAGTAAAAAATGGGGTGGTCAAAAATATTAGCCCCATGTTAATGTTTGCTTTCAAAACACACCTACACTAATTAACCAATCAGCTTTGAAACCACACCTGTGCAATAAATTGGCTTCCTAACAACACCTGCAGTCAATTGGCTTCCTAACAACACCTGCAGGCTCCCTGTGCCTCAGGCTGCAAAACAGCCCCACAGCATGATGTTCCCACCACCATGTTTAACTGTGGCAACTGTGTTCCTAGGGTTGAAGGCCTGTCCCTTTCTTCGCCAAACATAAGCAACATCCATGTGCCCAAACAGTTCCAGTTTAGTCTCATCAGACCAAAGCACAGACTTCCAAAAATCTTTACATTTCAAATGTTCACGGGCAAACCTCAGTCGGGCTGTGATGTGCCGCTCTGAGTAAAGGGGTTCTTCTGGGACGATGGCCGTGAAGCCCACCACAGTGAAGAGCCCTCACAACTGTGTTCCTTCAAACATCAACTCCAGAAGAGGCCAGGTCAGCAACAATCATCTTGGCAGATGTCCGGGGTTCTTTGCTGACATCTCTGACTATTTTTCTCTCCAGAGTTCTTCAAATCTTGCGCTTACGGCCACGGCCAGGTTTGTTTCTAACAGAATTTGTCTCCTTGTACTTGGCAATGATGCAACGTACAGCAGTTCTAGACACTGTGAATCGCTTGGAAATGGCAGTGTAGCCTTGCCCCTTATGAGCCTCTACTATCTTCTTTCTGAGCTCCAGACTGATTTCCTTTGTCTTTGGCATGGTCAGTAACAGTAGTCCCTCATGTGTTCAAGAGCCCTGTTCCTTGGGAGTCTTTATGCTGATTGAGTGTTGTTAGGATGCCAATTGACTGCAGGTGTTAGGAAGCCAATTTATTGCACAGGTGTGGTTTCAAAGCTGATTGGTTAATTAGTGTAGGTGTGTTTTGAAAGCAAACATTAACATGGGGCTAATATTTTTGACCACCCCATTTTTTACTATATTTGATATAAAGCAAGACTAAAAATACATTTTATATTACAAAATGTATCAAAGGCTAGTAAATAGCACTGGTGGATGTTTGATTATGTCAAGTTTCATCAATGTTGCAAACTTTGGGAAGAAGTTTAAGAAAATGTTCCATGATTCCAGGGGGGCTAATAATTTTGGCCTCAACTGTATTTTGGGCACAATCTGAATATTAGAAATACTGAAAACAAGATCAATTGATTAACTTAAAATCACAATGAACCAGAAAACCCAGCCAACACATTCTGGAGGACTGCCATTTATATGGTCGAAACAGACGTGATGGCACTTGCCTGGAAATTAAACCTGCAAAACTTCACCAGAAATTACTTGAGCTACTGAAGATTAGGAGATTACAAAAACCAGCTGATCCAACGTTTTCAAATGTAAATGTATCGAACAGAGATTAGTCATCTTGTTCAACTAGCCCTTATGCACAAAAAGCCTTGAGAACAAGTGGCTGCAAAAGGATGAGAATGTGATGGCAAAAAAAAAAAAAAAAAAAAATGGGAGTTCCTCTCCAAGTACAGAATCAAGGACGACAAGCAGTACAACATTTAAACTTTATTGAATATCAAAATACTGTAACGTTTAAAAGCCTCAAACCTTCTTCCCCAGCAGAAACACTGATTATACAATGACAGGAGAGGGGGTTGCATAGTCAAAAGCTGCAGAGCTTGGATTTTTGGTCAGTTAGGGGGGGAACCTCCAACTTCAGTTTATACTTAATCATGCTAAGGTCCATCAGTCATAGGTTCATATTGGACATGGGTACAATTCACATGAAACATTTCAGAAATGCCACTGAAAATGAGGAAAGACAACCCACTAGGACACCCATTTTAGAACCAAACCAAAGTTTAGCTTTATTGATATGCTGCAGACATGTTGCGCTTTGAACAAAATCCTCTTTGAAAGTGGGCTACTAAAGTCTCACCACATTGGACAGACAACTCCCGTCTACACAGCCGCACAGAGCAAGGTTCTAAAACCGACAAAATCTATAACTAGAAACCTAGTGCTATTGGCCTGAAGTCTTAACACTAACTACATTCCCCAGAATGCAAATCAGTTTGTAAAAGCGGGCTTGTCCGACAGCAGGAAAAGGTGATTTATGGAAAAGGAAGCATGTCAGGGTTGTGTGAAAAGCAGTGAAACAATTCAGTGTTTGGCATGTCACTGGACACAGGAAGAGATCAAGGGGGAGAGGTGTATGGGGTTTACACAGAGAGATGATAGGGGCTTCCAGGAATGTGCTCATCTCCCCATTTAACCACTAGGATATATTCGCCCTTTTCCTTAAGTTGGTAGGTGACACTGTAGAGGCGGTTGCCCAAATGCTTGACCAGGATCTCCTCACAAGGTACCTTTGGACCATCTACTCCCACCAGCAGCATGTTCCTTCCTAAAGATGGACAACCAACAGTTCAAGTGAAAATAAAAGCAATTCATACATAAACAAGTAGGATCATTTCTTTGGGACTCTGAATGGCACTTGCTTATTGTATTAGCACATTTTCAAGGTACTCAGTATTTATTGCACTGCCTGCTGTTGTACAACTTCTGAAAGTTAACTTGTATTAGAATCCAGATTAACCACAGTAGGTCAGCTGAATCAGATTTCAGGTCACTGTATGGAACCGTTTATTCTTGAAAATCAGCTTGTCTGCACTAGAGAAGTATGCAGAAACTGTAGAACAAAAAAAACTGGACTGACTCAAGCCTGGCACCCTTGAGGAGTAAGATAGCACTTAAGTTTGTGCTACTCTACCTGCTTTGCTGCAGTCCACGGAGAAGCTGTTTTTCTGGCCGACATAGGCTTTGGTCAGACCTGGGCCTTTTGCTACTACACGGGAAGCGTCAGATGAAGCCCAGGCTGGTGCCCCCTGCTGACTGGAAGAGAAACTACGAGACACTGGATCTACCAGCACAGAGGAAGTCTCGTGCAAGCTATGGCTGTTGATCAACCGTGAACCTGGAAAGTTGAACACAAAATTCTGGGTCACTGCAAGCGAGTCAAAACCAGAGAATTAAAAAGTTAAACTAGTAAAACATTAGTCTTGTTCCCCAGAAACAGTGAAACGTACTACTGACCATTGAAGAATATCCAACATTTAGGCTTGTAGGTCATTGCAAGAGTTACTCAAATGTTCTTACCAGTAATCTTAGCTTTGAAAGGGCTGCCCACGATGTGGTAGGGTCCTCCATACTTGATGGAGATCAGGTAGTTCCCAGGGGCTAAAGGCGTGTAGGTAACTTTGTAGCCATCAGCACACTCCTGGCAGTCCATCTTCACCTTTGAGGGGCCATCAATGGTGACTGCCAGAGCTCCAGGGCCTGCAGAGCTTGTGTTCACAATGAATTCACACGGAGATCCTGAAAAAGATGGCTAAAATTAGACTGCATTAAGGGGGGCAATGGCACAATTTGGTCAGCAATAAAACCTTGCGAACAAACACTTGCCAGTTACGCCTCCTTCCAGTCCAGCGCCATAGGCAGATACCATGCCTGGGTCACCAGCCTGACCAGTCTCTCCCACACGGATCTTGAAGGGGCTGCCAGGGATGTGGGAGCCATTGAACTTCACGTCAATCAGGTACAGTCCATTTTCCCGTGGAATGAAGCGTACTGCATACTTGTCTAGGACAGGAAAGCAAAGGAAGCCATTAGCGTGTCTAGGAATTTTACCCTGAATGCATGCCAAAGTCCTACAACATGGTCCTTTCCCAGTTACCTTCATCTATTTCAGTGACACAGCATTCCTCCAGTGCGCCAGATGGGCTGTGCACCTTGGCATCAATGACACCCTTGGCACCATTCAGACTCACTGCAAAGGAGGCTGGCTGGTTCACCTTTAGTCCAGACTCCTGCAGAAAACAATAGTCGACATATGGAGTGGTGCTCCCAGCCCCCATTTTTTGGGGTCAGGATGTGTTACTGGACAGGCAGTCACCTTGATCTGGATGTTTTACATCCAGTGTTCACTCCGTGCAGATTTGGCTCATGGGAGGAGTTTCACATGAAAATGTTCCGAGGGCAGAAGATGGTTGGTTCAGAGATCATTTGTCTTGGTCCCACTTCCTCTAGCCGCTTTTACCCATCCCCTCTACAATCTGATTAGTTCTCTGAACCAATCATTTTCGTTCTACTGTCAGAACACTTGTGCAAGTAAAACTCCCGAGCACAGAGCTTTGGAACCATCATGGAAATCCAAGCTAAGTAGTTCATAGCTTTTCTGCCGTCGTACCCCGTATTGTACATGTTTGTCAATTTTGACCCAAATTCCAGTCCACTACTCAAATTCAGAGATCTGATTACCCCTGGTAAAATGTTGAAGTACTATATACGTCCTCACTATTATACCCAAGACTAAAGCAAAGAATGTTGCTGCAAATTGTACAGCAACAAAAATCAAGCTCCCGATCAAGGAAATAACAGGATAATCACATTTCATAAAAAACAGCAGAGTCCAAAGTTACCTTAAGGCAGCTAAAAGGGTTAAAGAGAGGCTTCTGATAGACAGGATGGGAAGAGACCTTAACAGTTTTAGAAGTGTAATAAAAGCACAAGGTAGTGCCATACACAACACTTACACTAAAGGAACAAACCAGCACCAAGAGAAAGCCTCCGATTATCTTTAACCCTTTAGCCCACCCTTTTCCACCTGATCGTCTGACTGCTGGGAGCCTTTAGGACGAGGCCCGAGAAACACACACAGTCCTTCAGTATCCCAGAGCTTCCTTAACCACCCATCAAAAGAGCAGCAGCAGGTTGCCATGCATCCCAATATCCCACGACTACTACAGCTTTAGATTTCAGACCTGCAAGACACCCTGGTTCAGCTACTCTGTAAATCTGTTTCAGCACCTGTAGGCTGAGGGTAAATCTAAAGCAAGGAACTAGAACAAAACAATTCAGTCTCCAAGCACAACATTCAGGTTCTCTATAGTACTTAGCCATATCCCTTCTATTCATATGGCTAATGCTTACCACTTTAGCCATTAATATACCTATAATGTACTTCATTTCCAATTGGCTTTATAATGCTGGGCTCCCTGCAGCTGCTGAGTTGTGGGTGGTATTTGTTCCTCTGGAGTGGACATGTGTCTGTCTTTCTCGATGCCTCACCTGAAGACTGGCAACAGTTAAGCGCCGAGCATCATCTGATGGGGAAGCCACAGGAACCACAAAAGGGCTGTCTGGGATGTGTTCATCATTGAACCTGATCGACACCTCGTAATCACCTGTCAGGATACAGAACAGATTTCAGCAAAACAAACACATTCGTCACAAGTCTAACTGAAAATTCAGTGGCATCCTTACCCGGTTCTTGGACAATGTAAGAGACCCCACTGGATCCATCTTTGCGGTCCTCAAAAGCGATCTCAGCTTTACTGGGACCCTCCACTGCAATAGACAGCCCCCCAGCTCCTGCCTCACGAGTCCAGATGCTGAACTCCGCTATGGATTTAAGAGGGAAAGCAAAGACACGTCAGGACACTGATGAGCTCACTACCAGGACATTTACATTTCAGCCGGTTCCCCTCAATACCTGGAACTCCAGCTTCAGCTCTCTCCAGCCCAGGTCCACCTGCTCTGACCTTGTGGGCTCCACCCTCCCCCAGAGGGCCTACTGTGAACTGGAAGGGGCTCCCAGGAACATGCTGACCCTTGTATTTCACACTGACCGTGTGCACACCCATCTCACTGGGCACAAAGCGGATGCAGTACGTGTTGTTCTCGCCTTCCATGATGTCGGCTTTGTGGACCTTGCCAGAGGGGCTTGTTACCTGGGCAGTCATGTCTGCAATGCCACTCTCTAAGGGTGAAAAGTAAAAACAGGGGTGTCGTTATTTGCCAGGACCATTATGAGAAACCAGAGTACTTTAAGTGGCCTCTTACCAATATACGAACATCTGGGCTATAGAACATTTGATGCTTATAACTTGACAACTAATCCAAACTATACAACTGATGCTCATATCAAACTGTTCCTTAAAACTAAGATCAAGCAGGCACGCGGATTTGTAGCTGGATGAGTGAGAGAAGGGGGTTTTGTAGCTGGATTTCGTTACCTGGTAGCTTGAGATTGAGGTCACACTGGCTGCCCACATTGGCCACTGATGCCGCTTTCCTACGCCGGGTGATGCTCTCCTTCATCCTGCCCTCACCAGTCACCTTGACGGTAAACGCACTGCCTGCAGTGCAGAAAAACCATTACATCTTAGAGATGTTGAAGAAACATGTTATTGTGCGTTTAATGCTAGTGAAACGGTATATTATACCTGGCACATGCTGATCGGCAAATTTGATGTTGATAATGTAGTTTCCTGGTTCAGTGGGGCAGTAGGTGACCTTGCATGTACCATCCTCCTGATCCTCTGTGTTTATGTCTACTTTGCTGGGGCCTTCAATTGAAAGGCTGAGTCCTCCATAACCTGGGGATGCCGCATGTGACGGAGATGAGCGTTAGCTCTCCGTTATTCAATTTCATCCTACTCTTTAGTTACAGCCATCCAGCTCACCTGCTTCTCTGGTGTCTATAATGAACTCTGCAGGCTCAAAAGTACGGGCCTCAGTCAGGCCTTGTCCAGACACTCTGACACGGCTAGCATCACCAATCTCAGACTGGTTAATCATCACTGGGATGGGACTGTTGGGGATGTGGCGGCCATTCTTCTTGATGTTGACAAGGTGCTCGCCAATCTCCTTGGGGACAAAGGAGATTCCTAGAGAGACAAAGTTCAGAGTCTGTGGATCCCAGAAGACTGGGTTGGGAAACATTTCCCTAATAGCTACTGCCCTGCAATGGAAGCAGCACAAAGTATTTTTCATACATTCCACAAGTGTTTAAGAGCTAAATCACCTCAGAACGGCACAAAATGACAGGCTCATCTGTGAATCTGGAGGTATTCAGCATGTCCCCAGTCCATGACTCACCAACATGCCCATTGCGCAGCATCTTGAGCAAGCAAGGCTCCTCGCGGCCAGAAGGGGTGGTCAAGGAGGCAGTCAGTTGGCTCAGGTCCAGCTCCCCAATGTCCAGAGGGATGTCGGCTGCAGAGCCCACTTTGAGGTGGGACATCCGCATGGAGTCATCACCTTATGGGGGAAAAAGGTTAGGGACGCAGAACATATTGTGGTTAAGGGCTATTTAGCAGGCAGGTCTTGCTCAAAACTCAAAATGGTGAAATCTTAACTGTCAAAATACCAGGGATTTAAATCAGTATCGGAGGTACAGCAGAGTCAGGGTTGGGGGGGGGGGGGGGGGGTGTCCCGATAAAACTAATGCATAGAGTGGCTTAATGTTGTACTTGACTTTTGAACCATAAAAATCTAAAGTAAAAAATTGAATGCATAAAAATGGCTTATCACTACAAATCATTCATAATTTCCCAGTGAAAATGCATTAAAACGTTATTCAGACAACTGACCTATTATTACAGTTTACTTTGCATTTACTAAATAATTTTGGGACAGGGGGTGGCATGGTGGTACAGTGGTTAGCACTGATGCCTCACATCTCTGGGACCCAGGTTCGAGTCTCCGCCTGGGTCACATGTGTGTGGAGTTTGCATGTTCTCCCCATGTCGTCGTGGGGTTTCCTCCAGGTACTCCGGTTTCCCCCCACAGTCCAAAAACATGCTGAGGCTAATTGGACTTGCCAAATTGCCTGTAGGTGTGCATGTGTGAGTGAATGGTGTGCGAGTGTGCCCTGCGATGGGCTGGCCCCCCATCCTGGGTTGTTCCTTGCCTCATGCCCATTGATTCCGGGATAGGCTCCGGACCCCCCGCGACCCAGTAGGATAAGCGGTTTGGAAAAATGGATGGTTGGATTTTGGGACACTAAGGGAAGCAGAGCTGCACCCTGGCAAAGTGCGATTTGACCAGAAGGGGGAGCTGGGCACAGGCTTCGTCTATTTAAACCTTGCTTACTACTTTCCCTGGCTTGGATTTTTAAACATTTTGAATATTAAGAAAAAAAACTAGCCACTTTCACATGCTGAATACTGACCTGTGATCTTTGCAACAAAGGGGCTGCCCGGGATGTGGGTGTCATTATATTTGACCAAGATGTTGTAGTCGCCAGGAAGCACAGGAAGGTAGGACACTGTACAGGTGCCATCTTGATTGTCAGTGCAACTGATGTCAGCTTTTGAGGGCCCTTCAATTGCCAGGGACAGTCCACCTTGTTGGGAAATGAGGCGAGTTTATTCCAACAGAATGGAGTATTCGTTTCATACAGGTCACGATATGGGGTCTATTTGGTGCTGCATGATATCACATCGTGATGTGGATTTTCTGTGAGTAATAGTGATACAAAAAAAGATCACTTGAAAAAACTACAGCCAAAACAAAATCTACCAATAGTGATTGACAAAACAAGTTGAGGCAACTTGCATCAATGCCACCAACACAAAGTAGTAGACAAATGCGGTGGATACTGCATAAGCGCATGTCAAGATGACGATACCGAAATGACACTGCAGCCCCAATTCAGTTAGAAACTCGTGCTCTAAATGGTGGGAAGCTGTGCGATAACTTGCCAAAAAACCTGCCGCAAAATGAACAAACTCCATGTTTTACCTTCTCCTGCATCCTTGGTGTTGACAGTGAAGACCGCTGGCTTGTTCACCATGCCGTGAATCAGTCCTGGGCCGTAGGCAGTCACATGACCGCTATTGACATAATCGACATAGAACTGCAGAGGGCTTCCTGAATGGAGTAAGAGGTTCCATTTAAAACAGCGAGAAACCCTAACCCGTCAAATGGATTGTATTCCCTATGCATGTCACTCAATTTCATTAGTAGATGTCCTGTCCAACTGGAAACAGTACTCCTTCAGATTATCACATGATGTTCAACATAAACCAACATTAATCTTGCATAGCTAAAACCCCCCCCTTGCAAAAACTTAATGGGGAAAGTGCAGAGAAATTAAGTTTCAGGACCATGCTTTTGGCTCACCTGGAATATGGATTCCATCGTACTTTATGTCCATCTCATGTAGACCAGCCTCAGTTGGAGCATACTTGACAGTCACTGTGCCATCTTTGTTGTCTGTGATGACCGGCTTTGCTACCTTGCCTGAGGGCATGCGCACGTCGCCTGTGGAGAACATGTACATCTACATAATTTCTACACTTCAGACCGCTACAACTTGCCACCAGTAGGTATTCACTTGTTTTTCCAGTTGGCACTTAAATCTTTGTCAAAACAAAAATAGTTCCTCATTGGGCGCCTTTACCTGTGATCTCTCCCTTTTGGATGGTGAATGGAATCACCAAATCAAACGGCCGCAGAGCAGCTACATCAAGCCCATTCATGCCAATGGGTCTGTCAGTTGCCTGAAATAAAAAGGATCAAGAGATCACTGTCAAGGGGGAAGGACAATCTTAAGAGTAGCCAACTAATAAATATACATCTTACAATTCAGACAAGAGTCAAAAAAAGCTGGACATTGACAAAGGCTTGCAGATATGATTGCTGAAAAGTGACACTTAATAAAATAAAACTGCCAAAAAAGGAGAAAAGCAAAAAAGGATGGGGCTTTCACTTCCAGCTGGTCACCATATGCAGCTGAAAGCAAAAGCAGACAAATGAGTGGATGACTGCAGGACAGACAGACCCAACGCGACACCTGACAAAACAAGGATGGACTGTGACAGGACAACGTGGCAGAAAGTGAAGGAGCACTGGTCTAAAAATTCAGCCATTTGGTTAATGACAGAATGCTATGAGCTCATTGTACAGAAAATGAAAAAACTCATTTAAAATCTGTTAAGTGAACACTGATTAAGAGAAGGAACACAGATCAAAATCACAAGTGATCTCCAAAGAGAAGGGTGATCTTAAACCTGCAGATAGAATGACTCAGGACATAAAGCAGGACAACGTGCCAGTGAAACAAATATTCAAGTACCCAGGTTTGACCCATATTGGGTGTGTAGGCATACTGAGGGAGCTGGCTCTGCTGTAGGAGCTGTTCAGTGGGTACTCCATCCAGGGCCTGGGGAACAAGACAAGAAAGGGAGGAAAGGGATTGGGAGTGCCTAAGTGGCATCTTTATGCTCCAATCCAAAAAAACCTACTGGACAACGATCCTTCTGCAAGCTGTTGGAAAAATGAAGTATGGATAAAAACATGCCCTGTCAGACATGGCATTTCATATGGACCTTTGCTACGTGACGTCTTACAGCTCACTGGTAAAGAGTAGAATGAAATGTGCCATACTTACAGTGACCTGGAAGGGGCTGTTGGGTATCTGCTCCCCTCCAAAACGCACACAGATGACATACTTCCCAGGCTGAGGGGCTGTGTAGAAGATGTCAAAAGTTCCATCTGCATTCTCCACCACGTCCACATCCACTTCTCCACCGTCCGGTGTGCACACCGTACAGGTCACCTTGCCCTTTCCAGCTGCTTTAGCATCCACCGTGATGACCGTTTGTTCACCGATCTGGATTGTGGGGCCCACTCCTGCACCTGGGGTTTGCAGACAGGCAGAATCTTAGACAAACCGATCTTTTGTTTGACAGTGGTACATGTACATAGTATCCAAGAGCTTCATTGTCACCCTGTAACCAAACATGCATCCAAAACAGAAGCAAAAAATGCCCATTGAAAATAGGGGGAGGGGACATTGAAGAGTAAACCACTCAAACCTGTGAAATAGACAAAAGCTTTAACGGCAAAGATTAGACAAGTTAGTAGAGCAAGTATACAGTACTTCAGGATACTCCAATCCCATTGGTTACTCTAGTTTGCACTTGAGGTTAATTAATACAGCAAACCCATTCACCAAGTTTAAACTACCATACTGGCATTCCAACTATGTTGGCAGGACTAGTTAGTCAGTCAGTATGACAGCCCCTAATGACAGCCATCAATTAGCAGAAAGACCAAGTAGAAGGGGATGCACTCCCATGCTTTCAAGTCCTGGATGACCAAGAGCGTTTTGGGCAAATCCTAATTTTTCCCCAGTTCATTTATGTTAACCGTTAAGTCGTTTTAGGATGAGGTCTACCTCTTGGAAATGTTGCAACTAACAAGTGCGAATAAAAAGGAATCTGATGGTATTTCACCCAAAATTCATTGAGGTAGGAACTAAGCTACATTGCAGCAGGCAGGTTGACCAACAGGCCAGAAGTCAGCATTTCATGCAAAAAGGGGAACGCTACAGCGCTTACCTAACCCATGGCCTCCAATGGAGACTGAAGGTGAGAAGCAGAGAGCAAAATAAACAAAAACATCAACGACAAAATGTGCTCCAAGGATGCTGGAATGGAAGTGACGTGAACGTGAGCAGTGCTGCGGTATAGACGGGTGTCTGCGTGGAGTGTAGAAGCATGAAGTATCCTTCAGAGCAAGACTAACATTCAGAAATAACCTGGGATCAAGCTGTACCCATCAACTCAATGAACATTCAGGTACCACACCCAAGTATTCAGTTCTCTGACATGCACTGGTTAACTGTGCTTCAAAAGGTGACTAACATACAATTAAAAGTTAATTGGACTGAAACCCTAATGAATTAATTTCAGAATAGTCTGATATGTGACAAATATGAACACAGAAGGCAGCACAATGAACTTGTATGATTTTGTACAAAATCCTTTTAACGATCGACTACAACATCAACTCGTGTCCCTTCCCAGAGCCATTCAACGAGCCAGTTTATGCACACAGCTTTGAAATGACCCGTGGTACTCCTCTCACTACCAGATATTGGTTAGGTGTAACCCACCCGCACTGGTCTGCGATATTTACCTGTAACTGTGCACTTGCTGGCGTCTCCAGTGGGAAGGGCACGGATGCGGTATGGGGAATAGGGAATCTCATCCCCTCCATACTTTATCAGTATAGTGTAGCGGCCAGTCATATCTGGGACATAAGACACTAAGTACGTCCCATCCTGGTTGTCTCTGATGTTGGCTTTCTTTGGTTTTCCCTCTGGGTCCTGGACAAAGAACATTTCCATAGTCAAAGTATTGAATACAACTTAAAATTAACGGATTTAAAAAAACACAACCAATCTTGGACACAAGCGTTCTAAACCAGTGTTCCCAATCCGATCTTTGAGGACCCAGTTGGTCCACGTTTTTGCTTCCTCAGCTCCGTGCCAGACAGTTTGCATTTCTGCTCACAAAAAATATGGACTGGCTGTGGGTCCCTGAGGACCACACTAGGAAACACTGGTCTAAAACAGTCATGAAGATCACATTATGAATCAAGGCAGGAGACATGTCCCAACCACCCAACCCTTCATACCGTGATCTGCACAGCCAGCAGTCCTTCTCCTGCATCCTTTGCATCAATAGTGAACTCCACAGGCAGGCTAGCTGGCACACCAGTTGTGTTGAGACCGGGACCACTGGCACGCACCTTGCTGGCATCGTGTGTTGGCAGAACCTTCAGCTTGAAAGGACTGAGGGAGAGGGTGATGTCAACTTCAGCGTTAAACTAGTCAAACCACTAAATAAATCTAAGTTTAGTTACTGAACAGCTGGATTAAACAAGATGGGCAAGTGGACACAGCAGTCCTGTGTGCTGCAAAAGGGGAAAACCCACACACCTGCGTGGAATCTCTTCATCAGCATACAGAACATTGATTGAATAAGGACCCTCTCTGGTTGGGACATAGCTGACTGAGTGAGTCTGGTCACCATTATCAACCACTTCCACTGGCTCAACAACTCCTGGGGATACAACACCACCATCAGCAGGATACCAGCAAACCACTTTCTCCGCAGCACACTAAAGGCTGGATGTATCCCTTCGTCATGTGACGGACTTGTTGAGACCTTACCCTTGGGTCCCTGGACCCGAACTTGCAGAGGAGCGACTCCAGCTTTGCTGGCATCAACAGTGAAAACCTGGGGGATGTTGGCCCTGACGTTGGTTCCCAAACCTTGGCCCAGGCACTTTACCTTTGTGGCATCCACAGTGTCATGCACAGGTACAGTAAAGGGACTTCCTGCAAAATGCAGAAGAAAAAAAACCTGACTATCAAGTCATCTTGCTTTAGCAACTGAAGCACAACTAGAACAAGTTAAAAACCTTCTACCCATTGGACAGGAGCCTCACCTGAAACTGGCTTTCCCCCATAAGTGACATTGAGGTTGTAGGTTCCAGGCTCATACGGGATGTACTCCACAGAGCAGCTACCATCCTTGTTGTCTGAGCAGGACATGTTTGCCTCGGAGGGACCCTCCATTGCCAACCCCAGGCCACCAGTACCTGCACCACTGAAACACAGCACAAGAGTATAACATACCAGCCCTGCTATAAACATAATGAACTCGTGCACGCGCTTCACTTCTCCATACCGGGTCTCCACAGTGAACTTATTGGGCTTGTTGGTGATTCCAGCTTGCAGGCCTGGACCATGCACACTGACACGGGCTGGGTCGCAGCCTTCAGTCACTGGGACACGGAACGGGCTGTTGGGCACAGCAGCTCCATCGTACAACACCTCCACGCCATGAACACCTGCGGAGACAAGGTGCTTTCCTATAAAACTATCCAAAATGCATTCCAACAAAATTTAACCCAAAAGGCAATTATCTTGAAACCTTACCCTCCTCATATGGTGTGTATTCAACCTGATAAGTTCCATCACCGAGGTCCTGGATGAGGGCGTCTGTGCGGTTGCCAGAGGGGTTGTTTATGCAGGTTTTAATATGGTTGCCACCAGATTTGGTTAGGGCACGGGCATCCACTGTGAAATCTGTCGTGGCTTCACGATACACTCCTTAGAGAAATTAGATGACATTTACAGAAAGCAGTAGTACTTGCATGTAGACAGATGCTACTCATCCTGCATAGGATGATAAAACCACACACTACCGGTAAAAACAAAAAGGTACCTTTGCCTTCCACTCCAGGTCCAAAGACTTTGACTCCACTGGGGTCTACAGCAGGTTCCACCTTGAGCCTGGCAGGGAAGTTTGGCACATCTTGCCCACCGTAGCGGATGGTGAGTGTGTACACACCGGGGTAGAGGGGAATGTAGGTGATTGTGTAGGTGCCGTCACCGTTGTCCTGGATGTGCACCTCTGCTTCAGTACCATTGTCAGATATGATCTCAATGGTAAGATCAGCAGGACCAGCATTAGTACAGTCCACCACGAACTTCCCTGGTTCCCCAACCTTGGCATGCTCAAGACCAGGACCGGAGCACAGCACCTATAAAGGAAGGAGTTTATACAGTAGGAAGTACATTAAAAACAGCTGACTGGATTCATCTGAGGAACAGTGGAAACGTGTGTCGCACACACACACTGGCCTGAAACATTCCAGTTGCATATCAAAGTCTGACGCTATGCTTACCTTGGATGGGTCACTAGGTGCCACTGCTTCCAAAGGAAATGGGCTACCGGGGATGGGGATGCCATCATAGGTTAGATCCAGCGCATAGTGGCCTTGCTCTCGAGGGATGAAGCGAACCTGACTGGTCTCGGGACTTAGACCTGGTTCCACCTTGCTGGGCACAGCCTTGCCAGCAGGCCCAATCACAGAGGCTGCCACTTTCCCCTGTCCTCCTGCCCCTTTGGTCTTCACAGTGACGTCTTGGTCTTTACCCACCATGATCTCTGCCAAAAGACAATGAGGGATTAGTTTGATGAATAGAAGGATACCTGAAATATTTAACAAGCCTTCAGAAATACAAATAGTCACTTACTGTCACCCACACCTGACACCTTGATCTTGCTGACATCCAGAGAGGGTGCCACTGCCACCGAGAATGGGCATTTGGGGATGACATCGCCACCATAGGTCACATTAATGCCCATGTTCCCCTACAGGACAAACGTGCAGATTTTACATGCGACTCAAACATGGAGATACCCCTCATAGTTGTACTACATGCGAGAAGCAAGTCTGGCCCAATGTTACTTACCTGCTGCACAGGTGTGTACTTCACAGTGTACGTGTTGTCATGGTTGTTGACAATATCAAAGTCACGAACAGCTTCTGCCTTCGTAGGCCCAACGAACTGTGCATCAAGCTTAGCCTTCCCGGCTGCCTTGGTGTTTACAGTGAAGTAGGTGGGTTTGTTGAGCTCCACACCTAACAAAAGGGGAGAGAAGTTTAGATTTAGTTTAGATTAAAAACAGTTGGACTTGACTCAGGGAATTCTTTGGAATCATGTATAACCAAGAGACCATAACGTACTTCATTTATTTTAAAAAGAGCATGACAATCAAAACCATCTCCATTATCAAAAACCATCTCAAACCCGACCACACAGCTCACTACTCAAGTGCCTCACCGCTCCTGCTGAGACCGGGTCCCTCAGCCTTGACCTTGCTGGCATCATGAGATGGATCCACCTTGATTCTGATGGGTGTCATTGGAATGGTCTGAAAAGTGAACAAATGAATGCATGAATGAATGAATGAACCCACCCTTTCAGACCCCCACAACTTTAGCTATGACATTCCCTACCTGATCAGCAAACAGAACCATGATTGTGTAACTTCCAGCACCGGGTGGTGTGTATTTTACAGTGAACGTATCATTGTCATTCCTGATGATGTCAAACTCGATGTCTGCCTCTGCTGGGCCCACCACTCCTGGGGCACACTTGATCCCAATGCTGATGTCTCCTGCATACAGAACCACGTTGTTGAACTGCTTATTGCCTTGAAAATTAACCCCCACCCCCCCCCGAGAAGGAAACCTAAAACAATAACTTGGACAGATTGTTGATTAAACTGCCAAGCTAAGCAAAAGCAACTGACATTCTGCAGGGTTCGTTTGTGGAATATTTATGCCCAGAACATACCTTGACCAGCTTCTGTACAGTCCACAGTGAAATAGGTTGGATCAAAAGCCTTCAAGCCAGTCTTTGCCACCCCAGGACCAGATACCTTCACTTTGTTAGGGTGACATCCTGCACCAACGTTCATCTGTACAAAACCACAAGTCATATATACACACACACACAACAAAACCACTCATTTGCATATTATACATTTGAAGTACCATATGCACAGTTGAGGCACATGTGAAACAAACCCTGAAAGGACTTTCTGGGATGTTGACACTTCCCCAGGAAACCATGACCGTATGTTTGACAGGCCTGCGGGGAGTGTACGAGCAGCTGTAGGTCCCGTTGCTGTTATCCTTCACTTGGACAGGTACTTGCTGGCCTTCTCCATCCTAAAGTTGAGGAAAATAAAATCCATCTGATGAACCATCTTGTTTGCGTTTGATCAGTAATCGTATAGCAGACGTGACTTACCTGTGCCTGAATCTTCAGTGGTGCTTTACCCCCCAGCTTAGCATCCACAGTGAACTCTGCAGGCTGTCCCACAGCCAAACCACTGCTCTGGAGCCCAGGACCATACGCCTTCACCTAACACATGAAACCAAAGTCCGAATGTCAACAGCATTTTTCATTATGATTGTGTAATGCTACATGGGCCTGTACTCCTGTCACACACACGCTACAGCGTGACATTAACAAAAAAAAACAAAAAAACAAAAAAAAAAAAAGTTAGTACCTTGTCCGGGTAAAAGTCTTTCCCAGGTGCAGGAAAAATCTCAGCCATGAAAGGACTATGCTGGATGTCCTCATTGCTGCACAGCACGTGCACAGCATATTCCCCAGCCTCCATTGGCCAGTACCGGACATCACATGATCCATCACCCTTATCATCACACTCGATCTTTGCTTGAGAGGGACCTTCCACAGAGAAGCCTTGGAGAGAGGTACATTGGTTTGAGTGCTCTGTGTGCCTTAAAATATGCAAGTAGTGAACCAACAGATTACTCACCCAGTGTGCCTACATCGTCACCAATGGCCTCTACCACAAAGTCTGCAGATTTCCCTACTACGCCACTCTCGAGCCCTGGGCCCCATGCTCGCACCTTTTGAGATCCGGCTTCAGTCCCCACCTTCACCTCAAATGGGCTATCAAAAAGCATTGATTAAAATCATCTGAAGTGGCTGTATGTAACATGCATAGAAAAATCTACATTTAATAAGTTTGGGGTATTTACAACTGATCTGATCCAAAGGCCTACTGAAAGATACATTAACACAGGGCTTCCACATTCAATTTCAACCCAAAACCACGTCTCACCTGCGAGATATCTGTTGTCCACCCCATGTGATGGTGATGACATAATGTCCAGGGGTTGTTGGGTAGTACTCATAGCCATATACTCCATCTGCCAGGTCCTTACGCTTACAAGGTTCCTCAAGGCCCTCTGAAAGCCAAGGCAACAATCCAGAAACATGAACCAAAAATTGTTTGGCTCCCATGCATTAGTGAAGAACAATCTGCTCATGAAAGTTTCACAAAAATGTTCAGGGCAGAAGATTGCATCAGAGAACTATATTGTACTGGAGGTCGGCCCAACTAATCAGATGTCTTTGTCCCACCTCCTCTACAATCTGATTGGCTCATTCTGCCCTCAGAACAAATTTTTGCAAGTATAATTTCCACTAAAATCACAGCTAATTATCTTAAACCAGACATTTATGACTGGTGAGACTAACTGCAAATGTATATGTGCTGTACTGCAACTATTAATGGTTCCATTGGAGCCCAGATTCCACTCACTGGGCCCTTTGATGGTGACTTTGAGGTCTCCTGTCCCGGCCCCCTTCGTGTACACTTTAAACTCTGCAGTCTCCTTAATCCTCAGGCCTTTGGGTTGCAGTCCACGTCCTGTTGCTCTGACCACGCTGGGATTGCAGGCTGAGAAGGGAAACCGTGAGCCACATGTAGATTTGGAATTACTTCATCCATTAATTTGAAGTAACTGCAAAAGTTTAGTTCTTGCAAGAATATCATGGTTCGGAATGCTTCATGCACATGCACGCCAAACCATAGACCCCACATCATCTTGGTTTATCAGTGCAGGAACCAGACAGAAAGAGTAGATAATGGTTTGTGGCCACATGGTAGCTGAGGATCTGTCAGTCATGGTCTTTCCAAGCACAGGAAACCAAGAGAACCCTCACAGCCTTTCCTATGTACTAATCAGACGTTCACAGATCCTCCGTTACCAAAGCAAAACTATTTATATTATGTACATAAAAATTAAGCCTGTATTTGGGCAGAACCAGAGGCCCCAGGAAGACCAGCAGAACAGATTTGAAATAAAATGTGTTGCAAAAACCATTAACCTCTGGTAGCATTACCATGTCACATTCCTATTGCATTTCAGGTGAAGGGTTAGTTTAATGGATGACTGACTTTCCATTTATAAAAAAAAAAAAAAAAGAAAATGCCTCTCCACACTGTCCCATGCATGAATTACTGCACACAAACATGCATGCATGTCAACGCATTAGTCTGGATATCAGTACTCTGGCATGCAATTAAACATGCTGATCTCTGCATAGCGTCTACAGGAGGCTACATGTGAGGTACCGAAGAGATCCAATGACACAGGAAAGCCAAGAAATGGATCCAAAAAGGATGGGAAGGGGATCAGTGACGTACAGCACGTCCAGCTATCAGGATAAGAGGAAGACAGTATTTAAGTTTAGTCAAGTAGGAATTAAAGCATCAGGGACGAAAACTTTGCGGGGCATGTAAAGACAGTGTCATTGATAATCATCCTGAAGGTTGGGAAATTTCTAATGCAATAAATTCCAAACAGATGTGTTGTGCAACAAGACAGGTTCTTACAAATTTTAAGAACTCATCCTGTACCTTGTAAAGATTCCACAAACTCAAGAGTTTCCCCTTAAAAGCATAGCAACTAATCTGAGTAACGAGAACACAGCAAATATGGTTTAACTGCTGCCAAGTTTCATCCAAATAATGCCTTACCTTCTCCAACAGTAACGCTGAAGGGGCTCTTTGAGATCTGCCCCCCAGCGAAGGTAATATAAACGGTATGCTGCCCCTCTTGGGTGGGTTTATAAGTGCAGCGGTAGCTACTGTTCCCCTTGTCCTCAATTTGACATGGAACAGTGTCCTTCTTCCCACTGGGGTCCATAATGACCACCTCCACCTCTCCCATACCTGCCCCTGAAGGAGAGAAGGCAGCAGGTTTAATATTACCATGAATCCTTTCAAATTCCAAGGGAAACGAGCATAATGGTTTCAATGGCTATGATTACACTCATAGTACCTGCTGTATAGATGTCAAAGTAGGTGGCCTTGTTAGCAATGTTGCCTACAGGCTCTAGGCCAGGGCCCTGGGCAGTCACCCGGTTGGCATCACCTTGCGCCATGCCCACATCCACCTCAAAGGGGCTCTTGGAAATGTGCTGTCCTGCAAACAGCACAATCACCTGGAGAGTTGGATAGAAAAAGTAAACAAGTGATCTCATGTGACACCAACAGAGGCCTACTATATTGATAGAACTGACATCCCTTACCTTGTGCTGTCCAGTAACTTTGGGGGTGTACATCACAGAATAGGTGCGGTTCTTGTCATTGTTGGGGGTAACTTTAGCCTACAGAAACAAGCCTCTTTAATAATAAATCACAAACATGTTTTGAAATTTTTAATAAACATGGCTCCACCATTCCCTCACCTCCTCCCTATGCCCTGCAGGGTCCTCCACATACACCAGCACCTCTCCCATACCAGCACTGATCGTCTCTACTGTAAACTCAGCCTTCTTCATAACCACATTACCCGTAGGCTCAATACCTGGAAAGAAAACCAGAATCCTAAGCCATTACACCATTAGCAGTCACACACCCATTCAGGAGGTACTGAAATATGACAAGGTGTCTGATTAATATGTCACTGCTTAAGTAATTACCAGGTCCATATGCACGGGCCTTTTTGGGGTTAAGTTTTGGTCTCAGTGGAGCACCAGGCTTTAGCTTAGCCTTTGGGAACTGGGACAGGTAGGTCATCACGGAGTGTTCATCCACATTAGGGTCTACAATCTCCTCAGGGGTGATCACCTAGAATGGAAGAACATTGGTCACAAATCAAGCATGGGTGGAGCCTGGGTTTCATACAAGGTCACATGCAAGGCCGCAAGTCAAAATTTTGAGCAAGCCATTTTTAATTAATTGTGAAACCCTGCAAGATTATACACTCAAGGAGTTGAAGATCACATTTTTTTCCACAGCCTCTGCAAACTCTGGTAAATAAGCCTCCAGCCCATAGACTATGTACAGGAAACCAGAACCCACAATTTTCAACTGTCAGTGGCACAACCAGTCAACACGCTCTGCTGACTTCCTACAGTTTTGCCTGCCCTCCATCAAAACACATGCCAAGAAGGTGCCAAGTTGGTTACGTACGAGCATCAGTTAATAGCTGAAGGCAGGAGGCATGCATTCTACTCACTATAGAGAAATCCTGTGGGCCAATCCACTGAGATGAACACTCTGTACTGTAAGGAACACCCTACAAGATCTGTTGCTTATGTATACATACCTGTGGGATTCCCAGCCAGTCATCAGCCTGTTGCATGGCCTCACGAGCATTGTCCACAGGCTTGTCATGGTCCCAAGAGTCCCAGTCTGGACACAGGCCTGGGAAGGTGGTGACAAAATGCAGCATTACGAAAATGCCCCCAAATTTAGCCTTAGAACAAAGTCACAGGGTTCCTGCATTTCTGATCATCTCAGAAGCCCGGTGTACATCCTCACCTGGGGCACAGCTATCCACAAGGGCCCCCAAAGCCTTTCCAGTCTGCCAGTCACGGCTGAAGTTGGTGATTGGAAGCTCGGGCAGCTTGTTCTGGATCCAGCCCAGCAGCCTCTGTTTGGGGGTCTTCTGCTTGGCCTCTGCATCCTCCTCCTCATCCCACATAGGCATAGAGATGGAGTAATGCAGGATGAGAGTCCAGATCAGGCCGAGGATCAGCTTCAGGTTCCCATCCACGATGGCTTTTGAGTCTGCATGGTGGGAACATAAACGGCAACAGCTGAAGGAGATACAAGCCGGAATTTAACAGCTGCATTGCTAGGCCATGGCATACGAGATACATCAAGCAGTAGAAAAACAAAAAAAAGTATCCTTTAAGTAGCCTGAGGACCTTCAGAAATCGTCTTGAACAGAAATAAGATCAAGCTTTAAATGCTAAGAGTTAAGCCTGCTGTGATCATTAGTTTTCTGCTGTGATTTGTCCAAAGCAATAATCAAGTGAAAGACTACACATTTACATTAATGAAAAAAAAAAAAAACTACCACCTACTTTGTAAAGAGGGCACAAAGCTTACTGGTTGTCATATTACCAGGGCCAAATGCAAGTCAGGGGTGGCCAGTCTTATCCAGAAAGTGCTGTGTGTGTGGGTTTTCGCTGCAACTCCCTAATTAGAGGACCGATCAGCTGACCTAAATGGTATCCAAAACGCCAGCATATGCATTGGCCCTTTGCCGATGATTGCCCATCCTTGCAGTAAGTGAATGAAAATGCAGTGTGTCAGACCCAAAAGTGGTGGAAAGATCAGGAAAGTCCAAGAAGTACAAATCCAGACCAAAAGTATTCAGCTGGTTAGGTGAAACAAGTCAGAGGAGTCAAAGAAATCCTTGGTCTGGATTTGTACTTTTTGGACTTTCCACCTCTGCCCAAAAACCTGCATTTTAATTTCAAACTATACCTCAACGTCTGTTTTCAGGATTGTAGCAGTTCTAAAGATTAGGTCTGTATCATGAAACTATACAATTCACAAACCATATCATGATACAATCAGTACAGGCATAAGTAATTAGTTAAAATAATTCCCAAATGAGGTTAATTGGTAATTCAGAACATTGAACGTCTTCCCTGCATTGCTAGGCCATGGCAGAACATTACTTACTGTAAGAATTCAAAGATGCCTCATAGCAATCTGTATTCAACTACCTTATAGTATTCAATTTTAAAATTTATACATTTAAGAAATGAAAAATTCAGATTTAAGTCTCCTATAGCAATTCAGTTAAATATAAAACTTAGACCTATACATTGGCTTACATTTGGTTTCATACACCACATTTGAGGGATAAATATAATTATATATGAATGCCGAATTAGGTTTGCAAACCTATGATTTTTTGGGGGATGGGGAGGAATTTCTGCTCAAAATATTAAGCATGGCTCAAACTCCAGAGTTCAGATGTTTGTTACCGCCCTAGCAGACAGCAGCGACCCACAGAATGCAGTGGAGATGCAGCCCTTCAAAGCTGAAGCCGATTACGCAATACAAACAGGAACCGACGAGAACAAACCTCTATCTGCTACTCCACCCTCCATCCACAGGCTTCAGTGGGTAGCAAACTGCATGACTAAACACACCTTCCTGCCATCCTGTGTGCCAGAGATGCATCCCATAGCTGATGTTTATCTACTTATGAATCATTGCTGAAGGCAGCAGAGCTCAGACACTTCCAAACCATCTTCAGGCTGGGTTAACATGCACTGCATTCTGACACAGAACATTAAGCAAAAAGCAGAAGTTCTGCAAGCCCAAGGAGATAAGTATAGGTACCCTATGCCTGACAGACAGAAACCCAATACCGCCACACTAAAAGGTCACCTATCCAGATGTGTTAAAATTTACAAGACAGAGTAAAGCAGTCACTTATTACCACTGTTCAGACTGGTTCATACTTCACACCGCAGCACATGCAGCGGAAGGGGTGTAAATTTGTAAGGTCAGCCGTGGAGACCATGCCCAGGGGCCACGCCCCAAAGGCCTGGTGTCAAAGCAGGCAGCGGCAAGGTGGCACAAGCAGAGCAAACGTCCAGGATGGTCTGACATGAGTGTGTGCGATGTGGCACAACCCATTCGACATGGGACAGTCATTTGTCATTGACCAATTTCTGTACAACCTGGGTTCACTTAAGGGAAGTTCATGTGAATCCCATAACTATGAATTAAATTGAATTAAATGAATTAAACAAAAAAGGGGACTCCCTTAGTTTTAAATGTTCATGAAAGCAACATCTTTTGCTCCAAGTCAATTACCTCAAACTGGACTCGTAATTGGTGATCAGAATCACTTAACATGGGGAAGCGAGTTCAAGCCAAATCCTGTGTACACAACCACGACTGATGTAGTTTCTATAGCAACAGGGCAGCTCCCTAAGCGAGTCACTGTAACAAGTCATATCATGCGTTGCCACAGGTGATATTGAAAACATCACTCAGCCCGAGGAATCTTGTAGAAAATACCAAAAAGAGCCAGCTACACTGAAGTGATGCTGCACTGTTGAAATCACCAGCACAAGGGAGCTTCACGTCAAGCTGGTACTTGCCAGAGGAATGCCTTCCCTGTCAGATGTTAGACAAACTGTCTAGGTGTGGCTCGTGTCTTTGGGCAGAGCCATAATCAACCTTCAGATAGGATTAAGCACCTTCAGGGCCCAAAGGCATGCGAGACAATAACACAGACTGTTAGCTAGGCTAACGTGGCAGTGTTACATCTCAGGAATCACACGTATGCTACAAAAATTACTGTACACAACTGGAATTGCATCGGTCAATAGAGGCTTCCAAGTGACTTTCCCCAAAATGTACAGCGCTAAAAATTACAATACCGTCAGAGACCAGAAAATTGCACTCCGTGCTCATTGGCACAGGAACTGATCTCCATAAAAGGAAGCTCAATATTCTGAAATCACACTCTGAAAGAGTTTACCAAAGTTGCAGCTTTTGATTGGAGGATCAGTTCTTACCATATGCCACAAGGAACATTGTCTCTAGAGGAAGTGGGGTTTCCAGCACTGACTCGCCCTCTGGGCGGGCCAGCAGCAGCCCAGCAAGCAACACGCATCAGGAATCCAGCTCATTCCCAGCAGACCAGCCATTACAGAAATGTCCGGGATTAAACCTCTGCCTTTTTTGGCCATTACTGGTCAATCATTCCACCACAGATCAAAGGCAGCTTTCTGGTAGTGCCCAAGATGGGAGAGACGCTCATGTTACTGGGCTGAAAAAAGGGACCACAACTGGCTGAAATGGAGAAACATTGAACAGCAAACCTCCCCAGACCATTGGAAATGGGACAATAAGGAGTCCCACAAAAGGCTTGTTACATTTTCCTCAGACTAAAACTTAGAACTCAAAATAGTGCAATAACTAGTCAAACTCCATTTCATTCAGTAGTGCAAGTACAGAATTAGATGGCAATAAAACAAAGAGACACCCTTGAGGGGAAACAGAAGTAGGCCATGCAGACAACTTTCCAGTAACTGCCAGGTTTCAATCACTAATGCAGCCTGAAATGGTCTTTCCCCCCAACCAGCTCACTGAACTGGGTAAGGAAGCACCTCTCACACGGAAGTCCCAAAGGAAATTGCTCACATTCCAATTACAACTTATCAGAAGCCCCCAGTCTGAGGTTTGGGGCCCAGCCCCCCCACAGCAGTGACTCAGGGTGAGACTAATGGAAAAATACTACTCATTAGCTAAAGAGGGCCAAAGAACCTTCCAGAATCAGCCAATTGTCACCACATATCTAGCATCTAGACCATGTCCAGCTTGTATGTTCCCAAAATAAAGTTGTGTTGGGGTTATACATTTAAGTTTAAGCTTGCAAAATGAATGCCGAGCTAGTTTCATCGTTAGCATAGTAGCATTTGCATTTAACATGACAAGCCGATTTTGAACACAACACAGGCTGTAGAGCCACTTGAGCAGCGTTAAACACGGTATGAACTACAATAGCTGCTCCACACACACTTCTTCCTTCTCCCCACCTCCAAAGATCCATCTCGCTCCTCCCTCCTGCTCACTGGAATCGTTCCCCCTGATTTTTTAGCCTTAAAAGGGCAGAAGAAAACCCTGATCCTGGCAGGGCCTCCCATTCCTGCACTCTGGAGTTTGATTTCAGCAGAGGAACGTCAGGGAGGGAGGAGGGAGAGGGGCGGGGAGACGAGCACAAAATCTGCTGCGTACGGGGTTTTCAAAACTGGGTACTGACAAGAGTGCCATCAGTTGCTCAAACTTGTGGCTGGATAGTGTCCAGATCAACAGAAAAGCCCCCCCCTCTTCACCCAAGCCCTCCCCACAAGAGAAATGCAAAATGGGAACAACCACCGGAATGCCTGCAGCAGAAATAAGCAAGACTCTACAACTCAGTCGAGCCACCCCAAAACCAAAAGCATTCGTCCCAGCTCCTACTCACTGAGGGGGGGCTTTGAAGAACTTTATAGCCCTTGCAGTTCCAAAAAGGCAAAAAAAATTGTTTAAATCCATTTACAAGGATCATGGTGGATTGCTCACAGCCTGTGCTGAACATCACACCAAGGTGCAAAAAGACTGTCGCGGAACTAAACACGGTCCAGCTGTCAGAGCAGAGCAGCCAGAAACTGGAACAGCAGGGACAGTAGCCAGAGGAAGTTTCTTGTAACGATAAGTGGAGCTGCATCCAACTCATTACATCAACATTGTGATCTCCTCCCTCATCACACAGCCTTAAGGGAAACCGATTAACCAGACTGAAATCAGTTCCCAAAACCAGGGGATTACAACCAGGTCGATTTAAAAAGCAAGGCTAATATTCCCTGGGGAGGGAAACCCCACCACACACAGCAGATTAATCCAATCAAATGATGGCCGATTAACATTTTCATAGGAGCATAGACCTGGACAGTTATTCTAGCTTCATCTGCTTAACAGTAGCACTGGCAATGCGGCTAAGCAATGACTGGATCAACCCAATTTAAGCCCTACAAGATCAGGGATTACAGCGGAGAAGAGTTCGGCAATATCTGGGTCTATAAACAAGGCCACGCAGTATCAGAATTCAGAAATTACCCATAACCAAAAGTAGCAATCCAGCATCCATGCTTGAGGAATTCTAACAATCCATGCATTAACCAGAGGGGGAGGGCAGGCACCGTCAGGCTGAACTGCAGTGCGCATTCAACAAGCAAATCAACCACCAGACATAAACACAGATTTATATTTACTATGTGAGAAATTTACTGCATTCGGGTCCCAGGAGATGGGGGAAGCGCTACTGAAGACGAGTCACGGCCAACTTTCCGTAGAGCTGTGCCCACAGACCGAGGCGGGGGGGTGGGATAGGCAAATGAGACAAAACAAGCTACCCTTGACTGAAGTGAATAAAACCTTCAAATAACCCAGCTTATCATAAATCGATAAGCTACTTTACAGCTCCCTTCTAAAAACAAGGTTTACCGTAACTTAACAGGCACCAAGGACATGGAGCGCATATTAAACCGTAACCTACAGTGCCATTTCCCCAGCCTGGTCCTCAGGGACCCCCCCCCCCCCAACGGTCCATGTTTTTGCTCTGTCGCAGCTCCCAGGAGGTTCGAGAGACGTGTTGGGAAACCCTGACCTGCAGCTTCTTATTGTGGGGAAAGTCACCTCCCTCCTTTCAGCAAATTGGCAGGATAGCATTGCTTTCAAATATACCACCAAAACACCGTTTACCAGGGAATAAATGTGAAGATGGTATGAAATGTTAGCATGTATGTACAAGGTCACAAGAGATCCTTCAACGGGCTGCCACACAGACACCACAGATATGGGACCTGTGGAGACAAACCTCTAAAATGAGACTGAATTTGAGATCGATTTAGAACCTGTCAAGTACCAATATGGCATGCACAAGCATGCAGTTTACTCACGTTCACAATATCATTGCATGACAGTTTTTCCAGGAAATACCATGTTTTGGGGCCATGGCTGGGATGCAGACAAAGTCATTCATGATTTTTTAAGTCAGAAGGACCTCAGAGCAACTGTTTCCTCACAAAACTTCCTTAAACCAAATGTAAACACTTGCAAAAGCCAAGTATAGCTTCCAATCCTGGACCTGAGCATCACTTCTTGGAAGAGATGGCAAGTGTTGATTACATGCCACAGGTAGTATTCAAAACTGCACTGTACATCAGCCAGGTAGTTATAGTGGAGACATTATATATAACAAACATTTAGCTAGAACCAAAATTCTGAAATTTGTAACCAAAATGCAGAGTACTACCCATTTTGCCAAGATTACTGCAACAAACCATTTCCCAGTAAGGGAGCACTGACCAACCTCAACCACCGGCTGAAAAAGCAGCACCTAAGATGTTGTGTGAAGCCCAGCAAGAAAGAGTGAAATAAGGTGTGGGGAAGAGATCAGTGGAAGCCACATGGCACTCAGATGAGGAGACACTAAACTACTGTTCAGCTTGGAGCTTCATGTCCTTTAGGCTGCCAGTTTGCATTCAAAAACCTTTAAAAGCAAAATTTTGCTCTTCAGGTTACTGCTTTTTATAAAGTTACTACTGCAAAACAAAATTTAAAGTTCCATTACAGATTATGGTGAAAGCAATCAGCAGACCTCTCTCAAACTGATGCCACATGGGACAAGATCCCACATGGAAACAAAGTCACAGAAACATATCCAAGCCAAAAGCTACACAGAAGACAAAAGGCTTTAGTTAGAGAAAGCAACCACTCAAAGAAACAGTATCTGCCACAAAGCAGGGTGATAATTGACAAAGCCTGCGACATTTCCCTTTGAAGTTCAAATCAAACCATACAGAAACTGTCCAGAGGGAAACCATCCGGACATAATCAGTCCCAAGGAAGACTATCAAACCTTCTCCAAACTAGGGTTAGACAAGTTCAATCAGACCTATTAAGAGCCCATCAGCACGGGCAGCAATCTTCAGCCTCAGGTTGAGAAGGCAGTGATGAGCAAATTTATGCCAGAACAACATTTTTGACGATTGAGAATAGCACTGAAATCCCAAGGCCTCCACACAAAGCTGTTGGACTCACCACAGCGTCTAATAAAAAGGTTGAGCTTTAGGTACCAGATAGGATAATTGGACTCAGATTACAAAATGAGATGACAGCCAAGTTGATACTCAGAGGCAGAAACCGTTTACCTATGCTTGAAAAAGGTACAATGAGGACACGTTCAGAAAGGAAACCCACAAACAGGGTTCCGAGCTGCAGGCACATGCCAGGCGGCAAGCTTATGTGCCCTTGACTTCCTGCTGCTGTCGTGAGAGCATCTGACCACAGCACTCTGACTAATGCAGCACACGCCACAACATACCCACAACACGAGAATCAGTTCTGGCACCTGCCAGACAGAAAGCGCAAAGACAACTCACCTCAGACAAAGATCAAAACAGGCTATCCAGACAGATCAGGACAAGATTTAAAAAAAAAAAAAAAAAAAAAAACTAAAATTGTGGTTACGAAATGATTTTCCCTCATACAGGTAAACATGCAGTGATGAATAAATAACCTAAATAAAATCTACACTGAATTCCCCAAAATAAAGCTGCCATCAACCTATGCAAGCGTGACATGATTTAATAGGATGAGAACTACAGTCTTGGGTAGAGGTGGTGTTCAATTCCCTTAGAGCAAGCTTCCCAAACTTTTCACGACACTGCAGTCGGATCGAGAGGATGTATCAAAATGACGAAACCGCCCATGTTTAAGGAATCAGAAGTGCCTTCATCTATTGGAGCTACAGTCCAAAGAGTTAACAAGATTGTAGCAGTAGAGATAGTCCAATACAGAACTACCCATCCACTTGTAACAATTTATCCTATTCAGGGTTGTGGGTGGTCCAGAATGCATCAGAGGCTCTGGGTGCAAGGAACAATCCAAGGTTGGGGCACCAACCCAACATAGGGCAGGCAGGGAGGTGAAGGGAAGGTCTTAATCCAACCGGTGACTAAAGTCTTGCCGACTGGCAACCCCCACCCACAGCAAAATATAGGAGGGGGAAATCACCACCCTGTTCAGAGAATTACCACAACATCGCTTTCAAAAATACCAGCAAAACACCGTTTACCAATTCACTTAGCGTGCAACCGTTAACAGCAATCCCAGTCATTATGATTAGCCAACTTACACCCTTCAAGAGCGAATGAAGAGAAAAGCAAAGTAGGATCCAATTAGAGACAAGCTGACAGCGCTTGGTCAGAATGGGTGCGGCCACCTTCCTGGCTTGTCACAAAGCAGAAGAGCCCGGTGCAGACTCACACCAAGGGACTGCTCACCGCAAACTTTAGATGGGAGGGTTCAAGGTTGCAAGCTCAGGATGTTCTGGGGGGTGTGCAGTCAGCTACCTTTAGAAAAACCTCCCATCTAAAAAACTTCATGCAAGGGTTAACGTTCAATTTTCATCCATACTAAAGCACTAAGGCTTGGGTTTCTATTACCATTTACTAGGTACTGAGCCTCAGTGCTTTACACAGAACCATCAGTGCTAGGGACCACCTTTAAAATCAGGCAGTTTAATACATTTTGCAAACTGCCAGAGATTTCCATCAAATACCATTCCGTTTTCTCCAACCTTCTACCTGGACTCCTCAGCATTTGACACACAAACTCTCATTCTGAATAATTAGAAGCCCTGAACCAGACTCCAAGCCAGTCTGGATTACAATCAAGGACAAATACACCCAGCCTGGGCAGGACCTGCGGCTTCCGTCTTGCTCGGGGAAAAAAAAGGAACCGACACACCCTGTCACCCCAAACATTTCACATACCATCTGATTAGCTAGCCTTCCTGATAGCTAGCCTTCTCGCATACCAGCAGCATTTCATCTCCCCCATATACCTGCATTACCTGCCCTACATTTAGTAAGACTCCTACGAGATGAAACTGCAGTTATGCAATCGTGATCTTGCTTGCAACATTCAAACTGTTGACTGTCCATCTTTGTTAGACAGCCTAATCAGACAAACTCCAGAATTGGAACACAGCCTTCCCTCTTGAAATGTACCCCACCCTTTACTATACGTCCCTGCTTGTACAATATCCCGAAGGCGCAGATCTGAAATCCTGAACTAACAAAAAGCATGCAGGTATTTGTCTATGATGAATGAAAATTCCTTAGGGCTGTACATTCCCCTTCCAAACAGCTGGTTTACAAAAAGGACATTCACACCATAACCACTGCACAGTTAAGGTATCTGGTGTATTTTGGTAGTACATCAACATTTGTACTACATCTTAACACTGACTTTGGTAGATCAAGCAATGACAGCCCGCAGATGCAAGTCCAAGGCACTGATCTACAGGCATGGACGACCGGCTACCGAGTTACTGGAGAAACATGCGATCGGTCAAGGTGAAAGAGGGAGTTAACTGTATATCACAGGAGTGATGACGGGCCGTTATAAGTCGGCTCCTGTCCCACAGGATATTTGTTCCGGATCTCCGGAAACATTTCGGGTCCGTTAAGCGTGAACGCGAATACAGGGCACTGGGTGACTTTAAACCCGGCACTGGTAAAGCGTTACACTGCATCCCACGTGAATGAGTTCAGCGGATGCGCTTTTCGGGAGAAATTAGGGCTACTTTTCAATCTTCATCACCCGTTACAACTTAATCCACATGAACAAAGGAACTATTCTGCCCTATCGAGAGAAAATACCGATTTTCACAGCGTATGACTCATAATACAAAACGAATAGAAACAGACTGGCAAGCTTTCAGGGGAAGGCGGTGTGGATAAAGATACAAATTCCTGCTATACAAAATGCACATTAAAGTGTCGTGTTTTTCCTCATTCGTAGTTTAAAAAGACCGCATTCACACTGCAGTCTGATCGCAGCAGTGCGACTAAGTAACGGTAAGTCTCGCAACCCACCGGACATTTTGATGAGCAGTAACAATAAAAGCAAAAGCATGTAGTTAAGTGGCCAAAGAACTTTTCAGGGGCAGATTATCGACAACTCCATTACCAATTACACAAACTGGGGAATTTATTTATATATTAAAAAAAAAAAAAAAACACCAACCTATGGACACCAGTTTGATGTTCTCTTTATCCAGAAATTCCAGCGCCACCGACACGTTTTCTAGTTGCATCTGTCGGAAAGTGGGGCGCTGGTTGTATTTTCGGAACATCTTCTTCTGGCTGAGAACCTCAAGCAGGGCGATGAGCCGAAGCCCGTCGCTCAGGTCGGTCTGCAGGTTGGCGATGCGCTTGTTCACGCACTTCAGGTGCTCGTTGCACCAGCGGGTGAACGTATTCTGCTGGATCTTCTTCCATGGCGCGTCCTCGGCCAGATCCTTCTCGGTGGCGGGCATGTCTGAGTCCTTGTCTTGAACGAGAGCAGCGTTGATGACGGGTGCGCTCGACTGGTGGAGGCGTGGGAGTGGACTGCTCATTTTTATGGACTTACTCTCTCACCCGTTCGCTGACTAAATCTTTTGGGTGGGGTCAAACGAATTTTACAATTCTTCGCAGCTGCTTCTTTCGTAGCTATGGTCTAGATCGGGAAAAGAAAGAAAGGAATGGAAAGAAAATGTTGAGACAGTGAAAAATGAAGTCTTTGGGTTTTTTTTTTTTTTTTACGACTTTCTCCCCTCTGGTTTGCCGTAGCGCGCAATTGTTTCCTAAGGGGAGCCTTGCACTTCAAACAGAAGTTAGAGAACCGATCGAAAGTTTATTAGTCTGAAGATATTTTACTCTTTTCATCTGGAGTTCCTTACAGAATGTGAACAACTAAACATACAGCTATACCATAAAGAATTCGTTTATTAAATAAACGTAAAGTTGTCCTAAACGCTGATAGGCCTGCTCCCATTTCGTACAGGGGTGCTTGCCAGTTTTGGAATGTTGCTTAAACACGCAACAAATGTTACGTCTTTATTGTACGAGCTTAAATGTCTGAACTTGTTATGTAATACCACATCAGTCGCGTCTTCTTGCTTTAAATGGACAGGAATGCTGAGAGCTGCAAATGTTCCAGCTGTTTTTCATAATAAAGGCAAAAACACATCTCCCTACTCCGAACGACTGAAACATTTCCGCGGAAAAACACATTAGGATCTATCACACTTCAACTTCATTTACCAAATGTGAGAAATAACCAGCTATTGACAGCTTACAGCTGCCAATGGAAAGGTTAAAAGGCCAGTGTAACTTTGACTGGGTATAAAACTTAATTCGTACCAAAATCCAACACACCCATACCTCTTACTTTGGTCTTGCAGTTATTAAGATATTATATATCGTCTTATAAATGTCATTTTGAATATTTATGCTATGTCACACTAAACCTGAATGGTTTTTACAGACAATCTTTTTTAAGGGAAGAGCTGTTGAAATTCTCAATGAAACTGCAAATTTCATTGAACTATAATGGCATGCCAAGTAACTCTTGGAGTCAAAGTCTCAAAGTGGTTTTGGGTGTTAAAACTTTCTCATTTTCAGGAAATACACACCGAAACGTTTAAAATGGGTTAGCTAACATTCTCAAATGACCATGTTTAGAACCCGAAAGTTTTGCTGCTTAAAAAAACAGAGGCCCAATCTAATTCTTCAAATTGGAATCACAGATCCAATTACAAGTAATCTTTTGCTATCCACGAAAATATATCTCCGAAATGTTTTAAACCTCATCATTAATTGAAAAAAAAACAATAAATCAAGAGAAAAATGAGTTCATTCTCGCTTCGTACTAACTTGACATGCCACACCTAAATGCTGACAATCAAATTTTGACAATCGGGGTTTGATGCCCCCTAGCACACGTTTGGTGTATTACAACCTCATCTGAAAAGACTGGCCTCGTATAGCAGACACCTGACATGCTGATAATTAATAGTATAATAATATATTACATATTTTCAGATTCTTGCAAACCTTCCTTATTTAGTTTTGTTAATTGTCTAAACAGGCAGTCTATTGTTATTTATTTGTACACAGTATAATGTGCACAGAACTATACATCATGATAAAATTAGTCCCAACAAAACCATCTGTGAATACAGTGCAAGCAGTGCATCAGTGAAACATTGTATATAAATATAAAATAGCAATTATATAAACAGTAATTTTATAAAACTTTAGTTGCTCTTAGAAAAAAAGATTAGGGCAATTTCCATAAAATTTTATAAAGTCACATTACCTTATTAGCGTGAACGTTTTTCTGCCACACTGTCAGTGCACGAAGTGAGAAAGATGTAGCTGCGCGCGAAGCGTGCGTGTTATCACTCTAACCACACCTTTAAGAACACTCGCGAAGCAAAGAGAAAGAAACGGAACTCGAGACGCGTATTACTTTCGTTCTTCCCGCAACTGGACCGCAGGAGAGATCTGAATATACGGGCTGAGTGAGACGCACTGATTGTAACCATTGCAAATAAACGTGTAACTATAGTAACAATGTTTTGCATTTGTTTTTATGACATCGGCATAATGTGGAGGCGAAACATACACTGATATAACGCAATAACTAGTCATCCATCCCCTGGCCTTTTGGTAATCTCCCTTGTTATGCTGTACAGATCTTTAGGGTCGGCACTAATAGGTCGCAGCCGTACGTCTGGCACCCTTGAACCGGCTACGTACTGCCAGGCCCGTGCGTATGAGGGCGCACGCGGCTCCCACATCACTGTCCAGGCATGAAACAGACCTTTTCCATATTTTGCCATATTTGGTGACGGGGCCATAATTAGATTACCGGAATGGTGCATTTTAAATACTGCAATAGCAAACTACTTGTACATATATGTTCACCACCTTAAAAAACTGTTAAACAAATAAATGTTACAAAAGTTCATATCAAACGTATAAATATCAAGAAAATATAACACAGATGAAAAGATTTCACTTGTTTGCGCAATTTCTGATCTATCTGCAAGCAATAAACAGGTATTTCATCCCACAATCTAAGGCGAAAATAGCATTTAGGAGTAATACAAAACTGTTCTCCAAGCATGCACAGACGTTTAAACGTATAGTTTCTGATTCACAGCGTACCATGTTTCAATAAATACAGTAACATACACATAACTGATCTGCCCTATAGCGGACAAAAAAGGATACCGACCTTAAAATATCCAAACGTTACCCTTTCCCTCAGACATTACAGTACCCAGTACACAGGTCGACATAACTTTGTAGACTTCCATGTAGAACAGCTGACAAAACTTTGGAGATTTAGATGACCCGTTATATTTCAAACAAAACCCGCACAGAGTATCACTGCTTGTATAATAATTTACTTAATATCAGTTATTTACATATATGTAAACTAAAGAAAGATAAAGTTGAAATGTGAAACACGCTTTTTGCTATGTACCATGTACCTGTGTTTCTCGTCTTTTCTGCCTAAAATACACTTGGATCGCCTTCCGTCTCCCGCTGGGGCGTGCGTAAAGCCACACCAGTGAAAATTACTTTGTCTCCGTACCTCTGGATCACCGCTACGGCTGAGAAAGAACAAGACTGACACCCCTTGGTCTTCTATATCTCCCTCTCTCTTTTCGCCGTTCTATTGCAAAAGCCTTAATTGGTAAGATGTAAAAGGGGGGTGTTTTTTTTTCTTATGGAGTGAGTATGTTTCAGTAGAGGGCTGACGTTATACCGGCGACCGCGCCTCCGGATTGTAACGGTATGATGTCACCCCCTTCGGCTCGCATGTTCAGCTCTGAACTCACATCTTGCATCGGCAATGACGGCTGACCCTGGATCGGTCTGCAGTTATTTTGCCTCCCAGTCGTCAACAAAAAAAAATCGTCTTTTCATTCTCTGACTGTCTTCCTACCTCTTGATGAGGACCATTTAACTTTAGGTGAGCACAAAATCTCACTTTTCCGTATAATCACAGAAAGGGGAGAATCCGAGAAGATACACTGCAAATGTCGATGTTCTTACACCTGGATTTAATGATTTGCAATACTCTTCACTATGTATTTGCCACTGGCTGAGCAAATTCTGCAGCGAAACAGGAAATAAAACCAACATTTAATCCTAAAATGAACAGGCCAGCGTGCACCGGGTTTGCTGATTCTCCGTGGTTCAAAAATAACCAAACGCCACAGGTGAGTTCGGAATCTGAATCTGTCCACCAGCAAAACACTGCTGCTATTGTGAGATAATGAACCATAATGACATCTTTCTTAACTGTTCCAAGCCTTCGGTGATTCATGCGGACTGTTCAAACAAGCGAACTGGAAGCGGAATCTACTTTTCTTCTGCCTGAAGAAAGCCTTAAACTGGCACACAAATAAGGAGCTGACCTTTATACTAACAAGCTGTTAGCACTATAATATGGTCAGAGTTATAACAAGCGTCTTTAAGTATGCACATATCACCCGTGCTGTCAGACACGCCCATTCCAATGCCAGCTAATCAGATGTCACTCTAATGCCGTTTTCTGGGAATTACTCCACTTTCACAATATGTAAGAATTCTTGGTCGCAACTTTATATCCTGCCTTTTTGGCTCATGGTTTTTATTTGTTAATTTTGCAGATGCTTTGACCATAAGCGTCATATTTATTTTGAGAGAATGCAGGGTCACTCGCGGGACCGATCGTGGGTTAAGTGCCTCGCACGAGGACCGAGCAGCAGAATCACTCTGACGACCCTGGGATTTAAACTGGTGACCTTCCAGTGACACGAACGGCATCCAATCCTGCTGAGCTGCACACTGTCCCAAGATTAATGAGTCTACTGTTAGAAGACTGCTGCAAGCAGGCTATAGATTCGAAGGAGTGTAGCTCTGTGTGCTGAGCTTATCTGGATTTTCCCATCAAAGTGTGTGCCAGCGGTTCAACTGGGGTTCTTTGTCAACCTGACCTTTGCAGTTCTGCTTAGCATGTATTGTCCCACCAAGGCTGCAGCCTAGAATATGTGTGTAAGTGTGTGTGTGTGTGTGTGTGTGTGTGTGTGAGAGAGAGAGAGAGAGAGAGGTAGAAAGAGAGAGAGAGAGAGCTTGTTTGTGTGCATGCCATCAGTAATGTGAGATACCCCACCCTTCCTTTTTCACTCATTTCTCTTTTTTTTTTTAACTCAGTCATGCTGTTGTGGAACACATGGTAATGTTCAGTGAGTACTGAACCTTAATCCTCCTATTAATGGTGCATGATTAATGCATAAATTTTCATTGCATTCTGACACCCCATTCAGTCTGTTCAATATGAATACATACAGATGGTTGAATTCGCTCATTAAATTCCCTATATTTTACACGGCGGTGACATCATTGGCATTTGCACACTGTCAGGACCTGCCCCTCTGCCGTGCGTCTGTAAAAGGGACCGACCCGGACCCTTTCAGCCAGCTTCCGACTTTGTAGCCCAGAAGCAGCACAGTGCTGGACACATCTGAGGCAGGACAGGAGGCACACCTGTTTGGATTGGATTTCACCATAAATATACGACTGTCTGACATCATAATGTCAGAGTGCTTCATATCCACATCCCTGTGTCGTTGTAACAGCCATGTGGGTCTGTGGAGCAGATATGTGTTACAACACGGTCTGCTGTCCTTGAGGAATCAGCGGCCAGGTCACTGCAATTTCATGCCGCGTTTCATGAAGATGAACAGATAAGAAAGCGATGAGTCGAGGGGCTCTAGGCTGACATCAGCATGGACAGTCAGGTGTTGCCCATTTAACTAACTGTTCCATTTTTTCTGAGGTGTGGGTGGGGTCCTGATGTTTGCCAGGCTATAGCCTGCGCATTAATACACCCCCTGAGTGGACCACAGCAGAATGAGATGGTTTGCTGTAAAATCTCTCTGTCTGGGTCACTGTGCTGCTATGAAATGACATCATAACACTCTGGCTGAACTCAATGTGCATTTAAATTCCCTTTTGATTTGTGGAATTTGAGGAGCCTGGCAGGACTTTTCATCCCAAAATCAATGAACAGCTAAAAATGTTGCAAATATTAAAGTCTGCACCAGCCCCCCAGTAACTTCACCAGTAACTTCAACCGATGGAAGTGCCAAAATAAACCATTGAATGTATTTCTGTGTGCGATGTTTGTGTAATCCAACAACATACCAAGGCAATAACCAAATTCGTACATGTTTGTGTGGCGTAACGGTGGGTGTGTGCTTCAAGTTTGAACTGAGCTTAATATATGCATGGTGATGCAATCAAAAAGAAATCCAGTGCTATCTCAGCTGTACCTTAACATATTTCTGAATTTTCTGCTTAGCCAACAAGGTGAGTGTGTGATGCGAGTAGTGGATCTGGTGACACAGAACTGGAAACAGGCTTGAGTGAGTTTCTTTCCTGTTTTTATACACCCTCTGCTTCCCTGAGATCTCAGGGGCCAAGATGATGATGTTTCGGATGCTACAATTTTAACAGCTTTTACATTTTGCATGCATGACCCTGCAGTGACTTAGTGGGCACAGGCACCTCCAATACCTTGGCTCTGGGGATTTTAATCTTTGCTTCTGCTCTCTGCATGGAGCTCCTGCACGATTTCTCCCCGGTGTTCAGTTTTTCTTCTCTGGGCCACAGCTGTGCAGTAAGATCTGATTAGCTTCTCTTAATTGCCCATTGTGTGTGCCCTATGGTCAGCTGAGATCCCATCCAGGGTGTACCTCAGCCTTGCGTCCTTTGCTGCCAGAGTTACACTGTCAGAAATAAGTACCAATTTGTACCTTTGAGGTTACAATTACTTGTCACTGTAGCTGTACCCTCAATGGTCTGCCAAATATACCCTAACTGTAGGTAAATGCACCTTTTAAGGTACAGAAATGGACTCTGAGGAATATTTTTGTACCCTTGGGGCATACATTAATGTTGTTTGTACCTTGGGGGACAAAACCGTACCAGGGCTGTACTCTTTTCTCTGACAGTGTAGGCTCCAGGCCCCAGTGACTCTGACCCGGACGAAAGATTCAACGATGGACTGACAGACTGTTTGTCGTGTGCCAGTCCCACAGCGATACAGCACCTCCAGAGTAAAACGTCATGGTATCCAAAAACAACACAGTACCAGACTGAGCAACCCAGGATGCATCTTAATGTTTATATGTTGCTGATAGCATCTCACCCTTTTGGCAGCTGCAGGTTATAATATACTGGATGAAGCACAATCTGCAGTTCCTAAAATAAACAGTACTCAGCTCTTCCCTTTAACTGAGATCTAAATTCACTACAGTGTAGAAATACATTTATGCCTTGGCTTCATTGTCTCAGGAAAATGCCACTAACTTCAGCCATTTAAGAGTAATGTGATATGTCGGAATGAAGCGGTTACTCTGTGCAGCACGACTGAACTGGTGATGTCGTTTTAAACTGGTTACGCAGTTTGCCCATGTTGTTAAAGCGTTTGGTTTGTCATACTGGATGATTGTGATTGTGTGTCAGAATATGTGTTTCTAAATTCACTTAAACGGGAAGTTTGCTGTGCCCTGTCTGGCAGGCAGGAAGAACATCAGCTGAATCATTGTTTAAAAACCACTACTGGGAGGCTTCATTATACTGAGGCAAAAGTAAAGGAAAAACAAATACTCTAGTCATCTACATTATGTTGTTGAACAGAATAACAAAACAGTAATAGAATCAACAGAATGCAAAGCTCCGCCCACAATAAAACTGCAACCAATCACTGAAAGCCAGACCCTGCACTGCGACCACATACCCCACACGTAATGACACCCAGGTTCACCCCTTCAGGCTCATTGCCAGTCCTCACTTGCTGGCTAACAGCTTAGTTAGTTGGACACCTTCAGTCTTTCATATTTGTGTTCCCACTCTCACTCACATCCAGTGTTGGGCATTTCAGGAGCAATAACTACCTATCTAGACCGGGATTTTGTTTCTAGCAACCAGCTGATCATAAAGAGTCACAGTCACAGAGTTCTCAGCTGGTCGGTAGAAATAAAATCATGGTCTGGATATGTGGCTTCAGGACCTGAAATGCCCAACCCTGTTCATCCATTCTAGGTCTCCATCAAAGAGTAAGCCTTTTGATCCCAGCCCCTGGCTGGGATGTGATTCGCTGAGGCTGTGTCACAGTGGTTGCCATTGGACAGGGCTCAGATTTGGCCACACCCCTTTTATAAAGAGACAAAGCTCATACAGGGTCCTCCTGGCCCCGAAAACATGCTCATGATGAAAGCTTAAAGCCAAAGTTTCAAAGATTGGGTGCAAACATTTATTAATGTTTTATATTTTCTCATTTGAAAAGTAATCAAGAAGCTTGGGCAGATGTGTCCTACTCAGCGGGGGAATGCATTTCATGTCATCTTTCCACTCTCCAATGGCAGGAAACACACCTAGAATCTGTCTGGTCCTGTCACTGCTTGAGTGAAGTCTTGTTTAAAGTGTGATGGCATGGCGAGACTCTCCTCTCGCTCTCTCTTCCTTCTTCTCTCTTACTTTCCCTTTTCATTGGACTGTGAGCAGTCCAATTTTGGAATTTTTGTCAGACTGAATGCAGCCTATCAACATGAAACAGCTTGCACCTCCGATGTGAGCATATGTGCATGTGTTTGGACATGGAACACAGTTTGGCCAGTTGTGTAACACAGTAACTGCTATGTGTAGCTTGTCTATTATTGTCCACAGAATTGGATGTTGATTATTACAGTAATAATCCTAGAGCTGTATCATTTATGCACTCTGGTGCCAATCATGTGTTGTCTGATAATCTCTTTAGGCTAATTGACACGGTTAACATCTAGCACAGTTGTGTGGAAGTTACCATTGACTCATCTGGGAGGGAATTTTCTCCAGCCCACTGAGCTGCGAGGTTCCATAATGCCTTTCTGCTTTGTGACTCAATGGTAATTCCAATGTACCACGCTCCCCTGACATATTAATATAAAAATGCAAAAATCATGACAGCATCTCAGTTTATTCTTTTCTGCGTATAGTTTTATTGACTGAAGCCAAAAGTTGTGAGCTGGAGGCAGCTGTCTGCCTACACAAAGTCTCTGCTAACAGAAAACATGGAGCAGTTTTATTCTGGCTGCTTAGTATTTTTGAGACATGTATAGTGCTGACAGAGAGTCTAGGGATGCTTGCATGATTCAATAAAAATATCGCTAATTCATTAGTTTTATAACCAAGTAATAATCATTACTTAATTTGTATACAATGAGTCTACCAGTCAAAAGTTTTTGCATGCACTGAGATATTCTACATATGCATGTTCATTTACTAAAAATACACAAAAAATTCTTTGCTAACAAATAATTTTACAGTATGTTCACTATTTGAGTATCTTAACTAGCAAAAAATCATGTGTGATCTTTGATTCATCAAAGTAACTTCTAGCAGTTAAAATAGCAGATAAAATTCAAGGCATCCTTCCTACAAGGGACATTAACTACTGCTCTGTTTCATTGGATGAAGCAGTTAACTAGTGCATGTAAAGTTAAAGGACAGCCTATTATTTTACTATGCCATTGTCACACAACCACTTAATAGGACATCATGCATGCACTGTTACATATTCTTTCCATGTTATGAAGGAAACTTGTTTTATTTGACTTTTATTTTCATTTAGAGTTGTTCACCCAACTTTCCAATGTTTAACAAGAATAAAAAATCTGCAATAAATGGAAATGTGATAGAAACCTGTGATGTGCGAATATGTTTGACTGGTAATGTGTATCACATTAGAAACAACCAGTGGTTTTAAGTAATAAACAAACAGTAATAAATTGAAACCCAAATTATAGTTCTAAAAGACCTTTTCTGAGTTAAAAAGTTCATTGGCAAGTAGTCTCATTGGATGCTTTTTAAATTAGTAACACCTTTCCAATAACATAAAACAAACATTTGTGTTTGGTATCCCTTTGGGAGTCAGTAACTACAATTACAATGAATAATAAAATGGCAAGAAAAGAACTGAATGAGTCAAAAAATAAGACACTTAATAAAAAGAGAATTTATGTGCAAGAGATATGTGCAAATATGTTAAACATGATTTGTCAATGGACTCTTATTACATATCCAATAGGTCTGCAACATTTTTACAGAATTGAGCAAGTGTCCCTAAACATTCTGTGAATAAAAATGTTCATGGGATTACATAAATATTACATTAACATATTTAGCAGTCCAGAACATGTCATTAACCCACAATTTCCCCACTGTGTGTGATGGTGGACTGTCTCCGATTTAAACAACATAGTGTGATGTTTGGGCCACTGTTAAGGGAATTGGAACAGTTTTCAGTTGGAGGGACGTAGATTTGGTTATGGGTGGTAGAGACATGTTCCTACCAATACTGTAGGAGTAGTGTGTGTGTTTAGGGGGGCGGGGGGGTTCAGGGCTGATTTGGTCCTTACCAGTGTTGTGCCAAATCTACACCCTTGTTCAGTTCCAGAACATTGTCATTTAAACCACAAGCAGCAATAAAACTGTCAGTTCAGAGAGGCCTTTATCACGCCACAGGCCTCACACTACCAGCTGAGTGAAGAAAACAGCCCCCCCCAACCCCATCTGGAGTGCACAGGCTCTCTGCTGTCCTGACAGATGTGGCATTTCAGGCAGTCCTGCTCCATGTCATCCCAGAGGAGAGGAGAAGCTAAGAGCAGCTAAGAGGACAGGAGCAGCTTAGAGGAGAGGAGCAGCTAAGAACAGCTAAGAGGAGAGAAGCAGCTTAGAGGAGAGGAGCAGCTAGGAGGACAGGAGCAGCTTAGAGGAGAGAAGCAGCTAAGAGGACAGGAGCAGCTTAGAGGAGAGGAGTAGTTAAGAGGAGAGGAGCAGCTAAGAGGACAGGAGCAGCTTAGAGGATAGGAGCAGCTAAAAGGAGAGGAGCAGCTAAGAGGACAGGAGCAGCTTAGAGGAGAGGAGTAGTTAAGAGGAGAGGAGCAGCTAAGAGGACAGGAGCAGCTTAGAGGAGTGGAGCAGCTAAGAACAGCTAAGAGGAAAGGAGCAGCTAAGAGGAGAGGAGCAGCTTTTTTCTCACAGTTAAAAATGAGGCCATCACAACACAAGGGCAAGACCTGCAACTTTCTCAGCTTTCTCACTGTTGAAAATATCACAAAAGATGTATTTAGATGGAAAATACACATCTTTGCAGAGTCTTTGAGGAGTCTCAGTTCATCTCCACTCCAGATATCTCATGACTCCTTTGAAAGGAAAAAACATTTCCTTATACTGACCTCCACTCATTGTGTAATCTAATTTTTTCCATCATATCATTTACAAATCTTTCATTATGATTTTCTTTTTTGTTATTTTTCTATTTGTTATTTAAATACAATAGGAGAAATGTCAAATTACAAAGGTATTTCTGAGTTCAAATAGCAGTTATCCAGTATTTCTTCAGAGAGAAAATACAGCTTTTGCAGTAAAATGTTCCTGTGGGATGCCATTTAAATTTACAAGCAAAAATATTTTTAAAGTCTCTGTATAACAATGAAGATGTAGTGGAAGATTGCCTTAGTGATTTACCAAAAATACATTTTCTTTCTGTCACTCACAATCTCCAGTACCAAGTGAAATGATGCTACACTTTTCAAAGATGGATTTTTAATGCCCGCAGTGATCCCTGCACTCAAACTCAGATCATTCAGCAGTCTGACTGCAAACATCATACTTACTGCATTTAGTTTTTAAGTGCATTTTCAGGTCATATCCTACATTTTATTTTTATATAGTGGAAGAAAGACAGACATTGATATGCCCCGAATCTGTCATGACATTGGCTAAGCTTTTTGGAAAACATCTTGTAAGGAAACAATGATTTACAGTCTGGCCACTTCCTGGGAGATCAGCCTGATCTTTATTTTGGACCTATGACTGAAAATGGAATTTCAGCTTCATCCCAGACCGCATAAAATTGGACTAAATGCCAAAGTGTTCATGTTCAGGCCAAAAATCAGATTCGTTCTTTAAGTGTCTCTCACAAGAATAGGCATTAATGGATGTTTGGTGATTTCTATATCCAAAACACTCTGCTTCCCTTCTCCTCAAACATCTTTTTTTTTCCTTCCCAGCTCCCAGTACTTATAGGTTTTAATGACCTTTGTGGGGGGCATTACATCACACAGTGAGTAAGAAGGGCAGAGGGACAGGGAGAGCATAGCACTGGTAGTTTTGCCCTTATATGGAATGGGGAATGTGGAGAGATGGGGAGGCAGCGATGAATGACTGATCTTTCTCTCTCTGAGTGACCCATCCACCTCTGTGGCTCCCTCTCCCTTTGATCTGGATCCCCTTCTCTGTGATTAACCTTCAGGCCCACTGAGCAGTGCACCAAAATGTACACATACACACAGCTAAAGAATGTAGCCGAAAATAAATCAGAGGGAGAACACAGAACTATCCTGTAGATGTTACACATCCATACCAGTTTGTTTAGCACATCTGGGAGCAGTCTGATTTTTTTTTTGGGGAGGGGGGGGGGTTATGGTGTGTCAGAAATGTGGATCTCTTTCGGTTTTGTCCCATTTGTTGTGTGGTGATGTTTATCATGGCTGGGGTGGCTGGGTGGATGGAGGGAGGTTTGCAGTAACATGTTAAGTAAAATGAAACGTGTCTGTGTGACATGATCCTGGATGTAGCTGTAATTGTTAGCGTATGTGCTGTAGCATTCTAACACATTGCAAGGTTACCTTGTATGTTATAGCCCACAGTGTGTTTTAGTATTCTGATCTACTGTATGTTAATGAATTTATGTTTAATCTGAGTGTGGGTTGCTGAGCTGTTTTCACATAGTGAGCGCAGGCTCTGACAAGACAACTGTACTTCGTACAATTAGTATAGTTCTGTAGTATGGGTACTCACCTGGACACTCCAATTTCAAATTCCTTCCCTTACTCAGGGCATGTACCTACATTTCAAAAAGGGCTAACTGCTTTCTCAGCCAAATCATAAATTTAGTGCCACAGAGCTGTACATGCCCCAATGCAAACCAAGAGTGCCATCTAGTGGGGTAAAAAAATACAGCAAATGGTTCATGAAGCTTCATTTGGCCATCACTATTAATTACAATACCACTGCAAAGGGAGAAAATCTAGAACATTTACATACATCAAACAAAGATATGATACTACTCCACCATATAGTTAAAACTTCCTAATTTAGTAATAATATGTTAATCACCATTTGTACAAGTACAGGCACATAAGAATTTTTTATTTTTCATATATCCCATCATACTCTTCAATGAAACAAACATGTATATAGGTGTGAGCAAAGCGTGTACAGTCAGCTATTCATGCAGTGGCCTGGGAGCAGTTTTCAGGGCTACAGGCCTTGCTCAAAGGCCCAAACGCGATGCAGGATTCCCTGTTTGGCTTAACATTCTTCACCACGTCTTCACCAAGACGGTCGATCACTTCATAACTTGCTTCCAGAGCTGAACAGTATAGCCTAAAGCAGTATGAATTATTTCAAGGGAGGAAACATGGCATAGCTGCTAAAGCCCAATATAAATAAAACCAATTAACTGCTGTTGTTAATGAAAATGCTAATTGAGCCATATACGTAAAATATTTTTGATATGAGTGATTTTAAGCACAGGTATATTGTATCTGAAGGAACCATTGAAGTGTCTCCTAAGATGTATAAAGTGAGTGTAAACAGTGAGTCATGTTTTATCTCGGAGAGATAAGTCATTACAATCAGACATCAGATAACAATTGTTTCTTTTCCCTCTGTGCTCTTGCACAGTAAAAAAGCAGCATAGACACGTGGCAGAAGTTGGGTAATAAAAGACATGAGGCACTTAAAGCAAATGGAACCCTGGCAACACATTTTGCTGGGTTTCATTTATCAGCATTGTGGGTTACATCTGAGTTAAAGAAAGACCACAAAATCTGTTAATGTGAAGATCACTCATGACGTCCAGAAGGGAAGGTCTTCCTGAACATAAGGTGAGGTGAAAATGAAGTAAACAAGGCTACAGATTTCAGAAGAACCTCGGTCGTCTTAAACTCGTGACGCATTTTTAAAAATTGATGCACCCGCATAATGAAGAATGCCATTGTTTTCTATATCAACATAGTGCAATGTATCGCTTTTTTTCAACAAAATGAGGAACATAAAACTGTCTTTCAAAAGGAAATTAACTGAGCACTATTTCATATTTCCGTTAAAAGCCCGTTAGCTCAAGGTTCCTTCTTAGGAACATTTCAACCAGAACAAGCCTAGTTTATTTTCAGGCTTTAGAATGTGTTTCCTTACCTTGGGAACAGTGTATTAGAGGCAGGGAAACACCTGAGTTCTTCCTACAGTCTTGCCTACCGGGAGAGAAAAACACAGACCAACATCATCAGATACTGTACGTGGGGAGGAATTAATCTCAACCAAATTTAATGACACAGAAATTGGTGGGATTGATTTGAAGGGTGGGGGGGGAACCTTGCTCACTGTCTGTTCCATAGCAGTTAAATGCCACCCCCATCATCCTTATTAAATATCCACATATCTGACCTACCCAGTCAGCAATCTGCTGAGCCTATGCTCTCACTGTGTTGAGCAGCTGCTTGATAACCCCCCCCCCCCCCAGCAAGTCGTCTCAAATAAAGGTGTAAGTTAAATAAGCGCTTCTCTAATCTTTCTTTCAGCAGAAGACACAGGCACAGCAGCAGGGCCAGCTGGGGAGGTACACGTGGCCCACCTTCACAGCTTCGTATGATCTCACAGCTCAGGTAGCTGGAACCGACACAAAACTTGTGAGGACAGGTTGTGTAGTGTGAGATCTCAGAATACAGAGATGAGCTCAGGGCCAGAGGAGATACCTCCATGGCTGCAGGAGAGGATCAAAAGCATATCAGACAACTGGATTGCTGCCAAAATCAGTTATTAAATTAAATCAGAAATGTTTTTTTTTTGTACACAAGCATGTCGTGAACTTCATCACATGCGCATAAAACTCAGGAATGTGTTTACAGCGGAGTTCCACTCTTTAGTGGTAATTAAACTTTCGCTTCCTTTTAAGGGCCACACTGTGTTATGTTTTCAGCAGAAATTTTGCCCAAATTTGAAGGAAAACTTACGTTTTGTTATCATTCTCCCAGTAGGACAAACCTCTAATTTTAGCTGTCTAATGGTAGTAAACTGGAGGTATGCTAATTGTTTAGCATATCGGCACATGCCTTTATGGTCACCTGGTTGCTATGACAACCAGTTGTTTGGAAAGCGCAAACACAGAGACAGAAAAAGGAGTTCGCAGTCTCTCGTGATGGATGGATAAGTGATACCTCATTCATGCACCTTATGCATGGGCCACACAGTGCACACTTGGGCCATTTGTATGACGCTCATCGACAAACGTGGTTATTAAGGTTTACCCTGGTAGCCCCAGTCCATGCAAAGCTTATTTTATTTTATTTATTTTGTTTGTTTTCTTTGTAACACTACAGAATCAGGTGTCATCTGTCTCTCTACAAAGTGGCTTATAAAGAGCCCTTTATAAATGGCTTTTTTTGTATATTCATATTGTTCATTTTCTGTAATAATATATCAAAGTATATTGCTGTATTATTATATTCAGAATATTTACATCCTACAGATATACAATTAAGAAAAATCACACAGATGATAAGCTAGAATTAATGTTTAACAGTATGGACATCCATATTCTTATAATCTAATGCAGCTAAAAATTAAATTTATCTAAAATTTCTATGTATATATCCATCCATTTTCCATGACCATTCAGCAAATGGTTGTGGGATCCTAACGCCTGTCCCACGATGCACAGGGCATATGGCATCCCACACCCCAGACAAGAGCCCAGTCCATCACAGGGCCCAAAGCGCACACACATTAAGGACAAGCAGGGCAAACCTGGGGAGAACATGTTAATTCCACAAACACTGAGCAGGGCTGCATATGTAAACAGCATGTGTGTAGTGTCTGCATGCCCCTAATCATTCACAGCTTTCTATACCCACAATCCTTCTTCACTTTCATCATCTCCAGCATCTCATCACATTCCTACTCAGTAAAACGTACTCTGACAGCTATCATCTCTGTCGCTTTGCCCTCTTATTCACTGTCTAAATATTGTTTTGCCGGGTTGTCTCTCAGACATTAAGTCATTGGGAACCTGAAGCCTTTGTGGCCATTTTGTTCTATTTACTCCCTCTGCCTTCCCATCATGCTCCTGTGGCAGGGCCAGCCCTGGGTGTTCTTGTGGCCTAGTTGAGATTCTGCTGAGCGTCCCTCCCACTCACTTCCCCTCTCTTTGCCCCGCCCCCCCTCCCCCCCCATTGCCCATGGCAAGCCGGTCCTGCCTTGGGGGGTACACTGCCTCTCAGATATTACAAGTGTCTCTAATCCAATTTATCGTCATCAGAAGCAGTATATTCCAAATAAATCTTCAGCACACATTAGAATGAATGGCCTCAGGCTGAGAGATGTTTAAAAGGGTAGATGAGCACTTTTATCAACATAACGCAGACCAGACAGAAGAGATCAATAATCATTTGAATACGGAGCATGCTGTTACAGGAAACAATAAAATATTTCAACAAAATGTCCAGTGATGGGAAGAGGATATATACAATTTCTTTTGCATGACTAAAAATGAAAGCGACGTGAGCGACATGTTGCCTTTGGGCGTGGACTGGCGTGTTATTTGTGCAGGACACGGGGTAAAAATAAACTGCTTGAAACAGGGTGCGGCAGATTACAAAATGTAAAGAAGATGTGGTCCCACATAGAAAATTCTGCTGATATGGCTAATATTACCAACAATGCACAGCTTGTCACATTAACTGAACAGAAATATCAAAAGTTGGCTTCCCGTTAAAGTCATTGTCAGAGCTAGCAAAAAGGAACAGCCCCGCCAAAACACACACACACACACACACACACACACACACAGAGAGAGAGAGAGAGGTTTGTAATTATATCTTTGTGGGGACTGTCCATTCATTTTTATGGGGAGAACTCCAATCCCAACATGACGACCTTAACACCTACCCAGCCCTAACCTTAACCATAAGTAAGCAAACAAAATGCAACTCATTTCTCTCTATTTGACTATCCCTGCCGGCCCCTGGAGGATGGGCTCCCCTTTTGAGTCTGGTCCCTCCCAAGGTTTCTTCCTTCTAGGGAGTTTTTCCTTGCCACTGTCGCCTATGGCTTACTAACTGGGGGCTTTGGGTGAGGATGCTGTAAAGCGCTTTGAGACAATGTAATGTTGTGATAATGCGCTATATAAAAATAAATTTGTTGTTGTTGTATTTTCAGTTTTTTAATTGCATTCTCAGGTCTTTGCAAGGACCTGAAAAATTGTCTCCACAACATCAAGATAACAGGTTTTTAAAATTGGGGGAGGAACATTTGGTCCCCACAATATAATATAAACCAAATACACACACACACAGATGAGCTCCTTCTCATATAAGACCCAGTAGAATTTTTAACATTGCGACAGACGTTTCTTATGTTTCTAAAACATGTTAATACTGAATTTGAAAAAATGTCATCAATATAGTCAGGGTGTACGTATTTTATTAACAGTGCCTTTATGTTGTCCGGTAATTGTGAAAAATTATTTCCCACTAGGGATCAATAAAGCATATTTATTTATCCATGTGCAATACAAAAATGTTTTAAATCATTAATAGTATAAAATGAAGAAACTGGAGTTTGCTGACACCTACTGGAGACTGAAAAAACTCAAATGTCAAATATCTACTTGTAATTGTGACAGGAGAAATCACAATTATCTATTAACTGGACAGCCGAAATTAAGGAAATCCAGCAAACAAACGCCGCCTGGTTTAATTATTCTTTTTATAATATGTTAATTATTCATCCATTTATTTGAACAATTATGTGAGATTACTTCACAGATTACTAATTGGTTTGTTCACCGTACACACCCCTTACATAAACTCCACAATAAGAGTTTGACTGGATTCGGCAACACCAACCAGCGCAAACCTATTTCTCACGATTCAAACTGTCTCAAACTACGCGATCGCCTCCACCTCCCACGTGGGACTCCCGGAAACCAGAAACTGTAATTAAAATAATTTATTAAAGTATATTATTTAAGATATACATATATATTCAATAATTTCTTAAAACCTATAATCTAACGTCGAAGTCTCAGTGGGGTTGTGTCTGGAGGGCAGAAGGACCAACATTGTGAATAAATACAACATATAATGTCAAATTAAAGACGGAGGGATGACACGTGAAAAAAAGGTGGGGAGGGAGACGGTAGCAGGAAGTGACGCAGCGGAAAGAGGAGTGTCCTTTTCCACCATTAGGTGAGTATGAGCGTGGCGGGGTTTGCGGCTGCTCTCCTGAAAAACTCGCTAAAACACCGTAAAAACACCAATATTTCTCCCTAGAATTGTCATTAACGAACCTGCATCTTCCTCTTGTGTTATAGGTAGCAAAGATGGGTCGCCGGCCCGCCCGATGGTGAGTGAGAAATGTGGTTTGTTACTCCGGAGCCGGCTGGTAGAATCAAGATGGCCGCGCATGACCACGATAATGATTGTGAACAAATAAAATAATGGCACATGAAACTTCTAAAGTGCAATTGTAAAATATACAGAAATAGTGAAATGATGAAAATAATTGCTGCAACATCGAAGTGGTGTAACGCTAGACGGCTGGCGGATTCAAAGATGGCAGCGTGCGTCCCGCATACCATGTGCCAGCGTGCTTGGGCACTGAAAACGTTATATATTGAGAACCTGAAATATTAAAACACATTACTAGTACCGAGTTCCTGAAATGCTAATATACTGGTAGAATATAGACATGTTAAGAAAATAGCGCGTAATAGGCGAACCATGTGCGCATTTGGGCACGAAATGGTTAAAATAGTGACGGAATTAAAAATGTTCAAAATGTTATTCGATCGCAGTGTACTTTATAGCAGGATTTGTTAAATACGAGACTAATCAAGCTCTTAAAACGTTTACCACGTGTCAGTAATACCGCCATGTAAAAAATACTGAATAGGTACAAGTATATGGTGGTATACTGTAGTTATTTGATAGGCTGCGATGGATATACAGAAAATTCTAATTTTATTTTTATGTTTCCATTTTAGCTACAGGTATTGTAAGAACAAGCCTTACCCCAAGTCACGATTCTGTCGGGGTGTGCCTGGTAAGTTTTTCTGCTGTTTCTTTTGTGATTGTGGTTTAAAAACATTTTCCATGTTCATTTTCCTGCAGCTTATTAAGCCGACCAGGCTGGTCTGCTGTCCAGCTCTGGTGTGCAATGGCTGCAGACAGTGACCCTCTCTGGTTGTGTATGTTTCCAGCTGTGAGGTGCTGGGCACGCCAAGGGACCTTTGAGACATTAGCAAAATAGTTTAACATTGTTTTCCATTATTTAATTAGATCGATATGAAGGCACAAAATGACCTACAGTCAGATTGATGTTAATTGAATCCATATGCTGGTCCTTGTAGAGTTTGACTTTAAGTCTTCCCGTTCTCTCATGAACCAGACCCCAAGATCCGAATCTTCGACCTGGGTAGAAAGAAGGCGAGGGTGGATGAGTTTCCGCTGTGTGGTCACATGGTGTCAGACGAGTATGAACAGCTGTCCTCTGAAGGTATGAAAAATGGTCTGGTTCTCACACCATGTAATGAGACAGATTTCTAGCTGGCTGACTTCTGGCTGGGCCAGAGAGAGCTCCACGGGGTTTCTTAAGTCCTCTGGTGGTTCTTCCCAGCTCTTGAAGCTGCTCGTATCTGCGCCAACAAGTACATGGTGAAAACGTGTGGCAAAGATGGCTTCCACATCCGTGTCCGCCTGCATCCCTTCCACGTCATCCGCATCAACAAGATGTTGTCCTGTGCTGGAGCTGATAGGTAAGACTGGACCGCGAGCTGTCTCTCTCCTGCCCCCCCTGCAGCTTATTAAGCCGACCAGGCTGGTCTGCTGTCCAGCTCTGGTGTGCAATGGCTGCAGACAGTGACCATCTCTGGTTGTGTATGTTTCCGGCTGTGAGGTGCTGGGCACGCGAAGGGATCTTTGAGACAACTTTTATTACTCTGACTTGAATTTTATGTCGGTTCCTCACCAGATATTCATTTAACGACTTGCTTGGTTTCAGATAAGTAGCTGTTAAGTACAGGATTATTGCAAATAAGAATGTTGGCTAACTAGGCCTAGTGCTGAAGTTACTGTCTTTTATTTAAACATTTTTTAAACTTTGTTCTAATTTTTTCACACTCCTTATTCAGTTTTCTGTTGATTCTGTATTGTGTATATATTCAGTTTTTTATATTCATCTAAATTTTTCCATATTTTGCCCTTGTCTTTGTTTCTTGCCCTGATAAGGATAGTTTTCATTGTACTTTGTGTAATGATAAAGGCATTCATTCACTCATTCATTCATTCCCTGCAGGCTCCAGACTGGAATGCGTGGTGCTTTTGGGAAGCCCCAAGGCACAGTGGCCCGTGTCCACATCGGCCAGGTCATCATGTCTGTGCGCACCAAGGCCCAGAACAAGGAACACGTCATCGAAGCTCTGCGCCGAGCTAAGTTCAAGTTCCCTGGCCGGCAGAAGGTACCGTCAAAAAGCTGCTAACTGATAATCTGAGGCCAGCGTTGTGCTGCAGCTGAATGTACAACCCCCACCCCCAATGATCTGTGTACATTTATCTGAATAGATTCAGGACACTGTGCACTGTGATAACTGGAACATTATGGGTGCTTTTCCACCGCACAAAGTACAGTACTTTTGCTTTTCCATTGACTTCCGGTCGAGTACCAGTACCGAAAGTGCCAAATCAGCTGGGGTGGTACTTTGGGGTGGGACTTGCAAACATATTTGCTGTCAATTGGTTATGTAAATAGCCTGCCTCTGAAACACAAGATACAACCACCATCTTTTTTTAAACACACAGCGAACAGTGAGTAATTAAATTAAAAGCAATAGAAACAAAAATATAAAAGTAAAATGGAAGGATGGACAAACTAGGAAACACAGGCTTTAATTGCCATATGGTCAGATGAACAGATCCAGCGGGATTTAGATGGCAAGACTCTAAATAAAGTATGTGCCGTAATAGCAAGCGGCTTGGAGGAAATGGGGCAGATGCGAAACACTGGGCAATGCCGCTTGAAAATCCAAAAACTTAAGCAGGACTACAGGAAGGTGAAGGATCGTAGTAACATGTTTGAATTCAGTGAAAGAAATGCTGCGCTGCGCTTTGTGATGATGTCAGTCAGGGGCGGTCACTGATGTCATTTGGCACCGGTACCAGTTTTTACGGCAGTGGAAAACCGACACAAGTACAATACTTGTGGTACTTTATGGAAGTACTGAAAGTACGGTACCTGGTGCAGTGTGAAAGCGCCCTATGTTTGTGGAACTGGGATTCAGAAGATTCTTTATATTGATTCTCGTGTCTTCAGTTGTCATTGACTGTCAAACTTTTTAATTTTGTCATGAGTACTCTGCATATTTATCTACCTTCAAATTTATCCCAATTCAAGAATTTCCTCCTGGAATCTGTATATATCTTCCATGTTCTGTGCTCATTGGTGAGAACGGAGAATTCACTTTTGTTTCCTTGTCTTCAGATCCACATCTCCAAGAAGTATGGTTTCACAAAGTTCAACGCTTGTGACTTTGATGAGATGATGCAGGAGAAGCGTCTGATCCCAGATGGCTGTGGCGTGAAGTACATCCCAAACCGGGGTCCCCTGGACCGCTGGAGGGCTCTTCATGCTGAGTAGATGATGCTCTGCTACTGGGTAGTCTGGCAAGATTGTGCAGTCAGGCAATAAAGTACTGAGTATGAACTCTGCAGTGTTGATTCTGCTTCTTTCGTGTGTCTGAGAGTCCAAGCAAAGAGTCCTAATTTGAATAGTATACATGTAGAATTCTAAATGATACAGCTTCCCTATAGAAGGAGTTTCAATTAGTCCTAAGGTTATTCAAATATAGTGTTGGCTGTGGATGTCACACTGCATGACTACATGTGAGAGTGTACATGTCCAAGCTGCCTGGTTGGTTCAAGCCTGCATGAACCTGTAATGCATTCAAAGCTGCTTATGTACAGCAGGAAAGAACAAATCTATACCAGTGGGTCTGGAATAAGGCATTTTATTCATTAATATCCCTTTGGTCAAGGTTCCTCAGTTCTGGTCTTGGGGGCCAATTTGCTGATTTCCCTGCTCACCTACTAATTAGTTAGTTAAAATGAGCAGGGACGTCCGCAGTCTGCTGGATTCTGACCCTCTAGGACCAGAACTGGGGAACCCTGCCTTTAGCGCTTTGAAAGAAAAAGCAGGTTTGGTACAAAAATAATTTTCCTCAATTGTGAAAACATATAAATCAACCACAAATAATACTGAAAGTGCTGAAACAGGAGTATCAGTATATGCGCATATCCCTGAATATCTTTGTAGTGCCATGGGGGCCAACATGTAGTCCCTTTTCTGTAAGGCAGGTACTGTTGAGTGGAAGCGTTCACCTGCTATCGCAGGAAGCTTTGCGACTTTTGTACATTCATTGCGTTCCTCAGTGTAAATTGGTTCTGCTATGACTTCCAATGCCTCTTTGGTAGCTCACGTATGTTACAATATAATACTACAATGGCAAAAGTGTGTTTTTAAACTGGTGAAGTCTTGATTGTATGAAAATAAAAATACTGGATCTTTTTTAAAAGTGGCAAAAAGTTCATCAGAGGATGTTTAACCTGAATTGCTTCAATGACCATTTTTAAAAGTATAAATATAAATAAAATTGACCATCTAATTGTGGGTAGTAGTAATGGCCAAATGAAGCTTCATGAACCATTTTCTGTATTTTTTGGTCCCACTAGATGGCACTCGTAGTTTGTATTGGGCCATATATTGAGCCCTTTTTAGGAATAAAGAGCACCATCTAGTGGGGTCAGAAGGTACAGCAAATGGTTCATGAAGCTTCCTTTGGCTATCACTACTTGATCAGAGCTGTCTGCTCTTGCAGTACATTCCTGTTCTTCTGACAAAGTGCTTCAATAACTCCAGCCTAGGTTTGCAAGAACAAATGTGGCCGCAGTCACCAGAAGAATCCAGCATGCTTCTGTCTGCGCTGAGCTTGCTCGAAGCTTCAGCGTCACCTCCACTGGGTAGTGGTCACTGACCTCCAGTGCCTGAAATAAGCCCGGATCTCAGTGAATATCCACAGAGGCTCAGAGAAAGCAGAAAAGTGCTTAATGCAGAACTGCAGAGGGAAATGTGCACACTAGGAAATTATCGCAAATATGAAAATAAACTGCTCTATGCATCATTATTCAGTGTTTACCAGCAGCAATGTCATGGTTTGGTTAAACTTCAAACTTTATGAAGTGGCCTACGCTCTGTTCTACATTGTGAATGTCTGATTTGCCTACAGAGCTATGACTGGCCAGCAGTAATTATCTATGTATGATTCTGTAAATGATTCAGGTGGTACTTTATAACAGTATACTTCTTCCTATTGCAAACAGAGCTAACATCTTAGGCTTACAAAAAGCCAATCTGCCCATAAAGCACGGGATTTGGTCCAGATCGTAAACCAGTTCATGACCGGGCATGCATCATGGCCTGTCCACAAATTCACTTGAGCTACTTGTCTTTGATATATCGGGAAAAACCTACTCACTAAACCACTCTTGTCAGCTGTACATGTATCCCTATTTGAGGGTAATAGGAGAGAGAGGTAAGGAGCATGTGCTGATTACAGCGCGTTGCCACACCCACCACATGACAAACCACCTAAGGGATGAGAACCTGAGGGCAGCCAGTAATACCTCAGCACCACACTAGTCCAACAGAATAGTCTGAGATTTCCCAGTGGCTGGAGTGCCAATCCTGCCACCAGCCCTCAAATTTTCCCTGCTTGCAGGGGTGTATGTAGATCAACGTATATACATACCCAGGGCATAATAATTACAAGTTAAGGGCCTTGCTGAAGGGCCCAACAGAGTAGAATCACTCCAGGCATTCACAGGATTCAAACCAGCAACCTTCCAATTATTGGCAGAGATCCCTAGCCTCAGAGCGACTACTTTGCCCATAATAGGAGGGTACGCTGTAATATCCACATTGATTTTATGTGAACTGAAAACCTTTTTGATTCTACAGCGTAACTGTCTCCATCAGTCTGAATCCAACCTGCTAACTAAACCTATAAAGAATTGGATTTGTTGTCTATGTACCAGTTAGTAAGATACTGAAATTAAATCACAATTTAATTTTACTCAATCATTCACTGAGACTAAGGTCTTCTAAGGTGTTATTTCTCCAAACCAAAAACTAAATTGCTTTAATTTACATCAGTGGTTCGCAAACTCGGTCCTCAGGCCCCACTGCCCTGCTTGTTTTCCAGCTATCCCTGCTCTACACACTGCTGATTGACTGAACACACCTGATCCAGGTAATCAGAAGCTGAAAGACAGCTGGGACTTGCTGTCTGTGGGGCAAGGATAGCAGGAAAACAAGCAGGGCAGTGGGACCCGAGGACCGAGTTTGAGAACCACTGATCAACATGATGGCGAGTTCAAAAGCAAGGAAACACACATCTGGGGACCCGCATCATCTGTGTTGCCAGGATGACCAACTCAAAGCATAAATGAATGGAATGATCGTGGCATAACGAAATTTAGAAGAACAAGGGGGGGGCGCAGAAGAATGGAGACATCTGACCTGGTCTTGTGACAGGTAGAAGGTCGTGGCGAAGTTGAACGCTTGTGCTGACTTGTCCACTACGGCATTCAGAAAGTTCTCTCCATGCACGACAATACTATGCAGTAGACAGAGGTGGCAAGGATCAACAAAGCCATCAGTGAAAAATGACAGCCATGGAAGAGCTAGCACTGTGCTCCTTACCGGTCGTAGGCACAGGTGGTGGTGTCCCTCACTGTGGTGTCCACCTTGTCATCGATCAGCCAGTAGAATCTGGGCTCTGTCATGAGTCGGATTTTCTTTTTGTTTTTCTTCGGCAAGTATCCACACCCCGCATTGAAATCGCCCAGGAACATGATGTCCTACCAGCATCCCGTTGGAATGGAGGAGAGACGTAGCCGCAATGAGGTGGAGGTGCAGTGGACGTTAAAGAAGAAAGATTCAAAAGACGGCCTTTGAGGTGCAGTGGAGTATGCAGTGACGTACGGGGCAGTGCGGGGAAGCCCGTAATCGGCTAATTTCAGCATTTACTTCAGCTTACCTCAACCCCCCACTTCATCTTAACATCTAGGAAGACGTCGTACAGCTCATCAATCTCTTTGGTGGCGTTGGTCGGGGTGGTGTGTTGTGGGATTAGGACAAACTCTCTGATCACTGCCCACAAACAGAGACAGTGACTGTCAGTATCATTTTCTATTGTGAATGCAAGGATGCCCATTTGGGTATGGATGGCAGGGACATGTCCCTACCAATATTGTGAGAGTACTATGCATGTCTGGAGGGGGTGGGGGAGTTTGGGGATGATTTATTCCCTACCGATGTTGAAACCAAACCTAGACCCATGGCTAATGATCTAAAATGGAGAAATTTAGCTACTTTTTGGTTACACCGGCCTTCGTTCTGCTTATGCTCACTTCCTGCTTTACTTTTCAAAGAAGTCACACTTCCTCATAACATACAGTTCCGGAAAAAGTTAAGAGACCACAGCACAATTTCTCTTTCACTCATTTGTCAATTTATGGGTATGTTTCTGGGTAAAATATACACTTTTGCAAACTGCAGCTTGACTCTTCCCTGCTTCTCATTAATGAAGGGATTCTTCCTTGTTTTATGGGACTTCAGTCCTGCTTCTAGGAGCCTGATACGAACTGTCCTAGCAGTGCATTTTACACCTGCACTTAATGTTTCCCATTCCTATTGAAGGTCGCTTGATGTCATCGTCTGATTCATGAGAAACTGTCTGATATGCTGATGGTCATCTCTAGCATTAGAAAGTCACTTTTGCTCTCTGTCTGGCTGGTTCTCCCTCGTTCCTGGTGTCTCCTGCTTCACCTTGTTCTTGTGTACTGCTGTGTTGTAAATTTTGAGCCTGGAAGCATCCTGCTGCTCAGCATAGCCTTCTGCCAGCAGAACCAGGATTAAACCAGGATTTAAAAATGCAGGTTTTTTATTTTTAAATATGGAGAAGTCTCTTAATTTTTTTCCAGGTCTGCATGCAAGACTGACGCCTCCCCGGCCCAGGTGAGGGTTCTCATGAAGGCCCACCTGTGTGCGGTGCCCGTAACCTGATAACAAAGGGCTCCCGGGCAAAGGCATCCTCGTCTCCTTTCTGGGTGTCAGGGTACTGGTACTGGTCCTTCACCGTCACCGACCCCTTCCTGTGGCGAAAGAGGTTACAGATTCCCCTCAATCACAGCAGCGAGGTCTCACCGCCCACGAAAAGGTGGGTTTCATTAAAATTACTTTGCTCCTCCATAACCATGTAAAACCCCCATAAGGCCCTGTGAGACACCCAAACAGAAAAAAAGAAAAAAGCAAGAAAGTATGAGGGAAAAAAGCAGTAAAATAAGAATGATACCAGTGAGACAGCAAAGGTAGAGGCCAGCTGACCTGTAAACAAAGACGTACTGCTCCTGGTATGTTGGCGTCCTGCCAAGTCGAGCACTGGCCACATAGTCATACTGGTAATTTCTGTCAAACCTTGAACAAAGAATAGTGGGATTAATGTGAGGTGTGACAGACAGGACTGTCCAGTCCCCAGCCTGACTAAGAAGCATTTGGTGTGGCCGCATGACACTGAATATCCCATATATTATTTACTTCACTCTAATTAACTTATTTGTACCATTTCATCACATAATTGTTGATTAATAAACAATTATGCATATTTTCTCTCCTGGGGAGTTGAATTTTAGAATTTAGTGATCAGTGGTCATTGCTGACACACTGCAGCACACAGTGCACAACAACGGAATGTGTCCTCTGCATTTAACCCATGTGTGACATCGTGACCTGGCCCAGGGAGCAGTGCTTGGGGATGGTACCTTGCTCAGGGTACCTTGGTGGTCAGGGATTCAAACCAGCAATCTTTCAATTTCAAGTGTGCTTCCCTAACCATTAAGCCACCACTGCCCAGTTTGTTTTGAGTTTTACCTCGAAAAACAACACATTTAACTGTGCACACAATCATTTTCTACTTGCAACCAACACAGTGAATTTTCTAACGTCAGTTCCAGCACTGCATGTTCAAACATATTAAGGTTATCACGCCCAGACACCTACTCACTGTTGTGCTTACCTGTTGAGTGCCAGTAGCAAGGAGTTGATGACTTTGGATTTGGTGTCTCTCACCTCCTGGAGCAGGCAAACATCACAGCGAGACACGATCTGGAAAAATACCCAAGAGGAGGAATCAGGAAACTCTGCACAGAAAATATTAAAGGGTGTGTGGCAACAGCACCTTTGAACAGCAAACAGTATGTGAGAATCTCTCACATACACACATAACCTAGACCCACTTCCGCAATGTGTGTATTTTTTATACTGAACTCACTGCTTATTACAGATGCTCCTTAACGACCGGGTTCTGTTCCTACGACTAATTCGTTAAGCGAATTGGTCGGTAGGCGCCCCTTACCAATATTTCATGCAAAAGAATAGATGAAATCAGCTTTAACATACATTACTTAGGCTTGCATGCTATAAATACAGGTAATTGTTTTTATTTATTGTGAATAAAGGAAGCTGTTATAATTTGCATAAGCCTTACATGTGACAGAACATGAAAATATAATCAGCAAAAATCATAAAAATGATTTACAAAAAAAAATTGTGAGGGAACGTGACTGAGGCTAAGACTGAGACTAAGACTGAGACTGAGACAGACTGAGAATGGGTCGTGCAAGATGAGATTCTTGGTGCTGAGATGCAGTTGTACAGTGTAACTGGTTGGAAAGCAGGTTGTACCTCTGGGCGGTCGTTAAACAGCTAGGTCGTTAAGTAAGGAGTGTCTGTACTTTATTTTAAAATATTTTTTTCAGCAATTAAATAAAAATATCACTGTATCTTAAAAAATATGTTGGGCTGGCAAAATACTTACCCTGACGAGAATGTTCATGACATTCTCTTTGCTTGACTTGGAATCACCAAAACTCTGAATGTTGAAGGCACAGATTTTGAAGCCTGAGCTCGGCCTTGGTGAGCAAAGAATAATTAAGATGATAAAGAGGAGCGATGAGAGGAGACCCATAATGGTGCTGGGGACAGAGGTGGTGAGAGAGCCAGTCAGGAGATGAAGCCAAGACAAGAGCCAACCACAGAAAAGACACCATTACACTTTAACAAACGGCGGCCTGCCTTTCCAAAACAGTTGGAACACTGTGTAAAAAAGTTAAAAAAACACACAAAATGCAATGATTTAGAAATCATATAAACCAAAATAAAAGAATAAAGACATCACGTCAAATGCTGAAACTATATACATATATACTATGACAAATATATACTCAATTTGAATTTGATGCAAGCAATACGCTTCCAAAAAGTTGTGACAGGGGCATGTTCACCACTCTGCTGCGTCGCCTCTTCTTCTAACCGCCCTCTGTAAACGTTTGGGATCTGAGCAGGCCGGTTGCGGGAGTTTATGAAAGTGAAACGTTGCCCCATTCTTGCCTGATATAGGATATCAGCTGCTAGGCAGCTCAGGGTCTCCTTTGTCGTATTTTTTTAATATGTGCCACATTTTTCAGCGGGTGACCTGTCTGGACTGCAGGCAGGCCAGTTTAGCACCTGGCAGAGATGGGCAGAAATGTATTTAAAATACGTATTTAATTACTTTTTGTATTTTTCTGGGTGGAAAACAATAAGATGTAATGTGTAACAAAATATTTTGAAAGATTGTATTGTATGTTTTTAAAATGCTTAATTAAATATGTAATTTATTTTAAGAACCATCATCACCTGACTTACAGGCTATGAAATATAGGCTATCACCTATCTGGGCTATCACCTATCTGGGCTAACACCAAAGCTGCTTTGGTGTTCAGTGAAAATTGCCTTAAAGTATGTAGTCAAATATGCTATCAAATATTGCTCAGTGAATGTCATTATAGGACAGAAAAATAGATAAATTAGCAAACAGCAGTGCTGGACTCTAGAACTAGTGAATTAACTTGCTAGCCTGCTAGTGGCATTATGGTTAATTTCACCAGGCAAGTTCAGGCAGTGGCGTCCTCTGGTTTACCATATATGGGAGACTTCATTGGCAGAAAATATGGCTATTATATGCACCACAGTCGCTGGTTCATATTTTTTAGCTGTATATCTAAAAAACAGTTTCATGTTTGAGTTTGCACATTAGATTCTTCAGACCAGTTTTCCAATTTGCCTCAGTCCATCTTAGATGAGCTCGGGCCTTTTGGTGTTTCTGAATCATGTTTAAATATGGTTTCTCCTTTGCATGGTAGAGTTTCATCCTGCATTAGTGGATACAGCAACGAACTGTATTCACAGACAATGGTTTTTGGAAGTGTTCCAGTGTTTCCGCATTACACAAATTTTCCAGTCCACTGTCAAACCCTGTCAAACTTTTTTGGAACATGTTGCTGGCATCAAATTCAAATTGAGCATGTGTTTGTCATAAAACAATTATATTTGTCAGTTTCGGCATCTGATGTATTGTCCTTGTTCTATTTTAAATTAAATATGGGTTTATATTATTTGCAAATCACGGCATTCTATTTCATTTACATTTTACACAGCATCCCAAAATTTTTATTAATTTTTTTTTTAAACAGGGCTGTAGAAACCTTTGGCTGTACTAATAAGCTACACAAAAGAGAAGAATTTAGAAAATATAAATAAAAATGAGATACGCTTCAGTTAAATGGAAAAAGTTACAGAGTGACAACAACCACTGCACACAACAAGCTCTTACTGAAACTGTTATTTGTAACGTGGATCCCAGATCAGCAAGTACTGGCATGGCTAATTATGAAAATACAGAATGGAAGGTTCCCAATTGGAGGAAAAGAGCCAGAACAAAGATGATTTGAATTTACTAGATGAAAGACAAACTAATACAAATGGTTAAAATGCTCTGAATATTAATCTGACACGTAGCCTTTCAAGAATTTGGCTAATTACCCAAACTTCTTAAACCCAGATGAAATGTGTTTATGTTCAACCTGGATTCAGATGATCAAAATGATAAACACTAAGAGTTTATGGTTCACAAGATCCAGTAAGGAAACAAAACAAAACAGCGACCTAAATTCCCAGTTTTACCTCTTTCTTTCCTTGTATTCCTCACAACATGCACTTTAAAGTACTTCTACAGTATGCAGGAAGAGTTTCATCTCTCCTACCTTACGCTTTGGCCGGACATGTCTTTTCTGAAGCGGCGCGGTGTTCAGCTTAATGCTCCGTTTGAGAACACAGCTTGGAGTGTCATATTACGTCCCACATTTTCACTCCCTTTCCGCCTAGAAATTTTGCCCTTCCTGTCTTTGAAATTCGAACCAAAGTCACTGACACTAGCACTAGCTGCTTACTTAGCAGAAAGCCGGGAGAAAACGTGTCGGGATGGGGTGGGGTGGAGTCAGTGTGCTCATTTGTTGAGGGCTAATATGTAAACAGCTCATAATCATTAAAAGTGTCATTGGGAGCACCAATCAGAGGAGCATTTTTAGGCACTAGTTCTCCGTCTTTGAGGAGCCTGTTCCACCTTCCACTTCCCTTTATTTTTGAGTATTTCACAAGGACCTCAGAATGTTAAAACCCGACAGTTCAGATCAGATTGGTGAAAGTTAAGCCCTCTGAAATAATCATGCTTAAACGAAGCTTAGGGCTGACCTCATGACCAACACCAGCCAATAGGGAACAGCGGCTGGCTTCACATCTGCTGCTTATCATAAGACCACTAGATGACAGAATGGTTTCTAAGAAACAGGGCAGCCATGTGATCCTCTGTTATGCTTATCAGGACCCAGCATGTGTGTCATATGCACAGATGGCGGCAGTAATAGATAGAAAAGCTCAGTTATCCCCCATTGCCTCAAACTAAACGCTGAACGTTCATTGCCTTAACCAAACATGTACCTGAGATCTCCCCAATATTTTCAGCCATATTTTAGTCACATGGGTTTTTCAAGTTGTTGAAAGGAACCGAAATTAAGGAGAAATGCAACAACAAACTTGTAACAATGAGTATATAAAGTGAACATCTTTATTCATTTTATAATGTGAGTTTGCTGCACAGCAACTACCAGAAGGACCACTGCTATGGGCAGTACTGTGGTTTAATAACCTCGCCTGGTGGTTTATTTGGAGGTAGGTTTGTGTGAGGATGTCCTGCCAAATCACTTCGGGCATTTGGAGAGAGTGAAGGCAATTCTGAAGCTCAGAGAACAAGTAACCTTATTCTCATTTTCAGCTGGGAGTCTTTTTGAATTGTATTCAGTGTAAATGTTAGTTTGGGACCCCGGGAGGAGACCCCGGGGAAGACCCAGGACACGCTGGAGAGACTATGTCTCCCGGCTGGCCTGGGAACGCCTCGGGATCCCCCCAGAGGAGCTGGACGAAGTGGCCGAGGAGAGGGAAGTCTGGGTCTCCCTGCTGAGGCTGCTGCCCCCGCGACCCGACTCCGGATTAAGCGGGAGATGATGGATGGATGGATGGATGGATGGATGGATGGTAAATGTTACTTTAATTGTCTCATCCATGCAGAGCAGGGGGGCCTGTTAAGTCCTGTTACTGTATGTACTGGATGCCAAACTGGATGATGTAGGATGAAGAATGCTGCAGCACAAACGTCTCAGTGCCTTTTGTAAAGCTAGTGCAGTATTCCCCTTTTAATGCAGATTCAAATTATGCGGTTTCAGTTTACACGCTTGGCAACGACATAAAAAAGAGAGAGAAAATCCGGTAGAAATAGTACATTTTAATTTGCATGCCAAAACCGTTACTTACTCACAGAGTCTTTTAATTTTCACTGGGAGGTGCCCCCTTCAGTAGCCGGAGGAAAAAAGATCGTCATCATTATAGAGAGAATTAAGGAACAAAGAAGAGAGAGTGCAAGAGGAAGTACGCTAGTATCGTATTGTTATAGTAATTACATTTCAGTTAATTTTCATTGCTGTTTTATTCATTAATTGTTATTAGGGTATCATTTAATGAATATTTACTACATTAGGACTTAGCTATTAAATGCAAAAATCGTTTTACACACTGGATCCTGAAGCACATTGTCTGTGTAAAGGGAAGGACTTCATCTGGCTCCTGGTTGAATGAGTTTGTCAGGTGTATTTATATTTACTGGGTGCCTAAAAAAAATAAATAAATAACAAATTAAAATAAAACCAGGGTGGCATGGTGGTGCAGTGGTTAGCACTGATGCCTCACACCTCTGGGACCTGGGTTTGAGTCTCCGCCTGGGTCACATGTGTGTGGAGTTTGCATGTTCTCCCCATGTCGTCGTGGGGTTTCCTCTGGGTACTCCGGTTTCCCCCCACGGTCCAAAAACATGCTGAGGCTTATTGGAGTTGCTAAACTGCCCGTAGAAGTGCTTGTGTGAGTGAATGGTGTGTGAGTGTGCCCTGCGATGGGCTGGCCCCCCATCCTGGGTTGTTCCCTGCCTCGTGCCCGTTGCTTCTGGGATAGGCTCTGGACCCCCTGCGACCCAGTAGAATAAGCAGTTTGGAAAATGGATGGATGGAAAATAAAACCAAAACATAGGTAGAAATAGAAACAATGACATATAATAACCATGATACCAGTTGATTTACATCCTTTCAGTAGCTGGACTCCGCGTCATTCTTAATGATGATGATCTTGAAGTGGCTCGTGACATTTTACATGTTTCCTGCCATTGTCTTGCGGCGACGATAGTTGGATAGTTAAAGTTAACATTAAAACTAAGAAAATAATTGACCTAGTACAGGGATGTCAAGCTCCAGTCCTGGAGGGCCAGAGCCCTGCCACACACCTGATTTAACTCCTTGTGCTAATTACCACGTCGCTCTTGAGCTGAATCATTTGTGGTGGAGCTGGGAAAGAGCTAAGCTACACAGGGCTCCGGCCCCCCAGGACTGGACTTGGGCAACCCTGACTTAGTGATTTGATGACAGAAAACAGCACCAATCCAGGTAATTCCTTTGTTGTGTGTTCAATGCTGGCTGGAAACCAGCCGTACCTTGTTGGACATTTTCTGTTCAAGCGCCCTGGGATTTATTGTGTATTCTGTGTTTATTATGTGTTATTGTATCTCTGATCGAATCCTTATTTTGTACCTTTAGGTGCCCCTGATTGTAACTATTTATATTTCCAGTAGCTCCTTGTATTTGTTAATTTTGTTAATTCTCACCTGCTCCTCATTGCCCCTAGTCTCTTGTGTTTGTGGTTGATTTGTATTGCCCGCACCTGTCCCTTGTTAGCCCTCATCATCTATGTATTTTTAATACCTGCCCTTGCCTAGTGCTTCAGTTGACCATTCTGTTTATTCCTGTGTTACTTGCTGCTTGGTTCTCATACTTCTTTCGTTCCTCGACCGTATTTGGTGTTGGTGTTTTTTTTTGTTTTTTTTTTTCCTCATAATTCCACAAAAAAATAATTTGCTATTTCTTTCTTCTTTCAGAAACCAGCATAACCTGTCAGCACTCATCTGATATACTTGACTGATATGAATTTCATTTTTTTTTTTGTGGGCAGTGGTGGCTTAATGCTTAGGGAAGTGCTCTTGTAACTGAAAGATTGCAGGTTTGAATCCCCGACTACAAAGGCACCACTGAGGTACCCTGAGCAAGTTGCTGTCTCCAAGCACTGCTCCCCGGGCGCTGAATTAGCTGCCCCCTGCTATGTCACATTGTCACATATGGGTTAAATGCAGAGGACATGTTTTTGTTTTGTGATGTGATGTGTCAACAGTGACAATCACTAAATTTAAATTTTATTTACTGTTGATCTGTTAAAAGTATTGCATGGCCACAATGACAGCAGCTGTGCATTTCTTAACAGGGACAGATGTCATTAAAGTCTTTGATACTAATTATGGACGGGGAGATACAGCGGCTTGCTCTGTTGGGCAGTCACCTAATGAGGTGATGGATGACAGCTATTTCCTGTTGATCACTGCTAGTATCACTGCTGCAATATCAGACAGTTAAACATCAGGAACACACTTCTGCTTTTTTGTACATTGTATTCACATTATCACACTTAAAATATACGTGAACCATAACCCCTGTTTAAATGTTGAGTGCATTGAACCTCAGTATCGGTGTCTCGCCTTTTGTAACTTCCTAATGATCATTTTTAGCTGCAATGGGAAGTCGGTGCTCAGCGACACCTGTTATGGCACTTTTAAATACCTGGAGGTGTCATGGCCGCCTTGCTACCAGCAAAATTAAAAGCTAACTGATTTAGAAGAGAATATATCATGCTGCCGTGAAGAAGAATCAGCTTCTGCTGGTGCTGCTTCCCGTTTGTCTCCTCGGGGAAGAGCATCACTTCTCCTACAGTTCCATCAGCTGCGGTAGGTAATGCTGTGACATTCTGATATTCAGAATGTTAAATAATTAGCAATGGCTATATCTGATGCATAATATCGCATGCTGTGTGATTAAAAAAATAAGTTCAATTACTGAAGTCTCTACATATGCAGGATATTCTGGTATCACAGCTGACTAAATATTCTTCTGGTGTTTGCTGTGTATCTGCAGAGAATCATCTCATTAGGATCTACGATGCCTTCTATGGGTGGATGAGCCACACCATTTGCTCTAATGGTCGTCCTAAGTTGCAGCTGACCAATGCACGATGGCTAAAGGCGTTGACATTGTATCTGAAGGGTAAAATGTGCTTTTCCTTTCCCGATTAAACATACTCATCTATTTCTACACAGGAAAATGTCTGCATTTTAGCTCTTCATCCCCGACGGAACCAGCTGTGACCATGCATTCACTCTCACAGGTCCATGTCTTGGAATCTACAAACATCTTGAAGTATCATATGAATGCATTGTAACTTGTAAGTTTTTTAAAAACCCTTACATATTGTTCATATTCTGCACCTTGACAAGTCTTTTTTGAGCAAATCCTACCCACCTAATTATAATTAGTGAAATCTGATTTGCATCAAACGTTTTCATTCACCAACAAACAAATAACCTTTCATTAGCATTTCAAAGGCTTGCAAATGTATTTCCTTTAGCTTTTATATCACTTTTTTCTTTTATCTGGCATGTTTAGTGCTAGACGTGTGCCCTCACCCTCTACCTTACTGTATTTTTCACTACCTACTATTACCAGCGGAGGTTAAGTGTAAATTCACCTTCACCATACATCATTATTTGGTTAGACATTCCATGAGAGTACATTATAGGAAGAGGTGATTAGTTCAGGTCCTAAATGTAAATACCCAGAACAATATTTTGTGTTAACCAGTCAGTTGAATATAAAGAATCAGTCGCAGAGTCACTCAACTGGTTGGTTGAAAGAAAATCTTTGTCTGGATTTTTACTTTCTGGACCTGAACTATCCACCTCTGATTATTGGTTACCAGTAAATTGTTTTGTTTCTATTTCAGTTAAGAAACGTATTTCAGAAGAAAACCAAAAAAAAAAAAAACTGACTTTTCAATTGACTTTACTTACACGTACATACATACATCCATACATTATTAATCTCCAGCAGGAAATCTGGAAGATACAGCAACAAACAAACAAAAATGGACAAAAGCTAATCAGTGACATGCCTAAGCAACTGAAAAATTAAGAATAAAATACAATGGTACCTTGGAATACAAACTTAATTTGTTCCGGAAGGCTGATTGAGTTGCAATTTCATCGAGTTCCAAGTTGAATTTACCCATAAGAAATTATGTAAATGAATTTAATCCGTCCCAGACCCACATGTGACTGCCTATTTAAACTCTACCTAAATAATGATTAAAAGCATTAACAATCGATGTAAAACTAATACACACATGAATAAGAACACATACAAAAGTGATAAACATGAAATAAATGGCATTTCCATACTCTGAAGTGAGAGCAAACAAACATGCACTACCTCCTTTTTAAGTTCTACCATTACTGCTCACTTTCTTAGGGGACATGATTACTGTACCACTAAATCTACTTCAGATAAAGCACAAATATATTGACACTGAACGCAAGAATGCAGCTTTCGCATGTTGAACTCAGTCGGGAGGTACTGCGAGACCGAGAGCGATTCATAAGGTATCAGCATCCCAGTTGGTCTGTTTGCCTTTGTTTCAGCCCATCAGAGTTGCATCCCAATCCAAGTTTTAGCAGATCTGTTTGTTTTGTCGTGTTCCAAATTTTCAGGTGAGTTGCAGCTGAGATTTTTCTCAACTGATCCGTTCAAGGTCCAAATGGGTAACCCATACAGATTTTAGCAGGAGCGTTTGAGTTCCAAGATTTATGTCAAGGTACAAGTTGAAGAAAAATTCACTGAAATTCGATATCCAAGTTGGTCGAGTTAAGAGACGTTCCCAGGTTTTACTGTATTAGTAATGCATAGAGTGCATAGTCATAGGGGTGGGAGACATTACTCATGATAGAGAAGAGCTTGTTCCTCATTTTCGTGCCCCCACCTCCTCCAGGGGGATAAGGATGGCCTCGAGCACTAAGCCAGCCTCCTTGGACAGTGTGTTCCATCTCTTGGCTTCCCCAGCTTTCATACCACTGCCCCAAAACAGCAGCATGGAGGTCTGTAGCAGAAGTTATACACAATAAAACGGCTAAATCCAAAATCTACACTTGTGACCATGGCAGTAGCTGGAATTTTTGAACATGTGGCTTTTGCAAATGTACTTTCCACAGTTGCTGCAAGACGTACTTGTTTCGCAGTGCAGAAATTGCATCTCTTCCTCTTCTATCCCTTTCCATTCGCTTGCAGTGTGACTGCAGGCCAATCAGGTTTGGACTGCTCGACAGGCCTTACAAATGCTTCAGAGGACGGCCTGCAGGGAATATGCTGCACTCATACTCCACAACAGGAATCACAAGAACCTTTTCATGCTCCTCCAGAACCAGCTTCCTCTTATTCTTCTGGCTTTCCTTCCAGTAGGGATTTAGTTCACTCCATACTGTTGTAATGCAGTTGTAGCTGGAGACATCAGTGATGTTGGAAAATATCCATGGAGCCAGCAAGCCATCTTCCTGTCTGTGATTTTGATTGTCCACATCTCCTTTGTTAGCATTGTAATCTCGATTGTGTCCTCAAAACTGACTTCAGTGCCCATGTGAAGCCTACTCATTAGCATCACATTCTTGGTCCTCTTTGGGATTTAAGAAACTGGAGTGGAGGTGGGAATGAAAGCAAATGACATGACCTCTGTCTTTCGATGCAATCAGAGTAGATGGCAGCTCCGGCTTCTTTAGCCTCGATGTGCCGACCATAGTGATCTTCAGGCCAAGTTCAAAGGAAGCAAACAAATTATCATAGATGACTACGTCAGGTCTCATGACAATTTTAGGACGGCCCCTCCAAACAATGTGTGAAATGTTTACTGTTTCAATGCGTATTTATAAATCTTTTACACGTTTCAATGCACCTGTGCTCATTTAGTTGACCCTATTAACATTTGTAAAAATTTGTGTAGCAGCTCTGCAAATTATAAAATTTGGTCAAATTTACATTGTTGCATTTCACGCTAGAAAATTCATATTTGGGGTGTTTTTCCTGCTGTTGACTTCCTGTTGTTTGACTTAAACTAATTCATACAGTATACTGTTGATGTATATATGTGGAGATGCCTCTAAACCCGGCTGTTTATATTAGTCCAGCTGAGCACCGTTCTCTTCCTTCCTTGTAAGAACATTTTCATGCTATTAACTCACAACCAGAGGCTGTGTGGCTGTTGTGTATAATGACTCTTTGGTCTGATGTGAATTGTATCATCATTGCATTTTTGCTGGAGAACCTTCAATCATGGATGAACTAATGAAACATTCATATATTGTGAAGTTGATTTACTGAGAGATTAGATGAAATATATAGTGGTGCTTGTGCAAGTATAATGAAAACTGATTGTAATCCGCCTAGCCTGCAGAATATTGTGTGAAGCAAGGTCAACAGAAGGAAAAAAAAATCGAACATCCCACGTCCAATACAAATGTATCGCAAAAGGTTATTTATAATGAAAATATAGTTAAGCTTAGCAAAATGGTTGCAGAATCAAAAAATCAAGATGACCTAGAGGGTATGTTGACCTTTACTTAATTAGTTGCCACTTCCATGTTAGCATTAAGCAAGCATAATTTAGCTGCCATGGGGAAATAAGTTTCGACCAATCAAATTCATGGACGAGTCATGTGACAAAAGCATATATAACCTGTAAGCATTTAATAACATGTGGCTCCCTTTGCACAAGGTGAATAAAGTAACGTAGCATTGAAAGAAACATTCCTGATGCCTGTTTGTTGTGAGCCTGCCGAGATCCGATTCTTACACTATAGTGGACCTCCTGAGACAAGCCAAGAACATGAAGACCTTCACCAACATGGAACTCAGTGCTGACTTTCCTTTACTGCTTCCCATTTGTCTCCTCAGGGAAGAGCATCACTTGTAATGGATCCTATAGTTCTACGAGCTTCTGTAGAGCAGTCAGTCGCTGGTCTGGAGTGGCTTCACTTAATATATTGATTTGTTCTTTAGTAAATTAAACACAGTTGTCCTCCAAAGATGGGGGGAGGTGGTTGGAGTAATACATATATATAAAAAAAAAAACACAAGGAACCCAGTGCTGGGAATGATGGATGTCCTCCTGTTAATAAAGTTTTAAAAGGTTTTGGCATTAAACCGTTGGCTTTTTTGCCTTCATATGAGCATATTCCTTAGTTTTGGGATTCAGGGTGAATCGTAACATGTATTTATTTAAAATACCACATTTTCTGACAGATGAGTTATACCAGAACAGAGGTGAGATCATATTTAAAAGCACAACTGATTACTGGGAAAAAGTCACAAATTATAAGGTTTAATCCCTGTAAAATAAAGCAGTTCCATGGGTCTGAACACAAAAGAGACCATTTCTCGCAGTTAAAATCTCCTTGTTCTTTATACCTTCACATAATTACTTACATAAAACAAAACCAATTCAGTGGAAATGATTATTTACACCTTACACTGCACATAACAGGATACATAATTCATTCAATATTACAATAGCCACTCTATAATGTACAGATTCCCCATAGTTAACACACTGAAATTCATAAGGGTTACTATACATCAATGCCTGCCATGAATACAGAACCACGAACAGAAAGAAGATGGTGTGGTTCCACTCTGGAACCAGTGATAAAAAGGGCAAATACCTCCAGAACTTTATTAATGGTTGCATTTCACCGGCACACTAAGTACCATTGAGTAAATCAAACTGGGAGCCCTGGAAGGGGATTTAAAAAAAAAAAAAAAAACCCTGAGATAAAGGTTAAGTGTTTACGGGATCCGAGAGCTAAAGGACACACTCTGCTCACATGGAATCTGAAGGGAGACGGGATGCCTCAGTCAGTCTGAGGCACAGCAATGGCAGGGCCCTTGGGGTCATCGAATCTGTCCATGCTGCGCAGGTGCATGATCATCTGCAGGCCGTAAGTGAGGATGAGCAGCAAGAGAAGCGACGTCACCAGGCCCATCCAGATCCCAGGTGTGAAGAAGCTGGCACAGTCGTTAGCGTAGGAGAAATTCTCCCCAGTTACGCCGAAACCCTGGATCTGTCATGGGGAGGACGTAAGGTAGACGGAAGTCAGACACTGACAACAGCCCGCTTTTCAAACCACCCCTCCGATGAAGCCCCAGAGGGCACTCTTGTTAAAAAGGTCACCCCCCCATACCTGAAAGTCAGTGAAGGTGAGGATCCACTGGCCTGCGTTGTCTGCAGGGGTGCTTGGTACCAGCAGAGGGTATTCAGAGTTGCTGACCATCTGACAGTGGTATGAATACTCAGATGGGGCGGTGATGGCATTGCTGCCATTGAAAGTGGCCTTCTGACCATCATAGTTCAGCTGAACCTGGTCCAGAGTGAACCACTGCCGTGCAGACACTGGGTAGAGGCGCTGACTCATGGCAAAGCTGCGGAACAAGGAGATTAAGGAGACTTCAGCTCAAAGGGGACTAGCTCACATTTAGATACCGGTTTCCAGTCCGTTGACTGAAGTCTAGGGACTGATTCCCTGCTAAGGGCTGTTACTCATCGCCATAGCAGCAAAACAAGCAGTCATCACTGTCGCCACATGGTCTATGTTCACAGAAACAAGGTCCGCTGCTACGACAGCCAAGGGCTTCATGCAGTATCGCCGTCGAATGACTTTAATAATTCACGAAATACATGCGATCCGACCCATTACATTTTTTGGTGACAGAGGGATACTCACGTGAGTTGGAAAGTTTTAAAGCCTAGAATGTTTCCATATTTGAGCACGAGTCTAGGAGGAAGGACAAAGCGTGAAGTCTTTAGATTAGCAGGATGACCCTTCAGCATCACAATAAATGCACACATTATGTACATATAAATCATGCTAAAACTGTAGAGGTTATTTAAAAAAAAAAAAAAAAAAACACACTCACTGGGAGTTTGAAGCATTACAAAAGGAGCCACCTGTGTCAACCCCACTTGAGATAAACGTCGTGTCGGTCAAGTCAGCTTTCTGACCAGTCTGAAGGAAGCTGACTGTAAGGTTGCTTGCCCAAAACAGGATGCAAATATTTCCCATATTGTCATGGATCTGCAGTGGGGCAAAGACGTCATTTGTAGCCTGTAGCAAGGAGCGGCCTGCTGACTGGGGGGCTGGGTTCACATGCCGTGTCACCTAGGGGCCACACAAATGGGGGCGGGGGGGGAGAAAAACAAAGGAAAAGGTTACAATGAGACCCACCAAATTCAGCCTGGGGACGGAGTGTATCTGCGAGGAGATGGAGTCAGAGGTTAGAGGAGACCCATCTCACCCTTGAGGGCGCAAGGGCGGTGTAGACCGCGATATAGGGCACGGCCTGTGCCTTCACCGCTTCCAGGACGTTCCCCATCAGCCTATCTGCACGGAGGAGGCGTCAGGCAAACAGCAGCCAGCCAGCGGGGGGAAAGGAAGAATTAAATACATTAATATAACAAAAATATAAATGGACTCAATATCAATAACTGCATTAAGCAGGTCTGCTGCATTTCCAGGGGAGCAGTGGCGGCATGGATACCCAGGCAGATTATGAGGGGGGGCCCAGCATTTTACAGTGGCCCTTGAATATGGAGGGAATATAAACGAACGAATGAACGAATAGGGAAATGAATAAATTGAATGAATACATGAATGAATGACAAACAAAATTGGGCCCAAAGAAAGATTTTGGGCCCCTTGACAAAATGTCAGTCGATGTCCCTGATCACCAGAACCCACTCAGCAAGTAAGGCGATTTTTATTTGGAAAAAATAAGTAAAATTATATGCTTGCCAACACACACAACAAATGGCCTCTGACATAAAGATGTCGGTGGAAAAACGTTCCTGCTCACCGCTTTCCCTGAGACTGTCTTTGGCAGCCATGTCATCGGAACTGAAAGAGACAAACGAGGCAGTCTGAGGACAAGATGCTCTGATTTTCGTAGTGGAAGCGATCGCTGACATTCATCCACGCAGCTGCCATTACCCAGTGCCAAGCGGCAGCCGAAAGACCAGCAAGGCAGGGCTGGACACATCCAGGTGCAGCCTGTCGAGCTGCTCAGGGTCCACGGAGAGGGGGGCCACATCCAGCAGCTCCTGCAGCACCTCAGGGACAGAGGCAGAACCCGACACCGACGGCAACACCAGCGATGAAGAGGAGGACTGCAGTGCTGCCTGGAGGGGGAGGGGGGAGAGAAAATGAATCCAGCAAAGTGTTACGCCCCCATCCTCCGATTTCAGCAAGGACAAGCTTCTCATAACAAAACTCACCTCCAAATTGGGAAAGACGCTGTCCTGTTTGTTTCCAAACACGCCACCGTATAGCGTGACATCGTCCACGCTTAACTAGACAGAGCACAGAAACAGCCAGAAATCAAAATGGAGGCAAGAACGGGAAAACAAACTCAAGATCATTGTACACATCATCTCTGCACACCTGATCCTGCACAGCTCCACTAAAACCAGGCTTGCTGTTGCTGTTTTTCCAACAAATCTTAAAACCCAGCATGTGACACATGGGCAAGCGGAACAAATTGAACCAGCAGACAGAAGAAGCAGGAACACGTGAACCAGGAGAGGGCTCAGGGTCACACCAGAGTGACAGCTCACTGAGTCACTAACATCAGCATTCTATTTCGACTACAACAGTTTTCGGTCCCTGTGAGGTCTTCCGACCAGGAAATGTAAAGCCCGAGCCAAGTTAGGAAAAAATAAATGGGGAAAAAGTATGTACTCAGACCCTGTCCTGCAGGAAGAGCAGCACGGTACGAGGGGCAGAATTAGGAGTAGATCCGAAAGCAGAACTCAGGTAGGTCTCCAGCTGGGATCTGGATACAATGTGACCAGCCACTGGGGGATCCTGTGTCCACAGGGAGCGCCTGTAAATTCAGCAAAATCATTTTCACGTTACAAACTAACAATCCATATTTTAAGTCGATGAAACAGGTGATATGGTTAAGAATTCCCACCCCTCGTGCATTATTTTCAAATTTTTAGCCATACAGGTGTTCAGGGATCATAAGAAGCTTGAGACCAACTTAGTAATCGCAGAAGCTTAAGTTCCTAATACAAAAAGTTTTGAAGGACTCGTGCCACTTTGTCCTAAACTTTTATTAATAATCCAAAAAGCTACTAAAGTTATAGAATTCAGGAAAAAACAACGATTATCATACCGGTTAGTTCAGTTCATCGTGTGAATGAAAAGGATTACAAACTTCCAAATATCCTAAAGATCACACAGTACATATGACCTGCTACACAGCACCTCACCAAAAAACAAACAAGCGGTTACCCTTCACTGGACCACATTATCAGCGGGACGTGTTCGCTGCAGCTCCGCGTTGTGAAAATACTCAATAACAGCGAAAACACCATCGTTGCGCTATGAAGCCGACCAACCATTTCTTCCGCCATCTTCGCTGCCGCCCGCAGCTATTTCGACAGCTGACTGTGCCGTCACGTGAGTTTGGTTAGCGCTACTTCCGTAATGATGGGGGCGGAGCTACATAAGGGGCGTGAGCGTGGAGCCAACAAAAGACAAATCAGAATTCAAGTTCCACCTCAGGGGCCACTTTGACCAATAATAGAGTATAAGCTGACTACGCATTGACTTGAAATGAAATCTCAGCATGTGGGCGGTGTCAAGTGCAAACGGTCCAAGCAGTTTTAATGGTCCCATGTAACATGGAGAGGGCAACATGGTGGTGCAGTGGTTAGCACTGTTGCCTCACACCTCTGGGACCTGGGTTTGAGTCTCCGCCTGGGTCACATGTGTGTGGAGTTTGCATGTTCTCCCCATGTCATCGTGGCGTTTCCTCCGGGTACTCTGGGTTCCACCCACAGTCCAAAGACATGCTGAGGCTAATTGGAGTTACAAAATTGCCCATAGGTGTGCATGTGTGAGTGAATGGTGTGTGAGTGTGCCCTGCGATGGGCTGGCCCCCCATCCTGGGTTGTTCCCTGCCTCGTGCCCATTGCTTCCGGGATAGGCTCCGCGACCCAGTAGGATAAGCAGTTTGGAAAATGGATGGATGTAACATGAAGTTATCAACTTGGATTGATTCGAAGCAGAACCACTGTGATTTTCACTCTGACCTTCAAGTTTTACACATTCAACAATATTTTGACTATTAAAAGATTCAATATAAAAGTTTCAAGCCCTGCTGAAGCCAAATGAAAGTACTACAGAGTTTCAGCAGACAATGTAATGTGACATTTTTGGAATGACCTTTTAACAGTAGCAACTGTGTTGGGCCAGGGCTGTGAAGCACAGAGGAGGAAAGCTCATTAGGGGACAAAACTGCAAAGGATCACAGGGCTTCGCTCTGTAGAGGAAATCACGCTGACCTGAGGGGTTGGTAAATGAATACATTTGTGCAGGGGTTCTTAGAAGAGATGTGGCAGAGGACAACATTTTTCCATTTTAAGGACCCAAATTTGACTGTAATAACATTGCACCAGGTTCACAAAATCATGCCGTTTTAATAACAATACAAAATTCAAAACTTTACTGAAGAAGAAGAAAAAAAAATCAAGGAATTCATTATAGTTAAGCAACATTATAAATTCCATATTTTACAACATCATTGCCTACCAGAGTACCGAAATTACACGGAAATTGTCATTTAAATAGTAAGTAGTGCATAAAGTGAAAAATAACTGGGTTCACATTGGACAAAGACGTGACACTTGACATTACATTGTGTCCTACAGGACATCTCATATAGTAAAAACGGTTCCATCACTGCCAGCTGCCAAACTGCAAAATAAATCCTAGGCTTACAGATCCTGTCATGTGGCACCTCTCATATTATTAGGGAAGCAACCTTTACACAGCATATCACCAGCTTGTATCACAACCTTGTGTAGTTTAATAAGTGCACTCAAGAGTTGTGATTTACAGTTTTTTTCCTGCCAAGTGTTGGCAGTCCATCCTGGGTTGTTCCCTGCCTTGTGCCTATAGCCTCTGGGATAGGTTCCAGACCCCCCACGACCCTGAATAGGACAACTTGGTTGGACGGATGGATTTTTTTCTCCTTAATGGAAGACCCAGATCTATATCAGTCACATGTTTAAATGATCTAGATTTTAGATGTATAAAAACATTCAGCCCTCTTAACTGCAGTGATTTCACCTTTTGGCTTTCAGAATAAAACACAGCGAGGCACATCTTAAACTTTAGCAAGCAGAAGCCCTGATTTTTAACCTGGTGACATACCGACCTCAGGAGGGTGCCATCTTTTCTAAACTTTATTCTCAATTTCAGTAAAAAGCTTGAATACGTTTTGCAGATAAACTTCAAGACAGATCAGTAAAACATCCAGAATTCTAGTCAACATGCACGCGTTTCCTGTCTATATGATTATTTTACATTTATGACTCACTCAGGTGTGTTAAGTACACAGTCATATTAAATCACAATTTGCTAAATCATATTATTAAGCTAGGATCTCATTCTGATACTGCATTATGGGAAAATCAATGAAGAACTAGCATCAAGGGATATATGGGATATTTTTTTTTACATTCCATCAATGTAATAAGTCCTGTGCATAGAAAGGTCAGCACTGCAGCCTTATACAAAGGAAATGAGGTCACATTTTATAATGTTGATTTGTGGCATAAAATATTAGATAGTAGGTTTAGCAAAAACAGGAAAATAAACTCTGAAAAACCTCAACAATACCTGAAGTTCACTGCTGTTCCCTCCCCCCACCTTAAAATCATTTCCATCTATCATTTCTATTTATAGTCACTGGTAAAATTTCCTAAAAGGCAGAAGAGTGAACCCGCGTTACACATCTCTGGTCAAAGTGAGTTTGCAAGCAGTGCACTTCAGTCTCTGACAGCAGTGGCATTGCGTGTCACTCGCTTCACAGTCGGGGCGGACCAAGCCCAACCAAGAATGGCTATCGCTTGCTACTCTGAATCCGCTGGTGCAGGGTGTCTGCCTGGGCTTTCAGCCCATGAAACTCCACCTGGATGAAGTCAGTCAGAGCTTTCCTGATCTCCACCTGAAGAAAAATTAAACAAACACCGAGACATGTCAGTTTGAGCTTATGTATATTAGCAGAAACCCAAATTTGGATTTAAAATTTTAAAAATAGCTAAATGAAACGTGAATGTCTGAAGCAGGCTGAGAAAGACCCAATATTTATCCAGAAAAAGAAAAAATATATAGTGAAAAATTATCTTTGCAAGATTCTGGTGAACAGTAGAAGTTTTTACTCCAAATCATTATTATTTTTTTTTTTACTTAATAAGTTAACTTACGGCTCCAAAAAACCAAAAAATTAGCTAGTGTTATTTACCAAAGCGGATTGGGCAGATTTACCCTATACAGCAATCTAGGAGTTTGAATGTCACATAGACATGTAAGCACTGATAAAAATATAACTTAAAATGTACGTTGATGGATCTGAAACGGTTAACCTGAAAGTCTCACCGGATTTTTGTTCTCAGACTTTAATCTCTCGGCCAGATGCTTGACAGTAAATGGCTTCCCCACCAAAACTGTAATTTTCTGACAAGACAGACATTTTAACATAATTCACAGTCACATAACGAAATGCATTAAGGATTGACAAAAAAAATTCAAATTAAACTGCAAACTGACAATTCTAAATATTGTAAACTACAGTCATAAGCATCCAAAAGATACAACCAGGTTATAAACATAATCATTCTTTTTACGAAAGGAGAATCTTTACTGTTGGCACTGAATCAAGAAGTATGATAAGATATTGGGGTATGAGGTATAGATGACAGCTCGTGGAAGGTCTTTGATCTCTAGATCCATATTTGTAATTCAGTCAAAATCAAAGCTAATAGTAGAAAACATTGAAAACACAAACCAGTATGGCTGCCACAAAAGACTCGTCTAAATTTCCAATATTTAGTACGTTTCTAAATGAGTTCAGAGGTGGGACTAACGTGCCTCACCTGTCCAATTCGGGGAATATATGGAGCTTCATTGGGCAGGACGTCATTCATTCCTGAAGAAGTGATTAATAATTACAGCAGGTATATTATGGCATCCATGTGTCTATTCACTGCAAACATGCCCTGTTGAGATGCTGACGTCCGATTTACTGACCTACATGCCAAAGCGGAAGGATGACGGGGTTCAGGGCGCAGTCGGCTATCAGACGCCCCACCCCTGCAGCGACAGGCAAGCAGAGTCCTACTGTTTAGGCGTCTTGAAGAGAGGTCCACGGCACACAGTGCCTCGAGTATGAAGGAGTCTGCAGGTTTAAACCAGATTTAAACTTACCCCATTTTAACCTGATGAACTCCTGAGTCATGTTTACTTTTCCTGGGGGGGAAAGGAAGACCATTTGTCTACTGTCATGAACTGCATTAAACTGTTTACACTGTTATTTAATTGTCATTTAATTGCTACTTTCACTACTGCATTGGATCTGGTGGTGCGTTTTTATTTACTACTTTACTGTGATATTTTATCTTTTTTGTTCTATATATTTAATTTATTGTATCTTATAGCATTGAGTACAGAAGTTGCAAACTCATTGTACTTGTGCAAAGACATTTATTCATTCATTCGGTCATCTTAAGTAATCTGAATATACTGCAATTATGCATGTAGCTGATAACAACAAATCTCATAAAGTGTTTGTGTTTCAAGGTGCCACATTGCCTATGGGGGGGGGGGGCAAGGTGGCACATTGCCTATTGGGGGGAGGGGTGCCATACCCTCTGGGAATATGTGAACCCACTCCCCTCTGTTCAGCTTCTCCAGGACGAAGTCCATGCCCTTCTGATACACACCATCGCCTAGGGAGACAGCAGACTCTGCACTCAGCTTCCCATCCGTAGGCACACCTCTTGTCTTTTCAATCAACAAATAAGAGCTAGGAAGTTCTGGTTGGATCTTATTTCCAAATTCAACTCCAGCAGCCTTTGGGGGGTGTTTTGTGATGGCAGGGCAGCCAAGGGCAACTATACCTCGACACACGGGAACGCATTTCCCCCGGCTGAAGAACCTGGAGTGAAACTCTCGGGTGAAGCAAATATCAGATGCGGCCGGAGTCCTGTGCACCGAAAGACCGGCCCAAAGCGGACGGGACAGTCGGACCCCAGGGGAAACAGCAGACAGAAAGACAAGGATGAGTGAGATGGAGCCCCATGAGAAAATACTCTGAGCCTGCTGTAGAAGCTTTAGTCAAACTTGAGGAACTTTGGGACGTAATAAAGCCCCATCACTAAGAGATACACATTATCAATGGAGAACCAAACTCCTCCAACGTTAACAACCTCGGATCTTACTGACTAAAAGGAGATCTGTCACTCAACACCTGACAGCTTAAGCCTAGTTCATACTTCACTTTTCCACATGCGCTTTCGGGGTGTAGATGGTCGTGCAAGAAACCTTGTGTTCATGCTATATTTGGCTGTGGATGTGGATGGTGCTGCATACAGCAGTGAGATTCCACCAGACCAGAATTGGGCAGAAGTATTACAACAAACACAAACACAAGCAGTGTAGTGAAATGGTAACAGCTTTTTAAGAACCGTTTTAAAGTTGCTACCCTCGGCTTGGGTGGTGCTATAGTACGACAAAATTAACTGGATCCCACTGGTGAATTTTATCGTCAAAGATATCAAAATGCCAAAATAATGTTTCTTTTGAAAATACCATGTACTGCATTATAATGTTTGAACAGTATAAATGATCTGGACATAAAAAAAAAATTAGATATGCGGATACCTCCGCACCTCCTACAACAATAGTTCTTCTTCTGCTCTTTCTTGGTTGACCTCTGCTCTGTGAAAGTCAGTGCTGCCACCTACAGCAAACACCTAGTCGATTCCCTTGTGGGGTCATGACATTTCCTTTCCTGCCTGCTGATCTGACGCCTGCATTAAAGGGTAACATGGTTCTCCTTTAGCATATTAAAGGCAGTTCACTCACCACCTCATCTTGTTAAAGCTCCACAGGTGTCTGAGCTTCAGAATTCCTAAAGAAATGTGGAGACAAATAGAAACCCATCAAAACTGCTGCTCTGAACGCTACACAAACCAACTGGGTGAAAATCCTGCCTCTGGTTTGCTGGAAAGAGACAAGAAACCTCCATCCAGTAGCGCTTAAAAGTTTACAGAGAAAGACAGCAGATATATCATGGAAACCATAACTGCCATACTGCCACAGTTGGTGAGATTTAGAACCAATGATGTTAGAACATGTAACAGATATACATTGAGTATCCAATGCAACAACAACGACACGACTGAGTTCGAGAGCTGGAACTCATCATACCCCAGATGTGCGGGTCATCCATACAGGACTGATGATTTGACAAGGTGATGAGGGGCGTGTTCTGCGGGCGATTGTCTATCAGATCGTGAAGAACATTCTGATTGTGGACAGTCAGGTAGTTCATGTACTCTGTAAGGGTCAGAAGAAGACCATGAGAAAGGAATAAGCATCAATGGAGGAAGACTGAAAGGAGAGCTTCAGGGAAACAACAGGTAACTCACTAGTCCAGATGTAGCTGTAAGACCCCACCATGCCCATGATCAGGGAGCTCGAGAGGCGCCAGCCCAAGTAGGGGCGTTGTGGGAACGGCCACGTCACCTCCAAGGGCATTGTGAACGCCAAGACGACTTCATGCGGGCTGTAGTGACATCGTGCGCACGAAGTCACGATATCCAAGCAAACAAGTTCACACATCCATCAGCACGCCGGTTAAATACGAACACCCCGAATCAGCTTCGCGAGTAGCGCAGACCTCCGATTATTGTTTCTTCAAGGCGTTCGATCCCAAAAGCCAACGTCCAATTTCGCGCAGAATTGTGAAATGCCCTGCAGATCAGATGAAGCCGGTGGGAAATCTAATACAATTTTACCAACTCTCACGCATGTGGTGTAATACTCAGGCTGATGTAAGAAATCTTGCGGCAAATCTATAATATTCCATTATAAACCTAAATATTAGCTACATCATAATTGTTGACAGTATGACTGCACAGACTATTTACAAGGTAATAAAACTAATACATACATATAAACATGTGTGTGTGCTGACTTTTCTCTAACTGAAATTCTCTCGCCAGCCAGCTGACCAAAGTTTGCAACCCTGCTAATTAAGAAATCAAATTTGCACCGGATGGTAAATTTCGCATAACAAACTGTATTTGACCACCTAGCTACTGACACTGGCAATAAGTCGTTCTGATGTCATTTCTTTTGCTTATTTCAATCGGGCAAATAATGTACGATTGCGACAAAAGACCTGAAAGTAACAGTAATAAGTCCGTAAGAGTATTTCACCTTTCTCCCGTAGACAGGCGTGCAGATCCAGGAAGGAAGTTGATCCCCCGCAGCGTTTCATGGGAAATGTAGTTCGACATTTAACAAGCCAACGCGACCATTAAGGGGGCGATTATCTTTGTTTTTTTTTTTATTATATAAAAATTTTTAAATAAACTTGCAAAATAAAAAATAATAATTAACTTTATTTGTGCTTACTGAACAAAATCTCATGTGCGTAATAAAAGAAATTACAAAATGATATGTATTATTTATCATACATTATTTCCAAAATTTATAACATATGTAATAAAGTGGGAAAAACTCTGTTGTATAATGTTATGTTTAGTATTTGTGAATTACAAAATATTTCTCACCATAGTATATGAATGGTTCCCACATTTTTCAGTGAGCACATAGTTTTGCATACACCATAAAAAGATGTTATATTTTTCACTTCACAAAAATGTAAACACTGTCAGGATATAACAAAATTGTTTTATAAGATGAAAGTCCATCATCTCCTTATTTGGCTCAATGATTGTGGTCCCAGAGCTGAGGTCCATGCTCACTACCAGTCTGGAGCTGCCCAGTTCAAGAACTTCATGGCCACTTCATAACCCAGAAAACATGCCTGAAAGATGGACAAAGACCCAAGGAACATTCATAAGCAACAGAGCCAATGGTTACAATTATGGTTGATGATACTCAGTCAGGTCTAAAGAACCAGCTTGTAAAATTGCATTTATTTTGAAATGACCAATATCATGTGATGGTCTAAGACCTGGGGAGTACTGGGGAGTGATAGCCAAATGAAGCTCCATGAACCATTTGTTGTGTTTTCTGATGTATTGAGCCCTTTTTTTGAACAGAGAGCACCATCTAGTGGGCTCAGAAAATACAGCAAATGGTTCATGAAGCCTCATTTGGCTATCCACTAGTACTGGGCCTTCCACCTTAATGTTGCTATCAGGCTTAAGTTACCGCATTGGCAGGGAAAGCTCTCAGCATCACAGCGTTGAAGCCTTTATAGAGCGCAGATGCACCCTCCTCTTGAATCAGCTTCCGGAGAACATCTCGCAGACCCCTGTATTGACCATCTGTAGCTAGAACACACAGCAAATCTACATATTGAATGACTGAGACTGGATTTTCCTTTTTACTTCCATAAGATGGAGATGATATTATTTAAGGCCTAAATACAGATCCAATGGAAATTGTAGAGGACACTGAAACTTGCCACAGTCACCTCAGTACAGCTTGGTATACCTGTTTGGAAGTTGGACTTTAGCACATCTGGTGGAAGAGCAACCAGCCAGTTGAAAATTCCTGCCACACCACCGGCCAAAAGGATTTGTGGTGTGCTCAGCTCATTCACACTAGAATTATGTGGCAAAAGATAGAGGAGAAATGCATTTTTTGACACTGTATACCAGTACCATATAGTTCTTCTCTTCATTTTTGAGGATTATCTCTTTAGTTGGGAATGATTGTTGTATTACTGACCTTCGGCCTTCAGGAGTCAGGAATTTCTTCAAGTACTCGTAAGTCAGGAAGTACAAACCAGTGGAAGGCACATCTGGAAATGCCCATGTGCTTGTAAGGTTCCAGTCTGAACACTTGTCCTCATATTGTCTAAACATCAACCCGGTCAATGATCTGAACTATAATGCTGTTCAATCAGCAAATGGAGTTCAGACTTAGGAGGGAAGTCATAAAAAGTAGATCCTTCAATAATGATTAACATCTGCACTTGAAAATCTTTGCCTCTTTTGCCATTTGATGGCTTTGAGTGTCACCACAGCACACGCAACTGCTTGAACATTTGATAATCATGCATTAGTCTCAGCACAGTAAACATTACATACTAAAAGTCTACAATGTTTGTTAAGTGCTCATTATAATTTATGATGGTGCTTTGAATGGTGCCACCCGTAATCATACCCAACGTGAAGCATCCTCCGGATGGCACACACTGAAGCTGCGCTTGGGAAGGTACCTCTGATAAGTGTGAGCATGGTTCCCTTGTAGACACTGCGAATGCCGCGTTCCTTAAAAAGCTGAATCACACAGTCTACTGGGCCAGTATACTTCCGCTTCCCTGCTGTTGACTGTACCTGTTTACATGAAAAACCCAGACCTCCTCCAGCACACATGTGACACAGTCCATGACAATCACAGGCCACGGCTCACAAATGGAGTTACTTGCCTGCAGTAAACACTTGATTCTCTCCCCCGGAGCCACAATAACAGTCGTGAAGGTGCCGGCCAACATCCCAGCTAGGTATATCTGGGAATGCCTGAACAGGTGAGAGAAGGACCACCATGTGACGCTAACCCCACACATACATCTTGCTCAGTCACCAATCCAACCAAAGGCACAAGGCGTCTAGCCACTGTCGGTCGGAGACGTCATCGTGAATATCGACCCCCTCCCCCACCAGCACTGACGTGAGAGGAGTGTAGGGGTCTGGCTGCTGCAGCTGCTTCCCGAGGCTGAAGCCAAAAAAGCTGATGGCCATCATGGGGGTCACACCAGCCAGGGGGGCTGCCATGCCCTTGTAGAGGCCCAGAAGCCCCTGAGGATACAGAGCAGAAGCCAATGAACCGTTTCTACGTGGAGCAAAGTGAGCTGGTGGGGGGAGCACTGTGCCATTTGAATACCTCTCTGGACACCGTCTTAATAAAGCAGTCATATGTTCCTCTATACATGACATTCTGGCTGCAGGTCCCTCTGGGTTGGGTCTGTAGACAGACCTGTGGATATATGACAGATTCCAGGGCATTACGGAGGTGAAGAGGAAAAGGAAAGCTGTGTTACTGACTCCCTGGGCAGAAATCCTTCTCCGCCCAGTGTGCAATTCATGCAACTTGAGGTCTTTAAATGAATATTTATATTTATATATAGTTATTTCTCATAGTATTATTTCTATACTTATATTTGATGATTGCCAGGGATCGTCAACCTGTTTGTACATGGACAAGCGTATCCATGTCCAGACTCATCTGTGTTCATAGCAAAATGTTGTGATTGAGAGAAATAAATGATACTATGCAGGCTATGTTTTTAAATACCATGTCTGTGGTAAAAATTGTATTTTTATCAGAATGACCATCACAATTTGCCCTGCCGTTGACCCCTGGTGACTGCATATAAAAGCGACTATTTATCGTCTCCAGTATACGTCACCACGTATACTTTGAATAAAGAGTTCCACAAAGTGTGAATTTTTGTATTTGCAGTCATACAGGTATTGGTGAAGCTAATATTACGTTAGCTAGCCTTTGGAGGTTATTCACACTGTGAGGACTCTAACTACAGCGAGACACCCAGGAGGCAACTGAACCAAGGCTATTTAAGCTTATCAGAAAGTAACTGCTGAGCAGAGGCTTGGGGTGTGTACCAGACAATCAGGTGTGCAATAACAAGTTGTCTCACAGGCCCTGTTATCAATACGGGCCATATTTCTGTAGATAAAGACTCAGGGGAACATCTGGCAAAAGCGATGTGTTCGCATTTCCGAAACACTCATTTGTGAACCCTGAATTTTGGTGCCAATAGCTGAGGCTATGAAACACAGCACGGTATTACATCTTTCAGTGAAATATTATGTCACATGTCAGGGAAACGCAGCCCCAGAGATCCACAAGGAATTAGGGTGCTGCACGCCGTTTACTTCCTGTGAAAAGGCCATCTTTCCTTGAGTGTCCAAATTTTGTGCTGTGTGGATTTTTCATAAGTGGTCAGAAATTGATACTTTATTATTCCCCGTGGGGAAATTCTCTTTACGCCTCCCCCAACTTGCTCTCTGTAGAGTAAGCTGGCCACGATAGGGCAACCACCTGTTGGGGCACCGAGGGATCTGGGGGTTAAGGGCCTCGCTCAAGGACCCACAGATGTACCGAGGCTGGGTTCGAATCGGCAACCTTCTGATCACAGGCACATAGGCCTGAAATAGAGGATTCATCACTGATGTAAAAACATACCATTGACAGCTAAAATGGTTGGTCTGCAATAAGTAACGTTAATCATTTAAACAGGTAAAACACACCAATCCACACCTGACTGAACCAAAGCAAGGTTGCTGGGTTTCTGATACGACCTACAGCGTTACCTCGTTCAGATCCTCAGCAAAAGCTCGTTGCTGGTCAGACCAATCCAAAATGGAATGAAATAGTCAGGGTTTAACCTCTAACGGTCCCTCTACATCTTAATGAGAAACATATCTCTGTCGATCCTTCATATCCCTAGGTGACGTACAAAGCAAATTTACGGCAAGGCATTTCTGTCACAGTTCCAAGACTCCTAACATAATTTAAACCGGAGAATGAACAACGTAAGTGGACTCTCTTCTTAACTGGTCTTCATGACAGTTAACAACGAAATCAACATAAAGGTGCAAACATACTGTATTTTTTTTCATTTTACGCTAAAATGCGTTAATGCAATTACTGGCAGAAATTACACTGTACAGATAAATTTTAGATCCACAAAGTAACGGAACTCTGGTATACTCTTCGCAGGAAGTGTAAAAATGAGATGCGTTCCTTAACAGATTTAATGTCACCTGAATCATCTATAAGGATCACCTTAATCGTGTCTAGCGGGTGTCCCGCTAGCAGTAGACAGGCTCCGCCGACCCCGCCGGCCGCCAGGTTCTTCAGCGGAGATGTCCGCCTTCTCGGCTCCGTTTCTCCCATGTGACGGCTCAGTAGACTAATCCGGCCTGGGATTTATCAACCAGCCGAGATGAACATGGCCCGCCAGCTCCACCCTTTTAACACATTAGCCAACACTACCCAATCGCTCCGGTTGGCTTCACGACTAGGATTCACCGTGCTATTGAAAACTTCTGCAGAAAATTACCTCTTTTCACGGAACTACCAGACTTTAGCGAAGTACAACAAATAATGTAACCACGCCCCCTAGCGGCCTCCATTACCAAGTACACCGTCCAAAACAGTAAAAGTAACTAATAATAATAATAATAATAATAATAATAATAATCATCATCGTCATCATCCTCATAATTAACACCTTTATCATTATTATTGTTGTTCTAAATGCGAGCGAGCGAACACACAAATCCATAAATACATACATACACACACATACACACACACACACTCACACGCTCAGTCCACGTATACATATTTTTATGTCAACTCTCCATTCATTTGTATGGGAAGAACGCTAATCCTAGCATGACGACCTTAAGCCCTACCCAGCCCTAACCTTAACCATAAGTAACCAAACAAAATACAAGACTTTTGGCTATTTTAGTTTTTTATTCCATTTACAGAATCTTATAAATTTGAGTTTTTTTCGTACCACATGGTACAAAATGTTACAGGTTAATTTGACACACACACACACAAGGACACACACTGATCCTATTGAATCCTACGCTGGAAGATATGATTTGGCTGGCGGAGGAATACCAACTCCGCACCAAGGTCACTAGCTGTACAGTTGGAATAACTGACTCTAATCATCAGATTAATTGCCCAAGTTCTGTTAATTGTAAAATTGGTAGCATTTACAGAATGCTATGAAAAGACTTTATAAATGCAGGCGATAATTATACATGCAGAATTAGCCTTGTATTTCTTGATAGGAGTGACACAGACTGGCCAAAATGGGAGGTGGCGATGGGAGCGCACTATTTACCGACGCGGACGGCTGTAGCTGGGAGGGTGCACTCCCTCACTCAGGACCGTCTTTGGGTTTGCTCATTCAGAGGTGTGGAGGCTCCATCTGTGACCTGGTTCATATAAAACCTTGCGAATTCAGCCTGTTCTCCTCGGCATACATTAGAAACAAGCATCCATTTGATTTGGTTTGTTTGCTTAATTTAGCATCCATATCTGACACATATATTTTATCGAAGACACAAAAAGAGGTGAAAGTACAAGATGGATGAGGAATACGATGTGATCGTTTTGGGCACTGGACTTACAGTGAGTAACAATCGCCTGATTCTGTAGGAAATGCTTACTCATTTTATTGAGGTGTCATATGATACGTATCACAAAAGGAGATTAAGAATTCTCGTTTATATATTACTGCTATTTTGTCTCAATATTCATTGGATCACCTACATTTGCAACAATTGTAACAACTTGTCATAGGTTGTTATTTTATCTTTGTGATATGAAGTCATTCTATGGGTTTGCTTTTTCAAGCGCTTTGGGGAAAAGAGGATCCATTTTGTGTCAGGCTTCGTAAAGGGATGTATTACAGTCTTCTGGTGTAATGTCATTTGGGGAAAAGAGGATCCATTTTGTGTGAAACAATAGGATGTTGTACAGTAACGTTTGCAACATTTATTCATAAGCACAGATCCTGCGACATGCAGTCCGACATACACTAGGCCTAGAGACATTAGAGAAAAAAAACGTTTTTAAATTATGTATATTGAGCTTCCCCTCCCCAGCTCAAGAGTATATTGTTTCCCCGAATGGATTCATTTGACATTTGAGCTGTACATTTACGCTCTAACAAATAATAGCTAAAAAATAGATAAATGCATGTCATAGACGCTTAAATGGGTATGATGTATTACGGCTGTGCAGGTCTGAACGTGGGTTTTAATTCATATGTAATTAGTGTTGCATTGGCGAATAATTAGAGCTCTGTCTGCAGAGTAATGTTGTAACTGTTAATGTCTCCTCACACAATGAAAGAGCAGGCGCTTTAATGGAAAAATACATACAAATGCACCTTTATGTTTGACATTTTGCGAATAAAGTGAAACTCGGACACTGAGATGGAGAGAAAAAGCAACAATGTTACATAATAGCGTAGAAATGACAGTGTTGCGCCGGTGTGACGTCACGCGTTAATGGCCATAATATTGAAATACTGAGACTACGTGGGAATAAAGGTTTAAACACATCGCGACATTTGCAGACGCGAGACGTCAGGAAAACGGTTATTTGTAATGGAAACATTGCATATTTATAAGTGCGTTGCCTGTAAAATTGCATCGCTCGCTTTCGTACCAGTGCCCCATCAGTCCACAGAAGTACATCGTTGGTGCTGTTTGTCGCTCAATCGCGACCCAGCCTTGTCAAATACCGTGGGTGCGGTTTTGGAAGACCAGAAGTATCCCAGCATGCACCGTTGCATCATAGCCGGCCCTGAGAACCCCATAGAAGAGCGGCGGGGGGAGGGGGGGTAGTGATGGTGCTGCTGAGAGGGGCTCTACAATGCCGATTCTTAACCCTTCAAGCTGTCGCCTGAAGACTAAGATCGATTTAACACACAAAAAAAAACCTGAGACGGCAGGATGGTGTCTCTTTCCCGTACGGAGTCACTAAAGCTATGTTTAGTGTTTGCTCTGCCTTTCTTTCGTAAATATTTGTTTAAAACACCCTCATCACGTTTAGAACCAGTTTCTGATACATTTTTAATTGAATCAAGAACGTTTGTATGTTAATGCAGGTAACATTTTCTGCACTTTACGCACCTGTTATATTATGATGCATTATATAATACGATGATTTTATGATGCATTGTGAAGAAGTATGCCAAATACCAAACTGAATGTTAATTTGTATTTCACAAGGACACAACTGTGGTTTGTTTCTGTCCTGCAGTCTTTAAAGATTTTACTAACTACTCCCCACCCCCCAGGTGTTTAGTTTTGTTTGTGTGTGTGTGTATGTGTGTGACTCTTCCTAAAACCATTGTCCAAATGCCCATTGTAATAAATAAGACTGCATTGTTTAGAATTGTGCCAGTCAATCTCAGAGCTTACCCCTGTCATGGTACTTATTTTAATTTAAGTTCTACTTTATTCATTGTCTTAATTTTTGACGATATCACTAATTAATGACAATGCAGTCTGTATGTAGATCACTTTGTCAGTGCTAGTTATTTTGGTTTAATTGTGTTGTGAAAATGCTTTATGTGCTTGTTTAATTTACTGAAGAAACACCTTTTTGAGGCCTTGTCTCTAATTTCTGACACTGTTCTTGTCTGTACTGTCTGAGTTCGTGCATGTTTTTTATCTTTCTCCCTCAGGAATGCATCCTGTCAGGTATTATGTCTGTGAATGGGAAGAAGGTTTTGCACATGGATCGGAACCCTTATTACGGGGGCGAGAGTTCCTCCATAACCCCTCTGGAGGAGGTGAGCAGACGCACGCTCCATGCGGACACCAGTCAGGCTCTAGTGGGTGTGGTGGGTCACAGTGGGTGTGGTTACGGACCAAACACTGTCCTTTTTAGTGTAATTCTAATCAGTAAAATGAAGATGACAGTCCTAACCAGGCTTAATTCTACAACCAGTGCCACCCAAAGTGATGCTTTCCCTGCATTTCAAGACATTTAAGTTCCAACAGAAATGCTGCTATTGTTTGCTCTCTCTTTGCTGGTTGCACTGACTGAAACATGCTTCTCTGTCTTGTAAAATTGATCGTTTTGTTCCGTCTTTAGTCTCTTTCTTAGTCGGCTTTGTAAAATTCTTGAAACAGTCGCCCAAATTGTCAGAATCCTAAGCCCATATAGCAGTTAACGGGGATCAAAATCTGCCAAATTAAATGTAAAATCACCGTACATTTAGGGCACATATAATGAAGAAGAGCAGAGACGGAGTAACTGGAACCAGTTGGTGATTTACGTAGTTGCGGGGTTCGTCAAGCTGTCAGGCAGGTCATTTATATTACTGAGGCCTTATAAGCAAACAAACAGTTTTAGTCTAGCGTTTATTAATAGAATAGCCGTGCTTTATTAATCCCTATCTGCTAATTTGGTAGCTTTATCACATATCTTGTGTATGTATACAGGTGAGACCAAGGTTAGGGGTCAGAGCACAGGGTCAGCCGGCCTGCAGTGTCCTTGGAGCTGGGAATTAATGACCTTGCTCATGATCCATTTGCCTTGCCTGGTTTGGGCGTAGGGCTTTAGCCTGCTAAGCTACACCCTGCCTTGTTAGATTTTTCCTAGTATAGTTTACCAAGACATAAAACATGTATGAGTTTGAAACTACAAGAGAATTAAAACTGGTTTAAATATAGAGATTTCACTTCTGTCTCACCATATGATCATGTTGATGTCACTTTGCCCTTTCTTTCAATGCTGTGTCCTCACCTCCTGTTGCCCCATATCCGTTCCTATCACACTGCATTTCTGAGTTCGACCTGACTAACTGGTTTAATGCCCGGAGGAGGACTCTAGCCTTTTATGTACATGGGAGTTCATACGGAAGCACGTACTGGATGTTCTCCAAATTAGCAGAGTGTATTTGTGTTGTGGCGTTTCGTTTCAATCATGTTAACGGATGCAATAAAGTGTGTGTATCCTTTTAAATCGTAACATAAATATAAATCTGAATAATTAAATTTATTCTGGTTGCTTGGTTACAGTGCTATTTTTAAGTATGTTTAGCTCCGTGTGATGAGAGATGATTTAATTCCTGAATTCTGATGGTATATGAAATGCATAGTGAATAATTCAGTTTTCCTTTGTTCTGCTAGTTGTACAAGCGATTCGGAATCGCAGATGCTCCCCCTGAGGCAATGGGTAGGGGGCGAGACTGGAATGTTGATCTCATCCCCAAGTTCCTCATGGCTAACGGTTTGTTTTTATTGCTGCTTGGCTAATGTGTGTGTGTGTGGCTCTCTAACTGCAAACTGGCGATAGGCACGAATCAGGTCATCTTGCTTTTTTCTTTAGGTCAGCTGGTGAAGATGCTTCTGTACACAGAAGTGACCCGATACCTGGACTTCAAGGTTGTGGAGGGAAGCTTTGTTTACAAGGGTGGGAAGATCTACAAGGTTCCTTCCACTGAGAGCGAAGCTCTGGCCTCCAGTAAGCAAGCAGTACTTTCCAGTTCAATACTGAACAGAATATCTCACAGCTGTCTAATGCTTCAAGTTTCGAAGTAAAGGTGATTCTAGAAGTTTGTTATTTCTTAGTTAGCCCTTATTTCGGCTTGTCCGTGTGCAGATCTCATGGGAATGTTTGAGAAGAGGAGGTTCCGGAAGTTCTTGGTTTTTGTTGCAAACTTTGATGAGAACGATTCCAAGACCTTTGAAGGCGTTGACCCTAAACTTACCACCATGAGGGACGTCTACAAAAAATTTGACCTGGGACAGGATGTCATTGACTTCACTGGTCATGCCCTCGCCCTCTACAGGACAGATGAGTAAGTGCAGGGAGACTGATGCCCCCAAACACACACATGAGTGGAAAGCTGTCGTCTTCATTTGCCTGCCCTGTGCTTGCATTGTTACAGTTACCTGGACCAGCCCTGTCTAGAGACCATCAATCGCATCAAGCTGTACAGTGAGTCCCTGGCTCGCTATGGCAAGAGCCCCTACCTGTACCCTCTGTATGGGTTGGGTGAACTGCCCCAGGGTTTCGCCAGGTATGACACCTTCCTATTTTTAAATACATTAGTGAGACTTGTACTGAAATTGATTATTTGAATCAATGCAATTAAAACACCCCAGCTTGACCAGTGGTGTGCAGTGTTTGATCGCTCTCACAGCATTTGAAACCATGCATCCCCCTGTGCGCCCACAGGCTGAGCGCGATTTACGGAGGGACGTACATGCTGAACAAGCCAGTGGAGGAGATCGTGATGGAGAATGGACACGTGGTCGGGGTTAAGTCTGAAGGAGAGGTACGGACTCGCCTCACATTCTGTCTGCTGTACGATTTTTGAATAGAGAAATGTGACGATAAGCTGTGATACAAGGGCAAAAAAATACCTTATTTTAAATGGAAATCATTTTCAAAATGTAATTTGTGTACTTAATCAAAGCATGTTTAAATATTGTTGACAGAGAAACTTTAAGTACGTTGCTGAATTGTGAAAGGTGTGTATTTGAATGCATATCTCTCTTTGTGTGACTCTGCTATTCTGCCTCTGACCTGCAGGTGGCGCGCTGTAAGCAGCTGATCTGTGACCCCAGTTACATCTCAGACCGGGTGCGCAAATGCGGTCAGGTGATCCGTGTGATCTGCATCTTGAGCCACCCCATAAAGAATACCAATGATGCCAACTCCTGCCAGATCATCATCCCGCAGAACCAGGTCAACCGCAAGTCAGGTGAGACGCAGCCACTGAGAGGTGATCTTGAGACCCTCCACTCCAAGGCTCATCTTCCCTGACATCTCTGCTGTGTCTTCTTACAGATATCTATGTGTGCATGATCTCATATGCACACAATGTGGCAGCCCAGGGCAAGTACATCGCTATTGCCAGCACCACGGTGGAGACCAGCGAGCCGGAGGTCGAGATAGAACCCGCGCTAGAGCTGCTGGAGCCCATTGATCAAAAGTAAGGCTTATGGGAGTTTTACCTACACACAAATGTTTTGAACGGAACAAAAAATGATTGGTTTGCTCACTGAACCAATCAGATTGAAGAGGAGGTGGGTCCAAGCAGCTAGATTAGATTTCACCAACCAGTCAGATGTCTTGGTCCCACCCCTCTAGTTGCCTGCAGCCTCCACCTCTAGAATCTTGGTTATCTCTTCAACTCACTTTTCATTCTGTCCTCACAACGTTAATGTGTAACATTCCCACAAGTGTAAATAAGTGTAATTTGGCTTTTTCTCCCATTCAGTCCTTCCAGTCACATTGAGGGTACGTTTGAGGTTGGAGGACCAGTTTTTCATTGACTATGTACCAAGACAAACGATTCACTGCCTGAAAATGTGCTGTAGACCACTGATGAATTGTAGTTAGGCAAGTCTTATACCAGGTGGTGAGATTTAGCTGTCCTCAGCACTGCCTGTGCCTGACCTGTTTTGTTATGTCTGCATCGGCAGGTTTGTGGCCATCAGTGACCTTTATGAGCCTACAGATGACGGCACCGAGAGCCAGGTTAGCGGCGTGTCGTTTGAGCGCACCAAGCGCATGAGAGAGACTGGAGAAATGCCTTGGGTCTAACTCTGTGTTTGTGGTTCCGCCCCAGATTTTCGCCTCACGGTCGTATGACGCCACCACCCACTTCGAGACCACCTGCAACGACATCAAGGACATCTACAAGCGCATGACGGGCAGCGACTTTGACTTCGAGAACATGAAGCGCAAACAGAACGACGTGTTTGGTGAAGATGAGCAGTGAGGCGGAGAGGGGGTGGGTTTTCCGGAGTGGGTGAGCAAACGGGGGGCTAGAGTTCAGTGGGGGGGGGTGTGAGGTTGGGGAGGAGGAGAAAGCTGTAGAGGGCGTGTCAGTCCAGATGCCCTCCCCCTTCCAAACGCGCCTCTTCCTCTCACCCACCTCCCCTCTCTGAATGTTCCCAGGACCACAGATTCACCTCTCCTACAGCCCACTACGAGGCAAGCTTGACACTTCTGGAGGGTTTTTTCGTTCTGTTTTTGATTCCGTGCTGATTAAACTTCTGTCTGTGAGCTGCACACACAAGTCGTGAGTCCCTCCCTGGAGTACCTGGGGACAGTATGCTTTTGGTTTTTTTTGTTTTTTTTTTTTTTTTTTTTAAAAAAAACAAGATTTCTATTCCTAGGACACGTTTTCTTTTGGCTAAGTTTTGACTGCACTGTCTTTGTCAGTGGCTCAGTGCTTTGGTCGTTGTCATTTCTGCTTTTTATCGTGGGTTAGAGGGTCCCATACGTACGTGCACAGACACACAAATCATTGCAGTTAATACACACACCTATCAATTACCTGCTGAACTTTGGCTGTGGAATGAAGTTGAATGTTTATAGGTGACATTGAAGGATTTTTCACGGCCCCTGGGTTGTTGCTGTATACCAAAATTAAGGGACTTTTTGGGATTTATGGGCATAACATTCCCATGTCTCCTGAGAGGGATCATGTGACTGACAGCACGTTTTCGGTCCCTTCTTACAGGGGACACGTCCTATAGATTTCTGTCTGTTAAGAATTCTGATCAGCCTGCTTTTTCTATCTCAGTGTCTTGGCCCAAAATACCCTTGAAAAAGACATGAAAAGAAAATCCCAGTACAAGCTGGTCGTCTTAATTCCCCACCCTTTTACGTGGAAGATCAGTGTCACAGCCAGAAGCTTGGGGGGTGTCTGAGTGTGAGCTGAAGGTAGCTGGCCTAGTGGTTAAGGACATGGACTGGTGGTTTTGAAGGTTACTAGATAAATGCCCAGGAATGCCTTATAGTGATGCTCGGTAAGGTTAATTGAGACTTAACTGTGCAAATGGGTAAAAGTGTAAGTGTTAGGGTAAAACTGTCAGAGAATATCTAAAAATGTTGTGGTTTCTTGTGAGCTAAAACTGTGAATTTGATTCTGAAGAGTGGAAGGCAGGAGAGCAGGATGAGATTGAACCCCAAAGGTCTGGGGGTTTGGGACTTTTTTCTAAACCTTGTTTGTGAGGTTTGGCTGTTTCTCATGTGGATTTAGGAAGCATTATGTGAAAGGGTGGTGAATATAGATTATGGGGGGCGGGGGGGGGGGGGGGCACCAGTCTATAATTCTGTCTGTAAAGCGTGTGTCAGTGTGAGGAGTTATGACAGTTATGACAGTGGCATGGTTTGTTTGGTGAAATCTGGTGACTGGTTTGGCTGTGGTCTGAAGCGAGATTTTTGAATTTCCTGTCTGACAGTCACATGGACTCCACAATTCTCTTCCTCTTTCTCCCATCAGCTGCCACACTTTGCCCCTGATATGTCTTAATTAGCAGACCTCTCTTATGTTCTTACTTTGGTGGGAGGAAGAAGGGCTGTTTAGGCTTGTGTTGAATTAGTAGATAGTTAATAAACTAGAAAAAAAACTACTGAAAATGAAAACGGGAAAGACTAGGAATTCTTTAATGCTTAGCTCAACTGGAAACTAATTTCATGTTTCAATTACACACTACTCTTTAGTAAAACCTTACTAGATGCCAAACAGTTACAAGAGATGTGTGGTTATACAAATACAATTGCTTAAGGCTGTTTAAAGCTAAATGTCTTAAAACAGACAGTTATGACCAGGTCAAATCTGAGCATTTATTTCTTTCCGATGCTAACATTAATGTCTGTGATTAACGCCTGTATTCACACCCATTCCTCTTTGGGCAGGCTTGCCCATAGGTTATACTCATGGGAACAATGACATTGAAGCTGAAGAACCTCAAAGCAGCTGCTTTGGTGAAATAACCCTGTTCTACTGCTCATAGCCTTTGCATATTAGTCGATAACTAAACATTCCATTCCAACAGAAAAGGGGTAACTTCATCGAAACCTCAAAAAGCTTGCAGTTGAGTCTGAAGTAAAACCTTAAAGCTCCTTTGTCATCCAGATTTTTTTTGTCATCCCTGTCCATAGCTGCATGTCCCTGAATTATGAAAATTTGAATTTTCTCATCTTTGAGGTTCAGTGGAACAGTCACCAAATGAAAGGCTTGATCTGTGCTGTGCACTTAAAAACATATCTCTGTGAAATTGGTGAAACTGGAATCGTCAGGTTTAAACTAAAATTTGTTTTATTCTTTCCCAGATATTCTTTCCACTTCATGGTTATTTGACTGAAGACATTGTTTTATATTTTATTTATTGTAATATTGCCTGGTTCATTTGATGTATGTGATGAAAACAGTTTAAACAGTAAATTCTCTTCTGACTGTCCTGTTCAGACTTACCAGTAGATGGCTTGTGGTTCTTATTTGAACACTAAAATGTCAACGATACCAAACTTCTTGTACAAGAAATTAAATAAAAGAAAATATGAATACAGATATTAAAATAAATAGCACATGGTAAACTGAGCGAATGCGGATAATAACTTGTGTTTTTTGGCCTGATGGTGTCTCCACATGTCTTCTGTTTGACTCAAATAGCTGAAATATATCAGTATCAAAATAAAGGTTAACAGAATCATGACATGGATCATACATGCATTTCTGTCTGTAATGCCCATAATATTTATGCAATGCATTTAAAACTGCTATTGAACTATAATAATATTGAACATCAATGACTGATAGTACATGTATTGCAGGACCTAATGGTGAAATCACTCTGCCAACCACCGGATTTAAACTGCTTACCTTTCACTCACAAGCAACAGCATGCTGACCCCCTGAGCCACATGGCCCCACACTTACAGTCCCTTACATTTCTCCTCTTCATATAAGAATTATAGACTTAGGCATCCATTTTCTATACCTGTTTGTCCAGTGCAGGGTTGTGGGGGTCCAGAGCCTATCCTATGGGCACCAGAGAGGGAACGTCCCAGGACGGGCCACCAACCCATCACAGTGACCAGGACATCATTATGAAGAATACTTGGAGCACACAATGATACTACAGTTATATGTATTTTTTATCTATATTGAAATATGTTTTGGTTGCAACTATGTAGTTTTGAAAAATCAAACCAAATAACTGCTGTTCTACTGGCAGTGAAAAGAAAGATTTTTTTAGTGTCAGCTTGGATTCTGGGATAAATGCAGCTGGAATGAGAAGGCAGTTTTTTTTTGCCATTTCTCGTATTCTTCCTTGTTTAACTCCAACAAAATAAGGACGTATTTCAGACCAATTGGCTAAAATACCAGCTTCATAATTCTGAGGATTAAACTGCTTAGCATTTTTTATATTACTTTAAAAGGCTAAAACAGAAGGAAGCTATTGTCTGTTAGCTTAAACCAGACCTGGATAAAAGTGCTATCACTAAAATAAAATGCTATGAATTTGAGGGCAAATCTATGAAGATGAACAGATGTTTGCCTACAATTACTCATTTGAAATAATAATATATGTGTAGTTAAACATGAAAATGCACTGGTTCAATTGATTTCAGCATTTTCTATATTTTCAATAAAGGGAAAATATGTCTATTATTGGAGTTGTCATGAGACACACAAAAAATGATCTAAAATGCTGTTGAAACTGTAAGTTTGGTAATCCACAGAACATAATCACCCGGCCCGGCATTATACAGTAATTAATGAATAGGACAAGCGGATATAGAAAATGGATGGATGGATGGATGGATGGACGGACGTGAACTGTGTAGTTACAGGGAACGCGATTCACACTCCGGAACATTAGGGGGCAGTGTACGCATTTCCATTCGCCGCTGTCGGAGATGCTGCTCACCCTCCACCACATTAGGGGGCAGTCTGCGCTTTTCTTTATCGTATTTGGTTCTCGGTCTGGAGATCCCGAAGAAGGAAGAGCGGAAACTGCGCTTGTGTTCTTTGTAAAGTGTAAGAGGCTCAGTGAGTTCTTCTCTTAGTTTATGTTACTTTTTGAAGTCATATATAGATGTGCTTACAGTCTTTATAGTTGGTAACAAATATTGTTAAATATATAAAGTCTAACAGTATTCAATTATTTTATTGTGTATAGACGGATCTGAGACAATGAAGTGTCGGCGGTTATGAAAACTAGTTTTGACAATGACTCCGTGTTTCTAAAACAAGTTTTTAAATAAAGGTGTGTTATATGTTAGTATTATTTGTTAATGGTACTGTCTTGTTTGGGCGGGGTACACATTTGCTCGGTAGCCGTTGATGTAAATTTCATTCAGTCCCGGTGATATTGCCACTCTCTGCTGTCCCCACAGGAACAGCATGTCACAGCGGAGGGTTTCCCATTCCCAATCCCGCCCTTCAACGGTCAGTCGCGAATCTAGCCCGAAAACGTGCACAATACTGCCCAGGACCAGTCCAATATGTAGCGAGATGTTGTTTTGTTTTCCCCCAGAACATGCATATAAACTGTCCTTTTAATGTACTATAATACAGTAGCAATGTGGGAAACCTTATAGAGGCACGTGAACTTCACTGAAAAACAATACATTGATTTTTAATTTAGCTTCAATGTAAAATTAAGCATAAGCAGCCTCTACTGAAGTAGCTGTTTTGCGAACTGAAGCTACTGAAGTAGCTTTTCACACATCGTTTTTTTTTTTTACTGACATAATGCAAGTAGAACTGGGTAAATGTGTCATACACCCTGTTTGCCTTGTTTTCTGGTCTCCTGATTCTGGACACCAGAGCCGGCAGGTAATTGAGGATGATGAGGAGGATCTGTCCTTCACTCTACCCAGCTCCTCTCAAGTGCAGAGAGGGATGGATCGCCTCACATCAGCTGAGGTGGACAGAAAGGTTTGTCCGAACACAGCTTTGAGAAAGATGCAGTGTGGTGATTGATCTGTAGATACCTTGCTAGTTTGTGGGACAGTCTCACATGTGCTGCTGAAAATAAGAAATGAAAGCACCCCGTGTGAGAGCTCTGCTTGAGAACTTGCTGATGCCTGTCTATATGTTCCTGTCCAGATAGCTGAGGTGGTCCAGTTTATTCTTATCAAGGATCAGAAAAAGATTCCCATCAAGAGAGCAGGTCTGTGCTTTTGTGGTTTGGGGGTGAAAAGCACTTAAGAATCCTATTGTAGTGCATAAACCAGGAATACAATATTGTTCTGCATAAACCAGGAATACAACGCTTCTCTATGCTGCTGCACTACATAGTGAGCGGCAGTGTTTCAGCTCCATGTTTTCCCTTTTGGTTATCTGACCTGTTCTACAAACTACAGACCAGTTTGTTTAGACTTCTTGTGAATTGCCTTTAGGTTAGTATAACATGTTGGCAAGTCTCGCTTCTGTATGGGTTGCTCTAATGGAATGGACATCTAACCTTTCCTCTAGACATTATAAAGAATGTTATCAAGGAGAACAGGAATATCTATCCAGAGATCATGAAGAAGGTTAACGTGACCTTTGAAAAGGTGAGTGGGAAAAGGCTTTGAAGTTGTGTAGTGTGCTTGCAGGCTGTATGTGTGTGAAATTTGAAATGTCAAAGCGTCCTAAAAGTCCTACTAAAAATGGAAAGGAGAGTATGTTAGTATGTTGGCGTGTCGCCTCACCATTGTAGAAATGCTAGGGATCAGATCTCTGCTTAGCTGACACCTGTTTACATGCCTGTATATTCTGCTGAAGTGCTTGGCATTAAGAACCTGTCTCAAACCAGCAGGAAATCATCCGCTTAACCCCCAGGCTGTTTACCACAGTGCGAAAGCAGGCTGATCTGTTGTCATTTTTTTCCTGAGATTTGACACTAGGTCTCTGCATTATGGCAATCAAAACGTGTCTCGATCTTATAGGTGTTTGGACTGAAGCTGGTGGAGATTGATGTCAAGAATCATGCTTTTATCCTAGTCAATAACCTGGAGCAAGTCACAGACCAGCTGGCCAGCATGTGAGTGACGCCCTTTTTTTGTTGTTGCAAAAATCAGACTCGACCACCCTTTTCCCCCGAAAGGCAGATATATTATGGTGAAGAATGACAACATGTTAAGGATGCAGGCCAACGCAGCTGAAACAGCCTTTTCTGCCATAATACCATTTTGTTGACAGCTGTAGCAGTAAGTTTTAACCTCCTTTTTAAACTGACTTTATCATCAGTATTTTATATTTAGCCCAGTGAGTTATTTATGTTTGCTAAAACTGATTGATAGTTTGAGTAGAAATTAGTACTTCAATGAATCCAAGACTTGGATCTCTCCCAGCGTGTTTCTCGTCCTTTGGCTGCACTCCTACTTTATTTTTCTTCTAAATGTGGCCTCTGTCCAAAAACTGGCAGCTCTGACTGTTGCTGTCCAAAACTGATGATCGCTTTCTATGTAATGAAATCTTTTAAATCACGTTTTGGGCTGTCGAGCTCCATCCTGCTGTAAAGAAACGATGCACCTGTTTCTTTAAATCGTCCGGCCGTTACGGACAGGCACTGATCGTGTGCCAGTCTCACGCGGACGTCCATCTGCTTCAGGAACCCAGCTCACCCTAAGACAGGACTGCTGTTCGTCATCCTGAGCGTCATTTTCATGAAGGGTGGAGCCGTCAAGGAGGGTGAGGTGAAATTTAAATCCTAACCTTGGCCTGACTTTTCCTCCATTTCTGATTGATGATTCACTGCTCTGTCTGTCTGTTTTTTTTCTTATGTTAATTCCTGTGGAACCTGCAGTCTGTAGCCTTCCAAGATGTACAAACTCTCGAAAAAGTGTTTTTCCATTGAGAAGCTAGGTGAATAGGTGGTAGGCTAGTTTAGTAGCCGTTTGCTCATTGTGTAGTCATTTTATTTTTTTTCTCCCATTTAAATTATTATATAGTCTGTGCCTCTTTGAATGGAAATGGAGGACACCCAGCCTGGAAGGGTTTTTTTTTTGTCTGTTTCCTCCCACCTTTGGCTTGACAGTGGAAAGTTTGTAATGGGTGATGTATGGGTAGAACCTCTTCCTCTTGCATTTCCTGCTTCTCATCCCTCTGTGACCTTACTTTCTGCAGCCGTAGTGTGGAACACCCTAAAGAAGCTGAGAGTGGATACTGGGTAAGATGAAAGAACCACTAACCCGTCCCTTGGGTAGCACTTTAAGTTGATTGTTTAGCATCCTGGAATCTGTGTCCTTCTGCAGGGAGAGGCATGAGGAGTTTGGAGATGTGAAGAAGCTGCTCACAGATGAATTTGTCAGACAGAAGTAAGTTCACCAGACCAGCTAAGGGCATGACGCTTTGTAGTCACGCAGCGCATTTCTGAAGGTACTTCACGCCTTTTTAACCTTGCTTACTTATCGGCCAAGTGGCTCACTGCGATAAGCAGCTGTGCTGAGGCACAGAAGGTCCTGGGTTCGAATCCTGACTGTGAAAGTTGGTGTGCTCAGAGCAGGCTTCTAGCAAACCATAGAGTGCCTGTTTATACCACACCAGAGAATAACATGGGGTCAGGGGCCAGTCAGAGCCCAGCAAGGCTTATCGGTGCTCTGAATGGAAACCTACCAACCACACATTTTAAAGCAGACGTGACCTGCTTTTAACGTGACTTGATGTGACTGAATGGCTCATTTGAGGCTGATCGTGTCCCAGGTACCTGGAGTACGTGCGTATCCCCCACACCGACCCCCCGGAGCATGAGTTCCGTTGGGGCTTACGGGCCGAAAGAGAGGTCTCTAAGACACAGCTGTTGAAGTTTGTGGCCCAGGTGAGAGTCCCCGTCCAGTAGGCCTTGATCTCAGTGCTCAGTCTGTGCGACGCCGCCACCTGTAGGTACGAATTTGGCCTCTAATTGTCCGACTCCTATAAAATCACAGGAAGGACTCATCTCAAATTAGACCTTTTAGAAGCTGATTTTTAATCTAAAGGTTTGTTTTGTGCAGTTTTCTCCCATATTCTTTCCCCATATTTACCGCCTCCGTATTGCCCCCAGCTTCATGAGAAGGAGCCTCAGAACTGGCCCAAGCAGTACAAGGAAGCCATGACCTCTGATGCAAGGAGCAGCCAGGTGTTGTGACTGTGGGGGAGGGAGGGCCCCTGCCCGCGGGGGAGGCCCGCTGAGCGGCTCGGGCCCCTGCCCATGGGGGAGGCCCGCTGAGCGGCTCGGGCCCCTGCCCATGGGGGAGGCCCGCTGAGCGGCTCGGGCCCCTGCCCATGGGGGAGGCCCGCTGAGCGGCTCGGGCCCCTTCCTGCAGGAACCCTGATGACTTACCTCTGTTCTGTATCTCTGAATTTGTAAGCTTTTATATATAATTTAATAAATTGTTACCTTCGTGGCTCTTTACAAACATGAATGGTACTTGACTGGCACTTCTGAGTCAACCCTGAAGTTACTTAGAAGCCCATTTTAAAGTTTTTGGTGGTTTTGCAGTTCACCAACCCATTTCTGCCCCTTGCAGTGCTTTCTATTAAGGGCAGTACTAAAGGTGGCTGTATACTTTACACAAAATTTACAGAATCAGTGATTTAGCAAAAAGTGACGTCATAAGTGCCATAATCACTGCAGTGATCCCGGTTTCAGCACACTGCCGGCGCGGGGTCCCCGAGACACTTTTCTTTATTCTGATCCCACCCACTCTGACTGGCTGACATAAGTGTGGTGTCGCACGGTTGGTCAGCAGGACTAATTATGCAGTTACCACTGTGCTTTGCACTGCACTTTAAATACTGTAGATTAATGTGTATTCATGTATTTCTGTCAAGAGAACATGTCCTAATGATATATCTGCTGTGAGCATGTAGCCTTGTCGTTTAAATCGTTGGCTTTCCTGTTCGTGCCACTTAGCATTAAACAAATAGTGGCTGTAAAAAAGGAGAGAAAAACATCAATTTCAAAAGAGCTGTCATTTCTTTTATTAAAATAACTCACGTACTCGCCACAATATGTTTATCTGCGCTCTGCACGTGGGTCTGCTGTGTGAGAAACATTCTGCAGCCTCGAGGGTTGTGACATGACAGGACGAAGCAGGCAGCAGTGTATTTTTAAGTATGAGATTGATTATTCTCTCCGACGTGTCCGATTTAGTTTTGTCCAGATGATGTTTGAGATGAGTGAGAACACAACAATCTTAAGGCGGTTTTTAAAAAAAAAATACTGGAAATTTCTAAGAAACCCTGCCGTAAAATATCAAGCTGTAGGATGACCTTTCAATATAATCCAGGAAAATTTTCCCTGTCAGATCATATATTTTTGCATTCGTTATTCATAAATGAATAACAAATTTTAAGATGACAGTCACATTAAGTTCATAGCAGACCATAGCTGATGATAGCACATAGAAGACATCTGTCCTGCATCAACACCGGATCTGCTGCTCTTCACTGTAATCAAAGTGATGTGTGCTCCACTGCTTGGCTTGCTGTGTTAATGGAAGCCGAATCTTTCTTGAAGAAAAGTCACTGTCTTCCATTGCTGATGTACTTATTGACATGGAGAGAACCTCGGTCGTCCCTAGAGGAGCATTAGGTGGTTAGTCTGTGACCCTCGTCATCCTACCTGTTTCTGCTTCCCTGAGTATGGCTTCTGATCTCCAGAATGACACGTGCCTTTCAGCTCGTCCACCTTGTGATTGCTCTGCCTTGTCCTTTGCATGATGGGTAATTGTCCTGCTGTACTCTCCCTTTGAAAGGGGACTGGTTTTCCTGATTCAGGATTCGAGCCATTTGTGTCCCATCAATTAGCAACACTTCCAAGGGCTTCAGGCCGCATCCTACCGTGTGGAATCATCCGATCATCTTGATTGCTGTTGGCTAAATAGGTAGAAACACCAGGCTGATTAAAAAGGCCTTTTGGATTCATCAGTCCTCATGGTTTTGTAGTCTTCACTGCTGCTGTATCCATGGAGTTGGCAAGCGGCAACACATCCCCTATAATTCCCAATTTTGAAGTGAAATGCTACTCCTTCATCCACATAAAGGCAAAACAGAGCAGTATGACTCCCTCCACTGTAGTTTCTTCTGCAATAACCCCTTATCCTCTCTAGATGTGCTCTGGCACTGTTAATAGGGCTTCTTCCGGGTCCCTTGTAATGTCCACATTCTGCAACAGATGGGAAAATATGGCTTTGAAAGTGATTAAAATGCAGTGCAGGGACTGGCCCATGCTGGTCAGTACCCAAAGGGGAAGACACAGACCCACTGACAGCCTGCTGTGACACACCCTGCCCCCCCCCCCCCCGCCACCCATAAGCTTTAAGCTTCATTTTTGCATCACCCTGTAATAAAACAGTGATGGGATTCAGACAGGAAAAACCTATTTAATTGGTTAGAAAAGGGTATGGATTGTAGCATTAGCTAATGGGTGATGCCTGTCCATGATCCACTTAACAGAATCCCTCAGACAGGAAGTTAAGAATCAAGCTACACAGAAGTCTGCATGCAGAATTACACTGCTCTCCAGGAGGGTTTCAGTAAGGAGGTTCACTCTGAGTGAGTGTCAGTGTTACGCTGCATCGTGAAATGGCAGAATCTGCTAGAACTCATGTGTGAGTTGAACTGAATTCTCCTTTGTACCCAAATGATCAGGGATGAAATTGTAATTTCCATTCATAAACTAAAACTACAAGAACTTATACTTGCTCACCATGATATGCTTGATTTCTTTATTTTCATCTAATCGCATCAACACATGAATAAACTTTAGCGAAGACTGAATCAGCTGTAACCTATAGCATTAGTCCAGGGGTGGCCAATCTTATCCAGAAAGGGCTGCTGTATGTGCGAGTTTTCACTGCAACTCCCTAATTAGATTACTAATTCGTAGACTGACTGGCTGAAGAGTCCTCACACCTGGGTTTGAACAGTTGACCTAAAGGTTATCTCAAAACCCCACATGCATACCGGTCCTTTGCGGATAAGATTGGCCACCCCTGCATTAGGCAAGTACAGGCAAACAAATTTCGCAAGCATTTTTAAAACGCTGAGATGTTCTGCAACTCCTCACTGTGATTAGTAATGGGCATATATATAATATACATATATGTAATATATATAAATATATAACTAGCATGTGCCCTCTGGGCCATCCTGCTGCTGCAGCATTTTCCAAGGAAAACCTCAAAACAGGCAGGATCAATGTAAAATTACAGCACGTCAGCAAATCTGCTGACCACTTCAAAAATAAATCAAGATGCTTACAAATTCACTTGCATTAAAGTACAAATTTAGTAAAGCAAACATCAGGCACTGCAGTTATTTTTTAGGAACAGATTCATATACCCAAGGTGCTTTGACTGCCATAGATGGATTATGGTCGGACAATACAAGGCTTTGATTTGGCTAAAGACCTAAAAGGCTGTGGGTCACACGTTCCTCAACAACACACAAAGGGTGTTTGATTAGCATGTAGTCTTGACACCGTGTGTTACCACATGCGATTTGTGTGTAAACGGCACACTCTGTTGTGTTTGTGTCAGTCTTCCCAGGGTTACCTGCAGACTGTCTGGAGTCTGACCCAGATCCTGGAGACAAGGTGTTTTGGTTGGTGCAGGACTAGCCAAGGGCCGGGCACGCCTGTGGCGGTACAGGGGCACCGGGCTACACTGGGCTGTCTGATTTCAGCCCCCCACAGCGCCACAACAGAAAAGAAGAGATGCACAGTTGGCAAAGGGGAAGGAGGAGAAGACAATGGGAAGGATGCTGGTTTAGAAATAGACTACAATGTGCAGATAGAGTATGAGAAACAGAGCAGAAAGGGAAGACAGGATGTGGATCCAGAAAGAGTGTAATCAAGAGGAACAGGATGTGTATGATGTAGAGATTGGAAGACCAAATACCATCAAGAACAGAAAGGAAGAACAGAAATATCCGGGAGAAGATCCTGAAAGTGGGACAGCGAGAGAAAAGTCATTCCAAGAGATGAAGGCACACGGAGGTGTCTGCAGAAAGGGCAACTGCTTGATAAGGACCATGACTAGCAAAGGGAACTGGCATGGAGATTCCTCAGGAATCACACTAACTACAGTCTGCATCTCTTCAGGTGTGGACAGCTGACGTACCATTCCACACTTTCGGTCAGGCAGAAACTTACCTGTTCTATTGCACATTAATAAACGCAATGCCTCATGGCTCTTCCCAGTTATTTGTAGCTGCATGGGAAAGCCTCTAAATAAAAGCTTTCGCAAGTTTTCTCTGTTCATTCAGACCTTTGTGGATGCCCCCCCCCCCCCCAACCCACCCCCGACCCACAGCCTAGCTCTTTAGAGACCCTCCCTGACGAGCTCCAGGACTCACCGTTGGCCTGTCCCTGTGCGTGTTCACAGCTTCAATGTTGAGGTAAATGGATTCCACTTTGCAGCCTGCAGAACAGACAGCCTCTTAGGGGGTGGGGCGCTATGAACGTCAGGCAGATGACTCAGGAGCATGTGACGGAGACATGCCGCCATGACAAAGCCGGCAGTGACTGACCGTAGGCGACTGGAGTGAGTTTCAGAACCGTGTGCAGGGGACATTTCAAGTATGGAAGCTCATCTGTGGGCAGAATATGGACAATATCAGCACCAGGACCAGGAGAAGAAACGTGAGACTTCGGAGTCGTGTGCTATTTATAATTGTATTAAAAAGCAAAGGTTTAAAGGTTACTGGTATGCCAGAGAGAGCAGATGGTAGTGACTGCCCTATAGTTAGACAATCGTTACATATTCTTATACATACAAGCATCCCATCTAGGGTGCACTTCTGCCTTTACCCTTTGCTGATAGGCTGCAGGTTTCTCCATAGCCATATCCTGGATAAGTGGTTGTAATATAGCAGAACTGACCCACTGACTCCCCTACCTGCACTCTTGTCCAGGAAGTAAGCTAGCAGGCAGCGCATTACAGCCTGGTGACACACCACAAGCACATTCTCCTGCCTCTCCAGCTCCATGATCACTGGCTCCAGCCGCTGAACCAGGTCTTCATAGGACTGCAGGAGATACAAGGACAGGGAGGTGAAGAATCCCAGCATATCCGCAATCCCATTAATGGCGAGAGACGTAGAGAAGTTTGCTTCTGAATATCCATAACACAAACAAACACTTACCTCCCCCTTAGGGTAACGATATCGATACTTGTCTTGGTCTCTCAGTGCAAATTCCTCAGGGTAATTCGCCTGGATCTCCTCGTACATCATCTCCTCACACACTCCCTGAGGCAAGAGTGTAGATTAGCACATTGCTAAGAAACAACTGGGTGAGCATAAGCAGCCATAACACACAGAGTCATGTGCGTTTCCATGTTTTACAAGGCCTCACAACATCCAGCTTTTTTGTTAGGACTTATTAACGTGGAGACACATTCATCAGATGTAACCCCAAAATCCACACACAAAACCAGCCCGGCTCACAGCATCGATCTCGTTGAGGGCCTTCCACTGCTCGTAAGGCACTCCCAGTGCCTCTGCTGTCTGGATAGTCCTCTTCATGTGGCTTGTCCACACCTTGAGGTCCCTGATTGACTGACTCTGGATGAATCTGCCCAAGGTGGTGGCAAACTGTTGATGAGGTGGGGGAGGCCATTGGCACGAGGTCAGAGTGGGACAAAACAAACAGGCAGCTCTGGCAACAACCTGCAAACCACGATGCTTCACTGTGCTTTTTGCCCACCTGAATGCCCCGTGAAGACAGGCCTGAGTCACCCCCGATACGACCCAGAAGGTTCAGCTCACTCTCCCCATGCCGACAGAGGTAAATGGAGCGTGGGGTCACGTGTATGTTCATCAGGTAGTAGACGATGCGGCTCTGGATGTGGTCCAGAACCCGGTTCACCAGGTACCGGGAGCCCACGTTGAAGATCTTGATGTAGGACAGATCTCTGGAAGAAGAACGGGGAAGAAGAACGTGGCTGAGAGATGACAGACTCAAGCAGAATGCCATTTTTCTGTGGGGGGAGGGACAGTTTACATCTCTGCCTCGGAGCAACACTGGAAATATCAGAAAATGCGGCCAACTACAAAACGTTAGTTATTTCACATCTGAATATCAGGCGCTACATGATTTTTATTTGTCCCAGCTCAAGCTAAATTATATTTTATGTTTACATGTGTTATACATGTTATAAAGAACACGATACAGGCATTTTTCAAGTATAACTGTAATGTGCCTCTGGAATTCAGACCCAAAGGTTTAACTTCTTAATTAGCTTTCGGATGCAGCATCAAGATGCAAGCGCAGGCTGTCACCTATCCAGTTCATCATCCAGGGGCACATATGTGGTCCTGTAGCACTCAATCCTCTTCAGAAAGTCCTCCACGGCCTCATCCTTATCACAGTCCTTATAGTCTGGGCTACTTAGCTTGACTTGCTATAACACAAAACACAGCATCTGACACATCTCTGGTGACGGCAACTCTGCAAATATATGCAGGGTGTGTTAATTTCTTATCCAGTGCAGCCCAGAGCTGCCAATAAAAGCAACAGATCTGAAAAAATTTACCATAATATTTTCTGCTATGATTTCTGGATCGTCACACACCGACTCCACGAAGAAGACCTGCGGCACAGACATGAATCTGCAGTTTTAACTGAGTAAGTTAAAGTTACGTTGCTAACCACAGGATGGATTAAACAGAAGCATAAAAACATTACGCATCATTTATGATACATCAAAAAACTGTATATAGACTGGGGGTGGGCAATCTTACCTGCAGTGTGTATACGGGTTTTTGGGATAACCTTAAGGTCAGCTGATCAAAACCAGGTGTGAGGACTCTTCAGCCAATCAGTTGCAGTGAAAAGCCGCATACACACCGGCCCTTTCTGGATAAGATTGGCCACCCCTGGTATAGATCCATGCTGGTTGTGTACTAGGTGCAGCAAGCCATCAGCCCACAAACTACTTACCTTGTAGCCATTCTCCTTGCAGAAGTTCAGGATGACGTCCCGGCGTTCTCGCGTGGTGTTGGTAGCATCAAACACCTGGTGAGGAACAGCGGCAGTCAGATGCTTCAGTGGGACTTATGGTCACATTTCAATTAGCTTCCCAAATTGATGCCATGCTCTTAAAATAAGTAACAGCATCATCGCTGACGCCAAGAGATGGCCGCTGTTGTGGACATGGAGACAGATTGTAATCACCTGGGACAAGGCATGATATGTCCCTACTGACTCACCGCCACCTGGCCCAGATCCTGGGTGAAGTAGATACAAACATCCTTCAAGGCAGCCATGGCACAGGCCCTGGAGACGCCAGAGCAAAGCAAGGTCACCCGCAGGCTTTCCTTCCACCTGAGCAACTCACTGGAATAATTACTCAGCTGAGCTTAGTCGGCCGTGATGATTCAACAGCACAAAGCAGAGACAGTAAACAGAGAAGACTGCCAACCCTAGCGTTTCACCACCGGTGTTTGCGGTGACCCCATGAGACGTAACACTGCTCCCTGGCTCTTTCTTAATTTATGCTGGTGATCTGGGTTGACACCCCGAAAATTTTTCCACATAAGTAAAGTCTTCATTTAAAATATCCCTAAACTTACAAGCCTGAGGTTCTCGGAGCACAGATAGGACTTTCTGAACAAGGACACAGTGCTGAACACAGGAAATCATTTTAATAATGTTGATCTGGTGTCTACACACATACATACAACTGTTCTGTGACATCAAGTGTCCAACCTCTTTCTTACCTCCGAATTTTCATGGCTTCCTCATTGTCTGGACGGAAGAATTCATAGTTCTTGTATGTCTGTACGGCGTCCCGGCGATACTGACCCACATTGAACACTAAAAGGACAAGTTATCAGCATGTGTTTTAATGCTGTAATAGCATGCGCACGGACCCTATAGCTGACATTCTGCAAGGCCCATGGGCTGCCAGCAGCGTGAAAGATAACTTTGGGGCTTCACTTTATAACGTGGGCTAATTTCCAAACTGGCAAAAAGACCTGTAGTTAAGCACATTAACAGCAGTGGCCCAGTGTCGTTATATTTAAACCGCAGCAAAGCCACGTGAACCCCAGAGATGTGATCTGACGCTTGAGGCTCCACAGTCTTTATCTCAGTGCCTGTTCTCACCTAAAGGTTTGAATGTGTGGCATGTTACCCACAACTCAGTTTCAAACAAGAAATTATTTACTTGTAGGGATATTGCACAACACCCAGATCGATCAAAAATACAACTACAAGTGATTTCACATTATCATATGATTTCAAACAAATTTCATTACAGACAAATACTACGTTGATTTATCAAAAACCCCATTAAATCATGCATTGATCATATATGGAAAATTCATCAAATTAAATAAGAAATGTTTGCTTCATGAACCACAGATTCTGAAGTTTCCTAATATAAAGGATTTTCTTGAAAGTGTAGATTCACAAACCATTACCAGAAACATGAAAGTTAATTCGGTGACTGATTGTATCAAAAATGGCAAATGTGGGCCTGTTCACAAAGGTTAAAGAACCACGTGTGACGACATCTTATTGTCTTTCTGTCTTTGGAATTCCAAAATGGCTTCCCAGGCCACACTGAAGGAGGTTCCCTCAGATGATATGAGTAGGAATCCAGCAGAATAATGTGGTTATTGAATGCATGAGATAAGGCAATCTGTCAAGTAGTTTAATGACACCTCAGTTAACATAATCAATCATGAACCCATGCTACCGCAGGCAAACTGACCTTTCGTAGGCACTCCAATCCAGTTGAGGTAGCGAGTGAGCTTCTTGGAGATGTATGTCTTGCCTCTAGCTGGTAGTCCCACCATCACAATCAGGGTAGGTGAGTTGGTAAACTGAGGCACGGTGGCTGTAAAGCACAACCCATAGATGTTATAAAATAATGAGCTAATTTCTTGATGCAGGGGCTGGTATGCATTCCTCGGGGTGGAGTTTGAGCCCCAAAACTGGAGTGAGAAATGGTTTGGTATACTCATGCTGCATTAAACGTGAATTCGTAACTCAAAAACTGCAAATGTCTACTTGGAAATTTCAGCTGGGACACCCCCTGAAGTTCGGAAAGTTCTGACTACTGAGGTAAATGGAACACAGCATCATAAAGTGAGCATACTGAGAGGCATCCGTATGGAATATGCCGTTGTCTTATGAGAACAAAAAAGATGTTACACGAACAAAGTTACTCTAGATCTTTGATCATATGGCCTGTTTTGCCTAAACCAGACCAAAAGGGATGGACTTAAAGAACATGCTTCAATTTAACATCTTCTAAACCTGCCTTCAGGTTAGGTCGGGTCAGGTCAGGTAGCATGTGTTGATGCAACATGTTGCTACACCCATTACATAGCGAAACTCCTCGGAATCCCGGCCAGTATTCCCTCAGGCAGATACACAGTCCACTCCCACCCTCCAGAAGTGGCCATCCATCTGCCTCAGCCAGGTGTTACGTGGGCGTCCCCTTGGCCTGGTCCAGCCGCTTGGGTCCTCAGGAATGAGGATCCTGTGAACCGGATCACCCTCAGGGAAACGTGCCACATGGCCGCTCCCACACAATGCAGGTAATGTGCTTTGACACAAAGTCAAAGCAGCGGTACCCAAAGATTCTCCAAAGTACCGAAGGAGTCCAGTCTTAGTCTCAGCTCACTGGATAGTGTCCATGTCTCACAGTCATACAGCAAGACAGGGAGCATCAGGACTCTAAAGACTTGGACCTTCATCCTCTTGCAGAGATATCAGGAGCACCACATGCCCCTTTCCAGCGACCCCATGACCCCCCATGCTCTTCCAATCCTCCTGCTGACTTCATAGGAAGAGTCACTAGGGACATGAATCTCTCTGCCGATGTTGGTAAATCTCTCGACAAGGTTGACATTCTCCCCGCAGACAGACACAACTGATGGCTGTGCCCAAGAAGTCATTAAATGCCTGGATCTTGGTCTTTATCCAGGACTGAGCAATATATTTCTGTTTCTACTTGCAAGGAGTTCTCTCACAACACCACAGGAGTTCTGCGGCCACACCGCAAAAAAACCCCGTCAATGAAGAGCTCTGTTTTGCTCAAAGTTATTGCTTGGCCAGTTCATCAGATCCATTCTGTTTACATTATTTTAATTAAGACCTGAGGTCCTATGAAGTTTATTTTGCATTTAAGAACTGAAATGCATTACAATGTTTTTTCCTCACAAATTCCCAAAGAGTAAACAACAGCAGAGACACTTGTTTCTATGGGTTTTGAACGCTAAGCATATCTTCGCCAACACCAGTACCAAGGTCCAGTTGCAAAACTCCTCTGACAGTTAAAATCTCTAATCAAATGGCAGTACAAGGTGACAACCGTATCAAGCGCCACTCCATCAGGCTAGTGGTTGATTGCAATGTTCCTGGTTTGGCAAACAAGACCTGAAGTAGATGTGACCTAAAGATACTTCTAGCCCTCAGGCAACCCAGCTTATAACCTCCAGACTCTACAAGTAGAAAGAGGAGAATGACGTTCCCAGCCATTAACTCAAAGCAGTCCTGTAATCAAACAAATCCAATCATGACAAAGTCACGTGTTATTGATATTCTGATAGGTGTCAGGTTCAATGAACACACACACTAAGCTCTTATGCTTAGGTAAAAGGTGTAGTTTTAGTGCATAAATTTAGACTTAGTGTGAGGAACCTAACCAGTATCCTGGATGTGAACCAGGATGATGAAATGATCTTGGATCAAACTAATGGAGCCAGAGAGAACAGAAGAGGGACGGACTGCTCCGGGTGAGGCTGCACTTACACCCCGTCCTCTGGCTGGGACCTGTCCACGGCACCCAGATCTTCAGCAGGGCTGTCTGGGTCAGTTCAGCCTTCTTGCTGCACATTGCTGCTTCCTTTCCCCCCTTGAGCACATGTGCAGTGGCGCCAACGGGGACCCGGGTAAGAGAAAAGGAGGCGGCAGCGGTCCCTCCCCTACAAGAGCCCCAGACTGGGTCACCTGACTGCCTCCAGGGGAAGAGGCGGCAGCCAGCATGACGACAGGGAATGGGGTGAGGGGCGGAGACACTAGTTCCTACCGTTTTCTCCCCAGTGGGGATCTGCTTCACAGATCACGAAGAGGGGGGTAATTTAGAGTTTGAAGCCACAGACTACCAGGACAAACTGCACTCTCACCCAGAAACTTTTACAGTGATTTAAACATAAGGCAGTGAAAGACAAAACAGAATTCTATATTACAGCACAGACCACAAAAAATAATAATTTTCAACCTGATATTACTCAAAATTTGACACAGCGCAATAAAACTTTATATCAAAATAACAACCACTAATACCAGAAAAAACTAAGTCTCCCAATTCAGCTGCTGATCCAATGATTACGTCCTGTCGCAAAACGTAACCTGAACCAAAAGCCAAAAATAGGCATGTGAAGGTCAGGCAGCTTCCTTGGCTGACAGGAGAGACTAGGTCATCTAACTGAATGTTTAAATGCTACAAGAAACCAAGAAAATTCCAACCAAAATGAAACACTTGGCAGGTAGAGATTTAAATCATTCTGGAACATTGCTGTCAAAAACCTTTGGCTTTTAAAATGGCTTCCATATCAACAGCAAGCTAACACGTGGGTCTCATCCTGCTTCCATATGTAATAAATGTGATGCTATAAGACAGACCCCAGGCAGCAACATGGAATAATACACATACGTCAAGGCCTACTTCTCCTCCATTAAACCTATCATTCATTCCAGTGACCCAGCAGTCTGTCCTGATTGTGTGCTACCTAACTAGTGTTTTGAGAAAATCCAGGTAAATGCACATGGTGCTGTGCATCATGGTCAAATAGACGTTCAGTTTAAATTGCAGAGCAGTAAAAAAAAAAATTCTAGGGACATAAAGGCTGGTGCTGGGACTCTGCGAGTAAATGTTTGCCTTGTTGTATGAGGAGAGGTTAGCTGAGCTGAATCTGTTCCACTTTGAGCGAAGGAGACTAAGGGGGGACCTGAACCAGGTGTATAAGATTCTAACAGGTCTGGATGCTGTTCAGCCAAATGGTTACTTCAATATTAGTTTAAATACTAGAACTCGTGGCCATAAGTGGAAATTAGCGGGAGAACATTTTAAAATGAATTGAGGAAGCACTTCTTTACACAGTGTGTAGTTAGAGTATGGAATAGTCTTCCTGCTAGTGTAGCGCAAACTAAAACCCTGGGTTCCTTTAAATCAGAGCTAGATAAGATTTTAACGACTCTGAGCTATTTGTTAAGTTCTCCCCAAACGAGCTTGATGGGCTGAATGGCCTCCTCTCGTTTGTAAATTTCTTATGTAATTTCTTATGTAACCATCAAATTGTCTGTCAAAACAAATAAAGCTGACATTTTATGTTGCTGAATGACCACTCCCTGTCATACGTGGGTCTGTTGAGTTCCACGCACAAGAATGAGAAACAAGAACAGTGGAGGACCATCATGTAAATATTATAAAGGGAAATTGTTTAATATTTTATATTGATCGGCAGAAGAAGAAAGCATCGGTAGAACACCGAGATCAAAAAGCAGTCAGCTACTCTCCGTGAACTTCGGAAAGGAACTAAATTCACAGAGTTCCTGACACAACAAGTGTGGGGCTGATTTCACTGAACAACACCGTCAGCTGACAAATATCCAGACATCACCTCTGCAGTTGTGGGATCTTGCCAGTCTGGTTCCTCCTCTTTCCTTTTATCCTTGAGGGAGTGTAACCTGACACCCAGCCCCCTGGCATTCATGGGTAAAACTGATGCACTCAAGAATTCAGGGAATGTCTTCTCTGAGTGTGTGACATCACTACCGCAAGTCCGCTCTGAGACACCCTGCCATTTTGAATTTAGTAAGAAAGCAAGTATCTGTTTAGGGTGACATGGGTGTCTGCACAGAAGACCCTTTCATTTTGAAATTCATGCTTTTCTTGGTCACATGCATGCCGTGGTCTTTCGGCTCTTTCCCATAGGATTTTCATCTGAATAAACCAACCATTTATTCCTAGTTGATACGGCAGTGTCAGAACTCAAAAGACCTTCAGCCAGAACCAGAAATAAATTGAGTCTATGTAAGACAGTGCCTGCTGTCAACACAGCACAGGGACACAAGCTTAAATATCCAGTGACAGGTCTCTCATAAACATAACCAGCCATTTTACTGCTGCACCAAAAGGTCTAACATTTCTAGATATCGTAGTTCCTCTACCTTCATTTAAAACTTGCCAAATGTATACATTTCACACGTATTTATTACACGGAGAACCAAAAAATAGCGTAGGATTTCATCTCTAAAACGAGAAGGCGGGACCGGCGCCGTTTAGAACACTATTTAGATAAATAGCACAGATATTCCAGGGGCCAAAACAGTGGGACTGCATCTGTTCACAGGCTGATCGCTCAACGGAAACATGCATCTGATACTCTGAGCAGATCGCTCTGAAAGTCCTGACAGCGTCCTCATCTGTTCACCTCACCTGCGCTATCGCACCGAGTTCGCCTTCTGCCTGCTCCCTTTGGGATTGCCGGGTGGACCTCCATGATAACAAGACGCCCTTTTGCGCACCCAGTGCACAGGAGAGCGTGTTCTCAGCGACTGAAGCGCGATTATCGTCCACATGTCCTATAGATAATGTTACATATGCCCTCCCCGTCCCATTATCCGAAGTGTGTTTTAAATGCGGCCAGGGTCGGGATCACGCCTCCTTCAAACGCAGTGCCGAAGGTCATTTATTAGAAAAAACAACTGATATGATTTTAAAGGCGTTTTCGTACCACGGGCGCTATCATATTTAACAAAGTTTATTAAATAAAAGCAGCGTCGGCGCCGTTAAAGCTTTGTTCCTAGTGAAGTTTACATCCATTCACTGTCGACAATAATAAGTATAACGAACAGAACAAAGAGGACAAACGCATAACCAGAAAGCGTAGCAAATCACGCAGCGTTGCTGCGATATTGATAATATGGGAGTGCAACGCAAATTACTACAGTTCTGTAGATATCGTATACAACCTCAGGATTCAAATACATAGTTAAGTGCAAATCAAGTTTGAATCGAGCTAAATGTAATCTTATTCTGCCTCGACTGTTTTTGTTTATGACAAGTCCGCCCTCATTAGATGCATTTATGCTGGGGAAAAAAATAGAAAAAAAAGAAGAAAAAAAAAACAGTGTAAGGGATACCAGAAGAGCGCTGTTGCTTAATATTCATAAGACCGAGTAAAGCAGCGCTTCCCGAGCCAGTCCGGAGTCCGAGCGCGCATGAACTCACCATGCGGACGCTGGGATCGGCTTCGCTGGAACCAGTCCGGGGATTCAGCCATTGCGTAAGAGACTCTCCACACGGCTATTATTAGTCCAATATACTGTGTTATTTTGGACAATATTGTACAAGTGTGTTTTGACCCCGGCGAAGAAGCACTTTCTGTGCTGGAGTCGGCGGGACTTCAGACCGACTTCACCCGTGCGCCGTTCCGGGATTAAACAAGCTAGTTCTTTACTCATGCACCACATCGGTATTAAACTAACTAGTACTCCACCCGTGCGCCATCCCTGAGTTACACTCTTTGTTTACTCGCGTTCCCGGTCACGCTTTCTTGGAAATGGGTAACGTGTCCTTGGCGGGGCTGTTTTGGTCTTGGAGCCGCCCCTCCTCCTCTTCCTCATCTCTAAACAGTAGGTGGGAATCTCAGCCGCAGCTGTCATGGGCTGACGGGCAAGCCATTGTGCAAACAGCTCTAAATCACCACTAATGATCACCACTCTCTCATTTTTCTTAATATTTGCCACAAAAAAATGAGGCAAATATTCAAAATTTTATGTAGAATTAGTTACTTTGAAGTCATGCTTAATTTTTTTCTACGTGAAATGTCCATACTTTCATTATTCAGTTAGCGGTATGGCTGAAATTCGGTTTGTCTCAGCACAGATTAGACCTTCATAGGAGTAATGCTGGGCATAAAGTATATGGACAGTAAATACAGCACCAGTGGCCTAATCTGACCAGGTCCCCATTCATTTGTAATTCACACTACGGGTGCTTCAGTATGAGAACCTAAAGCAAACAAAATTACCGCAGTACACAAACCGTGAGATTTTTTTGACTACTTTATTCAAAGAGACTGACAAATACAGAATGCAGAGACAATTCTAAGTTAGGTAGGCTCAAAGCTGCATGATCTTGTAGAAACAGGACGTTTTAAAAATAGGGGAAATGTGGGTAACAAAAATGAAATGGTGTGCGTAATATGGGAAAAATTAAGAAAATGCTTGCTGCTAATGGAAAGGAGGTTCTTTAGGGGACGGCAGACTATGGGTGAAACACCACACTGGACACCAAGATCTGTTCTCCAAACACAGCAGGAGTTTTCATATCCATTAGAAGGTGCTTCCAGCGCTAATGCTAAAGCCAGAATCACATGGATCCGTGTGAGGTTGTACAACTGACCAAGGCTGCGTGAACAGCTGTTCATATTATACCCAGTGAGTCTTCTGCTGATTTGACTTGAACTAGTTTTTGCTACCCCTTTAGAACCTGAATTCAGGAACCATTTGGTCTGAACAGGAAAAAAGCCAACACACATACACTGCGGGGTGGACACAGGTCTGTCCTAAAGCAATGTAACATACTCGAACGTCTTCTCACAGGATATTACACAATACCATTGAAAATCCACAGTTTATGTATATAAAAATTAAATTCCAGACAGCCCAACATCTAGCACTCTCCACCCCAGATTTGTACAGATCTTGCTAAAGCAGACATCACTGGAAATAGAGAGGATTACACACCAGCATTATGTACAGCCTGATTAAAAAACGTATTTCTGAAGAGAAGCACTAATGTAGACAGAAAAGGCTGCTCTGGTTAGCAAGACATACTGAATGGGTCTTGATGACCAGATATTCTGGGAAAGTGGAGCAGGAGTCTCATGAAGAACTACTCTGTTCATTCATGCTTAGAAAAAACAAATCACTAAGCAAACACTTATCTTAATGTCATCTGGGAGAGGGTCCCAGTTACAGCATTAAACATAATTGTGGGTGTCAAAAACAGGCGTTGGCATTCCTTTTATCTGTCATCTATTCATTGGGATTAGGGTTGGCGTCCGGGTACTGAGAGAGGTCAAAGGTTAACACCTTACTGATGACACAGTCTCCTTGCTGTGGGAAAACAGAAAGAATGCATTTTAACATGTAAAAATACAGGACAAAGAGGCATCGTCCAAATTGTCGAGCTGTGTGACAGATGTACACCGTACCTCTGGGTAGACCCCAATTAGTGAGTCCGCCTTAGTGTAGAACTCCTCTTTCAGCGAGATGACGATTGCCTGGAAGTTCTGCATGGACTGGTCCTTGATGTAGTTGGCCACCTGTATGACACATTGTCAGTCATCCCACACAATGATGAAGATGCTGCCATCATCCCATTCTCATTCTTAATGTACCTTTAAGGACGATTTTGCTCATGTTTCTCGTTGACAAATGCTTATCAAGCCTTATGCCTGAATTCCCTATAATCTCTATGTTAAAACTGTAGTCTTTTACCACAAAACTTTTACCCCCAACCTCCCCTTTTCTGTCCATGGCATTAAGACACACCTTGCCGATGTTGGTGTTGTCCAGTGCAGCATCAATTTCATCCAGTACAAAGAAAGGAGCAGGCTTGTAGCTGATGGAGAGGGAGATGAGAGAGAGGAAGTATGGGGAGTCAGTTTACCATTCAGATCCAGAAAAGCTATATGGAAACATAATACTAAGACAGCAATTTAGCAAAGCAAATTAAATAAAATAAAAAAAATAAAAAACTCAGGAGGGAACCTACAATACACTATTTGGAAGTTCCTGTTACCATCCACTAAACTAAGATGGACTTTCCAGCAACGAGTGAATTAGATTTGTTAAGAGTATGAAAGTTACGGTTCCTTTCACCACAAATTACATTAAATTCGATCCGGTTGATATAAATCCCAATACCACAAAGCAGGATTTCAGAGTGAGGCACACATGTCCTGAAAGTAATCGTGCTTTAACTCTCTGAGGTCTAGGGGTAGGGAACACACTTTCACTGACTGGGGCATGGTCACACATTTCATTCAATATCATAAACTTAATTCATGGCAAATAAATTTCTTAATCTTACTGTACTTTGTAAATATGTCAGATTTATGTGCAGTTTGTAATTTGACATCAAAGTACAAGATATTGCAAAATGCAGTTTGGAACACTTACAGAAACATTATAAAAAGTACATAGTAAGCAATGGTGGAAGTTTGTTTTGATCCCAGATATCTCATCACCAAAGTCTTGGCTACATGAAGATGACCAAATAGTGCAGCTGTAACATTCAGTTGGATAAATAAATAAGAGAAACCGAACTCATGTCACTATTTCTGGCTCCTTTCATTGAATATGTTGCAAATATCATGTGTATGCATGAGCCATTCACAGCTGGGCACACACACCCCCCCCCCCCCTTTTATGGCGCTGATGGGGAATGTACCTGGATCATGTTTCACCACTATGTTGTTCATCAAATTACCATGCGAATGCGATTTGAAATGCGGCTATTTATAATGCGAATAGCGATTTTCAGGTGAGGGCGGCACTACACGCCCCCCATGCAGGTAAAACAAAGAAAGGTGACATTCTTTACTTTTGCCGATTCAACCTAATTGTAAAAACTTTAATATTTCCAACAACTGCCGTTTTGAAAAGCCGACAGATTACGGACTTAGTCAGCGTTTTTTCCATATTTCTACAATACGATTTCAGCGAGTTATGAATTGAATTACACGAGAAAGATATGCGGCATCGTCGACTCCTGAGGGTTAAGGCCATGCTGTGCTTCGGCTGTATTCAGAATCCGCAGTTCACTGCTATACATGCTCTAATGAGTTTTGCCTGTTTCTCATTCAAACGACCAGAGTGTGCCACTCACTGCCACACCCACCATTCAGTTAGAAGCACTGACCCTCCCTGGATTTGGGGCACCACACACCCCGCTTGCCAAATGAAGCACACTGCACGTCAGAGCTGCATTCCATGTAAATGTATTTATGGAGATCTGGACTTTGTGATTTATTTTTAAGGGCATTTAGTTTGTACTGAGCATGTCGCTATATTTTATTCACCCCTGAGATGGCATGCAGTTGAAAGCCTACCATATTTTTCACCCCCCTTACTTTGGTAAGTTGACTCCCCCCCCCAGTCCCCTATCACCAAGACGTCCTTACCTATGTATAGCAAAGAGCAGAGCCAATGCAGCCACAGTCTTCTCCCCTCCTGACAGGTTGTCCATGGGCCGGAATCGCTTTCCTGGAGCCACACAGTTATAGTTGATCCCATCCAAGTAGGGCTCTTCAGGGTTCTCAGGGCCCAGGAAAGCCTGAATCAAAGAAAAGGAGGACAAATGTATAACAAAATGACACATGGTGTACCAGGCGCATATTGACATAACTGCACATTAAGCACACCAGGCTAATGATCTGGAGATAACTTTGGACCTCTCCCTGCTAAGTTAACACATCAGCTCCTTAACCAGCATGCTTGCGTCAGCCCCATCCCATGGAACCTGCGACCGCATAGGAGTACCTGAGCGCTGCTGTTGCGCGACAGGGCCTTGTAGATCTCATCGATGTTGGTGGCCACGGACTCGAAGCAGGCATTGAAGCGGTCAAACCTTTCCTTCTTAATCTGCTCAAACGCCTGCTTAGCCTTCTTTGCTCTCTTACGGGCTGCCTCAAATTCTAAGCAATAAAATGGAAGAGAAAGAAAATCAGCAAAAATCAAATCCTCATTCCTATCCTGTAGCCTGAAGATATTTGCTCCTCTTGTCATTTGAATTCCTCCTCATTGTGCTCTATAATCTCACCATCGCTAGTCTCTTGGAACTTGTCCCTGACGCTCTCCAGCTTCTCCATGGCCTTCATGTTAGGCGCACTGATTCTCTGTAGGATGCTCTGCTGCTCATTCAGCCGCTGTTGGAGGTTGTTCATCTCTGCTTTGATCTCCTCTTCAGACAGAGTGTCCTAATGCATACAAAGATTAACACTCAGTCACCACGTGGCACCAGTCTGAAGGTTCAGTGATCTTTTTGAAATAGCTTGTGCCAAAGCCATGTACCTTCAGGTCATCAGACAAGTTGCTGTAGTCAATCTCAATCAAAGCCTCCTTGGCCAGGACTGTGCTAGATGTTTTCTGACTGCTGCTTACTGATTCTTCAGCCTGAGAGGCCCCCTGAGATGGAGGAGAAATCAAGAGAGTTTATTGGGATGATGTCCAGAGATGGTCCCACACCAGGATATAAAGATTATTCAGACAGAAGGGTCAACCGAGGACAGCTCCAGCACCTCTTCCTGACTGATGTCGTCCATAGTGCCAGACTTCAGTGGCAGACGGATATCCTGCATTTTACAGGCCTGCAGCAGGTTGTGTCTGTCACTCCGCTTCTGCTCCAATTTAGTCTCTATGGCTGTCACCTCCTTCTGTAGCTGGGTCAACTCCCTGGAACCCGGAAAAATCACAAATTTCATTCAAAATTGTGCCATCTGTCTGGTTTTCAGAATCATGACATAAAAAATGGAACAGATCAAACTACTGAATGAGAAGATTTATTTAGGAAGCAACCGATCTATTACAACAGTCTGATCACACAGAATGCAGAAGCTAACTGCATCATTCAGTATGTACATACTACATGCATTTCCATTGATCCTGAGATATACTCCTTACTTGTTAGCGCCCCCTAGCTTCTTACGGATCTCTTCCATTTCTTGGTTTTTATCATTGACTTCAGACTTTTTGGCAAGGTGCTGGTTCTTCAGGTCTTGTAATTGAGCCATCGTCTCATCAATAATCTTCATGTGTCTCTGCTCCTCCTAAGAAAGAAAGAACATTGTCAGTTAAATTTAACTATACCCACTTCTCCTTGACCAGTACACGCTTTCCTTCTCTCATTTGCTATTCCCTTCTCAGCTCCTCCGTGTTCCTCTCTCCCCAGGCAATAAAGCAAAGCTTCTTACCTTTTTCAGTCTCTCAATCTCACTCTCATCCTTCTTCACTGTCTGCTCCCACATCTGTACTTTCTCCTGATCTTCCTTCAGCTGGTTTTTCTCATAGTCCAGCTGGATCCCGAGACGGGTCTTCTGGGTCTCAAACTCCAGCCTGAGAGGAAGGGGAAGATGGTGAAGTACAGCCGCAGTCAACAGGCCGACACAGAAACATTCCTCGACAGCTGCTCAATCCTTGTCAGTCTCACTGCCAGATCGGCTGACCTTTTCTTGGCGATCTCATTCTGCCTTTTGACTTTCTCCTCTTCAAACTCTCTGATATTCCTGACTCCGATCTCCTTGCAGAACTCCACAAACACCTCATCCTCAACCTAGAAAAAGGTATCATTTTGAACATACTAATACTCCGTTTCGACCCTCTGCTCACATTGTACACGTGCATTGGTTGCCTACCAGGTTCATACGATCTTTAAGGTCCTTCATATCTCTTTCACGCGACTGGACAATCCTCTTGATATCATTGATGCGTGGTCCAAAGTTAGCCAGCTCACTCTCCAGCTTGGATTTCTCCTGTAGAGCAGAATAATAAGGATTACCACAAAACCTGTCTAACACCAAACCATCACAACAGTCAGGTTTATCAGCCAAAGTATTCACAGGAGTACCTGCATGTTGAGGGACAGGTGGCGTGTCTTTGTCTGCTCAAGATCGCTCTGTGAGTACTTGAGTCTCATCTGAAGGCCGTGAGCCTGAGACTGAACCTGCCTCAGCTCTGCCTCTTTTCTCTTTGCCTTCATTTGCTCCTGTGGGCAGTAAAATCTGGGTTGATACCACAGTCTTGCCCTCAAAACAAAACTCATTCCATACTGTGTTTTGTCGTTTTCCATTTCACCTTCAGTTCGTCGGTGAGCTTCTCCTTCTTCTCCTTAAGCTTGTCCACAGCTTTCTCGTCCCAACGGCGAGCTTTGGCCTTCAGGTCACTGGCACCCCCAGAAATCACACCAGACTTCTGGAACAGGGTGCCATCCAGGGCCACAGTCTGCGAGGAGGAGGGATTTAAAAGGCAGATATCAAAGGCAACAATGGGAAATTTGCAAATATGGGAGACTGGAATCCAGTGACAAACTGGTGCTCAGGTACCTTGTGTCTGTATGGTCCCCCAAAGGCTATCCTGCGTGCGTCCTCCACATTCTCGCACACCAACGCATTCCCACAGGCGTACTGCAGGGCCTTCTTGATGTGCGGGGGTTCATAGCGAATGACGTCGATCACCAGCTTCGCCCCACGCAGCTCTCGCAGCTTCTCGTCAGTGGGCTTCACCTACAAGTGGCCGAACGGGAGGGAATGAGTGACGTGCGACTAAAGACAATCATTTTCATCACTGCCTCGCTGGGAATGACAAGACATGGGTCACACTTAATATCAGGACCTGAAACATGTGGCACTGCCCAGCTGGTAAAAGGGGATTAAAATAATGTAATATAAAATAATTTCTATTAGGTATTGAAATACATGCAATTGAACAGAGAGACATCTCTGTGTTGTTAGACAGTCACCTGCATGCCCTGCACCAATGAAAGGCTGAATGTACCTCCAAATAGTCCAAGGGCAAGAATGTCTCTGGTTCGCCCCTCTGCTCCTTGATGTACTGAATGCAGTCTCGGCCAGTCTTCTCAGAATCCACAATGATGGCATCCATGTTTTTGCCCAGGACCTTGGTCACGGCGATCTGATATTTCTTCTGGGTAGGCTGGCACAGGTCAATCAGCCTCCCATACTGAAGGGGTACAATGGAGACAGTGAATGTGTGAAGAGCAGATGGAGAAGCTGGGAGGGCTGGTCCACACAGGGTCTCCACCTACCACAGATCCAGGATATAACCTCTTGATGCTCTCCATTATTTCCGCCTTGCGCTGCTGCCTGCTATTCTCTTGCCGGTCGATACGAGCATCTCCCAGTTGTTCCATTACCTGAAACCAGTAAGACAGCACTAGTGAGACTGACAGATCAGTTAAATGATGCCCTGCTTGCAACTCTAATTGGGATACAGCCTTTCCTGTTTTTATATAAGAAATACTTAGATAACTGCATGTTGCTTGATATGTTGACTGATTTTCGTCTTGTAAGCACACCAGGCTTGTAAGCATTAAAACATTCCCCCATCCTTCTAAAAATTCTGGGCTAGTTTACCATCTATGTCTCCAGGAACAGTCTCCTGGTGACATCAGAGGGCAACATCTTCAGTCAATTAACAAAACTCACATCCCATCTAAGGTGGAATCGCATTTATGGGTTTTCCTTGTAACCCAAACTGCCATGGCCCCAAAGACAAGTGCATGTCACCTGGTTCAGCTCCATGTTGATCTCATCAATTCTCCTCTTGGCTTGCTCCACCTCCTCAGTCAGCTCCTCCTCCATCCGTTTCTGTTCGTCCAGTGACTGCCTATAGGAGAGAGGAGTCACTACAATCAAGCACCATGTGGCCAGCTACATCACATAAGGCAGGCTGAGTCTTTCCCAGGTGTTTTCTGTGGAGCCTGTGAGGGCCATTCATTCATTCCTGTGGCATTTAATAAACAAGGTAGAAGACGCTTAAAAACAAAACAAAAACAATCAGTACCTGCTGGTGGAAATGTAGTCCTCCAGTTTCTCAATGCGCTTCTGATTCTCCTCAATCTCTCTGATTTTCTGCTTGATTTTTGCCTGTAACACAATACGAGTCCAATCAGCTCACTTCCTCCAAAAGAAAAGCTAAGTTCTCCATTTTTACAGATCATCAAAATTATTTTATTTGCTCATTTGTACCTCAGTCTCCACTTTCTTCCTCTCTTCCAGGTCCAGTCGGTCCTGATCAGCCTTCTGGTCACGATTGAACTTCTCCAGTTCCTGGGCTAGTGTAGCGGCCCTTTTGCTAGCTTCTTCCTTCAGCCGGTGGTATTGCTTAACCTTGTGAAGGGACCGAACATAGGGGATTCAGTCAAAACCAAGAGAGGACTGTCCTTATATCATGAAAATCATAAGATATTTCATCACCAAACCTGATTTTCCTCCAGGGTGAGATCCTGGCCTTGGCTCTGAGCCTCCTCTTCCATCCGCTCCTCAAACTCTTGACGGGCCATCTCCACAGCACCCTGCTCACGGTCCAGCTCCTCCATGTCTGCTTTGCGCTTTTTGTACATCTTCTGAGCATTCTGCAATGACTTGCGTGCAGCCTCCAGCTTCTTGATCTTGTGGGCAGTGTTCTCCTTGGCCTTGATATACAGGGGCCTCTTCTGGTTAAGTTCAGCATCTTTCTCTCTGGAAAACAGTGTTGAACACCACAAACCTCTTAACTCAGTCACCCCAACAGGGTTTTCATTTTGCTTAACTAGCAATAACTAGTAAGTTGACGTTTTTATTATTCAACTCCAGACTAAAAGAACATTCCAGGTGCTATCGTGTAGGATGAGAAGTGGGTGGGCAGGACTGTATCACACACGCAATCACAACCTGGCTTGAGTTCTCATTGGATACTTCACTCATTCCTACTTGGTTTAACCTGGCAGCAGTTTCCCCACCCACTTTTATGGTCTATTACCAGTGTGAGCCTGACACATTAAAGAATCTCACAAAGGTCTGCCACTCATGTGATGCTGTGTATACAAGTGTCAGCTCCACTGGCTGCTACCTCCCCCCACACCACCCGACTCACTTGATCTCCTTCTCCACGGTCTGCTGGTCCCTCATCATTCTACCCAGCTCTTTCTTCTTCTCTTTCAGCTCCTCCTCAACACGATCCATCCGCTTCCTGTCCTTGTCAATCTCACGGTTGCGGTGAGAAAGCTCTCTGTTCAATTTCTCAATCTCGGCCTCATTGTGGTAGAGTTTGAAGAGCTGCAGCTGCACATGGGCTCTGACAACTTCGTCTTTCAGCCTCTGATACCGTTCTGCCTGGAAAAGTAGCAATGGGGGAACAAAATGTAAGTAAACGCAGCTAAGATCAGTGTACAAAAGTACACCAAGTCAATCATTTTATTATACACTGTATGTTGAGTAATATGGAAAAGGGGAATTAAAGTATTCCATGACCTCTAAAAAGTCATGTCAGCTGTCTCAAATACAAAGAACACTTAAAACATTCTCCTAATCAGAGATCAGGGTCAGAGAGCCTGAATGCTGGAGGAGAGGCACCAGGAAAGGAGCAGAAAAATCAGGTGGGCAAGAAGACACCACAATTTTCCAAATGATGGAACATCAGACCTGTGGGTGCTGCTGGTATCTGCGAGTTCAAGACCAGCCAAAGATGAATGTATGCATTTCCTGATCTGGAGGGATGAAGACTGAGGGATGTGTACCTCTTCTTTCTCCTGCTTGGCCTCTTTGCGCTCAGCTGCAATGTTCTTTTTGCGGTGGTAGTTGAACTGTGTATCCTCCTCAGCCTTCACCATCTCCTTCTTCCGGCGGTCATACTCCTGAGCCAGCTCCCCGGAGCGGGAGATCTCCTCAAACAAGGCGGTCCTCTCTTTGGGGTTCTTCATAGCGATGGACTCAACCGCCCCCTGACCAGAAGGGAACGCAGCATTCACAGTTTCCGACAAATGACCTCAAAAGAATCTCAGATTTGCTTAGACAGCCACAGGGAAGCACACATGAGCAGCATATTCAGAAAACATTCACACAAATCAAAAGCACATTTTCTTTCAGACTTTCAAAATGCCAACAATGGACAGTCAACAAGCGACAATGAAGACCTGCTCCGAGTTTGTCTGAACTGCACACCTGGAAGACGAGGAAGTTCCTGGCCTTGATAAGAATGCCCAACTTCTCCAGCTCCTCGCTGTACTCAGAAAGACCCACAACTTTACTGTTGATGCGGTACTCTGAAGAAGAGCCTAAAGAGAGAGATTAATATTGTGAAAGGCTGACAAGCAGAAAGGGGCAGGCACAAACTTCACTGACTAAAAGTGTGGAATGCACACTTCAACCATGACACTGAGATGCATGTGTGCATGCCCAAAACTGCATACAGCATGAAAAAAAAAATCACATTTCACATACAACCTCTCAAATGCATGCAAGCAGCAAGTAGCTGACAAGATAGCAGATGTTCTTCACAGGACATTAAAATGACCGTATATTGTACTTAGTTGCTACTGACAAAATATTTTAATCAGGCATTTATACTCCAGATTCCCAACTTCCAGTCTTTACATACCAAAAAAGAAAAAACAAAACATCAGAAAACAAACAAGATACATTAAGTGCTTAAATCCTTAGATTAGGACAAAGCGAAGTATGAGGCGCAGGTGCGTACCTATGATGACCCGGGTGAAGGTGCGCTCCTCCCCGCTGTCTTCGCAGTACACCATGCTTACAAATGCGCGGTTGGCAGCAGGCTTCCCGACTGGAGCTCCATGAATAAGGTCCTTAAGGGTCTTCACACGCAAGTTACTGGTCTTTTCCGCCAGCACAAAGCTGATGGCGTCCATCAGATTTGATTTTCCTGTAGATCACGGATAGTACAACGTAAATCTCGGCTAAAACTGTACATTTTAACTTTAAACAATTTTAAACGATACGTTTGACACATTTAAATAGTACACGTACTTGGTAGGACATCATACGTAAACACATCGCTCCAAATGCATCATCCTGCATTAACCCAGACGATCAGAATGCCTCGGCTTAAAACAAACCACACTAAAATACTCCCGCTACGCCCCTAGGACAAACTAGTCCATGGCTTATGAACAGCCTGCAGCTATGCATATACGGGTCACCAATTTATATTAAATTTAATATTTACGACAAACTGTTCGCCGACCTAGGAGCACCGAGCGCGGTTTTAGTATGAAACGGACACCGGTAAGGTACAGACCCGCCGACCACAGATGGAGTACGATAATTGAACTTGGAGGCCGCTGCAATGGTCCTCGACCTCGATTTCTGTCCGCGGCTGCTGAATACTCACCCGATCCATTGGGTCCGATGATGGCCGTGAATTTGTGGAAGGGCCCGATGATCTGGCGACCTTTATATGATTTGAAGTTTTCGATCTCTATCAGCTTCAAGTAACCCATTTTAACGGAGCTAGCCTGCTAGCGCGCTAGCCACCGATTAGCTTGCTAACTAGCGTCCACGCAGGACGTTGTGATTCTCCAAAGAGCAAAACACTGGACCCTGAATAAGCGATGTATGGATATTACAACTATATATTTTTATGACTGAATAAATAAGCAACTCTAATGCAGTAACTATCCCCAGAGCTAACTAGCTAAGTTAAAAACACAGCCCGCCGCAGCGCGCGCAACCGAAGTCGACGCACACATCTCGCGAGACTGAAGAGAGGATTTCGCCTCGGGATTGCAGAATGGCGTGGCGATAACAAAGGTCGTGGAAGTGGTCCGTACATACGCATACTATATAGCCTTTTTCAAAACCATTAAATTTAAATATTATGGTTTATCAGTTTTTAAAAAGCTAAATGATCGATTTGAAATTGAAATATTTTTATATTTTGCAATGTACGCGTTGGCACTTTATATTAAAAGCGCGTTTCGTGCAATGGACTACGGGTCGCTTTAAAACGTTAAATTGCATTTTGAATAAATTATATATATTTTTAAAAACACATTTAAGTAAAACATCGTGCAGCCAGAAGTTAGGCCATTTTTACTGAAACCTGTTTCCCCTGGTTCTGCTTAACTGTCATACATCCGACCATCATCCCAAGACAGGGGTACACCCTGGGGCGGATGCCAGTCTATTGTAGGGCACGCGCATGCAGTTTAATAGATGTCAGTTAGCCTAACTTGCATGTTTTAGACTGCACGAGGAAGTCCACACGAACAGAGAAAATCCACACATAATAGACCAGAGGCAGAATTTGAACCCCTAACCCTGGAGGTATAATATAACATGTATAACTTCCAAGCTATTGTATTCCTCTATTATTATTAATATTAATGAAAATTAGTTTAAATGATAATAATAAACCTTCTAATAAAAAAATGAGATTTTTATTTCTAATTACGAGGGGATGCTGAGAAGTTCCTGGCTTTGCCCCCTTCCAGTTGAAATAGTCTGAGTTGTCCATGTTGTCCGTTTTCTGGGACAAAGACGGTATTCTGTTGGTGGACTACCTAATTCAAGGCTCTAGGATCACCGGACAGTATTATGCTAACCTTCTGGACCAGCTGAAGGAGACAATTAAAACGAAATGCCGTGGAAAGTTGACCAAAGGGATCCTTTTTTTGCAGGACAATACTCCTATGCAGACGTCCAACGTTGTGGCTGCCATATTGAACATCCTGGGTTTCTAATTGGTTCACCATCCCCCCTACTCACCTGATTTGGCCCCTTCGGACTATTATCTGTTACCGAATTTGAAGAAACGCCTGAATGGGCGACGTTTTGAGGACGTTTGTGACGTCAAAGATGCTGCTGAGAGCTGGTTTGCAGCCCAACCAAAGGACTTTTATTTGAACGGTATAGAAAAGCTGCAACTACGCTGTACCAAGTGCATCAATCTCGGGGGAATAAGTTGAATAAATGTATTATTTTACAACTCTGACACTCTTCTTTCTAGGCGAAGAAATTGTACAGAAGATTTTTTCTTGATTTTCTATGTAGTAAATTGTGTTTATGCTTGTTTTTTTAATGGCACATTTTCTCTGACCAAAACATTTCCATATTTCCTTTAACTATATATTACAATTGAGAAAAAATACTGACAAATACACAGTTACTATGTAGTAATGCGACACTCATTCTGCATAATCCATTATTTTATTTGCTGTTGCTGTTACAGCGGCTGATGCAATAAGCATGTACAATGTCAGTGCCCCCGAATGAAAGCCCCATCCTACTGCAGGACTGCTGAGCATCAAAACATACTCCTGCAACCTCATTCCATCATTTCTCCCTAGAACACGCCCCAGTCTGTGATGGGTAACTGCAATCCTCCCCTTCATTTTGGTAATCTCATGTTACAGCTTTCAGCGTTTTTTAGAAGCTGTCATTTTTCTTTTAGAACTTTATTTTTTATTGTTTTTTTTGTTATCTAAAAAAGACGACAGGCAAGAAAGTTACATACAATAGCAATATACTCCCATAAATAGGCAGTAGAGTGAGTGTTCTGGATTTCCTGTTTCATGCTGTCTGTGACATCAGTTCTTGAACAGAGGACACTTGGGCAACACACTGGTCTGCGTGGTTGGTTATCCCCTAAATGCGTCTTGTTCCTCATGCACTACACTTGGTCCCTGATGCGTTTAAGTGAGGAATCAGCATTTGAAGCAAAAACAGCTAAACACTGCACACACTGTGGGGACTGGACACCACACGGATTTGAAAAGTAGCCCGATGAAACCTGGCAGGTGTCCCATCAGCACGAATAGGTACAAACACTCACGCTCCTGACTAACAGTATAAAAAGACATTGATCAAAATGCACTTCATTCATATCTCAGCATGGACTGACATCAGTGTTCTCCATTTTCATCCATCACCGTGGATGTTTATTTTTTTTTGCAGCATTCTATCACTAAAAGAATTGCAAGTAATCAGAGAAATGTCTTTGTCATTATACGCTAATATGCTAAAACTGCCTGATAACTATTAATGTATACTGGAAACAAGACAAAAAATGTTTCATTTGATACTTTATGACAACAAAAAACAGAATCTCTGTACTACATCGATGCAGTGCAATGATATAAAAAGAAAATCAGAAACAAAACAATTTTCAAGCAGTCTTTCGGATAATGTACACAATCCTGTGGGTCTTATTTACATTCAGGAAGTAACATCTGCTCTTCCGCTATCTCTACATATTCCATACCTGACTCTCATTTTAACAAGTCCTGCAAATATCCTTCTACTCCTTTGCTGCTACCATTAATATTCAGGCTACACAGAGATGTGGAAATATATTTGTCATCGATACATTTCTCTCATTTACCAGCTCGGCAAAGAATATATATGATGTTAACACCAATGTTCGTATAGTTGTACTGAATATAACAATTCCACTTCACTCAGCACATGATGCTTTGTTGCAACACTTGGTTTTTACAGTTTGTTGTTGTATCTTAACATCTATATTAAGTGTAATGTTATGTTCCACACTACTAGGTGTGTGTGCACCTGCATGTTGTACATTAGATGATGCTCAGTAAAAAAGGAAAGACTTCCTGGATGTGAATTGCCATCAGTCAAGGAACAATGTGTAGCAATACAGGAGGACATTTCAAAACTTCAGAGCTTATTAAAACCCAGTGTTTTCATCTATTAGAAATGACTGATGAATTGTATGCATTTTAAATAAAAAAAAACCAAGCTTTCGCTGCAATATAGCTGAGTGAGGGCAAAAACATGAAAATGAACCTCTATGCAGAAATGGTAGCAATGCTTCATTCCAAACGTTTTTTAGCGAAGATACAAATATCATAAAGGAAAATTTATAGTACTGGACAAAGAGGTATGTGGACAAGAACAGGAACCCAGAAAGATCATGGTCCCCATCTATGAAAAATGACCTCCCTGTGGCTGACACTGATCTACCTGTGGTTTGATTTTTAATCTCATCTTCTACACAGTAGCTGGTTTCAAGAACTGCCTGTTCCCTGATCAATGACCTCATCCACTTACTCCAATCAGAGCACTTTATCTACCGCTCGTCAGTGCTCTTTTTTGATTTATCGTAGGCAATTTCATTACTCTGTCAAGAAACGCCTACATTGCCTCTCCCTCTTGTATTTACCAGACCACTATGTGTACCTGACTATGTTCCCAGCTCGTTCTGCTAACCTCCCAATACTTTTCCCACAATTTATACTCATAATACGCATATAATTTGGCTAATGTAGCATCAGAAATTTCCCCCAAAATATGGGTCTCCCATACAGATAGAAAAAGACAGGCCAAAGACTTTTAAAAGGCAGATACAGATATAAAAGCACAGAAAACGCTACACAAAGTAACTATGAAATGTATCTCTCGTGGTTAAACAATTAAACAATGTTTCTGTTTTGAAAATAAAATAACCTGATCATAAACAAAATATATTAAATAAAATACATTTTATAAAGATATAAAAGAAGTACAAAAATAAGGGTCCATAAAAAGTAACATTTGATGACAGTGACACAGACATTGACAAAAGCTAATAAGACACTGTACTGTTATGTTTAAGACACTTAAATGGCAGACAGGATATAATTATTATAATGACAATAACAACAATCACATGTAGTCCATCAGCAACAGTTTATAAGAATTGTTTTCAATATGCTTTTATCATCCTAGGTCTGAAAGTGTGAAACTTCATAGGTAAACATTATGCTGAGCCCACAGCCCTAACTCATAATCGTGCTCTGTAGTGATCCCGCCTTGTTACATTTTGGTATGATGCCACAGGAACTGAATTGCATAGTTACTGCAGCGCTGAATGTTCCTCCTTGCTAATGAAGGTACTTTCCATGGTCATTTCCCTCACGGTTCATCTGGTAGATGCTCATCTGTCAAAACCATTTGATATATTTACCAAATGGCCAACAGAGGCTAAACATAGGGGCAATGGGCTTCTGAACCATCTCGCAGGTACTTCTATAAACTGCTCTTGGCGATTTCCGTAATTTACACGATGTAAAATTGGATGTTTAGCTTAAATTAGATCCATTTTTGTCTCACAAGATGTGGAATTCGATTGGACGCTGCTTTAGTTTCTGTTGTGTTTGGCTGTGTGCCGCCTAAGTGTGTCTGTGTGTGTGGATAAGCCTCTCCAGAGGGGTGTTGGTTGGAACAGTATCAGGTTGTGTCAGTCGGAATCGCCATGTAAGCTGCTGTGTGTCAGGCTGCCTAATTGCCCCTCAGGAGTGCACTGATCGAGGTGGGGACGCTTGGGCGCGGAGGGGGGACGATGCCAGGGTTGACAGGAGAAGTGGCCCCGGAGCTGTCATGGCCAACGGTGCCAGGTGCATCCCTAACTCCACCGTACTGGCCGATGAAGGAGCCATCTTCATTGAATTGGATCTCCATACTCTCGCCGCAGCCAGCCAGGCTGTCGTCGCTGCCCAGCTTGCTCTCACCACCCAGAGAGGGCTGACTTCCGGAATGCTTCTCGTCATTGTCACTGAAACGGAAGTGGGGGAGGTGTTACATGTGGCACCATGTTGGTTTGATCAAGGGATAAATGAAGAGTCATAGTCGGCCTAGCATGAGATAAGCGTGCGCTGAGAGCCAGCCAAGAGTGGCCTGAGAAGGGACCAAATGTTCAGGCAGAGGTTGGGTAGTCCAGGTCCTATATAAGGAACTAGATTTGGGGTGTTTCTCAATACCAAGAACGCAAAGATCGTACTTGTGGTCTTGGCAAGACCGGTATTGCTGACTTGCCTCCCAAGAGCGAACTTTGGGCGCAATGAATCATGAGATTGGTCTTAATCGGCAAGGATGCACCCGATGTATCCTTGACATTTGGGGCAGAGCAAGAATGATATCCAGGGATATTTACCATCCTCTGTACTTCCGTTCTTGAGCATTTGAACTGGTCTTTGGCAATGGAAGATGATATAAAATGGTTACACGAGAACACAAGTATGGTCAAGTACGCATATTGAGAAACAACCTTGATCCTTTTAAAAAAAACAATGGCCATCCATATGCAGAGGTTTACAAAGGGGTCTTGTGGTGAAGGGGAGTGTGTAGAGTGATGGTTAAAGGACATCATACATTGAAGCATGCTGCCCCAAGTCCTGTGAAGAGCCACGCTGCAAGGCCCAAGGAAGCAGCAACCAAGCAAACACTCACAGAACACAAAGATGCAGACGTACCTTTCCAATGATCTGCAGTGCAGAGTGAAAGCAGTTTGAGAAAAACAGGAGTGAGACAAATTCATGGGGGAACTCATGAGCCCTGTTTTAAATGGTCCGTTTTTAAAGACTAACGCTTCACTAGAGCTCCACTGTAAACCTGCAAATTAGCAAGAGAGACCTTGCGTGTAAGGTCAGGTGGAGGTCAGGAAAGAGTGGGAAGGACAGGCAGAAGTGGGGGAGATGGAGAGAGATCTACATACAGGAGAGATGGACAAGGGTTAATATTAAAGGGGACATGGACAGACGTCAAGAGGAAAAAGAAACTGTGTTTATGGTCCGATCCTGCTGCAAGTGAGCGCGACGTGCCTAGCAACTTCAGTACACACCTGTATTCCCCGAGTGTCTCGTCCTTCATGGGACGAGCATCTGAGTCCACATGTCCCTCCTCCTTGTCTTTGACTGAAAATACAAGAGGAACAACTTACAGTTATTATATTCCATAAAACTATATTTTTCTTTCATCGTGTTTGCAGTTTACTAACTGTTAACATGCGCGACACCTGTATTTCTGCTCATACGAAAGACTGAGGCTTAAAATGTACTTCAGTGGTCAGCATCAGCTAATTGACCATTCTATAGTATAATTAAAACCCACTGTGGGTGGGATTAATGTGGACCACCAATCACAAATCAGCCTGATTGAAACGGTTTCTCATTGGTTATTCTGTTATTGTGCATTGGGTTAGTATATATAGTTAATAACAGTGCATGGGCATGGGGAAAGTGTCCTACACTGATTTTGTCCTTCACACTCAGGTATTTGCTCCCATCCTCTGTGGTGATCCAGTCCAGACCTTTTCCCCTTTTACCTTTGCACTTTGTCTCTTGTCCCATGGTGCCTAGCTACCCAGAGGGCAATTTAGCACAGCAGTGTGCCGGGTGAGCATCGCTGCATTACCTGTATACTTTCCCCCTTTGCCCCTTTTGATGAAGCAGAAAACAAGCAATACCAGCACTAACTGGAGGGCCACCCCACGGGGCAGATTATGTACGAGCGTGTGCCACATTAGTACAACAGTGTTACCTGCATACTTGCCCCCTTTGCTTCTTTTGATGAAGCAGAGAATAAGCAATACCAGCACCAGAAGCACGATCGCACTGATGAGCCCGATGAACCAGCCTTGAGTGGCAAAGTTATCGTCCACAGGAATCAGCCCTGTGGGTAGAGCGTGGAAGAGGCTCTTAGAGATATTCAGTAACGTGGCAGAGAGACAGAGGCGTTCAGGATGCCAGAAAACTCTAGTTGTCAATTTGCACAAAAAACAACAAATTCCTTTTTACCTCTATTGATAGACTGAGTAAACCCTCCCTGCACATCTCATATGAGCTTCTTACAGTTGATAAATGAAATGAGTTTGCCGTCTTCTTCAGTGATAAAACTGGGGTTATAAGAGGAAACATGAAGCGTACTCGCCCCCAAAACCTGGACATTAATGCACCATACTGTACTGTTCAAAGTACCTGCCTGTGTATTCTCCTATTGACCTTAATTGTTGACCTACAATCAAACACATTACTTCTAGACTCATCGAGCTGCACTCTTGATCCCTTTCCCACAACATTCTATACTCGTTGTTGGCAGATGTCCTAAATATTATCAATCTTTCTTTAAAAGATGGTATTTTTCCTCAGTGTCTTGAAATTACTATTGTCAGGCCTTTATTAAAGAAAAGTAATCTTGATGGTACTGTGCTTAGTAATTACAGGCCAATCTCTAACCTTCCATTTCTTGGTAAAATAACTGAGAATGTTGTGTCTGTTCAGTTGAAAAATAAGGAGGGAGGGGGCAGCTTTTAGTCACTATGGTCCCAAACTCTGGAACTCTCTCCCAGAAAACCTGAGAACTACTGAATGTCTTAGTACTTTCAAAATTAAGATGAAAATGCATACTTTCTAAATTGCATATAATAATTTACGATAATTACTTATTATTTTATATATTATTTATCTATCTGTTTGCTTATTGACAGATTTTTTTCGCTCTCTGTATATTTATTTATTTTTTATTTTAAATATTTGTAAAGCATTTTATAAGCCCTGTGGTCAAAACAGTGCTATAGAAATAAATATTGATCGATTGACTGATTGATAGATAGGGCTGGGGGTATAGGGACGGACAGTTAGGGATAATGACTTGCAGAGCCCACACTGAATTACCTGGTCCTGCAGTCTTCACTGTTGTATTCCAGAACGTGCTGTTGTTGGAGATGAATTTAAGTTTATAATATGTTCCAGACTTCAGGCCTTGGAGTTGGTAGAAGGACTGAGTGGAGTTGATGGCTTCTGACGCCTGCAGTTGACCTTCTCCTGTCCAGTGCACCATAACGACAGCAGCAGTTAGCATGCTAATTAGAGCAGATGGTTTGACAGCACAGCCAAGAGTGCTGCTCCTTGCAGCACTGGTGCCAGAATGAAAAATATGTAGATCAGGCCTACAACATGGGACGTGACGGGGTTACAACATGGCCTGAGACGGGGTTACAACATGGACCGAGACGGGGTTACAACATGGGCCGAGATGGGGCTACAACATGGGCCAAGACAGGGTTACAACATGGGCCGAGACGGGGCTACAACATGGCCTGAGACGGGGTTACAACATGGGCCGAGATGGGGCTACAACATGGGCCGAGACGGGGCTACAACATGGGCCGAGACGGGGCTACAACATGGCCTGAGACGGGGTTACAACATGGGCCGAGATGGAGCTACAACATGGGCCAAGACAGGGTTACAACATGGACCGAGACGGGGTTACAACATGGGCCGAGATGGGGCTACAACATGGGCCAAGACAGGGTTACAACATGGGCCGAGACGGGGCTACAACATGGCCTGAGACGGGGTTACAACATGGGCCGAGATGGGGCTACAACATGGGCCGAGACGGGGCTACAACATGGGCCGAGACGGGGCTACAACATGGCCTGAGACGGGGTTACAACATGGGCCGAGACGGGGCTACAACATGGGCCGAGACGGGGCTACAACATGGCCTGAGACGGGGTTACAACATGGGCCGAGATGGAGCTACAACATGGGCCAAGACAGGGTTACAACATGGGCCGAGACGGGGCTACAACATGGCCTGAGACGGGGCTACAACATGGGCTGAGACGGGGCTACAACATGGGCTGAGACGGGGCTACAACATGGGCCGAGACGGGGCTACAACATGGGCCAAGACAGGGCTACAACATGGGCCGAGACGGGGCTACAACATGGGCCGAGACGGGGCTACAACATGGGCTGAGACGGGGCTACAACATGGCCTGAGACGGGGCTACAACATGGGCCAAGACAGGGTTACAACATGGGCCGAGACGGGGCTACAACATGGCCTGAGACGGGGCTACAACATGGGCCAAGACAGGGTTACAACATGGGCCGAGACGGGGCTACAACATGGCCTGAGACGGGGCTACAACATGGCCGAGACGGGGCTACAACATGGGCCGAGACGGGGCTACAACATGGCCTGAGACGGGGCTACAACATGGGCCAAGACAGGGTTACAACATGGGCCGAGACGGGGCTACAACATGGCCTGAGACGGGGCTACAACATGGCCGAGACGGGGCTACAACATGGGCCGAGACGGGGCTACAACATGGCCTGAGACGGGGCTACAACATGGCCGAGACGGGGCTACAACATGGCCGAGACAGGGTTACAACATGGGCTGAGACGGGGCTACAACATGGGCCGAGACGGGGCTACAACATGGGCCGAGACGGGGCTACAACATGGCCGAGACGGGGCTACAACATGGCCTGAGACGGGGCTACAACATGGCCGAGACGGGGCTACAACATGGGCCGAGACGGGGCTACAACATGGCCTGAGACGGGGCTACAACATGGCCGAGACGGGGCTACAACATGGGCCGAGACGGGGCTACAACATGGGCCGAGACGGGGCTACAACATGGGCCGAGACGGGGCTACAACATGGCCGAGACGGGGCTACAACATGGGCCGAGACGGGGCTACAACATGGCCTGAGACGGGGCTACAACATGGCCGAGACGGGGCTACAACATGGCCTGAGACGGGGCTACAACATGGGCCGAGACGGGACTACAATATTGCTCGAAACGGGGCTACAACAGAAATATGGAAAGTACTCCAGTGGGGACCTGGCCGGGGCCCAGTCCTGCTCTCACCATTCTTGTAATACTCCACAAGGAATACGACATTTCTGCTTCTCTCTCCTGGCACCCAGCTGAGATTAACACTAGTTTCTCCAGTAAATGTGGTGATATTGGTGGGAGGACCTGAGGAGATAAACGGTATCCATTTTAACCCATGCAGCCATTGTGGAAATCATAAGTAATGTTAATGCATCTTGCTTTGATTTGAAAGTTTCATAAAGATCACCAAAATTGTTCATGAAGCTGAATCTTATTACCCGAATTCTAATAGGACTGTATCTTTATACAGCATAGTCATAATTCACATCTACACAGAATACTTTTACAATATTGTGCATAAAGGGTAAACATTTGTACCTTTGTTTGTCACTGGGGCTGTATCCTAGTAATTGTACCTTTTAAGGTGCAGAAATGGACTCTGAGGAACAAGCAAAGGTACAAAGTTTTACCCTTTTTCCTGAGAGTGTATATCAAGGGTAGGCAACACTGATCCTGTAGTGCCAACATCCAGCAGCTTTTCCATGCTACCTGGTCTCTGATGAACCGCATCGCAGGCAGACAGTAACTAGGACAGAAAGGATGGAAAGCATGCTGGATACTGGTACTCCAGGATCAGGGATGCCTACCCTTGAGTCTATATATTCTGATTAGTTTGTTAGCTGATGTTTTTATCTAAAGTTATTCATGAGGTGAAATTTCACTGAAGGGCGACTTAGTGGCTACACTGTGGCCTGACATCCCCAGATTAGGGGTTACAATCCCATCCCTGCTGCATGTGAACGTTCTCCCAGTGCTGGTCACGATTCCTTCTGCAGTCCAATGACATGCAGCGTGGCAAACTGGCATCTCCGTACTGTCTGTTCTATGTGTGCTTTTGTATCCATCGAAGCTACAACCCCTATAGGCGCTTAAATGAACTGCAAATTCTTGGTGCAGGCTTTTAGAGAAATTAATAAAACTGCACTCATCTACATCAAGCTGATCATCAAAACTTACGTCCTGTCTGCCCCTCTTTGTGTCTGTCCAAGCAAACGCCTCTCAATCCAGATGTTCCTCAATGGTGGATTGAGCTACCCGTCCACATTCGTTCATCAAAATCCCTCTCAACCTTCAAGAAATGCCTGACCCATCTGTCCTAGGAACATATGAACTAGCCATATATCCATTGTCCTGTGCTGATCCTTCAGCTGCTCTATTGTGTACCCTAAATGTTCTTAGTCTGCCACCTTCTCTTTGATTTGAATTAGCTCTCTTATTAGGTTCTTACTATATTTGTAATACGTTGTATAGCTGATGCTCCCATGCTAACTTGCACTTGCTACTGGTCATTCACTGGAAGATCAGCTAAGCTGCACTTATGCCTAATTGGCTCCTTGTCATCCATATGCTGGTAATGTACCATCTGCCTCACTTACACGTCACTTTGGATAAAAGCGTCTGCGAAGTAAATAAAATGTAAATGAGGCAACAGTGCAAACCACGAAGCTACCCTGCCGCCCGTTTTTAGTGAACCAATGAAATAAAACATAGAATTCATTATTGTAAATCTTAAACAGGCACCCTCACAGTTAGTGTGCATCTTTGACACTACATGAGCTTTTTCACACCAGTGTTTCCCAGTCCAGTCCTTGATAACCCACGGACAGCCCAGGTTTTTGCTCCAAAAAATGAGCAAAAATGTGGATTGGCTTGCAGGGAGCTTGGGGGGAGCAAAAATGTGGAAAACTGTGGGTCCCTAAGGACCGGATTGAGAAATACTGCTTGGCACAAGTGTCACAGTGCTGTACGTAAAACATCATGATCAGGTTGGTAGGGATTGAGTGTCGGAGCCGGAAATCTACCGCTGTCGAGAAGTGTGGCGGCCTTCTTCACGATGGGGTCGCCGTCTCCTGCGGAAGTGTGCGCCCGCAGGTAGAAGCTGTAGTAACTCTTTGGATCCAGGTTCTGCAGGGTGATGTGCGACACCGTGGGGTCGTCGATAATCTGCAGCTTCATCTCTTGCTCATTGCTGTCCACTACGGAAGCACAGCAGGAATTAGTGAACTGGGGGTGAGCAAGTTAAGCAAAGCCACGCTGCCTGCCAAGCCTCACAGAAATTCAAGAGAAATGAGTCGATAATTAATGCCATCTCGTCGTCATCAAATATTCTCTGCACTTCCTCTGATCCTAGGCCTTCTGATGGCTCAGAAATGACACCCACCCATGCAGGCAATGCAATTAACAAAGGTACGTTAAAATGGAAGGCGAGGGAGAGGCACACCCACATTCCTGGTAATGCAGCAGGTACCCCGTCAGTATTCCATTTGGGTGTCTGGGTGGGGTCCATCGCAAGGTCAGTTCTGTCTCCGAGGGACTGTCGAAGTGCAGCGACCCAGGGGGGCTCGGTACTGCGGACACAGAGCGACACGAATGGCAGCCATGAAGTTAACGTCGACCCCCCCACCCGAAAAAAAACTATATGTGAGCTCACCTCCCTCTGGGGTTTTGAAATGGTGCAGCTCTGATAGGGGGCCATCGCTCTTGTTGTTGAAGACTAAGAGTTTCAGCTGGTAATCTGAGAAGGGCAACAGGCCGGCCAGCACGTGCTCATGGCCCTGTCCCACGACAATCACCACCCAGGCTTCATTCTCATGTTTCTCATGGTTCCCTCTGGTCCTATGGCCCCGTCCACCTTGGTGGCCAGGCCTCCGGAGGTGGATCTGCAGGAAGAGGAGGGCAAGACGTCAGGCTTTTGATACCATAAAATAAGGAAGTGGTTCCACTGCCTATAGGTAGTGAGTTTTTTTCCCACCAGTTATACACTTTTCCTGATTTATTTAACCCGAGCTTCTTAAACCAGATTCCTCCTAGATTTTCTTATAGTTGACCTTAGTTAATTTAAATTTATTGAATAGCTTATTGAACAAAAGACTATACTGAAATCAAATGTATATTGCATTAGCCACTTGGGTAATCAAGTAAGGGTTCAATCATTTTGAATTATAATACTAAATGAGTATTTCATTGATGATAAAATGCAGGGGATAATTGTGACGGTGGCCATCAAAAAAAAAAAAACCTTGATCTAATCTAACCAGAGACCTAAAGTAACCTACCTAGCAATAGAGATTTAAAAATAATTCTTTCGTTGCTTAGTTGATGCATTTGCCCAAAAGAATTTAAAATTTCACCCATTTATACGACCAAAAATACAAATAAACACAATGCAAAGATGGCACTAATGAAACCACAGAGCTATTACACAAAGCGGCCTTCTTCGCGCTGTGCACCAAGGACCCTCACCCCACCCACTCCACACCTTGTAACCCTGGAGATGGCCCCGGATTGAATCCGTGCTCACAGGATCCCACGTCACTCGAATGGTAGTGCTGTTAATATCCTCTGTGCTGATGTTCAGGGGTGCCTCTAGAGGCACTGGAGAGTAGACGAGAAATGGCACTTAGTCAAAGACCGACAGAGAAAAATTCTAATTTGAATTCAAACTTGTAAATGACAATGTGAGGGATAGAAGATTCACAGCATCAATATGGAAGCGATGAAGTGATGCATCATCGAAGGAAAGCAGAATAACATGGAATGAGATGAGTTGTAATCATCGCAGGAGGAAACAGAGGACATGGTCAAAAACACAAGAGGAAGGACACCTACCGTCTTCTCCAGAGTAGCCAATGATGGCATTGGGGGCGGGACCTTCTCCAATATGATTGACAGCCTGAACTTTGATCTCAAAGGGTTTGAAGGTGCCTGTGGACTTCACGACATACGGGGATGTGGTGGAAAAGTTCTGGTGCCAGTGAGGCCCATGTCCCACAGGGTGCCTCCACATGACTTTGTACTGAAACCCAGGACCATTGAAGTACTTTTTATCCAACTCCTATACAGAGGTGAAAGGACACAGTGGTTAAACAACAGATAAAAAGGAGACAAAAACAATGACTGGAGCCTGACTCTAATAGCTAGTGCAGACTGTGCTGTGCTGATTTAGTTAGGGATAAATTCACTGTATGCTCAGAGGAGTTGCATTGATTACAGTATCACCCACAATATAGTGACTGAAGTTACAGTATCGGCTGCACTGAAAGAGCACATTTTTTTACACCCTCACCTTCCATGCGATCACCATGGAGTCTGGGTCATTAGAATCACTCCTTACGTTCTGAGGGTTCCTGTCTGGGACTGAAGACATAGGGAGCGAGTGAGACGCACAGGATCAGGGAGAGACACAGAGTGAGACGGAGAAGAGCAGAGTGAGCCACAGCAGGATGGAGTAAAACATAGAAGTGTAGAAGAAAGCAAATATAACGGAAGAACTTCATTTCCTTTAAATCTGTTTATATGGTGATGAACCAAATTATTGTATAATGAATGTGTAATAAAAGGTAGCGACCATAACAGAATGACTACAAAGTCTTTTGGGTACAGATACACAGCAGTAATAGGGCAGTCAAAGTCTGACACCCTCTGCTGGTCTCCAAACTACAGTCCAGAGAGCAGGTCCAGCAAGCCAGGCAACAGCACATTCCACAAGAGTTTGTGTTGCATTTCATATTGTTATTAAAGACTTCTTAACACACATGCTGTGTTTTGTGTTGCTTTTCTGCATACATACGGATAAACAGCCTCCAAGCAAATGGTGAAGACACTCAGTGACACCGCATCTGAAGTGCTATGTGTGTAAAGACTCCGTATCTCCCCTGCCGTGTGCATGTACGTACTCACCAGCAGGCGGCGTGTGGTGCAATTCCGAGGGCTCACTCGGCTCACTTCTGCCGTACTCATTGACAGCGATGACTCGGAAGCGGTATGTCCAGAAGGGCCGAAGATGGATCTCCACTTGCTCGATCTCTCCTGAGACATTGATCATTTTGTGCCAGTGTCCCCCACTGGGACTTTCAACCTCCACAACAAATTCTGGAGAAGAGTGACAGTGAGAGGTCAGAAGATCAGTCAACGCAGCATGAGGAAAATAGGAAGATCTGGAAAGGCCGTTACCATTTATCGGTCCGTTGTGATCATAGCCTGGGGTCCAGCTCAGGGTCAGACTATGATTCTGGATATCAGAGAGCTTCAGGTGTGAGGGTTGGTCTGGACGGTCTGAAATGAAAGCAGAAGGTTAATCATGCTAAGGAGGACTTTTCACCTCAAACAGGAACTTATCCCTAAATCTTAATTGTGTAGATCAAGCACCCAGCCCTGGACTTTAAATAGACCCTGGCGACAGCTAAAGGTCATCCATTTAGCCAAAGACAATGAGCAAAACATCTCTACTACAATTTTCCTGCCAGTAGATGTGTTAGACTATGGGCGTTGTTAGGGCAGATCACGTGGGGCTATAGCCCTGAGTATTTTAGCCTTGATGCCAATCTTCCTTCAAAAAAAAAAAGGTAAACTTGACGTAGCCCCTGGTCCTTTCGATAGCTAGACTCTAATATCTCCGTACCCACAACAGTAATGGAGCCACTGGCATTTGCTGTGTCCAATTCAGTTATAACTTCACAGGTGTAAACCCCCTCGTCCTTGGGTTCAGTGTTGGATATTATGAGGCTGGACCCATCAAATATGTACCTGCAGATGAAGAACAACACAGTTACCAAATTGTGAATATATAAGGATCCAAAAAAACACAGAACATGTTGTAGTTCTACAATAATGAGACACTAAAGTATAAATAAACATATGTATAAGACCAGCAGAGATGAACCACAAACAGTGTTGTGTTGTTTGCCGAGAGGGTGGTATGTGTGTGTGTGTGTGTGTGTGTGTGTGTGTGTGTGTGTGCACTGAGAAAGTGATACTTTCTTGTGCTTATGACGCATCCAGTAGCTTAAGGTTGAAACTGCATTCAGAGTAAACTGCTGAAAGATCCTCACTTGTCTTCAGCAGCAGACTCATGGATCTTGTGTTTGTTCTTCCGCCACACTGTCTGCGGATGTCGGAGGCTGCGCAGCAGTGGATCCACGTAGGCCTCGCAGTGCAGGACAGCTGAATGCCCTCTGTGGACACGCAGGTGCCCAGGACTGCGCACAATCTCTGTCCTGTCTGTTACAGGAAAGGTCAGGTGAGGATGTCCTGAGAAACATCCTTAACACACTCAGCTTGCTCAGTTCCTTGAAACAAGTGGTCTGCTGTTAATTATATACAATTTCCTCATTATGGCTACAACACAGCAGATGAAATTCTATTCCATATTTAGCCGATTTGAGGTCAGCATGCTGAGAGTAGTTCAGAGGGTTGACATGGAGTCTTATACATAGGTTCCGTGTTTTTCTATGGATGACACCCACAGAGGATAGGGATGGTTGATTTAAGCAGGTATGCAATGGAACATGGCCATTTTGTGCCCAGTTGTGACACTCACTCAGCACTTCCAGCTCTGCGCTGATGGACAGGTTGGTGTTCAACATGGAGCACTTGTAGAGACCTTCATCCTGTGGAGAAACATCGTGGATTTGCAGAGTCCCATTGACCTGCTGGGACACTCTGGCATGGGACAACAGCATCTCGTGGCTGTCACTCTCCCTGTGTGGACAGTGAAGACAGTACATGACTAGACAGCCTCTGCTTCAGATCCCTGCTTCCAGCCAGTGGTCCCGTCCCAAGTCCTCTTTAGGACAAATGTTAGCGTACAGCAGAACTGCCCAGATTATCCATGGAGGGACACACCAGCTGGCCATCTCCACACCTGAGCCCAGCTCATCTCCCAGAGACCTTGTTTTTGAGATATTCCTGTTATGCACTTTCTTACCCCAAGAGCAGGGGTAGGCAGCCCTGATCCTGGAGATCTGGTATCCGGCGGCTTTTCCATCCTACCTGGTCTGATGAACCACACCTGAACTCAGGCAGACAGCAACTCATCAGGTAGGATAGAAAACCTGTTGGATACTGGCACTCCAGGACCAAGGTGTCCTACTCCCAGTTGGTCCATCCCTGTGATGTCCCTGGACAATTCTATGATTTGTCCTTCAGTCACTGCCCTGCACTGTCCTTTTCATCTCACACTGCCAATCTTTCCTGGTCCTGTCAACATCTCCTCTTCAACATCAGAAGTACTTGTTTATTTCCTTCCACACAGGTCACTCAGGTACTTGTTCAATCTCTTATAATCTCATGATTAGACTATTGTAACTCACTCCTAGCTGGACCGTCTCTGAGCGCCATTTGTCCTCTGCAACGGCCGCAGAATGCTGCTGCTGGACTTGTTTTCAATCTTCCCAAGTTCCCCAACCCTACACCATTGTTACTATGTCCCCCCACTAGCTTCCTGTTGCTGCTCGTATCACATTAAAAACACTGATGCTTGCCCACAAAGCCAAAAATGTTCCTCCCTAAAAGTATTTATTTCACCCCACACTGCACGACATTCTCTCTGACCCTCCAGCACCTCTCGACTGGTCCCACCATTTCTCAAGGCGCAAGAAAGACACACACAGAGACTCTTCTGTGTTTTGGCACCTATGTGGTGCAATGAACTTCCACTAGATGTCTGAACAGCTGAGATCATTGGGTGCCTTCAAACGATGACTAAAAACCTACCTCTTTTGGAAGTACTTAGATTAGCACTTCCTGGATTACACTCATTATTATAAAAAATTTGTATTACTTGCCAATGGATTTTTTTAGAGTGATAATATTCTTAGCCAGGTTCAATTGAACCAGTATCAGAATGTATTCACTGATGAGGCTTCTAAGCACTTACGTAAGTAGCTCTGGCTAAGGGTGTCTGCCAAATGCAGTAAATGTAAATGTGAATATACTCCTGTTCTAGAACCATATTTCTCAACCCGGTCCTTGAGGATCCCCAGACGGTCTACATATTTGCTCCTTCCCAGCTCCCAGGGCTCCTGCGCCAGTTATTCGAAGTTCTTGATTGGCTTGGAGCTGGGAGGGAGCAAAAATGTGGACTGTCTGGGGGGTCCCAGAGGACTGGGTTGAGAAACACTACTCTAAAAAATGTCACATGGCTCACTAACAAAGTGTTTCCCAATCTGGGCCTTGGGAAACCCCAGACAGTCCATGTTTTAGCTCCCTCCCAATTCCCTGCCAGACAGTCCACATTTTTGCAAAAAGTCTGGGGGTTACCGTGAAGCAGGTTGGAAAACACTGCACTAACCCATACACAGGCAAAGCCCTTGCTTCCAGAGCTCTGGATTTGTGGGGAGCACAAATCTCTCACCATTCGACCTTTGGCCTGGGGGAACCGAACGTGCGGCAGATGAGCGAGACCGTCTGTCCCTGCGTGGCCGTGTATATCATTTTATCCTCTGTCAGGATCTGAGGGGCAAGTTCTAAAGAAAAAAGAGAGAGACAGACATGATGCCCACAGGCCCATAACCTGTGAGATTGGCGAGGCGGGAGAAGCTATTGCAAGATGTCCATGGGGCAGATGAAGGTGCCTATGACCTCACCAATGACGTATATGTAGGTGTTGACCAGGATAGTCCCGTGCTTGTTGGAGGCCTCGCATTGGTACACGGCCGTGTCGCTGTTTGTCACGTCTCGTAGCGTCAGGGTGCCACCGTGCACCATGCGTCTGACGTCAGGGTCGACGGCTGTGGAAAGACGGAAATGCACTGGACACTGAAGCAATTGGGACAGACACAGGCGTACGAAGAGGTCATGACCTCTAAGCCCATAACGTCATCTGTTGCATGGGCATGCTTGGGGTCCAGTCTCACCCGCGATGGGGTTTCCGTTGAGGCTCCAGCTGATTGTAGGGGTGGGGATGCCGTCTGCCTGGCAGTCCAGCCTCACAGTCTCTCCCGGCGCATACAACTGGCTCACAGGCTGCTTGGTCCAGTATGGAGCCGCTAAAGGGAAAAGCACAGCGTCTATGCAAGACCACACAGGACCTTAATGCCTATCTCAGTTATCCCCATAACCCTTATGAATGATCTGATCCACATTGTAGTTTGGGTCCCTCTTAGCTTCCATTAGTCCCTTTTAGCCCCAAACTTCTTATAATCATTAGGAATCTAGCCGGGGGTAGATTTTGCTACTAGCCAAATGGGCTAGTTCAGTAAAACATGATGCAGTCTGACATGCAATTTTTTAGTGTATCAGCCAGCTACTGTTTTTCGTCTAAATTATCCACCCCAACATTTTCCTATACCTGTTTGACCTATTTAGTGCTGTGGGGGTTCTGGAGTCTATCCCAGAAGCTATGGGGACAAGGCAGAGAATAATCCAGAACGGGGTGCCAACCCATCACAGGGCACACACACCATTTGGCAATTTCAATGTACCTCAGCATTTTTTTTGGACTGTGGAGAGAAACTAAAGCACCTGGGGGGAATCCCATGACATCACGGGGACAACATTGTATGACAGCATGCAAACCCCACACATACAGGGCTGAGACTTCAATCCTGTTCCCAAAGATGTGAGACAACAGTGCTAGCCACTGAACAACTCACCGTGTGAGATACACATGGAGATGGACTCAGAGTGTCCTAAACAATTGTACCACCCTTGGTGGCACGTTCAACCTTCATTAATCTTAGGTCCTTTTAGACAAGTGTCTTAAATAACATTAATGACAAACTGTTAGTCCACTGTTTTGGGGGAGAGTTGTAGGCTCCATGCTTGAACTACACTTCCATTCAGTGCAGGCTTTGCCCATCGCTTCCTGAAGGTGTGCCTACCTTCCACAGTGACGGTGTAGGTGTGTGTGGCCACACCCTGTGTGTTTTTGGCGCTGCACTGGTACTCCCCATCGTCGCTCTCTTCAACGCTGGTGAAATTCAGCCACCTGTCGAAGTTTTGCTTAATGACACGGGATTGGGAGAGAACTCCATCTTTCCTGTGCCATGTGATGGACGGCGTTGGCCTGCAGACAGGGGGGGACAGAGCTGAGGAAGAACCATCTATCTACATCACACTAATGCATATGATGACTCACCTTGCATAATTAAAAGCAGAGGTGAACCTTCTGGTGTAGGTTCATATATGACATCGTCAAAATATACTGTACATATACAAACAGATATATATAGATATACAAATATGTGTATACATTCATATGGTCGCATATCACATATACACATTCATGTTCACTCACACATGTTATCTATTGTTATTAGTCATGTTAATATTAATCAATGTGTTATATGTTGCATATCCATCCATCCATCCATCCATCCATCCATCCATCCATCCATCACCCACCCCCTTATCCTTATATTGTAGGATAAATTCAGATCTTTTCAAGTAATGTATTTTCATGTAAATCCTGCTATTCGAACAGCCAATTAACTCCTTAGGATATTTTAGGGTCTTTAATGTCAGTTTCCATCAATGTCATGAATCTTCCCATCATGGTTCTGATCAAACCACAGTGTGTGTGTGAAGAGCTTTATTAGAGCTTTATTCTCTCAGATTTATGAAAGAAGGTTGAATAGGACCATCGAGGCCTCAGTCTTGTGCCGAACTGCTTACACAGACCAAAATCCTGCACAGTTTGCTGGGAATCGTCACCAATCTTGGAACGTGAATTCGCACAGATGTTAAAAAGGAAGATCCTGGCACAGATAGGATGCACCCTGATTCACATTCACCGCAGTATTTTGAGAGTGTTATTATACCCAGCCGTGTAATAATATATTTTGTTTTTTTAACTTTGTATTCATATAAAAGATATTATTACTAAACAGGATTGGTATATTCCAACTATGTCAAGCTGAATCTGATTTATGTTAACAAACAGGCAAAACACTAGCTAAGGCATAGAAATACACCCAGGTGTGTACTGCACTCACAGGCCCTCGGGAATGCACTCCAGAACCAGGCTGTGGCCCCTCAGGGCTATCAAAGAGCTGTGGGAGCCAGGGGGCTGGAGCAGCTGAGGCCTGCGGTTATGCACCACCGAGTTTGCTGCAGAGAGAAAGGCGACCCCAAGAGGCAGAACATCAAATCACCTTTGCTCATAGACACCCCTCTGGCCCTAGAAACAACTAGCAATTTTCATTCTTCATCAAAATCCATAAGTATTTCATAGAAAAGGATTAATATAATCTCAGCTTGCTTGTTCGAATATGTTTTCATCGACTGATTATAATGTTACACAGTAGATGGTCCTTGCCAAGAAAACGAACTGAGGTTAATGATCTCTGTCTTTTGTCTTTGTAAACAGGCCTGTGCTGTTTTGTAACCTTATGATTGTGTCTAGAGATCCTTACAAGGGTTTCTTGCTCAAG